>NW_026020464.1:1349190-2023786 GCF_900185275.1 Solanum verrucosum
CTTAAGGGAGTAAATTGTAATCCTTAACTATCAACCACTGTACTGAACAGTGAAACGGAAAAAAAAAAAAGTAGCTGATACACTTTGTATGAAGAAGAAACTCACTTAGAGGCTCAAAATGCGAAATCCAAAATAATCATACTGATTAATCTGAAATCGAACTTTAATAAAATCAATCCAGTCCGAACAAATCCAAAATTTAAACAGAAGTTCTCAAATCTAATCTGAATATGAACAATGTGTATATTTAATTGACCATTTTCATAATTTTATCTAGAGCTGTCAATATCCACACGAACTTTGAAATTTGATGGGCCAGCGGGCTTATTTGGGCCAAATTAACTACTAGGTTTTCTAATATAAAAGTTAAGACTTTTATAATACCACAGTTGCAGTCATATTCTTCTCATGAAAAAGTGGAACTTCTAAAAAAATTCACATTCCACGCACCAAACTCACAAATTATTCTCAGTTTTCATCAACTTCAATGCAAGACTCGAATTCGACATTCGCTAACCTTCCATCAGAACTCATCACTGAAATCTTCTTAAGGCTTCCTGTGAAATCTCTCTTGCAATACAAGTCGGTTTCAAAATACTGGTTTGATTTAATATCTAGCCCTAAATTTATCAAATCTCATTTCAGTTTATCGAATACTAACAAGGAAAACACCCATCATAGGCTTATGGTGAGAATTTTTGGGCCCCGGAACAATCATCTTATGGATTGTTCTTTTAGATCTTTACTCTATGATTTTGTTATAGAGACATCTGACTTGAATATTCCCATTAAAGAACCTTATGAATTTTATCATATTTTGGGTTCGGTGAATGGATTGATTTTTTTGACTTATCTTGTCGACGACATTAAAAGAGACTTGTTTCTATGGAATCCATCGATTAGAAAGTACATGAAATTGCCTAGTTATGAAACTGGAGTAAAAGATGTTATCCATTATCAGTATGGTTTTATATATGACGAGTTTCATGATGATTATAAGGTACTAGTAATTCTCTTTAATGTCGGTTTAATTCTAGTTGAGGTCAAAATATATAGTCTAATGAGTAATTCTTGGACAAGTGTTGATAATAGTTGTCCTCCAAGTGGGTTATCTTCCAATATTTGTGGTAAGTTTGTGAACGGGAAATTTCATTGGGCTACTACTCCTTTTGGTTTTGAATATAACCCCATGAATCGCGATCGGAACATCATTTCTTTTGATTTGGCTGATGAGAAATGGGGAAAGGTAGAGAATCCCTCCTACGGGGAAGGAGATATGGTTCCACGGCTACAAATGTTGGGTAGTAATCTTTCTATCTTTTGTTATAACAAGGAAAAGTATGTATCTATTTGGGTTATGAAAGAATACGGGGTTAAAGAATCTTGGACAAAGATGTTTATCATCAATTGTGTTGATAATCCATATGTGTGTAATCTACCCTATTTCACGTCAAATAAAGGTGAAATTTTGGTTGCGTTTGCACAAAGATTCAAGATATACAATTCAAAGGATGTCTCGTTCAGTCCAAAAGTTATTAACTTTGATCATATCCTAGAGAATGTGGAAATCTATGTTGAGAATGTGGAAATGTATGTTGAAAGCCTAGTTTCTCCTTTTCCATCGGAGGAGGGCCGGACTAGTGATGCAACAAAAATATAGGCGAAAAAAGCTCAGATCAAGACGATCAAATAACAAATAGTAACTAGAAAGAGTTTCACTATGTCCATTTTCCTCGAGGTGATTTACTTATATTTGTTATTTCAACTACAAGCATTGCATATGTAAACGACTTTTTTAGATCATATTACTTTGGATTTTGTTAGTCATTTTCCCTTATATGTACTGGATTCATAAGCCATTGTTATATGCAAAATGTTTAGAAAATCGCGAATCTAACCTCATTAGCTCATATGAGAAATAGGTTTCTGTAACCTTGAAAACAGAGATGGCTGCCCAACAGCAGGGATTTTGTTTAAACAGAGGGGCAGATGTAACATTGCAGAGTACCGGGATGATTTGAACTCAATACTTTTGATGTCGAGCATGAATTTATGTGTAAAAATCTTCTGTGTAATATTAGCAGAAATGTTGGCACAGGCACAAATGGGTGGGCAGCATAATATGTTGGACGTGGATCAGTACGTGCACTGCTCATTTATATTATGTTTTACATTTCAAATATTAAATGTTAAAATCTTTAGGTGCAACGATTTTGTTTCACTGAGGGAGAGATGAAAACCGTTGTTTAATGCATTTCAAGTGTTGATCTATTTGTCATGATATCAACTATTGATTGTAATATTCTGAAAAAGTGACTGTAGCCAAGAAATGGAAACACGAAAAGGTAGCTAATCTTGGATGGCAGGTCAAGATTAGCCTCGTGAAAACCTTAGCAATGTCAATAGTTTGACACTCAGCCATTGATTGATATTTGTGGTTTTACTGTTGATATGCATATAACTATAGCCTATACAATTGTGGAAGCAAGGGAAGGAAGCCAAAGGGGTGCGCGCGCTATGTTGCGTATCAGATCCTCACTCTGATACGCAACCTTGGACAATTTTTAAGTCCGAGCAACATAGAGGTGTGTTCGGGAAATTCTTGTGAGTTTATCTGTTTGAGCAAGAAAGGGTCATGGTTTCTATGTAAAACAAAATTAAAACTTAGTAAAACTTGAGCGAGTTGAGTTATGATTCCCTTTTAGTTCATTTCAGCCTAATCCATTTTGGCCTAAGTAACTCTTTGAGCGGCTCATTTTGACCTGCCTAATTTAAGCTCAACCCGTTCAATTTGACACCCCTATTCACATGTGATGTGATTCTGGGAAGTGATATGTTGCTTCTTCAGTATCAAAATGCCTCATTGTATGATACTGATTTCTCCACCTAATTCAAATAGCAAAAACACAGACCAAATAATACCCATCAGAATATATAAAAAAATAAAAAAGAAGCTTCAGATACATTATTAATTTGCATCTGAAGTGAATTCAAATCCGACCAAATGAATTCATTACAGAAAAGACTCCTAACAACATAAGCATCCTATAGCCAGCCGCTTCTTTCCTAAACAATCTCTAATAAAATCTACAAAAAATTGATACTAGAATAGTTTTGGCATGAAATTAAAATTATATTATCCTGAATTTGCTGACATAGAATAAGTGAAATCTCATGCAAGCAAGGAATCAAACATAGGTACTTTGAATTACAAAGCAAATCAATTACTCACGAATGTATATTTTTCGAGTTTCTCTCAATTTCAATCTTTGAATCCGGTTATTTAGTTCACACATTGTATATGAAATGCCTGTGTTAGCACGAGGTTGTGGCCACCCGTTGTTGACTGTTTTAGCTATACTATCTAAAAGTAATCGTGAAAACAATTTATTGAAACTCAACATGTTGGGCCCGTGCTCGAGCACGGGACATCTCCCATCTAATATATTTATGTAAAAACTATACAAAGCACATAGTATAATAAACAAATTAGTTTCTATCCCAACTCTTTCATAAATTATAAAATTCCCTTTATTTTATTGTTTTGCGGATACTTTAATATGCTGGCGGATACTTAATTTAGAAGCTGTAATTATCAGTTCAATGAGTTAAAAAAGGGATTTTATCAGTTTAGTGCGTTAAATAAGGGATTTAAAACAAAAATAAAAATTGACTGCCACAATTCATGCATACGTTTCTTTCATCTACAAATCAGTCATTCATAAAACGATTACTGAACTAAAATTTCAAATTTCAAATTTTGAAATTCGCTCTTCCTATTTTGCGAAAGCTCTGGAAGGCTAATTCAAAAAAAATTGCAGCGCATTTTTTGGTGAAGATTTGTAATGAATATTTCGATCTTGTTAAGGCATTCAGGAATATGGGAAAGTAATGTTAAATTCAAGCGATACAGAAGTGATGGCATAGTGGTTAGGGAAAATATTTCGTTCGTTAATCTTAATTCAGCAATTGCAGTAGAATTGAATGTTGATGAATCAAAAAAAAACATGGAGATCAGATACGTCGTAGAAGGTAATTCATCTCCATTGTGTATTCGGAATGATATGGGGGTGAAATTGTACATAGAAGTGAAGAAACATAAGGTAGGATTCGGTGTGTATCCACTATGCATTGATACATCGGATTAAAGTGATGAAGAGATACAAAATTTTGATGCAACAACAGGTGCAATTGTGTGTGTTGAAAGTGGAAAAAGGGACGCAAAGGCTCTAAGCATTGTTGAAACGAAAATTTGTGATTCCTACTTCATGATGCAATAAATGAAAAATGTTGTGTTTTGAATTCTGGCTACATTTTTTTATTGTTTAATTTATGATAAAGTTAGTTTGGTATGCATTGTTGTGTGTCTGATACTTAATTGTTTGTAAATTTTGTATGGGATAGAATAGATGTGATGTGTGCCAAAGTTAAAAGAGACAACATGTAAAAGAGATTTGAAGCAATTATATATCATATACATAATATCTTCTTCTAAATTCTGTATCTACTAATAATAGAGTATCGGAAGTTGTATTTTTTATCAATATTATATATCATATACATATAATTTTGATATTTGTGAACGCAATTGTGTTTCATGTACATAATAATTTTTTAGAAATTTAATATCAGCTTAAAAAAAGTTTGAGTAATTTTAGTATCAATTTTGTGTACTTGATACTTAATATCTTTGTAACGATGTTTGCCAAAGTTAAAAGAGACAACATATAAAAAAGGTATCATTTGAAGCAATGATATATCATATACATATATCTTCTTCTAAATTTTGTATCTACTAATAATAGAGTATCGAAAGTTGTATTTTTTACCAATATTATATATCATATACATACAATTTTAATATTTGTGGATGCAATTGTGTTTCATGTACATAATAATTTTCTGGAAATTTAATATCAGCTTAAAAAAAGTTATAGTAATTTTAGTACCAATTTTGTGTATTTGATACTTAATATCTTTGTAACGATGTGTGCCAAAGTTAAAAGAGACAACATGTAAAAAAGGGTATCATTTGAATCAATGATATATTATATACATAATATCTTCTTCTAAAATTTGTATCTACTAATAATAAAGTATCGGATGTAGTATTTTTTACCAATATTATATATCATATACATACAATTTTGATATTTGTGGACGCAATTGTGTTTCATGTAGATAATAATTTTCTAGAAATTTAATATCAGCTTAAAAAAAGTTAGAGTAATTTTGGTATCAATTTTGTGTATTTGATACTTAATATCTTCGTAACTTTGGCATGAAATAATAAAATCGTATCAATTTGAGATGTTTGAAGCACCTAAGTTTCATATACATAATATTATGTAAATGATAATGATTTAGTAGCATCTGTTGTGATTTGTACCAATCTTATAAGTACCATGTTATATGAAGAATAAAATTTTGTTATTTGTGAAAATAATTTTGTATCATATACTTGATAATTTTGTGATTCACTGTAGTAGAAGCTGTAGTGATATGTATAATACTTATAATATACAAAAATTTAATAAGGTATTAAAATGTATTGAAAACGAATTTAAAAGTGACATAAAAATTATGGACATAAAAACTCTTCAAAGTTAGAAGTATGAATTACTTAGCAATATAATGTTGACCTGGGGAGGAATACTCCAAAATACTTAATGTATCTTCAAAACAATAAAACTTTATATCTTGATTGTAAGTCAGTAAATAAATTAACTACTATTCTACATTTATCAGTTCATCATCTGTCAATGGAATGAAGACACTCTTTAGCCTTGTAGGATCATCATTCTCGCTAACGTACTCCGTCTTGGCTTTGTCGGTATCATATTTCCATAACAGTGTTGCATATCTTGAGCGAAGATAGTCACTTCGAAAAGGAATCGATGGGACCTTCATTTCGTCGCTCAGAAATTCAGCAAAAGCAGCTACATACGTTTTGCAGTACTCACTGCAAACAGAAAGAAGATACATTATAAATTGAATGAAATGTGTAAGTAAAGTTGGGTGGATACAATACTGACAGGTCTAAATTAAAAGCAAAAGAAATGCATATCATGGGTAGTGTTGGTCGAGAAATGGGAGGGGCAACCTTTCTACTCCTTTTCTTTTGAGTTTTTGCATCTTTGCTTTGGATGATGCCCCCACTTCCTTTTTCGATTTTCTCTTCATAGAAGCTTGATTTGCCATTAATGTCGGTGCATGCAAACTTTTAGACCTCTGTTCTTCCCAGTTGAGGTCTTCTGAATCAAAAATTTGATCATTATTAGGTGTTATTATTTGGGAAATTCCAATATTAAAAGATGAATGATCCATTTTGACAACTGATCCAAAATCGATTGAAACACAAAAATTGATTTTGAAAGAAAAATGAAGAAGATGATAATACCTATTTTGAACTTTGGACCGTTGAATAGAGATAGAATCGTTTGAAAATCAAATTGCTTTGAATTCGGTAACTGATTTGGTAGTGGGGAAAGATTAGAGGCGAGATTTTGGGGATGAGAAAGGTGGGTTTTGGGTTCTTTCAAAATAAAGTATCCGGAATAGAGGGTTTGGGGGAAAATAGGGATTTTTGAATTTTTATGAAAGAGTAGGGATTAAACGAGAATATGTAAACATATGTAGTGTAGTTTGGTAATTTTGCCTATATTATATATATAAAAGATCAGAAATAACTATTTTAAAAACAGAAAAAGAAAAAGTCAAAAATACCCTTACTTTGACAAAAATGTCCTCGGGAGACTAAACATTCCACAGTACAATTTGGGGGAAATTCACTGAACAGTACTGAGAATCTTCCATAATTGCAGAGCAAAACAATCGTTTCATTTCTCAAATTTCTGCTACCAAAAATGGAATCTGAAGAAGATGAAAGCACCCATCAAAACTCAAAACGGAGCAAACCCATTAACCAGTCTCAATTTCCATCAACTTCGATGCAAGATTCAACCTTTACAACCCCCAATTTACCCGAAGAACTCATCACTGAAATCCTCAAAAGGGTTCCAGTGAAATCCCTTTTGCAGTTCAGGTGTGTTTCGAAGTCTTGGCTTGGTATAATCTCTAGCTCAGATTTTGTTAAAACCCATCTTAGTTTGTCTGCTAATGACAAGGAATACAAACACCATAGGCTTATGTTGAGTTTTGTTCAACCTGAATACAATCTTAAGGATTGTTCTCTTGGTTCTTTGTTATATGGGTCTGTTACTGAGGCGTTTGATTTGGATTACCCTATGAAAAATCCAGTTAAATCTGTTTGGATTGTGGGTTCTGTTAATGGGTTGATTTGTGTTGCTATTGAGGAAAATGATTTGTTTATATGGAACCCGTCGATTAGGAAGTTCAAGAGATTGCCGGATTCTAGGCCGACATTGAGGTGTGGTTACTATTTTATGTATGGTTTTGGATATGACGAGGTTCATGATGATTATAAGGTAGTGGGTATTTTCTGTATTTTTGGTGCTGGTGGTTCGTATGATGTTGAGGTGAAGATATATGGTTTAAAGAGTGATTCTTGGAGAAACGTTGATGATTTTCAGGGTGGGGTGTTGTTGAATGATTCGGGTAAGTTTGTGAAGGGGAAGCTTCATTGGGCTACTACTGCTCGTCTTGGTGAGTATAATGGCTGGGATATCATTTCTATTAATTTGAAGGATGAGAAATGGGGAAAGATAGAGCAGCCCTGCTATGAAAAAGGGAATTTTGATTTTGTGTTGGGAGTGTTGGAAGATAATCTTTCTGTGCTTTGTAATTATAACAAAACTCGGGCAGACGTGTGGGTCATGAAGGATTACGGGGTTAAAGATTCTTGGGAAAAAATGTATACCATCAGTTGTCCTAATGACCCTGGGAAGTATATGTTCTCTCCACCCCTTTGCATGTCAAAAAAAGGTGAAATTTTGCTCGTGTTTGGGTCAATTTTCATGATATACAATCCCAGTGATGATTCGATCAGATATCCGGAGGTGACCAACTTTGATGCCTGTCTTGAGGCGGAAATCTACACTGAAAGCCTAATATCTCCCATTTTACAAAATGAGCCAATTCCACAACAACAATGAAGGCTGCAAAAGCTCAGATGAATGACAATCCCGACTTATGACATGTAAGAGCTCTGCATAATACATTTTTCAACTTGTGTTGTTCTATTTGTTTCTTTTGTCAACTATTGAATAAGATATTGCATATGCAACATCATTACAATTGTGGTTCATAGATATCTTGTTTGTTCTTTCTCCTTTTTGCATAGTTCCATGAAACAGCTTGTCGCAACAACAATTATTTGGTTATAGTTTTTAGTGTTTACCACTTAATAGGACTTTGTTTTTCTCTTCTTGAGAAGTTCTGTAAGGTTTTTTTTACATCTAGTCAAGACAAACTAAGCATAAAGACCATCAGCGACACAGAAATCATGGCAGAGGAATCTGTGTAAACCTTGACAGGGGTATATTTTTTTTGATCCAGGGCCTACTTTTACTAGTCTTTAGGTGAAACTTAATATGGATAAAAGAAAGTACGGGAATTATGGAATAAGAGTTAAAGTAGGATATACTATCCAGTTTTGGTGTTCCTCCCTGCTCCTCATAGCGTACTGCTAATTTTCTATTGTCTTCTCATTCTGTTACATATTTGTTCAATCAATGGCTGAATCTTCTTTTGGTTGATTTGAACAAAAGTGAGTTGGAAGGAGAAAGCAGTTGAGGAAACATATTTAGCTGTTATGATCAGTCACTAGCGTAGATTGGAGATACCAATGAACAGGAGAATGTTGAGAAATAAATTGGGATTTAAAGCTTTGTTTAAGATGGTTCTGTCTTCAAAGTTACTAATGTACAAAAACTTTTCATCTTCATTTTTTTGGATAAGAAGTTTCCCTGCTATAAAGAACTCTTTTATCTTTGTTTCTAAATAGAACGGCTGATGTATATGCAACTGGACCTTTTTCAGAATTCTTTGGTTCTATGGTTACGTATCACCAAGTGAGACATGAATAGCCTTTTTCGATGCATCATTTCAAGGGAAACTCTTATTTCGTTACGGTATCAACTATTAGTTGTGACTTTGAAATCTGACCAAAGTTAATGTAGCCAAGCATGTGGAAACAAGGAAACATATCTAATCCTTGTAGTAAAACAGTTTCAAGAATTTGAAACATGGGTTTAGTTATTGTTGTGGTTCTATTTCTTGATTTGCATCCTCTGTTAGACACTAAACAGAGGTAAGAGGGGAGAAATGAGACGTAGCCAAGGTAACTTAATTGTACATTTTAGTGGAAATAATACGAAGGAAAAAGATTAAAACTCCCACAGGTTTGCATTTGGAAATTCTTGCGAGTAAAATTTGGAGGAGCTAGGCAGGGCTATGCCTTTTGTGAAGTGCTCCAGCTCTGAATCAAATAACCTTTTGGGAAGGTCAATATGTTGCATCCACAACATGAGTATATCTTGTGACCCTTTCTTAGTTTTTATTTTCTTTTGGTATTTATAGACTACGTGTACCATTTGTGCACCGCTTTCATGCAGTCTAGACTTGAAATTACTTAACTACCTTATATTTGTTCATCTTCACTGTTTAGAACGTGAACTGAAGCACCTTTGACATTTCTTAAATTTTGGGAAATGGAGCTAGTCTTTTTTGCTCAAATAAGACCAGCAGCTCGTGTTTAGTGCATGTTAAATGTAAAATGTGCCAGAGCTAGCTCTTCATGTGTTGCTTTCTAGATCTACCTTGCTTTTTTCTTTTGTCATATGAGATGTCAATGAGGTTTTTGGTTAATTTTTCTGTATTTTGAACTTTCAGGAAGTGAAAAAGCTATGTATGGAACAACCAAACAACTAATCCACCACCTGTAACTGCGTGGAGCGCAATGAAGAAACGCGGGCTTTCCCTGTTTTTACAGTTCATTTGTGATGTACTAATGTTATTACTGTGTGCAATGTATAGAGCGAGACTTACCTACATCTACTAATTGTATCTCACATTGTTGGTAGTTTTAAGCTTCTCCTTCCGTTGAACGTCTGTTGTATGTATATTGATCTGTATTAGAAGATGATATGTAATGTTCATCTTCCTAAGATTCGTATTTTACTCCAATTTTTAGTTATCTTGCTATTTTGTGGTCTGTATTTTACTCTCTACCCCTCGAAAGGTAAGGGTATGGTTTGTGTACATCAGGTTCTACTTATGGAATTACATTGGAAATATTGTTGTTACAATGTTCATCTTTTTCTCAAAAACCACATAGTTAGAAAGCCATGCTATCAGATTATCTAATTTGAGGAACACGAATCTAAATTGATCTTCAAGACTTCAACCATACACATATTTAAGAATTAATACTAGTGAGTTTTCATCTCTGCTTTACATAGCCAACCTAACTACTACTAATTTTGCAGGTGGCTATGACTTGCCTCCAACTCTATGCCGAGTTGGCTCTACAGACTTCTCGAGCACTTGAATTACCAGAAAGCTTACACATATCGAATAAGAGCATCAAAATGGATTACAACTTGAAAGTTGAAAGAAGCACAGATAAGATATTGTTCGCTAATATAACAGAAGTAAGTTCGTTCTTGACTTATTTATTCATGAATCTTCATGTTTTTTTCACTCATCTGCAACTTTGACAATCTTTTTGCCCATATTTTCGCCATTGAACAGTCCAATGAAAGCAGAGGGAATGCTTTCAACGCCTCGTGAGATATCTTCAATGGTCTTGAGTTTTCCACCTTTGAGGTACTCAACTGTTTTCGACAGGAACTCAGCATACACATTCATGAGATCAGATGCTAGGAATCCTTTGATGGTAATCCTTTTGTAGACTATATCCAACATCTCTGGAGCAGCTCGTGTTGTAGCATTCGTGTACTCAGAAATAACCCCACAGACAGCTACCCTGCCGAATGAGTTCATGTTTGCTACTGCTGCTTCTAACATCCTGCCTCCCACGTTGTCGAAGTAGACATCAATCCCTTGAGGGAAACACCTTTTCAGAGCTGATTTAAGGTCAGTTTCTTGTTTATAATTGAATGCATCGTCGAATCCAAGCCTCTCCTTAAGAAAATTTACCTTTTCTTGACTACCAGCAGAGCCAACAACATAACATCCAAGTAATTTAGCATACTGTCCTACTAAATGCCCTATCGAACCTGAAGCAGCAGACACGAAAACTTTCTCCCCTGGCTTCGGTTTACACACTTCGAAGAATCCACCATAGGCAGTTAGTCCACTGAATCCTAAAACTCCGACATGGTAAGACAACGGAAAGCCCGTGTTAGGATCCAACTTATTCAACAACGAACCTTCCTTTACTATACTATACTCTCCCCAGGTAAGTAACCCTGCTACCAAATCACCTTTCTTGAAATCAGGTCGATGAGAGAACAAAACTCTTCCTACACCATAACTGTCAATGGAGTCACCAGGACTAATGGCAGTTGCAAAACTTATGGTTCCTTGTGACGAACTTTGGCTCTTCATTCGATTTATCTGATACGGATCAATTGACACAAACATGTTCTTGACAACAACATCCTTAAACTCAGACTCAGACTCAATGATAAGTGAGACGTTTTCGACTTTTATCTCAAAGTCTGACTCTTTTGGTGCACCATTTATGTTGGTTTTTATTGTTACATACTTGTTCTTTATTTCCATGGTAACTTTGGGATTGGCAAAATGTTAACAAAGGGGAAGAAAAAAGTTGAGAAGAATGTAATGTGAAATGCTCATATGGCTCAATAATTTTAGGTGCTTATATTTAAGTTTTTTTTAGAAAAATGACAAAGTGCATAGATGCTTTTATGCCGTCTATAACAACTAAGTTTTTCACAAGCATCAAGATTGTCAGTTTACGGCCAGAGGCGGAGCTATAACTTTTTCGTAGACCCTGTATTTGTACTAGAAAACTAATTAAATATATATGTATATTAACCTGTGAACCCCTAACAAAAATTAATTGACGGTTCAGTAAACTCCTAAACTCTTAATCATGATTCCGCCTTTGTTTACGACAAGAAACTCTTCTTCAACATACCTACTTGCCGACCAAGGGGAAAATTCGGTATTATCAAACATAATCACTGTAACTGACTGACTTGTACCAACTGCTATCATGATTATTTTATTGCTCTGATTTGCAACACATATTTATGTATTTATTCATCTGTCCTTTGTCAAAATATACTATATTACTTTGACTTATGGACCCCACTATCTGCTTTTTTACAAAGTGTGGCCCTTGAATGTGTACTACATTCGTTTTTTATGCAACTTTTTAAATTGATTCATCCAATAAATTGGGGCTATTAAAATTTTATTTGATAGATATTACTTTTTTTTTTTTTTTTTTTACCGTGGTTTCCGGGCGTCGCTTTGCGAACCCGACTAGCTATACCCACCGGGTCCCGCTGTTTCAAGGCGGGTCCACCACGGTTAGTTCCACGGGGCCCTGGAGACACGGCCGGTTTGTAATGCCTCCAGTGGCCCTGCTGGGGCTCGAACCGGCGACCTGAAGGACTTTGTCCCAGGCCTTTACCAGCTGAGCTACCCCTCAGGGTTATTTGATAGATATTACTCTAGCATATCTAAAGTATTTCAATTTTTTGAGTTTCATACTTGAATTACAAAGTATGTGAACTCAACAATCAATTATTATTTTTTTCTACCTGAATGACGGAGGTGATAATAGGAAAAGAAAACATTTGATAATTAAGATATGTTTGATGTATAGTTAGTGAATTTTCAAATGTGAAACTCAATAAAATAAGATATTTAAGTGGATTTTAATGGTTGTTTGTTTTGTTTTAAACATGTCCTTGAGATTAACGAATGGCAAAATCTAAGAGTTTTAATTGCCACGTGGCATCATCATTTAAATATTCCACTTGCAATCTTTTAATATTAATGAAACCCACTCATTTTCAATACGCTGGAATTTTTTTTACCCTTTTCAGTTGTAATTATAATTATTTTTTCAATATTTTTCGAGGAAGAGAATTAATATATGACCTCTTCGAAGCTACCACCGCTACATGGTATAATATATAGTTATTTTCATACTCAAAAAATTATTCTCTTCCGTTTGATATGATGAAAGTCAGTTTTTATGGAAAAAAATTTCCTATCATAATTATCTTCACATGCAAGAAGTTAGAAGTCCTTTTCAATGCTGAAATGACTTCCCTTGCTATATGGGTGTCATTTTCCCAATTATTAATCTTTAGCACTCCAAATTTCATCAAAACACCCTCTGATTTGATATTGTTATTATTTTTGTAATATACATATTTTTGAAAAGTATTTTTCACTCACCAACAAACACCGGAAAATGACTTTTTTCACTCACCAACAAACACCGGAAAATGACATCAATGTCCCAAAAGTATGACGGAGGGTATTTGCATACCATTTACGATAGTTCAGGGTATATTTGTCTTTTTTCCCTTTATTTAAAATATATAATAGAGTAGAGCGGGTAACGGGTTGTTTTCGGTTTTCTCGCTAATACAAAAGAGTAGAGGTATTTCTGAAATTTGGCAAGCCAAAAGTATAGCTTTTGGAATATATTCCAATGCAGCAAATATCAAAGTCAGTACGCTATGAAACTGTTTGGTATGTTTTGAATTATGAGTCTATTTTGATATACTGTAATTAATTATGACCAGCAAATAAAGTTTTTGGTGAAAAATAATAATCTTAGCAGATATATGTAAAACAATTGCAGTACTAGTGTTAAAATTTTTATCAAAAGAAGTTGAATGAAAATTCATTCTTCAAAGTAAAAAATATATAAGAAAATGGAAAATAACATAAATGGGGCGAGGCAGGTCTTAGCGGGGCGGGTTAGGGCAGGGCAAATTTTTGAAGGAAAAATTGTAGAAATCTCACATTTTAGTTTACTTATTATCATTATCTCCTATAAGTTTTACAAATCTCCAAAATTCCTCATTTTCGCGCATCAGATAGTGTATCATGTATAAAATGTACATCAGATTAGTGTATCTCGCGCATCAGATAGTGTATCATGTATAAAATGTACATCAGATTAGTGTATCATATATAAAATGTAATGTATCTTACTTAACGATTAATGTATCTCGCGCATCAAATTAATATATCAGCGCTTATATTATTGTATCCGTTTTGAGGGATTTTTGTAATTATAAACTTTTAAGGGATAGATTGTAATTTTGCCTTAAAAGTATGTGATTTCTGTAATTTGCCCTTTTTAAAATAATGTTAAACGGGGCAGGGTAGGGCGGGTCAAAATCTTGGTAGGTCAAGATCTGCCTTGCCCCAATCCGCCCTAACCCTCCCTATTTGCCATTCCTATGGCACTAGGGGTGTAGTGACGGTGTACATAGGTCGATTTGGTTAGGTTTTTCATAAAAAAAAAATCTAAACCAACTATGTCGGTTTATTAAATCTAAAAACCAAATCAAACCACATAAAGTCGGTTTTTTTGGTTTCGGCTTTAGTCGATTCTTTCGTTTTTTTATTTTTTACAACTATACGGTATTTGAAAAATAGATCAAATATTTTTTCACTTACCTGTGTGATAAGCTAAACTTAAAAAAAATGTTAAATGAATAGAAATTTTCGAAAAGATGGTAAAATTCGCATGAGTACAAAATAATTTTTTTGAAATATCAACGTTCATTATGTTAAATTAATAGGATTAAAGGCTAGAGGCAAACTGAATACAAAACAAAATATTTACAAAGTAAATTGTTAACTTCGAATTTGAAAAACTATAACAATATAATTGTAACTTCGGATCTTAATACAAAATAAAATATTTACAATTTTTACAAGCCCAAATTTGAAATAAAATATATAAACATTGAAAATTATAAACTAACTAAAAATATATTAACAAAGTAGATTATAAATAATATTTTTTATCTATAAATAAAATAAAATTATATATATATAATATTTACAAAATTTTACAAGCCCAAATTTGAAATAAAATGTATAAACGTTGAAAACCATAAACTAACTAAAAATATATCAACAAAGTAGATTATAAATAAAAATTTTTATCTATAAATAAAATAAATAAATATAAATATATATATATTATGTCGGTTTGACTTTTTTTCTTTTAATACCAAACCAAACCAAGAGTGGTCGGGTTTTTTTTTCAACCGCCAAACCAAACCACAAATTGATTTTTGTCGGTTTGATTTGATTCGTCGATTTGGTTTGACTTTACGGTTTGGCTTGTACACCCCTACCTTTCACTATCTGCTTTTTTTTACAAAGTGTGGTCCTTAAATGTTTACTACATATGCTTTTTATGCAACTTTTTAAATTGACTTATCCAATTTGTGTAGCTATAAATAATTTCATTAAGGGTAAAATGAACATTTTAAAGTTAAATTATTACTCCCTTCGTTCCATTTTATGTGAGGTAGTTTGACTCAGCACGGAGTTTAAGAAATAAAGAAAGGTTTTTAAAATTTGTGGTCCAAAATGAATGATAGAAATTTGTGTAGCTGTAAATCATTTCAGTAAGGGTAAAACAGACATTTTATACTTAAATTGTTACTTAATATAGAAATGTTTCATTTTTTTGAGTTTGACTAAAAAAGAAAATAAGTCACATAAATTGAGACGGATGGAGTACTTAATATGAAAATATGTTAGACTAAAAAAGAAAGTAAATTATATAAATTGAGAATGGAGAGGCATTGATAAAGATCCACTATTTTGACTATTACTTCTTTCAGTTCGAAATCTTCAATTTGTAACTAATCAAATCTTATGATAAATATATATATATATATATATATATATATAAATATAATAACGAATAATGACTTTAGAAACAAGTATTAGTAGGTAGCATCACACATAGTAATTTTGTGATCAAATTACTTAAATATTAAGACCAAGGAAATAAATTACGCTCATATTTATTATAATTTTTAATATTAAAGAAGATAAGTATTATATTATCACAATATTTTTTTTCATGTATTATCACTTTCCTTTTAATTTGTTATATATTTAAAAATTATATGAAAATTATTATAAATCACAACAATTAACTATTTAAAATATCAAATACATATACATCAAAATTAACTATTATGTAAAAATTATTATAAATCAAAATAACAACTTAAAATGAAAAACATTTCTATTTTATTGTCTTTCTAAATTTTATCAGTGTCATATAAATTAAGACAACAAATAATAGATATTGAGCCCGTGCTGGCACAAGTTATCATATCTAATAGTTATTGAAATGAGAAAGAAGACAATGTAAGTGGCATCCTTGCCGCTCCAAATCTAGTACTAATTTGGTTATAGATTCACGTGAATTGATACCTTTTGTTCAAATTCGTTATATATACATATCAATAAATTAAAAGATTACTAAATATATTTCTGAGTTTAAGTAATAAAATATACAACTTCAGTATAAATAATTTTTACATCATTAAGTCATTTTTATCTGCGGTAAAAAATAACATATTTTATTTTTAATATTTTGGCGAGTGAATAGTTAAAAACATCTAAAGTATCTCAATTTTGTGAGGTTCATACTTGAACTACAATCTAGTGTGAGTATCTTATATGAACTCAACAATCAAATGTTTCCTTTTCCTACCTGAATGACGGAGGTGATAATAGGAAAGGAAAACAACTGATAATTAAGGTATGTTTGATAAATAATTAGTGATTTTTTAGGTGGAAAACTTGCACACCTAATAAGTTGAAACTCAATAAAATAAGATATTTAAGTGGTTTTTAATGTTTGTTTGTTTTGTTTTAAAATGGCAAAATCTATGACTCTAATTGGCAATTGCCACGTGGCATCATTATTTAAATATGCCACTTGTAATCTTTTAATATTAATGAAACCCACTCATTTTCAATACATTGGAATTATTTTTTACCCTTTTCCGTTGTAATTATAATTCATTTTTTCTCTATATTTTTTCAGAAAGAGAATTAATATATGACCTCTTCGATGCTACCACCGATACATGGTATGATATATAGTTATTTTCATACTCAAGAAATCACTCTTATGTTTGATATGATATGATGAAAGTCATTTTATTTGAAAAAAAATTTCCTATCATAATTATCTTCACATGCAAGAAGTTAGAAGTCCTTTTCAATGCTGAAATGACTTCCCTTGCTTTATGGGTATCATTTTCCCAATTATTAATCTTTAGCACTCCAAATTTCATCAAAACACCCTCTGATTTGATATTGTTATTATTTTTGTAATATACATTTTTTCGGAAAGTATTTTTCACTCACCAACAAACACAGGAAAATGACTTTTTTCACTCACCAACAAACACCGGAAAATGACTTGCATCATATCAAACACATGGTTCTTATATCTGATCAACCAAAAACATATAGTACCTTGATTTTGAAAGAAGATTGAGACATGTAGTTTCACAAGAACCTTACATTGATAATACATGTGACAATAGTTTAACTAGACGAAGCGCGAAAGTACAACATAGAATGCAACATAACTAGTAAATCTCCAGAAAGAACAACACAAGCATAGTAAGCTAAATTACTTATCACCAACACGAGGCGTAGGTAGGGTCTCGATGTTAGTAACTACTTGCATGAGTATCTGAGGATCTGTATGAAGCGTTCCTCGTGTTGTGAAAACTTGTATCTGTACCAACCTTCACTAAACCTTCATCACCATTCTCTTGACACAAACAAAGACGAGACATAACCCATATGACCATAGGGAGACCGGAGAAGAGAGACTATTCTTCACACCGTTCTCCTTCATCACCCATATATCCTTCCTATCCGGATAATAGTTGCAACATGCAACTATTATCCAACGGAAGTTTCCATTTCCACAACTAAGCAACGCCACTATCCCATTATACATCTTAGTAACCAAACTCAAAGTCATAATCTCCTGAGCTAACTACGTATCACCAACATTAGGCGAAGCTAGACTCTCATTGTAAGTAATCGCTTGTACTTGAAGACAATAACCCAATGAATGAATGTCCAATGATTCATGTGAAGCATTCCTCGCGTTGTACAAACTTATATTAGTACCAAGCCTCACTAAAACTTCACCACCATTCTCCGACACAGACAAAGGCGAGACATAACCTAAACGACCAGGGGGAGCCGTGAGATTAGAAACCAACTTAGTCCACGACTCCTCCACACCATACTCCTTCATCACCCACATATCCGTCCTATCCGGCTCATAGTTGCAACAAGCAACTAAACATCCATTTAAAACACTCAACGACCAACTAGTACTCCCATTTCCACAACTAGGCAATGCCATTACCCCATATGTCTCCATAGCCAAATCCAAAGTCATAATCTCCGAACAAGCACCAGAACCACCACCACCACCAGAGTCGTGACAATGGTTTACCTCCCAATGAAGATATCCATTCAAACACATCCCGGTTTGTGCATTAACATAACCACTACCAAACCCCTCACCCATTTTCCAAGAATCATCCTTTAAGCTATAAATCTTAACCTTATTCTCATATTTCCCCTCATTTCGCGGAAAACTAAAGATCTTAACCATCTTATAATCATCATTAACATGATCATAACCAAACCCATATCTAATATAACAATTTACAGCACATTGAACAAATGAATCTTGAAATTCCTTGTGTTTTCCAGTAACAGGGTTCCATATCATAAGTTTAAATGACATTGGGGTTAAACAGATCAACCCATTACAAGAACCCAAAAATTTTGCAGATCTAAAAGGGGTTTTTAATGGGTAATCAATTTTATCAACATTTACAGAGGAATTTTCATAATCTAGAGAGTAAACAGAACACATTTTACCCATTAAACCAGATACTGAAGCTACTATAACAAGTCTAAGATTCACATTTTTGGATTTTTTAACAGAAAATTTGATCTGGGTATTGATGAAATATGGAGTTGAGAGTAAAGAAAGCCAAGATTTTGAAACACACCTGAATTTCAAGAGAGATTTTACTGGTAACCTCAAGAGTATTTCAATGATGATTTCATCTGGTAGACATGAAAATTGAAGCAATTCTTGAGGAATTTTTGTTTCAGCTAATTGGTTTTGAGTTTCCATTGAAGCAAAAACACTTCTAGATTGGAGATGTGGAAGAGGTGATAAGAAAGAGAGATATGGGGAAGTGTTTGGATAGTGAACTTTTTGGAGCTCAATGCAAGTTGGAAAGTTAGTTGATCTAGAAGTTGTCGTGGATGATTCGGAATCGATTTTTTTCAGAACTTTCTGAGTCGAGTTTATCATATTGGGTTTATCTGATGTAATTTTCATCCTTATATAGTTTGAAGGTTATTACATAATAAGAAGTTTACCTAATACGTATAAAATATTCATCATAGAGTGCTCATTGAAAATACTGAGGTTATAGTGGTGTGCACGTTATCCTCTCAAGTTTCCGAAAAAAAAAGTGGAATGGAAATGTAAAATCTCAGCCATAAAGTTTTTTAGTACTAGTATGAGTAGGGTTCGAAAAAAGTAACATATACATTATCTCGTTCTTACTATTTTGAAAAGAATAGTAAGACTATCTCTGATAGATTCTTAGGAAGCGTTTGATAAGATGGATTAAAAAAATAACATTATGCGTTAGCTTTGTGTAGCTATACTCTATTTTGATATTATGTTAGGTATAACTAATACATGAGAAATTATTAGTCATGCAAGAGGTTTTACTGCATATTTAGCATGGATGTAGACATAATTACCACTCAAACGTTTTCTATATCCTTTTCATTGTATTTGTGGACGGTGTTTTTTAGTAAACAAATCATTTTAAAAAAAATTATGTAATACATATTATTTTTAATATGTCTAATCAAACGATATTTATGTAGACATAATTTATCACTCAAACGTTTTCTATATCCTTTTCACTGTATTTGTGGACGGTGTTTTTTAGTAAACAAATAATTTTAAAAAAAATTATGTAATACATATTATTTTTAATATATCTAATCAAACGATAGTTGATAGCCATATTAAATTTAGATTCACTCTTTGTCAAATTCATTTTTAAAAACAATATTTAATAAGATTATTTTTTCTTAGCTCAAATTTAAAATTATTAATTAAAAATAGAGGGGTGTGGAGTAGGTGAGGAGAGAGAAATGGTGGAAGTCTTTGGATAATTGACTTTGGAATTTCCTCCAATTTTTTTGGTAAATAGTTGTAAAAGACAAGTTCTTTTTGGCCATTATAATAAAGTTTAAATTTATTTGAGTCACTCAATTTTTTTCTTCTCCTTTTAATTTAATTAATTCTTTAAAAATATTATATTTATATTCTATAATAATTTTAATTTTAATTTTTGATTATTTTACGTTTAATGAAAACGATTTTTTATATTTATAACTATATATAAATATTAAGATACTCCTAACTTTTTGTGCTATTTTTAAAAAGTAAACGTGACAGCAACCATCCAACTACCCCTTTTATTATTTAAATACTTACTTAAATAAAAGGTGCTATTTAATATACGAGTGGTTGAATTGTGTGAACGCATTTAAAATAGAGAAAATTATGCGGTTAACCAAACGTGTACTATTTAATTACTCATCATAGTTATAGTTTGCTATAATTATCACTCGCGATTAACATTATACATTAATTACGTGGGCTAACTTCGAATTTGTATAATTAACCATGGTTGTATATATATAATTCGCTAGAATATACAAATACATATGTATAATATATAATTATCAAACCGATATATATATACAATTCACTTCTCTCCCACTCTCTGCCCTCTCTCCCTCGCCTCTCTTCTCCCTCTCCCAATCTCGCTCACCTCTCTCCTCCCTCTCCCAATCTCGCTTGTCATATATACAAATGCATATGTATAATATACAATTATCTAACCGATATACATATACAATTCACATTTCTCCCACTCTCTACTCGCCTCTCTCCTCCCTCTCCCAATCTCGCTTGCCATATACACAAATACATATGTATAATATACAGTTATCTAACCGATATACATATACAATTCACCTCTCTCCCACTATTTGCCCTCTCTCGCTCGCCTCTCTCCTCTCTATAACATGTAGCTATGAATTATAATTATCAAACTATAGCCATGGAGAGTAATTAGGCTATTTTCTATAGGTGAAAGTTTCTCTTTAAAATATTAGTAAAAGTATGACATCTTTATTAAAAATATTGGCAATTTGTCATCTTATTTTAATTTTTTTGAGTTAATTAATAATCAAATATTCATATTTAAATACCTAACACTTTTTTGTGAGGTTAGTTGATAAAATATTATTATCAATTTACAACATGCGCGTGTATATTAATTTAATATCGAGGTGTGTTTTAATATAAAAAAAAAGTGATAATTTGAATAATAACGAATAATCGAGGTATGAAATTTAAATTACATAATTATAAATTATATGTCATGAATTAGATCGCTTTTTTTTTCTTCAAAGGTCCAGCATAGCCCTACATTGCACAGTTCACAATTTCTTAAATTGTTTTTTTAGCCTAACTTTCTTATTGTAGGCATAAGCTGATATTAACTAAATTAAATATACTTAAAGTCAAACTTAATTAATGAAGTTTCAACATTTGGCTAAACTTTCAAGATTTGAAATGTCAAAATAGCTAAACACTCCATCTGTTTCATATTAATTGTCCACGTTATTATAAATAGTTGTTCCAAATTACTTGTAACCCTATAATTAATAACTTTTTAAATTACTTAGAAGTGATCAAGATAATCTTTCGTCTCAGTTTATGAGATCGAAATATTAGAAATATTAGGTTTACTTTTCTTCGGACTTATAGTTAAGAAAGTGACTTCTATTCTCTAGTAATATTGTCTTTCAATTTTCATTAATTTAATATCGAGGTGTGTTTTAATATAAATAAAAAGTGATAATTTGAATAATAACGAATAATCGAGGTATGAAATTTAAATTAAATAATTATAAATCATAAATCATGAATTAGATCTCTTTTTTTTCTTCAAAGGTCCAGCATAGCCCTACATTGCACAGTTCACAATTTCTTAAATTGTTTTTTAGCCTAACTTTATTATTATAGGCATAAGCTGATATTAACTAAATTAAATATACTAAAAGTCAAACTTAATTAATGGAAGTTTCAACATTTGGCTAAACTTTCAAGATTTTAAATGTCAAAATAGCAAAACACTCCATTTGTTTCATATTAATTGTCCACATTATTATAAACAGTTGTTCCAAATTACTTGTAACCCTATAATTAATAACTTTTTAAATTACTTAGAAGTGATCAAGATAATCTTTCGTCTCAGTTTATGAGATCGAAATATTATAAATATTAGGTTTACTTTTCTTCGGCCTTATAGTTAAGATAGTGATTACTATTCTCTAGTAATATTGTCTTTCAATATCGAGGTGTGTTTTAATATAAAATAAAAGTGATAATTTGAATAATAACGAATAATCGAGGTGTGAAATTTAAATTACATAATTATAAATTATAAGTCATGAATTAGATCTCTTTTTTTTTCTTCAAAGGTCCAGTATAGCCCTACATTGCACAGTTCACAATTTCTTAAATTGTTTTTTTAGCCTAACTTTCTTATTATAGGCATAAGCTGATATTAACTAAATTAAATATACTTAAAGTCAAACTTAATTGATGAAGTTTCAACAATTGGCTAAACTTTCAAGATTTGAAATGTCAAAATAGCTAAATACTCCATCTGTGTTTCCTATTAATTGTCCACGTTATTATAAACAGTTGTTTCAAATTACTTGTAACCCTATAATTAATAACTTTTTAAATTACTTAAAAGTGATCAAGATAATCTTTCGTCTCAGTTTATGAGATCGAAATATTAGGTTTACTTTTCTTCGGCCTTATAGTTAAGATAGTGATTTCTATTCTCTAGTAATATTGTCTTTCAATTTTCATTAATTTAATATCGAGGTGTGTTTTAATATAAAAAAAAGTGATAATTTGAATAATAACGAATAATCGAGGTATGAAATTTAAATTACATAATTATAAATTATAAGTCATGAATTAGATCTCTTTTTTTTCTTCAAAGGTCCAGCATAGCCCTACATTGCACAGTTCACAATTTCTTAAATTGTTTTTTTAGCCTAACTGTCTTATTATAGGCATAAGCTGATATTAACTAAATTAAATATACTTAAAGTCAAACTGATGAAGTTTCAACATTTGACTAAACTTTAAAGATTTTAAATGTCAAAATAGCTAAACACTCCATTTGTTTCATATTAATTGTCCACGTTATTATAAACAGTTGTTCCAAATTACTTGTAACCCTATAATTAATAACTTTTTAAATTACTTAGAAGTGATCAAGATAATATTTCATCTCAGTTTATGAGATCGAAATACTGCCAAATTATCTCAATATGAATTTTATTCTTGGTAAGTTAGCAGGTAGTCAAGCATTATTTTCCTTGTATTTCAGTAGTACGTATTAGTATTAATTTCGTAGTTGCTTGCCTTTCGATTTCTGTTGATACATCTTGTTTAGTTAACACATTATTTTATTTATTTATTGGTTTTCTACTGTCCGGTACCCACATTGAAGCCTAACTAAATCTGGATTTGCGTTGGAAAATCCCACATTGGGGGTAAACTCTCCCTAACAAACTCGACCCCGTACCCAAGGGATTAACACATTATTTTGATGTTGTTACTGCTCTTCTTTTCTGAATGCTATGTAATGATTTCGTTATTATTTGATATATCTGCTTTGCGTTTGTATGTTACTTTTAAAGATTGCTTTGTTACGACTTACGAGTTACTTGAGCCAAAGATTTTTCGAAAACCTTCACCCACAATACAGAATCCTCAAGACCTTCATGGAAACTGACTTGGTCTTTTGACGATTCAACAACCCCAAACGACACATGAAGATTAAAGAGACAATCAATAGACAACTATTAAATTTTCGTCTGAAGCATGTTTTCGTCTAAACTTACATAAGATAGAGATCACACTTACTCAGAACCAATTCTCTTAACCATTTTGTTGCCAATATTTTGACAATAAGTAATGGAAAGTAAGGAACTCTAAAGACGAGATCTTTTACACTGTTCTGAAGCGCAATGTCAAACTACTTATCGATCATAGGGGAGACTTTTTGAGAATCTCCTCAGAAAAGAGAATCATCACACCCTCAAAAAGGACGGATACTTCTCAAATAACTACGCGATTATTGATTCAGTCATCAATTGAGCATAAAATTCGTGAAACTCTCATCACTCGTTCGAGCTGTACCATTACCTAACAACGAGCTGTTCGTGGAGAAAAATGGTGGAAATTGAAGAACAGGGGACTCTGTTCCTTGGGCACGAACGATTTTTTGAATTTTCAGGAGGGATAAGAATGAATGTGTAGTTTATAATTCAAAAAACTCGAGTTGAATGAAGTTACTGATGGGAAAATAGAATCAATTGTCACTTTTCATCAATCGAACATATCAATGAGGTGATCCAAATCGAATCCTACAAGACAGTCGAAATCAAAGCCAAGGAGATAACATGTAATGATAAAATCGAAGAATAAGATAGCACGAGAGATAAGTAATGATAACAATAATAAAGAGTCATGTTTTCCCTTTTAATATCGAAAATAAGCTTATATACTTTTCCAACAAATATACCCATAAAAACCACATATTATCATAAATATAAGGTATAATACAGTTTGATGGTCAAAATTTCTAGTTACAACGAAGATAAACTTTTCGTGAACTTCTAGTCCCACGGAATTCTCAAGTTAGCTAAACTTCCTGCGAACAAGATGGATGAATCAGTAGCAGGCGAAATTTGATTCAACGTAAACTCATTCACTTCTTGTTTCCATACATTGTACTCCAAAAAATCACCATTTGTTTTCCTCCACAAGATATTCTTGTTTTCCTTCAAACATATTATATCATCCAAGTACCATTCTTTGTTCTCCCCAATTCCAAAGAATGAGGGTAAAATTGGAATTTTCATGACATTAGTCCATGTCCATCGTTCTCCATCTTTCTCGAGGGAACACACCAAAAAATCCATCTCAACAAACATGGAAAGATAGAGACGATTAGCAAAATTATACAATTTCATACGATTCCCATGATATTGCAATGGGACGGACGTTACAACAAATTTCTCATCAGCCACGAACAAAGAAATAATCACAAACTTATTAAATTCACTATTTTCTTGAACTGATCTAGTCGCCATCATGTTAATCGTACCATCTAATGAAACTGGATTCTCGTCAAACAAACGATAACCAGTAGGAACAGAGTCAATCTTTTTCCAAGACTCATTATTCACAGAGTATATTCCAACAATATAATGACTATCTTTTGCATTAATCTCAAATATAGCGATTATCTTATAATCATCACAACTAGAATCATACACGAACCCATACAACGTTGATTCGTACCCATATAGCATTGATACGTAATGATCAGGCTTTTGAACAGTTTTGTATTTTCGAACAGCTGGATTCCATATAAATATCGTAAAACTATACACCATACATAACAAGCCGTTACATGAACTCACCAATGGATACGAAATATCTCGAGACATAAAATAGTTTGGTGGAATAAGAGAAACAACTTGAGAATTAACACTAAGTGATGATGCACATGTTGTACCAATATTGAACGCTAACATGTTATATTTTAAACAAGGAGACGGAGTTATTTTCGATGAAATTAAGAGGATTTTTTGACGATTAATATCGGACGATGAATCGTCTATATGCAACTTGATGAAATTGGGATCGTTGATAATTGAACACCATGATTTTTGTACAATTTTGAAACGTTGAAGAGATTCAACAGGGAGTTTTGAGAGGATGCAAGTAATTACATCATCTCCCAAATTAAGACTCATTGGACTTTATGTTTACTTAGGGTTTTAGTTTTTTTTTTTTTTTAAATATATATATAGGGCTCATGAGTCATGACGACTTATAAAATTAATTTAAATTTGGAAAATTTTAAAGTTGTAAAGTGTTCTAGTTAATATCAATAATGTTATTCTTTCCATATAGTATTTTCTATTTTTGTATAGTTTTCAAAGTATTATATTTAATTGTATTTCGAGTTGAATGACAAGGTCTTATGTGTAGTAATACAGCTTCCATGTAATACAAAGTATCCACGTTACATTGTTGAAATATTTTCAGTTAAAAATCAATCTTGGAAAACAATTCAAGATATTTTTCCCCTTCCTAGTGATTTTCCGTTGTACGTAAACGATGATCCAGTTTCATTAAACGGTGTCATTCACATGAATACTGCAGTTTCATCTAAATCTGAACAAATGGCTATATCTTTCCACCTAGCAGATGAAAAATTTATTGTAACACTCGTGCCAAGTAAATGTGGGATACTTATGAAATTATGTGTATGGGGTGATCGCGTATGTGTTATGACGATTATTAATGTTAAATTAGGTCTTAGACCTAACTCACACCCCAAAAGCTAGCTCAAAAGGAGGAGGATTGTCTAAGCCTTATAAAGAGTCCACCCATCTCATTAACCACCGATGTAGGACTTTTGTCATTCTTTTAACACCCCACCTCACGCCCAGTGCTTAGCATCTGGTGCGTAGGCAATTTTGATTTTGGGGGCTCCAACATTGGGTGAGACGGGCCCTGCTCTGATACCATGTTAAATTAGGTCTTAGACCTAACTCACACCCCAACATCTGGTGCTTAGCATCTTGTGTTAAGGAGAACGGAAACATATTATGGAGAATGGGTGATGGTCGATTTATTGAGTATAATGTGCGGAATATGAATACACTGAATTTAAAGTGAAAAAAGTTCCATTGGGGGTTGAAATAGGACCTTTATATGTTGAAAGTTTAGTTTCTTTGAAGATTCCGTGGGATTAATTAGAAATATTAGGTTTACTTTTCTTCGGCCTTTGATTTCTATTTTCTAGTATTATTAGCTTTCAATTTTCATTCATCTATTATGTAGTAGTTGTTTCCAATCTTATATTTGGATGAATATATATATATAGACGACTTTATTGATGTGTTATTGTTTAAACGTACAAGTAAGAAAATTAACAAATGTCACGTAATTACAAGTATTGAGTATGATTTGCGGAAAGTATAACAAAGTCATGAAATTTGCACTATATTAACATGTTCGAAATGAATATAGAATGTATTACATTGTTTAAGCGAATTCAATGTTTTTTGCTCAAATTGTCGGAAAATTGTTTTAGATTAAAAACACGTTCATGTATTTTTTTTTTAGAGGGATGAGATTTGGTTTGATCTATTCTTTAATATATTATGTTTCCATTAATAACAATATTGGAAAATAGAAAAGTTAGAAGTTAGCTATACAGTTTAATTGTAATTTCTTGATATTGAGTTTGGTTTTGTTGTCCAACATATATATTTTTTTATATGCTTATTTTTATTATATGTTGGTACAGTACGAAGAATTGATCATTTTTTTTTGTTATTAACTTATATGTGAGATTTCTTAAATAATTTATGTGTAAAATATTTTTTACTGTAAGAAAAAATGGTTATTTTTTTATTTAGTATATGAAAAACTTATTGTAAGACCAATACCAAGGAAATATGAAATAAGAATGGTAAATAATTCTATTTTCGATAAATAAAAAACAGAATCCTAAACTAAGTTGGTAAAATAAATGTAGAGTCCTAATAGTCTTATACTATTACATTTAATAATTATATTTTATAAAATACAAATAATTGAGAACTCTTGTGACCTAGCGCAGCATTCAATAATGCGGAATTTGCCTATTGATATTGTCAATTCCATTCTCTTATATCTTCCTGTCAAATCTCTTTTACGGTTCAAAATTACCTGCAAATCATGGTGTTGTTTCATCGATGATAGTTACTTCATCAATTCTCATTCATCTATTATGTAATAGTTGTTTCTCATCTTATATATATATACGACTTTATTGATGCTAATTAATGAATGTCATGGAAAAAGTATTGGATTCGGCTCAACTCCATTTTCCCCAAGTTCTAGTCTGGATTAATAACATATGGCATAGATTAGAATATATCCCTAACCATGGTTTAGATAATAAATATATTATTATATCAATTAAAAATAGTCCTATTATTTCTCCCATTTTCTCCTTATTCCCTCCGAATCCGATCGTTTCTTTCTTTTCTCCCTATTCCATCCAAAATTTTCTTTGCTGCCGACATAGCTCTAAAAATTACATTAAAAAGCCATGCAAATGCTTCAGCTGTTTCTTCATATAAAAAGGCAACACCAAATACAACCATCTCCCTATGATTGTTTAATCCAACAAACAATGCCAATGGACGATACTCCTTATTTGTTCTATATGTTGTGTAAAACGATACAATGATACAAGTTAGCAAAAGGAGAACTAATCAATAACTAATCGCTGATGTGACAAATTCTGTTAACAAGTCCAGAAGTTAGTTAGAACAGTTAGCACCGTTAGATGGTTAAATTCTGTTACTACTGTACCTGTGGATTTTAACTGTTTTAGCAATCTCCAGGAGCCTAAAAAGGATTGTATTAGATCATTGACATTCATTCATTCATTGATAATAATATTGTTTTCTTCTCTCTACAGTTTTCTCTCTAGCTGAATTCTCGGGTTTAATCCCTGAACTAGCTGTTCATATTCCTCGAGATTACTCCTGGAATTTGTTTCTTCTCTGTAATTCTCTGTAATTGTAGCATACAACTTCTCCATAAATCTAAAAATTCCTTATCGTTTTAGCATCAACCCAGAAAATATTTGTTATCAAATCACCGGCATCTAAATGTAAAGAAAATCGAAAAGAGAGAAACAATCGGACTTGGAAGGAATAAGGAGAAAAGGGGAGAAATAATAAGACTATTTTTAATTGATATATTACTATATTTATTATCTAAATCATGGTTAGGGATATATTTTAATTAATTGAATCTTGGCTAAGGAGAAAATGAGAGAAATAATAGGATTACTTTTAATTGATATAATAATATATTTATTATCTAAACCATGGTTAGGGATATATTTTAATTAATTAAATTTTAGCCATTAAATTTAATATATGCCATATGTCATTAATCAAGGCTAGAACTTGGGGAAAATGGAGACAAGGAAAATGGAGAAGAGCCGGATCCATCCCTAAGTATAATTTAAATGACAAATTAATATCAAGTTGCTTGACTCATGCTTCTATAATAGTAGAAAAGAAAAGAAAAAAAAGAAAGGTTCAAACAATTGATCGTCTTTTTTTTTTTTAATTTATTAACTTACATGTGAGATTTCTCAAATAATTTGTGTGTAAAATCTTTTTTTACAGAAATTTGGTTGTCTGTAAAACTAACATGATGAAACAAGAATAGTAAATAATTCTATTTTCGGTAAATCAGAAAACAGAATCCTAAACTAAGTTGGTAAAATAAATGTAGAGTCCTAATAGTCTTATACTATTACATTTAATAATTATATTTTATAAAATACAAATAATTGAGAACTCTTGTGAGTGGGTGAACCTAAACTTTCAACATATAAAGGTCCTATTTTAACCCCTAATGGAATTATTTTCATTTTAAATTCAGTGTATTCATTTTTCTGCACATTGTACTCAATAAATCGACCATCACCGAAAAATTTTATGGTTGAGACCCAACCAACAATAGTTGTATGAGGCTCTATTCAATTTTTGACACTTGAATTTATGGGCCCTATTTTAACACAACACACTCTCTCAACTTATTTTTACCCAAATTTCCCCCTTTTCCCTCCAAAACATTTTAGCTCCTTGTTCAATATTCCTCTCTTTTTCACAATTTTTTTTAAAAATTCCTTGTGCTCTTTATTAATTAGTAACTTGATTAGCTCTTTCTTTCCCATTAATCATTTATGTCCCTCAACTAAATCAATTTAAAAAATTGTCACCTCTCAACCAATTCAACTAAAATATAATTATTCCTCGTAGCCTTAGAAAAAACAATCTTTTAAATTTTTTATTTTACATCTCAAAAAATTGAATCAAATTCCTAGGATATCTTTAAAAGATAAATTTTGAATGAGAAATTCACACACACTTTATATTTGTATTAAGAAGTATTCACTGAATATCGAAAATCAAACTAAATAAAAATTTAGTCAAATTGAATATTTCTTTTACTTCAATTTATTTTCTTTTTATTTTTAAAAAATTTGACATAATCAGTTTTGGTTTCAAAGTAAAAATAAATCGAAAAATCACCAAACAGATTATAAAATTATCTCCCTCTTTAAATATATATATATATATATAGAGAGAGAGAGAGAGAGTATGTTGTGTAAAATTAAATTTTTACTCTTTTTATTTGTAATCTAGTTACCTTTTTATAAATTTAATTCTATTTTTTCACTTTCTAGTTTGATTTGTAATTTTATTATGATGATTTTAAAAATTGATTTTATGTTTAAAATCACTTGTTTTTAGTCCTTTAATTATTCATTATTAGTTAATTCAACTGTCATCAATCAAAACTAATTTTTTTAAAAAATTATACCCAAAAAAAGTTCACCAATGAGTAAGTGAGAGCATACCGATAAGTATTCTAAAATCACTCGTTTTTCAATTTTTTTTAGAAATATTTTGTACTTGGTGTTGTACTTATGATTGAAATTTAAGTTAAAAGTCTAAAAAAAAATCAACCAAAAAAATATATAAATCAAGAAAAGAAGACTATAATTCTAATGAAGTTTAATTTTTTAATCATATTAGCAATCACGGGAAAAAAGGCTAAAACTTGAATTGATATTAATTTACATGTTTCTATTTGACTTTTGGAAAATAAAAATTTAAGACTATTAAAAAAAAAAGAGAGAGGTAAAATACTTATTATGAGGAAAAGGGAGGAATTTGAAAAAATGAAGGTGAGAGAGTGTGTGGTGTTAAAATGGGGCCACAAATCCAAGTGTCAAAAATTGAATGGAGTCTCACACAACTATTGTTGTTGGGCCTCAACCATATTAAATTTTTTCGAAAGATATAACCATTTGTTCAGATTTAGATGAAACTGCAGTATTCATGTGAATGACACCGTTTAATGAAACTGGATCATCGTTTACGTACAACGAAAAATCACTAGGAAGGGGAAAAATATCGTGAATTGTTTTCCACGATTGATTTTTAACAGAATATATTTCAACATGGAAGCTGTATTACTACACATAAGACCTTGTAATCCTCCGCCACAAAATCATAAGCAAAACCATATATGGGCTTCATGAAATAAGTCATAGATTGCAACATATAAGGCATTGGAATCCGTTTGTATTTTCGAATGACAGGATTCTATAATATTATACCAATGTAAGAATGATTAATAAAGAACAAATCACTGCATGAACACACTTTTAATTAATAAATGTTTCTACAAAATATGGGGATATTCGGCTGCTACATCAACACAACTTCGGAATCAGCACTAATTGATCCTTCCATTCCATCGTTGGGATCGCTTGAATTTACTTATTTTTGGTGATCGTGTTTGTATTATCGGAGACATATTATGTAGAATAGATGGTGGTCGATTTTATTGAGTACAATGTGTCGAAAAATGAGTATACTAAATTTGAAGTGAAAGAATTTCCAAGTTCAGTCAAAATAGGACCTTTGTATGTTGAGAGTATAGTTTCTTTGAAGATTCCGTGGGATTAATTAGAAATTTCAAGCTGACTTTTCTTCGGCCTTATAGTTAAGATAGTGATTTCTAGTATTATTGCCTTTCAATTTTCATTCATCTATTATGTAATAGTTGTTTATCATCTTTATTGATGCTAATGAATGTCATGGAAAAAGTATTGAGTATGATTTGCAGAAAGTATAACAGAGTCATGAAATTTGCACTATACTAACATGTTCGTGAGCATAATGTGACGACAAACTCAATTACTATTGTACTATTGACTTGTGAGTTTGTGGTAGAACTGATAAACTCTAAATCCTGAATCCTTTATCATATTGGACGAAACTCAATGCCTTCGATTATAAGACCAACTTTAGCATGAAAAGGCCTAGTATCCAACAATCTTGCTTCAACATCACCATTATCATCACCATTGTAAAACTTTCCAATTTCTACTTCAAGCCATCCATTAGTTCTTTTTTCTGGTAACCTTCCTTTTAAATTCCTTGGTGTTCTTGCTGCTAGTATAACAATAGTACCTCGTTCTTCAGCCTCGTCCTCGTTCTCTTGATTAACGAATCTAACCATTGCATTTGTCGATTCAAGGCCATGGTACCTCTCCGATACTTTGAACACAAAATAAGCTGCATAATTTGTTCCTGGTGATAACTCTCGAGTTCCAATCATACCTCGGATATCTAGTAAATCAACGTTATTGAGTAATGCTACCTCTGGAAATCTATAGGCAAATACAAAAAAAATCACCTCAAAAAAACTCCGGATTTTTGTATACTATACTCCCTTCATTTCAACCTATGTGATGGTGTTTAATTGACAACATAAAAGTGTACGACATAATTCATCTTAATACAAAACTCATTTTGATTTGCCCAAATTTATCGTAACAAAACAGAGTAATTAATACCTTGAATCTGCATCAAATGTGTGTTCCCAAAATAACTCAGTGTCTGAAAAAGAAATTGTCAATTGCCTTGAAGAGAGTAGATAACATTTCTTCCCATTTGTTTTGTCAAGCCAAAAACTCTGATAGTTAAAAAAATAAGTAGAAGTCAAATGGATATTTTCCGTCGTGTCTAGGTAAACACCGTCAAATAAATTGAGAAAGAGGGAGTAAGCATCTTATGATATACTTCAATTTTGCGATTTAGAGCTGATATACCTCTTGTTACAATAGTGGCTCACATGCCCCCCTACTGTTATAACGAGAGGTATATTAGTTCTAAATTACAAAACTGAGGGTATATCAGGTCTTTTTCCGTTATTTCTATACAAAGAAGTATGATATTCTCATTGTAAGAAGTAAAAAATTCAACTAGAAAATTACCATTTTACCCTCATCGAGAAGGATAGGAGACTCAGAGAGTCTAAAGTAAAGGTCCTTTTTGTTGTCAAAAAGTATTGGAGAAACTGATCTGGAAACTATATTTTGATAATCGGGCGGTAGAAATTTATCCCATACGACATCAGATTCTGCTGCAGCTTTGAATCCTCTCGATATAACCGATGATCTAATGGTGTCTACGGGAGTGGTGAATGAAATTATCTCCGATATGCAGCCCTCCGGCAAGATTGTAAAAGGATTCATTGCCTATATTGCGTTGTTAAAGAAGATGAAGATGAAGATGAAGATGAAGACGAAGACGAAGAAATAATAATGTGAGGCTGATAAGTGATGAATTCTGGTTAGGATAAGTGAGTTGATAAGTGATCACTCTAACATGGTCCACTTTTAGTCAATAACATTATTTAGACTCTTTTTTTCCCTCTTCTGGTCAGGTATTTTGTAACAAATTCAATTCCAACCGAAGCACTCTTATATATATTAATTACTGAATACAAGTTACAAGGTAGGATACGCACAACAAAGTAATAACACACTAATTACGAATAGCTTAACATAGACGAAGGTAACTAGAAGGGGATGAGATACTAGACCATAGAAAGGAGATGAGGGGATCAGAAAGCCAAAGCTTTACATAATTTTCCATCCCCTTCTTCTAACTTCTAGTCCTTTTTAATAGAGACACTAATTGGGCCTGGATCCCCAAATAAAAGTATCTAATAGCCCATAGGCCCTTACCAAGTCACGTCGGGTTCACAACATATTTGATATCAGTATTGAGGCTCGACTAGTTCAAATTCACATTACGTAAGGCCTATTAAAGAAGAAAGTTGTACTCTCGTTTGGAATTTTTAGCCAATCTCACAAAGTGATAATCATGAGCCTTTTTTTCTCCGAGTTTAAATTATATACACTATTAATTAGTGTTTGGCCATAGGTTAATCCAAATATTCTTCATTTTGTTTGAATTCGTAGATATAGAGTTGTATTTGGTTATAGTTCTTGCAAAGAATATTTAGAATAATATTCATGTTTGAATGTACTTTTTCTTTAAAAAAAAACAAAATATTCTCTAATAGACTTATAATATCACATAATGGATAGTCGCATATTGTCATAGATTAGATTACATATACGAGTTACTACATAGTCTTACGCTTGTCAATTTTTATAGGAAAAATTGTATAAAATAGCAAATTATTAATTCAAATTAAATGTTATAACCACAGTTTGATTTAATTGTAACCCGTAGCAAACAATTGTCATTCGCCTCTCTTCCTAGGTTTCTCGCTTGCCAGTCTCTCCCTTGCCTCTCTCGCTTTTATACAAACACAAATGTATAAAATGCATTTGTGTTTGTATAAAGCGAGAGAAAACTGTATATACAAATACGGATACATATATTTTCGTCTTTTGCCTTTCTCTCTTTCTCGCTTTATACAAACACAGATTAAACAAATTACAATGTATAATTTGTGTTGTATAAAGCGAGAGAGAGAGATTTGATATACAAATGTTTTATTTCGATTCAATTGTATACAAATTCAAATTTTATGCAGATATACAAACACATAAAATTGAATTGAGAGGCTGCCACCGATTTATACAAACGAGAGGCTGCCACCGATTTATACAAATGGTCTGCCAGCGAAATTATACAAATTTGAAACTCTTGCCAACGAGTTATACAATCTGATGATCCATAGCAAACATTATGTTTGCTATGGAGCGCAATTATACAAACTATGGCTATAACATACAAATATGATTTTTATGATTGTTATATGTGAAAGTTGCTCTTTTTTAAATACTATTACAAAGATATATTACTACAAAAAAATCAACAACACTAATACTGGTCGTTCTTTACGAGAAGATGAAGCAGCATTGTTAATCCCCTTGTTGGTTGGTAGCTAATATAACCAACCGTCAAAAGTGAATTGAAAAACAGGTTATAAGTTGTTTACTAAAATTTGAAGTACAACTTCAAGTTAAATTTGAAATTTTCAAATAAAGTGCTCCCAACATAGACAATACTTTGAAGCAACCATTAAATAAAATTGTATATATATTTCCACAAAAAAATTATGAATATAACAATTACAACATCTTATACAACAAAACTGGGAATTCAGAAAGATTAATACGACAACATATTCAGTAATCTAAAAGTTCATAACCTTATTCAAGTATATTAACACAAACTATATAAACACACTTTTCTATCTTTTCTGGAAATTGAATGCCTTGATACCCAAAGCAAATGTGAAGGCGAAAACAACAGCAAATGCAACGATCACACCAGCAACAACTCCGAGAAAATCATGTTTAATTCCGTAGTCATTTCTCAAGTATTCTTCCACAGTTTGACCATTAACAGTATCTTGGAGGTCTGCAAATTGCGATGCAACCAAACCATACAACGTCCATGCAACAGGGCAAGCCCAGTAGTACCATCTCCACCATATCGGAATACGCTGTTTTTAGTCCAAAAGAAAGGGGCAAATGATCAATTTTATTTATTGAATGTTTTTTGTACTTGAAGAAAAAAGTTGAAATATGTTTAAGAACTTACAGGTCGTGGAACGATGAATCCTGAGAAGAGATTCCATACTGTATAGAAGAATCCAGCAACAATTGAAGCAACGTTTTGATTCGGGGTAATAGCCACGGTCATCATGCCAAAGAAGGTGAAGTATAGGAAAGTGAAGAACATGAAGAAGAAGTACCAAAAGAATTTTGCTACGGTCCATTCAAATCCAATCATAGAATAGACAATGAGACCATAGACAACAGCTTGGACAAATACATATGGAATTTCAATAAAAACCTGCACGAAACACATCAAAAGTTTCGTAAATAATGTGAATGATTTGAACTTTTAAGACGAAAAATTGCCACTGTGTCTAGCTACTTACTTGTGCAAAGGCATATGGTATGGCAGAGTACATCCCGGCAGCTTTTTCTCTGTAGAATACAGTACGTTCAACCGATACAACAGGCTGAACTGATGATGCATTTTGTACACCGAGGAAGAGAACAGCAGCGTACATAGATCCCATCGCGTTGGTTAGATCTTGAGGCCTACTCCTGTAATCGAAACAAAAAAACAAAATGAGACATTTTAGCATTTGTTAAAGTTACAAGTTGGAAGTTTGTCTTCTTATTTCATTTTTTCGTGTTATAGTACTTACACTTTGGTACCGAGATCCCAGAACATTGACCCGAATATGAGTGCTATAAAGGTAGTGAAGAGAAATCTGACTGCAGTGTAAGCCGGATTACGCCAATATGACCAGTGTTGCTTCCACAAACAAGCCATACATTGGACCCAAAATGGCTGTGAGAATTGGTTTTCAAAATGCAGGTCACTTGTACCAGGTCGTGGCACACTTAGTTCCGTAATCAAGGCTTTGTTCCTCCTGCAGAGGTCTGAGTTCTTGTATAAGTCAGTGAAATCGACCCCTAATGACATTTCTTGAGATGAGGATGTGACTTCTAACATCCAAGTTGCTGGATTGTAACCTTCCTCTATTTTTCCAACACCGGGCATGGACTGAATTCACGGTGAAAATAAGCTCGATCAGTACTTGATTATATAAAATGATCAGTAAAAGGAACATACTTTTCCAATTTCCAAAGAAAACTAACTTACCTCGAAATATTTTATCAAATGACATGATTCGCGACCTAATGGACCAACGTATATCTCTTGTCCTCCTCGTTTCATAAGAAACAACTGTAATGACATGTTTGTATTAGTATGTTTAGATCTAAAGGGAAGGCATAAGACGAATTAGAAATAGACGTAAAAAGGTGTTATATTTTACCTCATCAAAAGCCTCGAAAATGTCAATGCTAGGCTGATGAATGGTACAAACAACGGTTCTTCCTGTATCGACAGTGTTCCTAACAGCTCTCATCACAATTGCAGCAGCTCTTGCATCCAACCCTGAAGTTGGTTCATCCATAAAAATGATCGAGGGGTTTGCTACTAGTTCAACAGCAATCGTCAACCTTTTACGTTGCTCAGTTGACAGACCATTGACTCCTGGCAACCCGACTAAGGCTGATCTTAGTGGTGTAAGCTCAACAAGATCCATAACTTCCTCAACAAACATCTGAAATGGGATAACCGGTATAAGATGATCAGTAGGATAAATTCTCATTATGGAAGGAAACGGAATGATGTAAGGGGAACTTACCATTCTTTTGTGTTCATCGACGTCTTGAGGTAAACGCAGCCAAGCCGAGTAAACCAAAGACTCGTAAACTGTAACATAAGGTGAATGGATGTCATTCTGTTCACAGTATCCAGAAATACGTGCAAAGGTTTCTTGCTTCTTGGGATATCCAGAAATCTTGATGCTCCCGTCAATGTAACCTCCGGTTTTCCTTCCAGCCAATACATCCATCAACGTTGTTTTACCGGCCCCACTAACTCCCATCAAAGCTGTGAGAACACCTGGCCTGAAAGCTCCACTCACACCCTTCAAAAGTACTAATCTATTGTCACTGCTACCTTGCTCTCTCATTTCCTGCAAATTGTCAAAAAATCAAGTCACATTTCGATTAAAGGAAAGTTGCAGCACCGGTTTTTAATGACTATAAATTCTTTGTTGCTCACCGGAGGCATGTCAACGGAGTATACAACTTCATCAAAGGTGATGGACTGGGGTTCAAATGGAAGAACCATGCCCTTCTTCTTATTCTGATTCTCACTGACAGAATCTCCTTCTGTTGTGCTAGTTATCTGGGGCGATGATCCACTACTTTGGTTGTTCTCACCCTCTTCTGAAATCGTAGCTTGTGGCTTTCCGAATGCTGCAGATATACTCATTCCATGTTAGTACATGTCATCTTTTTATTTATGGATATATCGACGAAGAAACTCAAGATACTCACGGTTAAGATAAGCGAGAGCAAGACTGTAGGCGATGTTAAACAGAATTGTGAATCCAGCAAGTGCCCCTATACCAATCCAGTACCAATATGCATCGGGAAAGAACCCTCGAGATCTCACCACCAAAGGTCCAAGTGGCTCAGTTCCACTTGGGGCAGTCTGTTTAAGTGAGAGTTCATTTCAGCATTCGTAGGTGAATCAAAAAACATTACAGGCCGCGTTATGTACACAAACTTACATGTTTCCACTTTTCTCCATCAAATTCATTCACAAGAATTGCATTCACCGAGAACATGAGTGGTGACGTCCAGTATCCCCAAATCCACCAGTCCTTCACGTCAGCTACACCGTTCGGAGAAAAGAGAAAAGTAAGCATTTGGACAACACATGAGCTACCATAAACACTTAAAGCACGAAACTTACTTCGTGCAAGGGAGAAACCACCCAATGCAAATTGTAAAAGCAGAGCACATGCTCCAAATGTGCTAGCAACTCCCATGGTCCTTCCAACTGCTGCAATAAATCGGAACAATCCTGATGCCATCTGGTTTACTAGTACGAGTAGCAAAAATTGTTTGAAAAATCTGCACAAATAATAGCAGATCAATAACCATGGGAGAAATGATATTTGTGACGATATGACAACGATTACACCATCTAGTCTTTCTCCCTGTACCTTCCAACATTAGGATCAAATCCGATGACATAATAGGTGAGGACCGTCCACATCCCAACTTCAAGAAGAGTTACTGGGATTTTTAGGATCCATGAAGGAATTGCATAAGCCCATGAAGGATAGAAGAGAAAGTCCCTTTGCTTATAGAAGACCGGAAGCTTGTAGAGTGTCAAAGGGAGCTCAGACAAACCATTAAACATAAGCATAACAACCGTAAAAAAGAGAGCACCAGTATATATTCCTCCATCTGTCTCAGTATCCCGAGGCATCTCAGTTCGAAAAAATATGGTCATTGTCATAAGTGCAATGACCATGAGCTGAAAAAAAACAAAGAGAGGATTAGTAATTTCACATGGATATGACAAGACTATGACATATATCGATATAACGAATAGACCAAGTAGTTCACCTGAAAGAATTTGAAGATGTAAACAAACGAGTTCCGCTGCATTAGCAGGAATTCTCTTTCAGTGCAAACCTTCAAAAGCTGTTTCTTTCCGATACCGTACTTTTCAGTAGTCAAAGCAGCAGGGTGGCTTTTGCTCTTGTCAAATGCAGTTGAAAGCTCATTGCTTACTTTTCTCCCAACATGGAAAGACTGATAAGCCTCAGCAAATTCTTTCGATGTGATAAATCTGTAAGGCTCATCCCTCCTTACCCAATATTGCTGTTGATCCTTCTTAGATGTCACCTGCAAGAAATTCGAAACATTCCACGTTAGAACTTAGAACCGACACTGCATCAACGCTTCAAAAACTTTACATCCTTGTTTCTTATAAAACATACTTCTTGCAAGAAATCAGCCACGCCTTTTCTGTCAGGGCATTTGAATCCCATGGATTCAAAGAACTCGAGCACGTCCTCTCGTGGACCCTGATAAACAATGTAGCCATCTGATAGCAGAATGATATCATCAAACAAGTTGTAAGTCTCGGGAGCAGGCTGCAAGAGAGAAATCAGAGCTGTTCCTTTCAAGATTTTAACAGATTGCTTTAGGGAATTCACAATGGAGTAAGTTGTGGAACTGTCAAGTCCAGTTGAAATTTCATCCATGAAAAGGGCTTTAGACGGTCCGACAATCATTTCACCAGTAGTGACACGCTTCTTCTGTCCTCCCGAAATACCCCTTATCATTTGATCTCCCACCATAGTATCCGCGCAAATATCAAGTCCCAGAATCTGAAAAATGGAATTTACAGACAAATGAATAACTTATCTATCGACCTTTGAATAGCTCGAACATATGAAAAATGATTGGGAAATAAAAGTTGCCTTAAGAACATAATCTGTAATCACTTTGGATTCTTGTCCTTCTGTTGATACAGCCTACATTTCCATTCAACAATAGTAATATTAATTATTCGATTATAGCTCAAACATATATCAGTTAAAAGAAATCGAATTCGTTTCCAGTCTTACCTTCATGAACATGTCAATATCAACATCCGGTTTGATATTAGCTGCTTTCTCTCTTCTCGATAGTTCAGCCAACATTTCTAAAACATAATTCAAGAAAAATAGTCAATAATTGATCAATAACGCGAACAAAAACTAATTAAACAAAACTAGAAAAATGGAACTAACCATAACGCGAACCAACTCCTTGACATCTTGCGGAGAACTCCAACGTTTCTCTGACAGTCATTTCTCCAATATGCAAATCATGCTGGCTAATATAGGCTGCTGTTCTTTCTGGCACAAATTCATTTAATTCATATCCGTTATACGTCACCTTTCCAGTAACCTGATTTCATCATAACATTATAAACTTTAGTCTTACATATATTCAAATCTAAAATTATAAGTTGTTTCAAAATTCTTACCCTTAGATCAGAATCAAGTTTTCCAGCCAAAGCAAGTAACAAAGTTGTTTTTCCAGAACCAGGAGGTCCTAAAAGCAGAGTCATTCGACAGGGCTTGACGTAGCCACTAACATCCTTGAGAATTGTAACTGAACGTTTTTTCGATGGAAAGATGTGAATTGAATCCAATAAGCTCTTTATAAGCCAACAAAGAACAAAAAAAAATGTTAGCTTTTCAGAGCACCTTATAAATCACACTATAATCACTGTTATCATTTCCCTTTTCAACTAATGGAAACGATTAGCACCACAAATCGCCTGATTTTAATCGAAAAAAGGATACAAATGACCTATTCACATTGTTCTTGAGGTATATTTGAACTTATATTTCACCTTCATCAATAATTCTACCATACTAAGAAATCATCAGGTGAAAGTAGACAACTTTAAAGATTGTAAGAGTAACCAACAATTCAGGCTGATTTCTCAGATGGTCACTCAACTAATAGTTATTAACTCAGAAAGTCACCTAAGTTATTTTATGAAACATCTATAAGTTGAGTGAGTATCTGAGAAATCAACTCCATCAAATCAAGAATCATACAATTCTTGAATCAAACTATCATTTTTTTCATTTGAGCAAACACTAAAACATGAGTACTTATTCTATAGGTGATAATATATAGTTATACCATACTTTTTTAGTCATAAACACACAATATAAATCAAATATTTTTGGGAATTGTTACCTCAATGAAGTTAGAAATGAAGTTTGTAAATGTAGGCAAAGCTCTGCTTCCAACATATGCATCTGCCTCAATATTCAAATGCTCAAATCTCACTTCTATTGATGGAAAATCAATTCCAACCCTGTTTTTTTTTATCAAAATAAATAAAAAAATTAGAAAACTTAGCACCAAACTAGATAAGCAAGAAAAACCAACTCAGCTATATAAGTTTTTGTATCGACAGTATAAAGAATCTTTTACATTATTTGTGTATTTTAACATGTTAAATACTCTTTGTGTCTCAATTTATACGACGACCTTTAACTGAATACGTAGTTAAGAAAGAAAATTAAAAAAAATAATTCTGAAATTTGTAAGTTAAATTAAATCATAAATATATGTGTGACTATAAACTATCACATAACTTTTTCTAAAATATTAAAAAAAAATATCATTGTTTCTTAAACATATTAAAAAGAAAATATATCACATTAATTAAAATTTAAAAAAATACTACTTTCATTTCATTTTACTTGTACAATATATTTTCCCTTTATACTTGTCCATTTTAGCAAACCACTATAATCAAATTTCAATTTTTAAACCATAGTTAATTAAGTGCAATTTAGCAAAAAGAAACTCTTAACTAATCAATACTTTCTTAATCAGAATACAAAATGCAAACTGGACAAGTAAAACCAAACATCAAGTATCTATAACTATTTTTTACCTAATCTGATCGTGTAAAAATTCTTTATACTGTCAGCGTATATAAAAGTTTTAAATTCAAATTGAAAAACAAATACCTGTCAATCCTATTCTTGAGTTTCAACAAGAATTTTTCATTATCTTCATCAGCAACTTTAACAAGTCTTTCAAGTAAATTCTTTCTTTGTTGAACACCAAGATCATCAACATCAACTTCAGCAGCAACACCTTGTGATCCAAATAATATACCTTTTCTTAATCTATCATAAGTTGGTAATTTTTCAAGTGCTGCCCATTTTAATGCCTCTTCATCGTCTTCGTCTCGATTTGATCTTGAAAATACTTCAACTCCATTATTTCTCCATATTGAATTACTATTTTCTCTCATACTACCTCTCATGCTTCCTCTTATACTGCGACCGCGTAAATTACTTAAATCTGATGGCTCCATATTGGAACAAAATTAAAAAAGATTGAAATTACACCAATTGATATAGTTGTTATGTATGTTATAAAATGGAGTTTTTTTTTTTCTTTAAAAGAATGAGAATAAAAAATGAATTGAGTTTGGAGTTTTGATGTTAAATGTAAAGGTGTTATATAGAAGCAAGAAAAAAGGAAGATGAGGATTTTAATGTTGATTTTTTTAGGTACATGTATTGGTCCATTGTATTTTTTTGGATTTATTGACTACTTGAGAATTATTTGATGAAATTATTATTTGACGTAAATAGTACTATACTTCTAGAGGAATTTTTAAGATTTACTGTTTATTTGCAGCCGTAACATGTTTATAGATTTTTGGAGGAATTTTATGTTATCTTCCTAGAACCTAGGCTATCATGTGAGAGCAAAGGGTGTGTCCGGTACGGAGAAAAATATTTTTGAATTTTTTATTTATGTCTGGTTGATAATTTTGGAATTTTTTTTAAGAAAAATTAGGTTTTTTAATAAATGAGGAAAATTACTTTTTTAATTGTAGGGAAAATAATTAAGTTCCATAAATAAACTATGTGATGATCATAAAATAGTTAGTTCTCTCTAGTTTTTATTTTATGCATGTTGATTAATTAGTAGAGGTTTGTTACTTGTTAGGATTGATAAGGTAAATGTCTAGCTCTCTTGCTTGTATTTATTTCGATTGAAATCTTTATTATTGTTATTAATAAAATATCGCTAAACTGTCTAATGATATAAATTCAATTAAAAATAAAATGTTGATTATGTTCTCTCCAAACTCCAACACACCTTATCTTCACTTTATCACCATAGCCCGCATCCCCTCCCCCTCACGACCACACCATTTATTCAAATTATATAAAAATGTTTTAAGATAATGTTTTTAATTTATATTTAATTACGTATTAAACACAAAAAAGAATCTACTTATTATTCTAAATTCTAAAATATTTTCTGCAACCCAAAATCAGAAAATATTTTGCATTTAAGCTTGGTGGCAAAGTTAACGTGGAGAATAATATAATTAAAATAGAAGCTTATAATTTGTGAGTCAAAAGCAGCCAAAAAAGGCCACCAGCGTCTAGAAGCACACGAGAGTCAACAACATATAGTCATTCCTTCCTCAACTAATCATGTATGGGCTTATTTGAGATATCGTTTGTTCGGATATTTTTTGAATGATGCATCAAATGTTATTATAGAAATATATAATATGATATAATATAAGATATTAAATATTGAAAATCTATTTGAAGCATTTGATCTTTTGAATTTTCTATCTGAACTATTAGATATGTGAATTTATTCCTACCTAAATTATTAGCAAATGTTTATCGCAACGCACTTCGATTATCAGTTGTTTGGTTTTTGTACCGAAAATATCACCACCAAATCAGGTAGGCAAAGTGAGCAACTAATAGTTGAGGTGTGTATCAATAAACATTTGATAATAGTTCAGGTCGAAAACGCATACACTTGATATATATATATATATATATATATATATATATATAATATATATACACGCACGCATGTAGTAGTTCGGGTAAACTCGAAAAATCAGAATATGTTAGGTGTTTTTGACTTTTCATCAGTATATATACATCTAGACACTTCAACTTGATCTTAACTAACAACTAAGCATTTCAATTCGGCTCAGATGTGTCTCGTGAGCATTCAATATTGACATGCATGAAAGATACATTTCAGAGGTATCTAGATATGTAAGTGCTTATTTGTCAGCTAAAGTCAACTTTGCATGTTCTTTTTATGTGTTATGCTTATTTTTTACCTTGTGCTTATGGAGAGCTACTTTTATTTTCTTAAGAATTTTTCATATTCTTCATTAAATTAGGAAAATTTAACTTTTCCTTTATTTTTTTGGCAATAAATATTTGTTAGGTTTTACTGGAAAGTTTACATGTAATAAAATACTTGAAGTCATATGGAAAACTTTCTTCCTTTTTTTCTTCATTTTTTATTGCATGTGGACTATTGTGGAGACGATGAAAATTGAAAGTGTACACATAGAAAAATATAAATTTTAAATTTCTCTAAGTCATAGTCCTTTTTTTAGTCTTTAGTGATGAAAATTCAAAATTACCAAATCCAAATAGCTCTCAAACTTGACTGTTCTCAAATATCTAGAAATTCAGATTTTCTTTCTTGCTTAGAAGTTGCCAAATATATTAAATGACAAATATAAATATAAATATTTATCTATACTGGGTTTTTACATCAAATTGATGCAACTTTGAGTTTACGAATTTTAGAATTTTTAAAAAATAAAAATTTTAAATTCTTGATAAATTATTTATACCTATAAAGTGATTTTTTAAAAAATAAATATAAAATCTACGCCAAAGCTACTTCATTTTGCGAAACTTATAGACTGAACGTTAGCTCCGCACCTAGATATACTCTTTATAATTTCAGATATCAAACACTTACCCCTTTATATTATAGAGACATAAATATAATGATACAATGTAATTATACATATACCCCTCTATTTTTTAAATTAAACTTTTACACCTCCTATACAATATAAATGCAACACAAATATAATAACTTACATTACAATAAAAACAACTTTTAGCAGCAATAAATAGACACATTAATAAATTTTACCGGCATTAGTTAAGTGTCATTAGATCCAATGTTGCTAAAAGTTTTAGGGAAATATAAAGAGTGCTAATTGCCGCTAAAAATACATATTTAGCGGCAATTGAGCTATTGCCACTAAAGATCACTTTTGATATAGTGTTAGTTACAAATAACAAAAAAAAAGGTTGTGGTGGAGTGGTAACTATTCTTTCATCATTAATCAAGAGGTTTTGGATTCGAGTCTCCTTGAGTACAGAGTTGTCTTTATTAGGGAGTGTTTTACCCCCAAATATGGGATTTCCCGTGCAAATCTAAATTTAATCGGACTCCAATGTAAATACCAAACACAAGATGGAAAAAAAAAACTCAGTTACAACTACACACGATATATACCAAAGAGTAAATTGAACAATTTTGAATAGTAGATATGCAAATTATAAATCTGGACCTTTTGAAAAAAAAAATTCAAAACGTTTTCCACTTGATGCCAAATTAAAAAGGTGATTAACATAGACAAAAGTAATTAACAGACTTTGATTGACAATTAAGAGACCTTCTGGAATGGCCTACTAATCCATTTTCCATTTGGCCACAAGTTTGACAAATTTCTCTTGCAACAACTCACAAATCTAGAATTTCAACAAATACTATTTGGGATGATATAACCACAAAAAAATCAAATCAATCTTGTAATTAACACTCAATTCCCCATGAGTTTAATCCTATCAAGATTATGTGGTTGTTTTATATTTTACCTGCATTAGTGAAGTTCGACTAAATTCAGATTCACATATTGTAAGGTCCATTTCTGAGGCCGGCGCCCCCAATAGAATTGTTTTCACTTTCGAAGGCTTGAATTCCTGAGAGCTCTGATTAAAGATGGAGGAATAATATTATAAGTGGTTGCTAATAAGTTTAGCCATCTTTGAAAAAATAGTTTAGTGATCAAAGTTACATTTGTGCAATATATTTTGAAAATGAAAAAACATACAATGTTACATGCATTAAATCAAACAATTAAACCATAAAAGCCACAAATTAAAGTTAGAATACAAATTTAATCATGGCTAAATGGTACCATAAAAAAAAACAGTTTTGAGCAGCAATATAGATATTTAGAGAGTGTTAAAGTTTTTACTGGTATTAGTAATTGTTATTGGATCCAATGTCACTATGTCACTATACATTTTAGATACATTTACAAAGAGTGTTAATTGTTTCTAAAGAAATATATTTAACAGCGCTAAATATAATTTGGTATAGTATAAAAATATGTATAGATTCAATATACACATATTTTACATACATTTATTAGTTTGATTTAAACACCTGACATGAATAAAAAATTTTTATATATACGTGTTCAAATCGACTTAAGTTCTTAGTATTTTAATAGCCATAATGTGAAAATATGCCTTAAAGTTGAGTTTTCAAAGTTTTGAACAACATTCATGTATGTGTGTCTATTATATAAACCCTTAAATTGATGCAGTTTTGTTACGTTGTTACACCCTACACATTTATTTTTCTTCTAGAGATGTATGTGAAATTTTATTTTATATTATCCAAATTTAATTTAGTCTTCTTTTTCATGCCCTTAACTAGTCTCATAAACTTTATTATTAGAAACTACCATTTTTTTCATGTCTCATTATTTTAATATATGGATCAAAAAATTCTCATCTTCCTTTCTTCTTCCTAAAGGAATTTTTTTCATATATATAATATGAATGTTAGTTTGATACATAAGAAGATTTTGAAGGATTACAACAAAGTGCAAAAGGTGAACATCTTCTTTATTACCATCTCCAAATTTATATGTTTAGGTGAAACTATGATATATGTCTTTTTAGTAACAATGCTAATTAGGTAGGTGATAGTCAGATGTGGATTCAGAATATAAAGTTAGTAAGTAAAAATGAGTATGATTTTATAATATTCTCTCATTTCTTTATCTTTTCTTTTGTGTTCGATTTCAGATATTTATCCAACTCCTCAAACTTGAGATTCAAGAAGCAACCAATTCTTGATGGAACCACTTTATACAACATGTTTGAAGTGTAAGCTTCACTAAATTAACGCGCATGGCTTCATCTACGAAGCAATAACCCCTCCCTTGGCTTTCAATATCGCGTGTTTTTTTTTTAAATATCAGGATTGCTTTAGTGATCTTATGATTGAAATGGCTCTGCCTTTGTTCCCTTATATGATGTGTTATATGGTTGCTCACTTGTTTAAAAAAAATTATTGTATCTTTTTTGGTTACTTCAATGTGTATACACTTGTTCTACTATCTAGCATATTGAGCCATATTATATCAATATTCTCATCAATGTAAATTTCCACATGTTGCTTCCCTTTGTGTTAGTATCTTACTTTAACAAAGCCTTGATATAATATATATTATCAATATAGGTTGTATCCGTGTCGAATCCTCTAAAAATACATTACTTTTAGTTTTGGAGAATCCACCTCACATCTGCGAAAATTTTTGAAGAGTCGAAACAAGTTACTTTTAGGTAATTATAGATAGGGTAAGTGTTCAATTAAGTAGGGCTTTTTTGTTTCCCATCCGGTGTGGTGTCTTTGAGACTTGCTTTGGATCTGACTAATCTAGATTTACGCTTGGGAAATCCACTTTGGAGGGTAAAGTGTTCCTTACCAAAGACGATTTTATTCCTAAGACTCGAACCCACGACCTTAATGCAATTATTTAACTTATTTTGATGTATTGATTCATCAACAATGACTTTTCTTATATCTATAATCATTCCTAATTAGTTTCTTTCTTTCTTTCTTTTTTCCAGGTTTTTAAGAAGAATTAAAGCCATGAAATTTCAACCTGTCCCTACTATCTATGCTCATATATTATTTTGTTTCGTAAAATCCCACAAGTGGAGTCTAAGAGGGTAACATGTACGCACACCTTACCCCCTAGGGAGGGTAGCTCAATCATAGCGTACCGAAAAAATAAAAATTATTTGGAAGGGAATGGTAAAACTAAAATGAAGACAAACCTTGGAACAGAACTCTTGTTATATTTTCATTGTACACTGACAAATAAACATAAGAGTTCAAATGAATATTACAAGAAATTATACCTAGTAATCATCAAAAAGTTGAAAATATGAACTTTCTTAAGTAGTTACCAATCCCTATATACTAATTTTGTACCCACTGTTTCTTCAAAAGTTCTTCATTTGGTTACATTTCACTTATCTCCTCTGGAAATTGAATGCCTTGATAGCAAAAGCAAATGTGAAGGCAAAAACAACTACGTATGCAACGAGCACACCAGCAACGACTGGAAGAAAATCGTGTCTGAATCCAAAGTAACGTCTCAAGAATTTCTCCACGGTTTCATTACCTAGTGGAGTTTGGATGTCTCCGAATTGTGATGCAACCAAACCATACAAGGTCCAGGCAACAGGGCAACACCAGTAGTACCATCTCCACCATATAGGCATGCGCTGTAAGAAAAGAAAATGTCATTTTTCCGAGCTATAGATCATTTGAAGATGTGTATCTTGGGACAAGAATATAAAAGGTATAGGATCTTACAGGTCGTGGAACGATGAATCCTGAGAAGAGGTTCCATATAGCATAGAAGAAGGCAGCAACGATAGAAGCAACGTTTTGATTTGGTGTGACAGCCACACTCATCATACCGTAGAATGTAAAGTACAAGAGAGTGGTATACATGATGAACAAGTACCAAAAGAACTTGCCAACTTCCCATTCGAATCCAATCATAGCATAGACGATGATACCATATACTATAGCTTGTACGAATACATAAGGGATTTCAATGAAAACCTGCAATATATAGGAAAGTTTCCATGAATACTATGAACTTCTATTTTGACATTAAAGTTGTTATTGCTACCAGAAATCGAACTTGTCTATTCACCTGTCCAAAGGCATAAGGTATGGCAGAGTACATTCCAGCAGCTCTTTCTCTGTAAAACACTGTACGCTCAACGTCTACGACTGGTTGCACTGATGATGCATTTTGTACACCAAGGAAGAGAACAGCAGCATACATCGATCCCATAGCGTTGAAAAGATCTTGGCTCTGGCTCCTGTAACAAATAAAGAGCAAGTTAAGTAATGTATGAAGGCTTTTAATAAGTATACTTTTGCAAGCTTTCATGTTTCGGTACTTACACTTTGGTACCGATATCCCAGAACATTGTTCCAAAGACTAGTGCTATGAACATTGTGAAGATGAATCTGACTGCAGTGTAAGCAGGATTACGCCAGTACGACCAGTTTTGCTTCCACAGGCAAGCCATACACTGTATCCATAATGACTGTGAGTATTGAGTTTCGAAATACAGGTCTTTTGAACCAGGGCGAGGGACGCTTAATTCAGTAATCAAGGCTTTGTTCCTTCTGTACAGGTCAGAATTCTTGTATAAGTCGGTGAAATCAACGCCTAACATCATTTCTTGAGCCGAGGCAGTGACTTCCAACATCCAGGTAGCTGGATTGTAACCCTCCTTGATTTTAGCTACCCCAGGAATCGACTGCATTCAACGCAAAACAGAGGTCGGTATTTTCTCGTATAATATTGGAAATGGAAAAGTTGTCATTTTCTCTTTAGTACAACTTACCTCAAAGTATTTGATCAAATGGCAAGAATGGCGACCCAATGGACCAACGTATATCTCTTGTCCTCCTCGTTTCATTAGAAATAGCTGCAAAGCCATTTTGATTTTAGTACTCAATGTTATAAGAAGATGAAATAAATACTAGCTAGATTTTGCTTAAAAGATAATAAATCCACCTCATCAAAGGCTTCAAAAATGTCGATGCTTGGCTGATGGATAGTACAAACAACGGTTCTTCCTGTATCGACAGTGTTCCTAACAGTTCTCATAACAATAGCAGCAGCTCTTGCATCCAGCCCTGAAGTTGGTTCATCCATGAATATAATAGAGGGGTTCGCGACCAGTTCTACCGCTATGGTCAACCTTTTGCGTTGCTCAGTTGAAAGACCATTAACTCCTGGCAACCCGACTAAGGCTGATCTTAAGGGTTCAAGCTCAACAAGTTCCATAACTTCATCAACAAACATCTGTAAAAGAAATAAGCAATAGAAAATGTTATGAGGCTGCTACTTTTTCTTTGAGGTTTGCAAGAGATAAGTCTTATTAATGGATGACGAAACTTCAGCAGAACAGACCTTTCTAGTTTTTTCGTCAACATCCTTGGGTAAACGCAGCCATGCTGAGTAAACCAGGGACTCATACACTGTAACGTAAGGTGAATGGATGTCATTCTGCTCGCAGTATCCAGAAATACGAGCAAACGTCTCTTGCTTCTTGGGATAGCCAGAAATCTTGATGTCACCATCGATATATCCTCCTGTTTTTCTGCCGGCTAAAACATCCATTAATGTTGTTTTACCAGCACCACTAACGCCCATCAAAGCTGTGAGAACACCAGGCCTGAAAGCTCCACTCACACCCTTTAGAAGTACCAATCTATCTTCACCGGCACCTTGTTCTTTCATTTCCTGCAAGTCATCCGAAATCAGTTTTAGTATTAGTCAGAGGACAAGGGTGTTGCTAACGCCTGACAGCTCCAATTTTTCGTTTACTAAAACATTTGGCATGTTACCTGAGGCATGTCAACTGAGTATACAACATCGTCGAAGGTGATAGAATGGGGTTCAAATGGAAGAACCATTCCCTTCTTCTTACTCTGACCCGCACTGACGATATCTCCTCCGTCTGTGCTAGTCATCTGGGATGCAGCTTGACCATTTTCAGCATTCTCACTGTCTTCTGGTCTCACTGTTTGTGACTTACCATATGCTGCAAATAATTATACTATGTTAGTAAATTATTTTTTTGTTTCTCCTGGTGAAACATTAAATGGAAATAATTCACGGAAACTCACGTTTGAGATACGCCAGTGCAAGACTGTAGAAGAAGTTGAAGACAATTGTAAATCCAAAAAGTGCCGCGAAACCAATCCAGTACCAGTATGCATCTGGAAAGAACCCTCGAGATTTCACTACTGCAACTCCAAGGGGCTCGGTTCCATTTGGCGTAATCTGTTTTAGTGTGAGTTGATGTCAGCATTCATGGAAGAAGAAAATAGACCATTGCAAGTGGCTTTATGTAATACTAACTTACGTGTTTCCACTTGTTCCCGTCAAATTCATTCACAAGGATTGAGTTCACGGAATACATCAACGGTGAGATCCAGTACCCCCAAATCCACCAGCCCTTCACATCCTCTGCAGCATTAGGCAAAATTACAAAATATTAGTATGTTTGAACAAAAAAAGAGTTTCTGCAAACACCTATATCATCAAACATACCTCGTGAAAGGACGAAACCACACAATGCAAACTGTAAAAGAAGAGCAAATGCTCCAAATGTACTTGCAACTCCCATGGTCCTTCCAACTGCACCCATGAATCTAAACAATCCTGATGCCATCTGGTTTACTAATACGAGCAGCAAGAATTGTTTCAGAAATCTGCAAAAACATTAGTGATTAACAATCATGGGAGAAAAATAATATCTTCGTCATTACTTTGTATAGCCTATTCTTTCCATACCTTGTAATGTTAGGATCAAATCCAATGACGTAGTACGTAAGGATCACCCAAAGACCGACTTCAACAAGTGTTACAGGGATTTTGAGGATCCATGACGGAATTGCATAAGCCCATGAAGGGAAAAAAAGAAGGTCTCTTTGCTTGTAGAAGACCGGAAGCTTGAAAATTGTCATGGCCATCTCAGACATCCCGTTAAACATAATCATAACCACCACGAAAAAGAGAGCACCAGCGTATATTCCTCCATCATCTACTGTATCTCGTGGCATCTCAGTTCGGAAAAAGAGGGTCATTGTCATAAGAGCCATTATTGTAAGCTGAAAAAGAAATGAAAACAAGGCAAGCATTATAATGTGCACGTGGATATGACAAGATCAAGACTTAAATCAACATTTCTAATATAGATCAAGTAAGTCACCTGAAAGAACTTGAACACGTAAACAAATGAGTTCCTCTTCATTAGTAGATATTCTCTTTCAGTGCAAACCTTCAAGAGCTCTTTCTTTCCTATACCGTACTTTTCGTTAGTCAAAGCAGCAGGATGGCATTTAGTCCTATCAAATGGGATTGCAAGCTCATCGCCAAGTTTCCTCCCAACATGGAAAGACTGAAACGTGTCAGAAAATTCTTTCGATGAGATAAACCTATAATGCTCATTCCTCCTTGACCAATATTGTGGTTGATCCTTCTTCGATGTCACCTGCAAAAAATTCCAACTTTCCACATTAGAACCAAAATTGCATCAGCACTTCTAAACTTTTAAGTACCATTCTTGTTTCTTATAATGAAACATACTTCTTGCAAGAAGTCGGCCACTCCTTTCCTCTCTGGGCATTTGAATCCCATGGATTCAAAGAACTCAAGCACATCATCACGAGGGCCTTGATAGACAATGTACCCATCCGATATCAGAATGATATCATCAAACAAGTTGTAGGTCTCGGGGGCAGGCTGCAACAGAGAAATCACAGCAGTTCCCTTCAAGATTTGAACAGATTGCCTTAGGGAATTCACAATGGAATATGTTGTGGAACTGTCCAATCCAGTTGATATTTCATCCATGAAAAGTGCCTTTGATGGTCCAACAAGCATTTCACCGGTCGTCACACGCTTCTTTTGTCCACCTGAAATACCCCTTAACATTTCATCTCCCACCATAGTATCCGCACAAATGTCTAGTCCCAAAATCTGCAACACCATATTCATTATTAGAATTCAACGACAACAATATACCCAATGAAATCCCATATGTAGGGTCTAGGGAGGGTAGAATGTACGCAGACCTTATCACTACCTCGTGGAGGTAGAGAGGCTGTTTCCGAAAACCCCTCAACTTATTTGGTCATAATTCAAATATAAGACTAATTGTATATTCTAAACGTTACCTTAAGAACATAATCTGTAACAACATTGGCTTCTTGTCCTTCTGTGGCTGAAGCCTAAATTCCACAAAAAAAAAGTAAAAGTTATGATTACTTTCCAATAAAGGAACCAAAAAAAAAATTACTTTGCTCAATTATCACTGAAAATGGATTGACAAACATGTACTCTCTCCGTTTCATGTTACTTGACCTCTGTTGACTTGGCACATTCCTTTAGAAAACTTTAATTAGAGGTGTATTTTACTGAAGTAACCTTATTAACGATGTTTTGTAACTTCAACAACTACTATATGTAGTAATTTAATTCAAAGGGTAATATCGGAAAAAGTAATAAAATTCTCTAGATTTGTTAAGACGGACAAGTAAAATGTATTTTAAAATTTTTACTTAAACTATAAAATGTATTTTAATATACAAACATATGGAACTACAAATTATTTCCACAATATGAAAGGATTTAATTTTTATTTTTATTTTACTGAATAATTTAAGCTATATGCACATTAATGTAATTTTTTTATAAACTATCAGTGTAGTTTAATCTATTAATAATAGGTTAGTTACCATACTATCAAGTATCAATAACCTTTTTCACATGTGCGAATCCATATTAATCGGGCTCACCAAGCGATACCAAACATCAAGTGAGAAATTAAGAAAAAAATGCTGCATACATTTAAAAGCAATCGAAAAAGAGTAAACTATAAGTATCAACTTTGAATTTTCTAATAATTTTTTTTACTTTTCAATTCTTTTTTGTTTTTTCTTGATTTCTTTGTCTCCTATCTAGGATTTTTTTAGAGTGGGGGGGTCAAAATATACCACCATTAATTAATTAATTAGCCCACCCTTTTAGACCACAAAAGAATACTTTTTAATATTTTTTCCAAAAGATCTGCCCAATAATTTCTAATAATAAAATCAGTTATTTCTGTGGGGTTCTATTAATTGATCAATAGTTTTCAACTTTCTTTCATTTTTATTTTATTAACATATTTAATGAATATATTAACACATCGATCGAACTAGCATGTGGGCTATTAACTCCGCCCCTGATGTTCACACATGTAAACATAGTATAGGTCCAGTCTAACCTTCATATAAATGTCAATATCAGGATCTGGTTTTATATTAGCTGCTTTCTCTCTTCTTGATAGTTCAGCTAACATTTCTGCAGAAAATTTTCAACAAAAAAAATAATTAATATATTTGTAGAAAATTATATTTTTTTTAAAAAATGATAAATTGGTACTAACCGTAACGAGAGCCAACTCCTTGACATCTTGCAGAGAATTCCAAAGTTTCTCTTACAGTCATTTCTCCAATGTGTAAATCATGTTGGCTAATATAAGCTGCTGTTCTTTGTGGTACAAATTCATGTAGTTCATGTCCATTATATGACACTTTCCCAGTTACCTGATTTTTTCCAAGAAAAAAATTAGTTTTTTTCCTCGGGATATTAGCATTTTTAGTCCCTCAAATATCAACAAATAGTAGTTTTGATTTCTCGCGATTTCTGGTTAAGAACATGTGATCCTTCAAATTGTGAACCTTCACAAATTTAAGGGGGGAGGGGGGGATAGTTTTCTTTTGGTGTGTGTGGGGAGGGGGAGGGGGAATATTAGCATTTTTAGACCCTCAAATATCAATAAATAGTAGTTTTGGTTCCTCGTGATTTCTAATTAAGATTCATTTATTTGATATATATGCAGTTTTGATTCTTCAAACGATGAATCTTCAAAAATTTAATGATTTGTTATGGTCAATTTATGGGTGATATATTCTAAAACTCACATATTTCTTATATAAATGTACCAAAAACACATGTTTTAGTCATCTAAAGGTTAAATATACTTAACTAAATAGGTCAAGGACCAAACTAGAATTAATCAATAATCAAGGGACCAAAATGCAATAATTACTTTTGGAGAAAAAAATAAAAAACACCACCCTTTTTAATCGAAATTCATATTAGTCAGACCAGTAAATTTCGAATACGTTAGAAAAAAAATTATACCTTAAGAGAAGAATCAAGCTTTCCAGCCAAAGCTAACAACAAAGTTGTTTTCCCAGAACTTGGAGGTCCCAAAAGCAAAGTCATTCTGCAGGGTTTAATTATTCCGCTAATATCCTTAAGAATAGTGATTTGCCTCTTACTGCTTGGGAGAATATGCAGAGTATTCAACAATGTCTTCATAACAAAAAATAAAATAAAAAAAATTGTTAGATTCGACGATTCTTTTAGTCAAAAATTGTAAAAGTGAATAATTAAAAATCGATTTTTTTTAATAATACCTCAAGAAAATTAGTCATGAAGTTGAGAAATGTGGGTAATCCTCTGCTTCCCACATATGCATCTGCTTCAATATTCAAATTTTCATATCTTACTTCTATTGTTGGCAAATCAATCCCAACTCTGCAAATAAAGATCAAAAATCAATTTTTAACCACTTATAATTAACAAGTGTTGTAGCGGGATTGTTAGGATCTCTCGAGTTATAGTTCTGAATATGAAAAATCCTAGTATGAAGACCTTCCCACCCATCTCACCACCAAGTGTTGTGGTAGGATTTGTTAGGATGTTTCTATTGTTAATCAGAAGTCTCGAATTATAGCTCTGGATATGAAAACATTACGAAGACCTTTCCACCCATCTCACCACCACCAAGTGTTGTAGTGGGATTGTTAGGATGTCTCTGTTCTTAATCAAAGGTCTCGAATATGAAAAAAATCCTAGTATGAAGACTTTTCCACCCATCTCACCACCAAGTGTTGTAGTAGGATTGTTAGTATGTCTCTGTTCTTAATTAGAGGTCTCAAATTCCAGTTTCGTATATGAAAAAATCCTAATCTAAAGACCTTTCCGTCTTATACTATGTGAATCCAAATAAGTCGGACTCAATATGAATAGTAGACAACATATATGGAAAACATTAAAAAAAAAAATCTCACTTCCCACCCAACAACAACAACTGAACTTCAGTGTACTTTCACAAAGTGGGGTCGGGAGAAAATAGTACACAGACTTTATATCCAGGACTCAAACACGAGATTTGATTAAAACAAAGATGAACATATACATACCTATCAATCCTGTTTTTGAGTTTCAACAAGAACTTTTCATTATCTTCCTCAGCAACTTTAACAAGTCTTTCAAGTAAATTCTTTCTTTCTTGATAACCAATATCATTAATATCAATTTCAGCAGCAGCACCTTGTGATCCAAACAATAAACCTTTTCTCAATCTATCAAAAGTTGGTAATTTTTCAAGTGCTGCCCATTTTAATGCTTCTTCATCATCTTCATCTCTAGCTGATCTTGAAAATATTTCAACACCAGTATTTCTCCATATGGAATTACTATTTGCTCTTAAACTTGCACTTCCTCTTCTACTTCCACTTATACTTCCTCTTAAACTACTCCCTCTCAAATTACCCAAATTTGCAGGCTCCATTTCTGAAACCCCCAAATTTAAAAAAAAAAAAAAAAAAAAAAAACAATGTTCACTATTTTTTTTCACAAATTAAGTAGGAAAAAACTTCAAATCATCACAAATTAGAAAATGGGGTTGTCAAAAAAAAAAAAGGTATGAAAAATGGTGTGAAAATGAAGAAGAAAATGAAGAAGAGTTGTTAAAGCTATTTAGAGAAGAGGGGATTTATATAGTTAGCTATTTCAGAAAAGGCGGCTCTAGAAATTTGATATATTCAAAAGACTACCAAAAGGAAATGGAAATTTGTGTTTTGAGTCCTGCAAAATTGAAAAACTCTACTTTTGGTTCTTGTAATTTTTTATTAAGCATCTTTCGAGCCAAAACAAACCTCTCTATCAACAAGAATCGTGGTGGAGTGATAAGTATTTGTTCATCATTAACTAAAAGTTTTGAGGTTGAATTTTTCTGGGTACGAAGTCGTCTTTATTAGGAAGTATTTTATGTCTTATGTGAAATTTTTCAGCGTGAATTTGAATTTAATCGAATCCTAATATATTTTATCATTTTTGAATCCCACTTATGGGTTCGTATTGGGTATGTTATTATTGTTTAATTTAAATATCAAATGTTCCTTGTACAAAAAAAAGGACCAAATATACATATTTTTGGTAATTCAAGATAAATGTTTTTACTTAGATATTATGATGGTCGATGTTAAAATTTATTAATAATCGAGAGACCTAAAGTGCAACCATCTTAAACATATGTATGTATAATATATATATTCATTGAACTTCAAGTACTTGTAGTTAAATAGTAATATCTTTAGGCACACATGTGGGAGAATAATGATATCAAATTTGGAAACCCCATATGTAACTTTCTATGAATCTTCATAAGAAAATACCACTTGTTTGCTTAGAAAAAGAAGTTGCCTAAATAAAATTAAAAAAATAAAAATAAAAAAGTTAAATAAGTGTGTAATATAAATAGAAAATGAAATATTTTGTATGGGGCATATAGGATCAATGCTGACCATATGTATGGCCACAACTTCAAACCGTATGATACTACTAACCTAACTTTGTCTTTTAAGTGATAATTAAATTCGTCAGTAAATTTTATCTCAAAAAATAATGTATATAGTAATTTATTTCAAATTTTGAAAAAAAGAATGTACATATTGTCAAATAGCTATTACGTAGCTTAGAGCCCGTTTGGATTGACTTAAAAAAAGTAACTTTTAAAAAGTAATTTTTTAAAGTGCTGGAACTTATTTTTAAAATAAGTAGTTATGTGTTTGGATAAAAGTGCTGCAGTTGAAAAAAAAGTTGTTGATGTGTTTGGCAAATAAGTGCTGGTAAACACTTTTTTTTATCAAAATGTCTGAAATACCCTTTAAGTTGTTAACATGATAAAAAGTTGATTAATTTAAGGTTTTTATACTTAAAAAAAAAATTAAAACAAAACTAATTTATGTTTTACATCCATAAGTAATAATATTTTTCTATCATTCACATATTTCTTTACCACCTTATAAGAGGAATATAAATTCATATTTCAGAAATAATAATAATAATAATAATAATAATAATAATAATAATAATAAAATAATAATAATAATATAATAATAAAATAATAATAATAATAATAATAATAAAATAATAAAATAATAATAGTAATAGTAATAATAATAATAATATTTATTATTATTATAATTATAATTATTATTATAATAATAATAAAATAATAATAATAATAATAATAATAATAGTAATAGTAATAGTAATAATTATTATTATAATAATAATACACATAATAATAATTATTATTATAATTATAATAATTATTATTATTATAATAATAATAATAGTAATAGTAATAGTAATAATAATAATAATAATAATAATAATAGTAATAGTAATAGTAATAATAATAATTATAATAATAATACACATAATAATAATAATATAATAATAATTATTATTATAATTATTATTATTATAATAATAATAAACATAATAATAATAATAATAATAATAATTTAATAATAATAAAATAATAATAGTAATAATAATAATAATAATAATAATAATAATAATAATAATAATAATAGTAATAGTAATAGTAATAGTAAAATAATAATAATAATAATAATAATAATAATAGTAATAGTAATAATAATAATAATAAGAATATAATAATAATAATAATAATAATAATAATAATAATAATAATAATAATAATAATTCAATATGGGCAATTTGGAAATTGTATAAAAGAATTAAGGGCAAAAAGGTAATATACTTGGTCAACATAAAAGTGCTTTTAAGTTAAAAAAAAAAAAAGCTCCCCCCCCCCCCCCCAGCTTTTAGCTTTTGGCTTAAAATAAGTCATTTTTGACTTAAAATAAGTCATTTTGATAATTGCCAAACACTCTAATAAGTCAAAAACTGGCTTTTAAACCAGTTTGACCAGCTTAAAAGCCCATCCAAACAGGCTCTTAGTTAACTATTATAAATATGTTGAGTGTGTTCAATACGTACGCAAAAAGAATTAATCTAAATATTTGTATATAATCTAGACAATATGATATAAGGTGATGATGACTGAGGAGGTGGGGATGAGAGTTACGTGATTTAGGGTGAAGATGAAGTGTGTTAGAGGATGGGAAGATTACAATCAATGTGAAATGCCACTTGTTGAACTTGTTTTCTCTATTTCCACTAAGAAAAATATTTTTATCATTAAAAAACTTGTTTTTCAAAACTTTAGACCAATCAAACATGAAAAAATTGAAAGTCATCACACTCATCGTCTCCTTTGTTATAACAACAACATCAATTGAAACAAGTCTGGAATTTTATTACTTATTGAGGGTAATGCACGTAATAAAAGTAAATGACACATTTTATATAACTAATTTATTTACGTAATAAGCATTTGAGGGCACACACAAAAAAAATAAAGAAAAAAATATGTAGTAGAAATATTTTCTCATGTATTCAAACGCTTAATTGAAATAACTTAAATATTTAAATTAAAAAAATTGACAAGTTCATATACTATCCACGTATAAGTCCTACATTTATTAATGTGACTTTTATTTTTATTTTCTTCTATTTTGAAATGCCTTTTGTTGGTTGATTTTGCCTATCATTCTAGAAGTATCTTGACTGACTTATTTCCATATATATATTCATGTGAATGCATTAAAAGTTTTGCTAAAAGAAATATCGTCACCTACAACGTTAACATATTAAAATTCTTTTTATATCACTTTAATTATTATTTTTTGATTTTCCGTCCGACGTCATATTTATTATACCTCTCATCTTGAATATTTGCCGTTTTGCTAACTTATTTTTCTAAAACAATATTGACTTTTTTAAATAAAAGAAGAAATTATTTCTCTATTTGTATGAATGGAGAAATAAGGAGAGATAATGGATAATAATTTAAATAAATATTTCCATAATTTAGGCTATTAAATAAATATACTATATCGTGTGCGGCTGCAGCTCTTTCATTTTTTGTACCAGACTTCAAGAATAATCATATTGTATAAAATAGTTTATTATTTTTAGAATAATATACGATAGCAACATATTCCAATGCAGTAGCAAAATCGAAATTTATATTAAAGGGTTCAACATATGAGAAATAAATACACAGAAATTAAAGAGGGCTCAACATCTATTTAATAAACATTAAAAAAAATATTTTTAACTATTTAAAAAGTATAATTTTTTCATTGAAGGACCCGCGAACCTAGCTAGCTTCACCATAGTTTCAGCGTAATCTCATATGTAAATATGAGGAGGATAGAGTGTTCAGTGTATACAGACTTTATTCCTACCCTGTTGAGGTAGAGAGTTTTTTTTTTTTTAAATTAAAATCTCAACTTAAATAACACCTATCAATATAATTTGAGAAGGAAAATACAAAAGCAAAGAATATATATATATATCAAATGATAAAGAAAAACAGTATACATCATTTAGAAAATAAAAAATATTAACAACAGCCAAAATACGATTATAGTATATATGTACACTAGTTTACTTTTTAAAAAAAAATATGAATGGTCCCCAAAGTCTAAAATACATGCCACACCAATAGTATGTTATTACTTGTATGTACCATAATATATAATGATAATGATAATACTAAAGGATAATGATCTGAAAAATACCTCAATTATGATCGGATTTGTTGTTGCGATACTAAATTTTCATGAGGACCTATTATCTCCCTAGACTATTTAATATCATATTTTAAACATATATATTTGCCCACGTGGACATAAAAAATAATGCAAAATTATAAATAGTAATGTGTCCACGTGAGCATATATATACCTTTAAAATACACTATTAAATAGTTTAGGGGGTAAAAAATACGGTATTAAATAGTCTAGGGAGATAATAAGTCCTTATGAAAGTTTAGTATCGCAACAGCAAATCCAACCAAAGTTAGGATATTTTTCAAACCCTTGTCCCTAATACTAATTATACGGATTATAAGATTTAGTCAATAATTCCAACTAAACTTTCCCAACTTTTTATGCAAAATCAAAATTCTATTTCACGTGCAATTTTTTTATTTAAAATAAAGAAGTACTGATCCTGTGTCAAAGGCTACATTAACTAAAGTTACTTACAAACGATGTGAGTTGTGATGCAGTGATAAGATTATTTTATTTTTAATCAAATATCTTAAATTTGAGCTGAGGCAAATCTTATTAAAAACACTATTTCAAATAAACTTTATAGTGCGCGATTTAAATTTAATCGGAGCTTTAATGTGACTCCAAACCCAAATGGAAAACTAAAAAAAAAACTAAAGTTACTTACTAGGAGTATTTTGATACTATTTTCTTCTCTCTTTTTTTCAACCTAGAGGTGGCATTCAATAAGAGAGTTAGGCAACCAAGATTTGTAGCTGTATAAACAAATATTGATGATGCAAATGGTTTCAAATTTAATAATGAATATCCTCATAATTTAACCAAAAAATTAACTAATGTCTGCATCATGATTTATTATCGCAAATAAATTAAAGGCATACAATAACAATAAGTATGCTTCAGTCGCAAATAAAATGAAATCGATTATTCATTTCGTTATTTATATTTGTATCTATCTTATTATCATAATAAATAAAACAAATGTGAAAAATATATTTAAAAAATATATAAATAATATTAGTAATAAGAAATTTGGTTTCAAAAAACTTGTGAGATTTTTCTTTCTAAAAGTTAAACTAAATAAACATTTAATCAATATTTTAAGACTTTTATTATTATATTGATATGTGAGAAGAATTATAACTTATATTACTTTTATATGACTTCAAAATTTCTAAATCATAATTTTAAGATACTAATCTAATCTAATTCAATATAATATTTTTTTAGTTAAACTGACTCTCGAGTAACGAAACTTTTACGGAACAGAGTGAGTATTTGTCACGGGAATGAAGAGGGTCAGATTTGAGATATAAGACTTTGAAATTTCAACTAATAGTGTTGAAATCTTGATTACTATGTTTCAACTTTCAACAACAAACGCCATAAATAAATTTGTTAATTAATTACTCCTTTACTATCTTTTATAAATTTTCATGTTTTTTTAAGAAATAGTAATAATTTGGTCATGGAAAAATCCTTTTGATCAAAAAAAACTTTGGCTAAAATGATAAAAAGACTTATTTACACTATAAATTAGTTTCTTTTTGGACTGAGGGAGTAATATTTGCTCTAGAATCCTTTTTGCCTTCAATTAAAAAATTTTAATCATGCGAAAATTTAAAACAGTATAAGTAGTAAAAAAAAATTGAAAATAAAACGTACGGAATTTTAATTAAAACATTGCTTCTATATTCAAATTAAATTGTAATGGATCATCTAAAAATGAATTATTCTATAGTATTTCATTCTCTCTCCCTCTTGTTCTTGCTTCTTCTTCTTCTTTTTTTAAGAAAAAAATAGTATTCAGTGTTTGACATCTATATTAAAGTCCAACTAATCTAAATTAACGTAGGATAGAGTCTCATTCGAAAGGTAATTACACTATCCTTCAATCTTGCTTTTATTTATGTCTTATTCGAAATAACTTCTAATTAAGTTAATTGGAAATTGAAAAGAGGAAAATAAGTTGACATCAGACAAATAATTTCAAGTTTTAATTATCGTGAAATACGTCATCAAAATGTGTTATTAGTATGCGGTCAACCAACTCATACTTACCTTCACAACTAAATATTGAATATTCATAAGAAAAAAGACAATGCCTTTCATAGACTTCTAATGGCTTGACCTTTGACCAAACATTAATATTTGGAATCTTGTCATAGCCTTTAATGTTTTAAAAAAATTTTAGGTCTCGATCTATGATTAGAGACTAGCTACGTGAGTTCGTATTAGCACAGGCCCAATATATATTATTTTTTAAAATTTATATGACATATATAAATCATGACGTTTTAAAATACACATAATTATATAAACATTTCAAGATCTTTTAATATTTCATATTTGCGTGCTTATTTAATTCCAATAAAGGACAAATAAGACTAATTAGTTTTACAAGACATTAAAAGAAATATTCACAAGGTATGCCAACATCTATTTTCTAATCTTTTGATGAGTTGTGTTCACTACCAAAAAAATAAAAAATATTACAAAATTAGTGAGACAATTTTTGTTGCTAAACGGCAAAAGAAATGGGATTAACTAATTATTAAATTTCATGTTACATAAAGTTAATCAATTATAATAATCTCTTGATGAGAAATATAAATACACTATCCATGTGCTTAATCCAAGTTGAGGCTCTAAGATAATCATACTATATACAATACTTTTCATTTTTTTAATACATGTTGTCTACAATAATTTACTAAGAAACAAATATACCCCCATCTAAATACATGGCACAACATTAGTATATTAACCGGTACGGATGGTTGTGATGGTGCAGTAGGTTGTATTTTAATTGAGTTATTCGTCACATTTAATTTGTCGAGTACGATTTATATTTCTTATGTGATTTGCAAGTCATTACACAGAAACAGACTTACTCAATGTGCATCCAAAGATAGCAACTCTGAATTACCTAGAGATTAAAAAGAAACATTAATATATTAATAGCATAAATCTTAAGTGAATTTAAATTATATTCCCTCTAGTTCAACAAATGTAAGCATCGATATATATATTATTATTTTTTCTTGTGGTCAGATTTAATATCTTCATATTTTTTATATCAATGATCTGGCAAATTAGGTTGAGATGATTCTTTCATTCTATTTTTTCCTTATTACATGTGCTTACTTCTAATTGGTAACTTTTTTTTCTATCTATAGAATGATTCAATCGTCACGTAAAACCAAAATAAAACAATACTCATTATTATAGTTTGTTCAAGTTACATAGTTGTCACATGAATGAACCATCAAGAATTAAAAGGATTAGACTTTAGCAATTGAAATTTCGATTACTTCACAACTCACAACTATAATATAAACCATAATGTGTCACATCACTTTAATTATGATTGAGTGATAAATTTATAAATGAAAACACATAGTTTATATTCATTAATGATGGAGTGATTTTGTTAAATTTTTATTGTGTATATTCATAAATGATGGAGTGGTTTTCTAATTTAGTCAAATTGTTTATGCATATGGCCGAAATAAATCGAGATTGATTATTTAGTTCGTCATATTTAAAGTAGATTTTTAATATTTTTTTGTTGTGTCTACGTTGATGACATGATATTGTCATTACAGGTAGTGAAAGAACAAAAACTATCGACTCCTAGTGATTTTTAATGAGGTCAATCAAAAAGGAGTTTTGTCATGGATTGAGTGAAGACTCCACAATTTAGTCTTTTTTTCGATCATATTGAGTGATAAACTATTGGATAAAAATCTATATTTTATATTCATTGATTGGATGTAAATATTCGATGTAAATAAGTTTTCATTAATAAATACTTTCGTTTATTAGTTAGTATGAAAAAATACTAAGAAAAGAAAATTGGTGATGAATAATTTCTGTTGTTAAACCATACGGATTTTATGTTAATTCTATTTAATAACGAATTATCAAAATGTATTGTTAATAAAGGTCTATTTAGTTATTATTATTAGTAATAAATAAACAACAAATTATATACTTCCTCCGTTCCTTTTTCGTTGTTCATATTTCCTTTTTTAGTTGTCCCTATTTAGTTGTTCATTTTGACAAATCAAGAAAGAACAATAATTTTTTTCCTATTATACACTTATTTAAATAAAGTAAATAAACTTATGAACTTCTCAACATTGATTAGTTATCGTGAGTGAATTTATTTTGGAATTGTAAATTGTACTATAAGGGTAAAATTGTAACTTCACTATGCTAATCATTGTTGCTTTAATCTGTGTGTCATTTCTAAAGTGAACAACTAAATAGGGACGGAGGGAGTATTTCGTTCTTATCTCTCCCATTTTTTTAGTAAATGTTTGGTCTAGAATCCTTCTTCCCTCCTATATTAGAAAAAATATTATGTTCAAAATTTATCCTACAATTGATCCTTAAATAAAATTTATATATTAGTTTATTCTTTTAAATTGTAATCAATTCATAAAATTAATTGTAGGAGACAAGACATTCAAAACTAAGTTGACTATTCACAACAATTCTTTTCAAGTCATGTTTTTCCCATAACTATTTCCGTTTCATATTATTTGGTTCATATTTAGTTTGACACATTTTTTCTTTAAAAAATATTTAAAATATATTTTATTAAAATTTTTCTTGTTATTTGCTATATTCTCTTCATTGCCTCCTTTTTATATCTATTTTTTGGCATTAGAGATGAGGGTTTTTCGAAAACAGTTTCTCTATCTCCATGAAATAGTTGGAAGGTCTGCATACACTTCACTTTTCACTGAGTATGTTTTTATTATTATAGTATTTTACTCAATTGTAAAATTTTAGAAATCTAAATACAATTATTATTTTATATAATTATTTAATACTAAACAAAAACTTTCTTGATTTTAAATAAATTAAATCAGTAAAATGAACTACTTATTTTTTATATAAAGATCAAATAATATAAAATGGAGGGAGGAGTATTTGGAATCTTCAACCTTGTTACAGCCTTTTAATTTCTTCTTTTATTTTTATTGGTCTTTTTGTATTTTTATAGAAGCTTCTTTTGGTCAATTTCACCAATACAAGTAACCAATAAAAGTCAACAGCAACAATAATATATTCATTCTAATTTTATAAATAAATTTAAAATATATAATTGTATACCATTGTTTACGAAATAATATGAGTCTAAATATTACATGCCACATCATTAATTTATTATTAATATTATAATACGAATTATAAGAACGTTATGTAGAAATTTTTTGCTAAGAATTCTCAAAGTTATAATTATTCATGTCAATAACGTTAACTAAACTCTTATACAAAGTCAAAATTTTACTATTTTGAATTTTCTCGTTTATTTGACCTAATTATTTCTTCTAGTTAAAAATTCAAGTACGTTAGAATTTCAATCCCCTTTATTTAAAAAAAAAAAAACAATAATGAAGAAAAAATGAAAGAAGAATAGTATACCTAATGGTGGAGGTATATTTTTCGATTCTATCAAAGACTTTATCTTATAAAAATATTGGGCCAAGAGAACCAATAAATAGTTAATTAATAAAGCTAAAATATTTTTTAAAATGTCAAGACAATGATTAACAAAATGATAGAACTTAAATTTTATATTTGTTATTTTCAAATTTTTATGTGTAAAATAAAAACCTAGTATATAAAATTAAAAATAAATATATAAAAGACTACGAGGTCAATTGATCGACAATGATACTCATTCAAAGGGATATATGGTTGTGGATAATCTTAATTACTTTTTCTTTTTAATAATAGTCGTCCACTATTAACTTTGCACACTTCAAATAGAAGTGTAATTTCACTATATTACCTTTTAAATATAATAAATACAATGTCTTGAAAAATATAATAGAGAAATGACATAATTAATGATAAGGATAAATTAGGAACTAAGTATAAAATTATATATTAATTTTGTAAAGTAAACAAATATTATTAGACATTCTAAAATAGTACAATGGACAACTATTATTGAACGAACGGAAGAAAAAAATAATTTTGCAAAGAATTTATTGATTTATAGGTTCATTAAATTAAAGGGTCCCATGATGAATTTTTCAACCTTAGTGTGCTGTTCTTTTTTTCTTCAATTATCATTTATCAAGAAGACTATTCTCAACTAAAATACTCCCACCTTTTCCTATTTTATATGTCACCACTTACGAAATGATGTTATTTTATCCTTTTATTCTTATTTAATGTTTTTTTAAATTAATTTTATAATAAATGATGAGTACATTTTCAAGATTAATTAACTATTCTATCAAGGATATAATAGACAAAATATGATAATTTATACATAAATTTTATAAAATAATATGTATTATGGTTCAGTTATTTATAGAAAGGGATGACGTATAAAATGGGACGGAGAAAGTGATGTGATTGGACATGAAAAATAGGATGTTCTTTTGAGGTGACTCAACTATCCCAATGAATGAACATTTATTACATAATTTAATAAGTATATTTTTGTGTGAGAACTCAAAAGTATTTTCGAAGAGAGCAATATTTATTTGATTACTTAAATTAAAAAATATTTTTACCAATATTAAATTCATAATTTGTGTTTGATAAGAGTTCAATAAAACACCCATAAAAAAATCATCTCAACTTATGAAGACATCTTCTACTACTACACAAAAAATTTAAACTTTTTACATAATTTTTTTTAATTTTATAATCTTAGCAAAATATTTAACTTTCTAATATAAATATATTTTTTTATAAATAAAATTAGAAGTTTCATTTCTCAAAAGCTTGATTAGGCAGACTATAAGTCTAGAAAGTAATTTTGTACTTACGTGACACGCATTCTACATGTTCATAATTATTATTAGAAGAAGATATTTATCGCTCAGATGGAAAGATATGCTTTTTTTAATCTTATTATTGATTACGACACAAGTAATATGAACATATTGTATACCGTTATAAATGTTTAATTTATATATATAATAAACTTTCTCGACTATAAAAAATATTCAACTTGTCATTTTTTTATCCCTATCACACGGTACATTATTGTCTTTTACTATTGTCAACATCGAAAATTATTTTGCGGAATGTGCGTTTCTAGAATATGATTATCAATTCTATAACATTAAATAAAATAACATAGGCTAGATTATACTTTTTTCACTCTCTATAATTTAGAACTAGAAATTTGAGTGGATACAAAATAGTACTCTACCCACTATATATTAATCTTATTATATGATATGCTTTTTGCGTGAATGAATCATTAAATTTATTAGGTGCAATTTAGTGGATTCATCTTATTAGCATTACTGTTAAGACTTGAGAGCAATTCAATTAAAATAATTTCTAGTTTGGCATGATTGGTTGACTTTCTTAACAATATTAAACGATGAGATTTTTGATTAATTTGATCATATTACATAATATTTTCTTGTTTTAATTTGTTTGTTTTACTTTATTTTTTATTTTTTAAAAAATAAAATATTTCCCCCTTTTTGGCAACTCTTTAATTCTATTTTTTCATCTAATATGTTTAAGATCATAAGATTATAGAAATTTTGGTAGATTTTACGTATATTTAATTTAAGACCAGAAGATTCAATAATATTCTTTAAACACTGTATCAAGTTAAAATCAGATAAATAAAATGTAGTTAGTAGTGTTTAAGATTAAACTTCTTCTCTCTTCTTTCACCACCAATTTTTCTCTAAAATAACAATAATATACCCAGTAAAATCTCATAAATATAATCTAAAAATAATAAAATATACACAAATCTTATCTCTGCCGGATGAAATTCCCCCCTAATGTAGATTTCTTGAAGTTCAAACAAATTCTAGATTAAAGAAGATGTAGCATTTGTAATGGGCCTACTTTTGAATAGCTGAATGAGTCTAATGGGCTAAGCTAGGTGAAGACTGGACTTATTACCCAATTATACTCAAAATGTGAAAAATTTCGCAAATAGTCATTATCATAAACTTAATTAGGCTCTTTAGCTATAGTTTATCTATTTACGGATCATAGTTATAGTTTACTTATTTGTATAATTCACGGGTACATTTGTATAATTCGCGCGCATTTGCATAATTGAGTTATTTTCGTCCGTAAAACTCTGAATAACGAATTTATACAAATACAAACATCTGAACTTTAAACAATTATACAAATTATACTAGGGAAAATGCATAAGTCCCCCCCCCCCCCCAGCCTATACCCAAAACCCTGAGACACACCTAACATTTACTAAGGTCCTATTACCCCCCCCCCGAACTTATTTTATATATAATTTTCTACTCCATTTTGGCCTACGTGGCACTATCCTTGAAAAAATTGTCAACACACGCTAGGCCCACAAGATAGTGCCACGTAGGCCGAAAAGGGATAGAAAATTATATATAAAATAAGATCCGGGGGGGGGGGAGGGGGGCAATAGGACCTTAGTAAAGGTTAAGTGTGACTCAGGGATTTTGGGCATAGGCTGGGCGGGGGGGGGGGGGGGTACTTATGCATTTTCCCATTATATTATACAAATTACATTATACAAAAGTTATACAAATTTCGAAAACTACACGTTTATTCAAAAAAAGTTACATACAAAAAAGATTGTTTGTATCTGGTGATAAAACTAAAAAATCAAAGGAAATCACCATCATAAACAAATACAACCCGTCACATACAAATACAAATCAAACGAAAAAAATATTAATGACGAATTATACAAACTTGAAGTGCAACCCATGTAATTAACGCTAAATGTTAGTAGCGAATTGTAAATTAGCTAAACTATAGATATGCTAACTAATTAACTAGTATATATGTGCTTATATTCACGTAATTTTCTATATTCAAAAACTTTTGAGGAAATTAAATGACAACTAAATAGGAACGGATAAAGCTAATTTGTACAAAATAAATAGTTTATTTCTTTTTTCATCAACATTTATAGGGTATTTCTACGAAAATTCTACAGTTAATTACTTAAATTTATATATGTATCTTGCCTATAAATACGTTCAGATATTTATATCTCGAATATATAGACTCAAAATTAGGTATATTATGTTACACTCTATCAAATTCTTGAAAGAGGTTTAAGCTTAGTCGCCCGCTAATGGAGTTATCAAAGCACAAAGCAATAACATCAATGGCGGTCGATTCAGTTCCAGTTCTTCCTCCTGAGTTAATATCCGAAATACTCACAAGGCTACCTGTGAAAACCTTGCTGAAAATGAGGTGTGTTTCAAAATCTATGCGTTCTCTAATCTCTAATCCCCAATTCATCAAAACCCATCTAAAATTTTCAATCAATAATCAACAATTTACTTACCATAAGCTTCTTTTCGAAATTTCGACGATGAAAATAGCTTGAGTTACTACACTTTCTCATTGGACCCCATACATCAACGTGTATCAAGTCAAAACAAGCATTACTTTTAATACTACTTGAAGGAAAAGGTAATCTTGTCTGCTTAGCACAAAGACAAACTGTGCATTTAGAAACCTTACACATATTGTCTTTATTCATATCAAACATTCTAGCAAGTACTACAAAAGACACATGTCCTAATCTTTGATGCCACAATTCTATACTGGAGAGCACTCTAGGAACAACCCACACAGACGTCTTCACTTCACTTTCAGTTCCATGTGTCAACTGGCTTAACAGCAAATACAATCCTCCTTCCTCTTTACCAACCTCCTTCACCTTTCCAGTGTAAAGTTCCGGGAAAACACAAAAATGAGGAAAGAAGGTAACTGAGCAACCTAATTCCTTTGTGATTTTACTTACAGACAACAAATTATGTTGAAAGTTTGGCAGGTGAAACACATTTGTAATGACACTGTTAGCTGACACATCACAAGTACCCACATGAGTCACTGTAGTAGTATCACCATTTGGAAGATAAACAATTTTAGGAGTATCAAGTTTTGTCACAGAATTCTTGGATAACATTTCCAAGTTAGACACCATATGATTTGTAGCACCCGTATCTATTATCCACACCTTATTATTTGCAGAGACAAAGAATGCTTTACCTGCAGTATTCACTGCACTGCAATCAGGTATATAGATTGATCTTGTTTTTGCTGCGTAAACATTCTGAGAATGTGATCATATTGATCCTTTGTGAACATGCACCACTGAAGTAGTTGCTTGACATTTTTCTCAGCTTGACTTAACTGCATATTAGCTTTAGTATTCTCAGCTATAGATTCACCACCAAAGCTATGATAAGGAGAACTTTCAACTTTCTTTCCCCACTCAGGAACCTATACATTTGTGTTGGAACCATAAGAGAAATGAGCCTGAGCTGCTGAAGATTTCCTGTACTGTCCAGATTCACTTCCTTGATCCTTCCTTTTAGACTTGAAGTTAGGTGGATATCCTACAATTTTGTAACAAAACTCTTTATTGTGTCCTTTACATTTGCAGAAATCACAAACTAGCAGAGAGTTCTTTTTAAACCTTTGACTCACCCCTGAGCTACTACCAACTTTGGAATAAAAGACAACAGATTCCATATTCATAGCACTCAGTCCCAAACTACTACTGGATCTATGAACTACTGTTTTTTGACTCTCATATCCCACAATCATAGCATATACATGATTAATGGATGGTAAAGGATTCATCATAAGAATTTGGCTCCTAGCCTGATGATATGATTCATTCAATCCCATTAAGAATTGATATAATTTCTGCCTATTCATATGTTCCACAAAACCTTTCGATTTTTCACAATTACAACAAGGAGATGGTACCAACACCTCAAACTCATCCCATAAGGTCTTAGGTCTTGTGAAATACACAGATACAAAAGCAGTACCCTTTGTAATGAAACTATATCTTTGTGCAAACTGTATGTCATAGATCCATCCACTTTATCGAATCTTTCCTTCAAGTCATTCCACTCATTTAAAGCACTTGAAGCAAAAACAATACCACTCAACAAGCTTTTAGAAATAGAATTCATTAACCAGGATAACACTATAGCATTAACTCTTTCCCAATGTCCCCATAGTTCCTCACCATATACTTCTCTTCTGCAACTCCCATCAATCAGCCCTAACTTGTTTCTTCCTAACAAGGCAAGCTGAATCGATCTACTCCACAACATATAATTTTCAATGCCAAGCAATTGAAAAGAAATCAAGTTGATCCCACTGATATCAGTAGGACTCAAAAACAGAGGATGATTATAGTCGATACCTTGATTTGAAGAAGAATTGTCATTGTTATGAGCAGATGTACCAATATTTTGACCAATATTGAGATTCTGAGCCAGATCCACTGCTACATGATCAGGAGCCATTGATCAAACTCTGATTCAACACCTGACTGGAACTGCTTTGATGAATCTCTTTTCGCGGAAGCAAAAAAAATGCAAATTTCAAACTGAAATCTGCCACTGAAGGAAATCAGCAACAATGAATCGATGGATCTATAATGATCCTTTGATTCTAGATCTAACTCGTCTTCACCAGTAGCTACTGGGAAGAGAGCTCTGATACCATGAACGTAAAAGAAGAATCTAGAACTTAGAGAGAAAATATCTAAGGAAGAAGAAGACTCTGTTATTAATCAAAAACCTATGGATTACAATGATAGAAGGGCTATTTATACATCACATTATCTGTTAGTAACTAATCTTCTTTTAACTAACATTCTGTAGGTTGTTATAACTAACTAATGGAAATGACTAGTTTACCCTTAACTAACTAAAACCGTGTTAACACACCACTTAGCTTTTCATATCACAACAATTTCCAATACCCATTTGTGAAAAACCTCAACGTATCCCTACTGATCTTGATTTCTCTTATGAAGATTCATTTGGTGATAGATATCGAATTTTAGGTTCCTGTGATGGATTGATTTGTATTTCTCGTGATATTTTAGATCTGTTTCTATGGAACCCCACTACTAGAAAGTTGAAGAAATTGCCCTCTTCTGGAATTAATGTGAGTTGTGAACATGATGTTGATTTTTCTTATGGATTTGGTTGTTGTACTGATACTGATCAGTGTCGAATTGATTACAGAGTCGTAGAAATTGTGCGAAAAGAACATAGTTGTATTAATCGTTACTATGTTAGTGTTTATAGTCTAAGAAGTGATTCTTGGAAAAGAATCGAAGAGTATCCGAGCATTGTGTTTTGGGATCATTCTGGTAAGTTTGTGAATAGGAAACTTCATTGGAGTGCGGAGGATCGTGTTAGTGATAGTAAATCGACATTTTTTATTTCTTCGTTTGATCTGGTAAATGAGACATTTGGAAATGTAGCGTTGCCTGGTCCAGAAGGTGAGTTTTTCTATCGTGAAGTAGGGTGTTCAGGGGGTAATTTGTGTCTGTTTTGTTACTTTGAGAACAAGACGGATGTGTGGGTAATGAAGGAGTATGATGTTGCAGAGTCGTGGACCAAGATAGCTTCGATCCCTACAAAAGATTACGAGGCTTAGCCAATTTTCATCTCCCGAGATGATGAAATTTTAGTGCATGAATCTAGAAGTTTAGTGTGGTTTAATTCAAGAGATAACACTTTCACGCGTCCTGAGGTTAGGATACGTTGTGATGTTGCAAACAATCTTGGTTTATACAATGAAAGTCTGGTTTCTCCATATTTTTTGGAGGAACCTATCGATCAATGAGTGACAAAGGATGGAGATTGTGCTATGGTCTTCGAGGTCTTGTGCACAATGAAGAACTTGCAAGAGGAGGTGAACAAACTTGAAGCATGACACGTTGTGATTCTGCAAACAATCTTGGTTTATACAATGGAAGTCTTGTTTCTCCATACTTTTTGGAGGAACCTATCGATCAATGAGTGAAAAAGGATGGAGATTGTGCTATGGTCTTCGAGGTCTCGTGCATAATGAAGAACTTGCAAGAAGTGGTGAACAAATTTGAAGCATGACACGTTGTGATGCTGCAAACAATCTTGGTTTATACAATGAAAGTCTTGTTTCTCCATACTTTTTGGAGGAACCTATGGATCAATGAGTGAAAAAGGATGGAAATTGTGCTATGTTCTTCGAGGTCTCGTGCATAATGAAGAACTTGCAAGAAGAGGTGAACAAACTTGAACTCTTGAAGCATGACGTAGTCAACATAAAGTTTTGGTAGGATGCGGAAAACTAGTATTTCTTGTTCTAAAATTTTCAATCTCAACGATGTCAATGCCTCAATGGTACTTGCTTTAATCGAAGATCTTCTCAAGGTAATTTCTTTTTTGTTACTTTTGTATCACAAAACTTGTTATGGTGGGGAAAATAACTCGAAAGGTTTGATCATGTTAAGAATTTACTATGAATCGAATTCTCTCTTTATGCAATTATGTATTAAGAATCTCGCCATATACCCCGTTGAGCTTGATTTTCCTTGTAAAGACTCATTTGCTGACTATAAAGTTGTGGATGTTCGGAGTGTGAAGTGGTTGTTTTGTATCCCTCGTGATCTTAAAGATCTATTTCTATGGAATCCGTCAAGAAGAAAGTTGAAATTTTTCCCTTTTTTAGGAAGAAATGTGTGTTATTAGCTCGTATATGGCATATGGTTTTGGTTAAAACTAGTATCAAGATGATTAAGAATTGTACAAGTTGTGGAAAATCCACATTGTGAGTATGTTTATGTAGTTTATGTAGCATTGAATCAGTCTGTAGAAATCTTCGATTTTCAGTTCCTAATTGATACAAATTTCATCTGGATATACTCATCGAGGTACACGTTACATCTCCAAACAACTCGTTTATGAAATTGAGGATTCATATCGCTGAGCCTAACTAGCTTGGAGTTCAACAATGTTCTTGCTCTTGTTGAGCCTTAAATCAGTCTATTAAGAGTCTTTGATTCACTTCATAATTACTGCATATATTGATAAAAGTAAATTTCAAATTGATTAGTCGAATATAAATTGCAACTCTTCAAAAATACTTTCTCGAAAAAATTCATTTTATTTTATATTTTATGACTACTTATTTATTCATTCTTCTAATTTTCATTTATCGTATATTTTAGACTCTTTTAATTTTAATAATTTGAAAGACTTTATTTTCTAGGACTATCTATTGCATGTCTCGTTATCTAGTGGCGTGGCAAAATGTCATTGCTTTCTCTATGCAATGTAACTTTAAACGAAAAATGCTTTAGACTCTACTTAATAGTTGTCCGTTGATCGATTCTTTCATCCTTGAGTATTGTAACAGGTTGGAAAAGATTGGGCTGCTGAATCTTCAAAAAATCAAGTCAGTTTTAATGAGGATGTGTAAGAACCAGCGTGTTAAAATTGAAGCACCAACTCTTGAAAATTTGTTTTTTCTCGGGTAAGTTCATAGAAAAGTTGTAGAAAGCTTCAAGATATCGTTTTTCATCAAATAAATGTAGAGTTTTATTTCTTTTAGTCCGATTTGAATATGTATTGTTTTTGCAGTCATGCTTTTAAAGTAATATAGATTAGATATAATGTTGTTAGAAAACATTATAATATAATGTATAATATACTATTGCATACATTATAGTACGTTAAATATTTTAAAGTTGTATATCCCTATTAATTAGGGATTAGCCAACGTGAGTAAATGATACCAGTAACAAAATACAACTGTCAATTAATCTTTAATTGATGCAACAAAAGTGTATTTCCTTACGATTTCTTACCAACAATGGACTCTTCACTTATTCTAGTCAAATTCTCCATCTGATTTATAAGTGGTTTGACATTGCACTTGAGAATGACGTAAAAGATCTCGTCATCGGATGTTCTGGATTAAAACTTTTTCAAAATCTTGGCAGCAAAATCACTAAGAGAATTGGTTCTCATTGATTGTAGTCTGGAAGTTTTTTCGTTTACGAAATGAAATTCTTTGAGAAAACTTTCTCTAACTAGGATCAATTTAGACGAAAACATTCTTCAGACTCTACTTAATAGTTGTCCCTTGATTGTCACTTTCATACTAGAGCGTTGTTCGGGGTTAAAAAAGATTGAGTTGTTGATTCATCAAAATATTAAGTTGGTTTCCATTAAGACAAAGGGCAAACCAAAACACCTTGTTAAAATCCAAATACCAACTCTTGAACACTTTTCTTATTATGATTTACGAAAAGAAGAATTGAATGTTATTGAATTTCAGAATCTAAAATCTTTAGATATATCATATGTGAAATGTTTTCATGTTTTATCGGACCGTTTGATGTGTATGAAATTAAAAGTAGCAAAAGTATACAAATATGATGGGAAAAATCAGGGTTTGGATCCTATCGAATTCGAACGAGAAAACCTCTCGATATTCGCCTTTCGAGGATGGGAGACATTTTTATTTTTATTAGATTGGTGATGCAGTTTATTTTATTACAGAATTATAAAATTCATCAATTTGTACGTACTTTAAATGGACACTATTTTCTTGTAGTTCATGTGAATTTATTTTATGATTACCAACCCACGATAATTTTGACTTAATAACACATTTAGTTAGTTATAATGTCTTAAATATCAAAATATATTAATAAATTGACATATTTCCAAGAAAATCAAAGGGCACGTTATTTCTAATTTAATAAGGAGTTATTTTAAAATAACAAATTTAATTGATTTTAAAGTCTTAATAGTTTGATAATAATTAAATAATAATGAGTAGAAAACCTTTTCCTATTTATTTTTTTTGGACTCTTTGGACGGTTTTTTGCCCTTGTTTGGGCTATTTTTTGGCCCTATGTTTTTGGACGTTTTTTAAAACCCTTTTTTTGCTTATTATTTTGATTTTTTTTTTTGGATCAAGTCAGTTGAAAAAAGATTCATTTAACCATAGATAGTCTTTTCCATTTATTTTTTATTATGCTTATTATAGTTAACATTTATATAATTAAAATAATGGAATTATAATTGAAGAAAAATGGTGAAAAAACGATTTTGTCTGAAGTGAAGTATTTTAATGCAGAGTAAAAAGTTCGAACAACATTATCAACAACCTTACACTTTTAATATATATAATAATAATATTTCTTACTAATATATTTTAGGAGTCCTTAGACATTTGAATTTGTAACCTCTCTAATTTCTTTGAAGCTCTCGATGTTAGTATGCCCAAACCCTAATCTTCTTTCTTTTATCTTGATTTGCAACCTATAAATAAATTAATTAGGGATTTCTTCATATAAAAAATTGTATTGTAGAAATTTCTATGGCTGACATATTGCCGGAATGTCTCATTCAAAAAATACTCTGTTGTCTTAATTTTAAAGAAGCAACCAAGATGACCATTATCTCCAAAACATGGTTGCAAGCATGGTTGACTCTTCCCAACTTGAAATTCACAACGTATTATCTCAATCGCAATATGAAAATTGTTGACAATATCATGGAGAGATATAGGGACGGAAAAATTCCTATACAAAAGTTTGAATTATCATATTTTGTTCATTATACTAGTGATTTTTTCCATCTTATTGATAAATGGCTTGATATCGCATTTCAGAATGGTGTAGAAAATCTCATCTTTAGAGTTCATGTTAGTAGATCATACCGCTGGTCTATTTTTAAAATCATGGCAGCAAAATCGTTAAGAGAATTGGTTCTGAGTAATTGTGATCTAATGTATGATTCGTTATCTAGTGGTGTGGTGGGAAATTGTTCTTCTTTGAGAAAGCTTTCTCTATCTATTACAACGATTGCACGTTTCATGGATTGCTTAATGTATATGAAGAGTTCGAGTCATTCTACTTCGAATGGAAACTATGTTTTACATAGTCAACTAAAAGAAGTAAAAGCTTACAAATTTGATCACGAAAACCAGGGGTGGCATCATGTACAACTCGAAAGTGGAAATCTATTGTCCCTTAGAAAGTGGGAGAGATTTTGCTTTTTATTAGATTGGTGATGCAATTTGTTTACATCATGTAAGTTAGATGTAGTCGTAGTATTACACTTGTAGTTTTTTGTCCTTTGAGTTTGGTTATTATATGTTGGTCTTTTACTTCGATTATTGTTTTATCTTGTTATGACTACTGTTCAATATGATTTGTCAGGTTGTCTATAGTATTTTGTCATGACTTTTTCATTTTCGTTATTTCTTTCTCTTTAATGCTTTGTATTATTTTGCCTTGAGCCGAGGATGTATGGAAAACAACTTCTCTACCTTGATAGGGGTAGGGTGTGCATACATTTTTTTGTGTTTCAAAGGGATGTTTCCACACCACATCAATTAACAAGGATAAATGTAAAATTTTCAAAAAGGTCATTGTTTACCTATTCAGGTAAGAAAAAATGTATCTAATATAATCGAATAGTTATATTCGAATGACAACAAAAATAGAAAGGAATAACTCTCTAAACATGTATCTAAAGACACTTTAATATTTAAAATATATATTTTGGTTGTTTCCTAGTTTAATGATAAGCATGGTTGACTCTTCCCGACTTGTAATTAACAACGGATTATCTAATTCGTGATATGAAGATAGTGGACAATATCATGGAAAGATATAGGGACGGAAAAATCCCTATACAAAAGTTTGAATTATCACACTATGTTTATTCTAGTGATGCTTTCAATTTTATTGATAAATGGCTTGAAATCGCACTTCAGAATGGTGTAAAAGATCTCATCCTTAGAGTTCATGTTAGTAGATCATATCGTTGGTCTATTTTTAAAACCATAGCAACAAAATCGTTAAGAGAATTGGTTCTGAGTTATTGTGATCTAATGTATGATTCATTATCTAGTGGTGTGGCAGCAAAATGCCCTTCTTTGAGAAAGCTTTCTCTATCTCATGTAACTTTAAACGATAACATGCTTCAGACATTACTTAATAGTTGTCCTTTGATTGTCACTTTCAACCTAGAGTATTGTTCGGTGTTGGAAAAGATTGAGTTGCTGAATCTTCAAAAGATTAAGTCAGTTTCAATGAGGATGTGTAGGTACCATCGTGTAAAAATTAAAGCACCAACTCTTGAACATTTGTTTCTCTCCGGTTTTGAGGATGAGTATCCTATGTTGGATATTATTGATGCTCCAAATTTGGTATCACTTAAGTATTTAGGAAATCAAATTCCTAAGACTTTTGTAGAAGCTAATTTTCAATGGAGTTGTCATCCTACGAGATATATCCTTGGCTTAAATACTACAAGGATTAAACGTTTCTTGGATTGTTTATTGTATATGAAGAATTCGAGTCATTCTACTTCTGGTGGAAACAAGGATTTGCATAGTATGCAATTAAAAGAAGTAAAAGCCTACAAATTTGATCACGAAAACCAGAGGTGGCATCATGTACAACTCGAAAGTGGAAATCTGTTGTCACTTAGAAAATGGGAGAGATTTTGTTTTATATTAGATTGGTGATGCAATCAGTAGTATTACTCGTGTAGTTTCTTGTTCTTTGAGTTTGATTATTATCTGTTTGGTTGTTGGTTTTTTACTTGGATTATTGTTTTGTCTTTGTTATGACGGTTGGTTGTTGGTTTTTTACTTTGATTTTGTTATGACTACTTCAGTATGATTTGTTAGGTTGTCTATAATATTTTAGCATGACTTCTTCAATTTCGTTATTTCTTTCTCTTTAATGTTTTGTACTATTTTTCCTTGAGTCCAGAGTATATGTTAAACAACTTCTCTACCTCGAATTCATATATTATATACATAATAATTGTATATTTATAAAATCTAACTCATAGAATACATAACAATTCATTAGGCTTAAAATTAGGGACAAGGTGGTAAATATGACAAACAAAACGGTTTTAAAAGTGTATATTCCTATTAATTGGGCTAAAAAAGGAAAATATTTTATACCGATACTCCAAAAAAAATTAAGAGAATTAATTATTAAGTGCTGAATATCTAGAACAAGAAAATTGGTTAGAGAAATTGCATTATTTAGTGGAGTAGGAGTTATATTTTTTAAAATATTTTTTTATTCTTTAACTTTAGTTTATAACTTAAATACATTATTTAGTTGAGTAGGAGTTATATTTATATGTTTTTTTTTAATAAATAGTGTTCTTAAAGAAGCAGCCAAGATGAGCATTCTCTCGAAAACGTGGTTGCAAGCATGGTTGACTCTTCCCGACTTGAAATTCACCTTTGATTAGCGCAAAGGTAATATTAAAATTGTTTGACATTATCATGGAGAGATATAGGGACGGAAAAATCCCTATAGAAAAGTTTGAATTATCAAAGTCTTTTTTTAATAGTGAAGTTGGCCGTCTAATTGATAAGTGGCTTTACATTACACTTCGTAAAGATCTCATCTTTGAAGCTTATAGCTTTCCATTGTACCCCATTCCTATTTTCAAAATCTTAGCAGCAAAATCGTTAAGAGAATTGGTTCTAAATAAGTGTGATCTAATGCATTATGTCTCATTTTATCTAGTGGTGTAATGAATTGCAAGTCTTTTGAGAAATCTTTCTCTAAATGAGGTCAATTTAGACAAAAAACATGCTTCAGACTCTACGTTATAGTCCAAATCCTGACTATCACCATAACTTAATATCATATAAGCAAATCCTAGTGATACGCCATGGGGTGATCAATGTAAAACACCACCATCGCCTAATTGTTAAAATATTCTCAGTTAATAATCAATCTTGAAGAACAATGAACAACATATAATAACATCATGAAGGTTCCTAACTTCGTATGATTTCATCCTTAACCAGAGTTTCAATGTAGATACCAAATGCCCAGTTGAAAACACAAACAATATAAAACACTTTTTTTACTACAATGACTTAAACAGAAACAGAAAAAATAATTAAATTTCTAATACAGAGTATCATCATTAGAAGAAATTAAACCCTCTGCATATGTTCGATCAATGAAAAGCAAAACTTGAGGCTCATCATCATCATCAAATTCTTCCAACTTTCGTTTCGATTCAGTTATTCTGTTAGCAAATTCTTTCAACTCCTCTGTTTTCAAATAATAAATCACCACACGTCCATTGTTATCGCTCCTGTAAAACTTAAACCCTCTGTTATAACCATTACGCTTTCTAAGCAACACAGTACCAGGCTCTTCAATTTTTAACATGTTTTCCCACGAATAGCTCGTGGACCTCATATTCATAGTAGAAACTTCCAGATAGTCTGGCTTATACCAAGATGTAGCATAATAAGGTACCAACGAAAATTTAGCAAAATAATTCCGTTCTCCTAGAGAAAAATATGTTGTAGAGGTAGTATCTTCGATCACACGGGAGATTGATGCTGATTCATTGAGGTTCTCTGGGTTCCAGAAAACGATTCTGTCAGGCATTGGTACAGCTAAAAGAAAAGCTGCATTGATGTTAGAATTGATAAATTTTATGCTCAATTGATGACTGACTATGGAAGGAGGATCAATAATTGGGTCATCAATCGAGCAGACACGTTCCTTTTTTAAGGCGTTTAAAATTTGGTTCAGGTAATAATGCTGCTCGATGAATTGATGATCTTCAATTAGAGAACGCCATGATTCGTTAACTGATTTGAACCTTATAAGTGATTTCTTTGGAAGATTTAGGAGTATATTAATGGTGAGATCAGTAGGGAAGTTAATGGAATCAGCCATTGATGAAATTTGGAGAGTGTTTTGAAGGTTTAGGGTTTAATATAAACCGAATTGTTTTGTAGTTTGGTTTTGGTAGGAAAGAAATTAAATTCCTCTATAAAATAGTAAGGGAAAAAAGACAAATATACCCCCGAACTATCGTAAAAGGTATACAGATACCCTCCGTTATACTTTTGGAACATTGGTGTCTCTGTCGTCCAAAAACTAGAGCATATATAATCTTATCCACTGACCGACAATTATTAAATATTGGATCGACGGATAAGATTGTGTCACGTGTCCCTATTTAGTCTTTCATTAGAGTAAAGGGCATATATGCTATAGTTTTTCGATGGCAAGGACACTAATGTTCCAAAAATATGACGGAGGGTATCTGCATACCATTTATAATAGTTTAGAATATATTTGTCCTTTTTCTCTTACTATTTTATAGAGGAATTTAATTTCCTTCCTACCAAACCAAACTACATAACAAGTCGGTTATATTATATTAAACCTTCCAAACAGTCTTCAAAATTCATCAATGGCTGATTCCATTAACTTCCCTACTGATCTCACCATTAATGTACTCCTAAATCTACCAAAGAAATCACTTGAAAGGTTCAAATCCGTTTGCGAATCATGGCGTTCTCTAATTGAAGATCATCAATTCATTAAGCACCATTATTACCTGAACCATTTTTTCTAGGAGAACGAATTTATTTTGCTAAATTTTGGTTGCGACGTCACATAGCTACATCTTGGAATGGACCAGACTATCTGGAAGTTTGTACTATGAAGAGCTATTCGTGGGAAAAAATGTTAAAGATTGAAGAGCCTGGTTCGCTGTTGCTTAGACAGCGTAATGGTTATAACAGAGGTTTTAGGAGCGATAACAATGGACGTGTGGTGATTTCTAATTCGAAAACTGAGGAGTTGAAAGAATTTGCTAACAGAATAACTGAATCGAAACGAAAGTTGGAAGAATTAGGAGATGATGATGATGATGATGATGAGCCTCAAGTTTTTCTTTTCATTGATCGAACATATGCAGAGGCTTTAATTTCTTCTAATGATGATACTCTGTATTAGAAATTTAATTATTTTTCTGTTTCTGTTTAAGTCATTGTAGTAAAAAAAAGTGTTTTGTATTGTTTGTGTTTTCAACTAGGCACTTGGTATCTGCATTGAATTTTGTACCCCGCTCTAACATGTGAGCACTCTGATTAAGGATGAAATCATACGAAGTTAGGAACCTTCATGATGTTGTTATTATATTCATCTGCTAAATGGATCACACTCATTCAGAACCAATTCTCTTAACGATTTTGCTGCTAAGATTTTGAAAATAGGCATGTGGTACAATGGAAAGCTATAAGCTCCAAAGACGAGATCTTTTACATCATTCTGAAGTGCAATGTCAAGCCACTTATCAATCAGATGACAAACTTCACTATTAGAAAAAGAGTTTGATAATTCAAACTTTTCTATAGGGATTTTTCCGTCCTTATATCTCTCCATGATATAATCAACCATTCTCATATTGCCTTTTTGATAATCAAAGGTGAATTTCAACGTGGAAAGAGTTGACCACGAGTGCAACCATGTTTTCGAGAGAATGCTCATCTTGGCTGCTTCTTTAACACCAAGTAAGCAAAGTATTTTTTGAATGAGACATTCCGGCAATATATCCGTTGTTGAGGTTGCAAATTTCTTCCTCTGATTTTTAGTGAATTTAGTCTTCACTCTCCTCAGCTATTCGTCGTTGTAGAATAGATATACCCCTCGTTATAAAAATGATAAATACGTTATAAAAATGGTATATATAGCCTGCTACTAGCTAACAAATTTCCAGTAGAAATATATAATCATAATATATAAATATATATATTCTAGGTTGTGGTTGTGGTTTCCCTAATATTCTAGGAATCCTATTTCTAACGGGTTAGTGTAATTTCATCCCATATTTATTAGAATACTATTTATTTTTAAAAAAAAAAACAAATAGATATAACTCCTATTCCACTAAATAATGCATTTCAGTTATTAGCTAAAATTAAAGAAAACAACCTTAAGTTCCTGCAATTTTTCTAACCAATTTTATTGTTAACATGAAGCATTTGGAACCAATTCTTTTAAATATAAAATTTTTGTTGAAATTTAACCTTTTAGTTAATTCAGGAAAAATTAAATGACTATATGATAAAAATAAAACTTAAAAAAAGAAAAAAAAAAGAATATTGTGTTATAAAGGTAAGTTAGATGGTTTTTGTGCAGTTTGCAAGCTATTGCATAGGAGCAAGGCTTTTGCAAGGACCGAATTGTTATGTAGTTTGGTTTTGGTTGGAAAGAAATTAAATTCCACCATAACAGTCTTTTTAAGAATAAGTAATGAAAAAGGATTATATTGTCTTTGTATTCTAACAAATAAGCAATATTCCAATTGAATTTAAAACCAACTTAACATAGATGATATTGATAATGTACAGGCTTTAATGCATTAACATAAATTATTTTTGGCATGAAATACATGGTGGTAGTTCTGTTTTCTTCAACCTTAGAAGCATATTAATCTACATTGTAACTGCTATTTTGAAGAAAAAAAATACAAGACTTGTATAATATATTACTTCAGAAATTCGCGAATTCTTACTGGTCTCTTGACTGCATTGGTGTAACCCTGTACAGAATGAACAAACAAAATGTCAAAATCAATTGACATTCACATTCTTCACTATCCAAAAGCCAAGTTTATAGTTTTAGTAGCATTGCTAAAGTAAGATGGTAGTAGTATGAGTTAAGACGTGATACTCTATTTGAGCTCAAGGATATGAAAAGAATTGTACCATGTTTTGAATATAGATTGATTAAAATACCTCGTTAAATTTGAACAACAATGGACGTGAATCCCTCTCCTCCAATTTTTGCTTGAGTTTAGCATGGTCGTTATCTTGAGGGGTTTTGTCACTTGGCTTCCTAAACCTGATAAACAGAAAATCATCATTGAATAGATGTGTCTCAGCTGACTGTGATTTCCAAAACATCTCGTATTTCTTTCCAACCAAATAGTCCAGATGATGCAAAGGGTATGGTCCATAACATAATACAAAAAGATATTGATCCTTTAAGCTTATTGAAAAGAAGAGAAGTGTGCATGTGAAGAGATCAGCCACAGTACATAAAATAGCAAAAGGTCTTAAGAACAGAATTTTATGAAACTTTCATGTGTAACCAAAAGCTAGACATCATAGATATACACAACTTTGTTCATACAATTAAGGCTTGCCTCCTCTTATTGCTCTACCATAATTTCCAAAGGATTAGGCTCATACCTAAGGTACTCAGGCTTTGTTTTTAATAATTAGTACAGGCTTGAATACTTCTGCTTGCTCTCACTTATTTGAACTGCACATGAGATAATTGAAAGAAGACAAGTTTGAAAGTGACTATTTCCAGGTATCACATGCAAGGAAATGCCTCACTTGGTATTTTGGGTTAGATTTTTTGCTTAAATAGGATCTTTCTACGTGGTGTTTATTGTTACCCACTCTTAAGTTTGTTAGTCTAACTACTTGGACTGATTTTGTTCTTTAAAACATGTGTGAAACAGAAACAACGAGAGGAAAAGGCCGACCTATCCTGCCTCAAATTTACCATAACATAATCAAACTAAAGTTGATAGTGATTCAATAAGTTTTCACATGATTGATTCCAACAGAAGATAGAGGAATGTAAGGCTAACAATACCTGTCAAAAAAGGAACGAGAATCGACAAACGGTTTCTTCTTTCTTTCAGGCAACCCCACTTTCCCGCTAGCTGTGGTACCTCCAGCAGATCTTTTATTCTGACTAAAAGCGCTAGGCAAGTCACATTGCTTTTGTCTAGAAGGATCTCTGAAATGTATTGTTTTATCTGATGATGTTGATGCTTTAGACATAGTACTACTATTCTCACACCTCAAAACGTCCTGGCTTTCTGCACCTGTGGATGGTGAGTGAAGGTTGCTACTTCCTCGCAAAATTTTTTGATTTTCCGCCTAAAATAATGTTCGACATATACATGAACATACGACATAAAGAAGTTCCCATAATGCACCACAAAGGGAACATAATCTAGAAATAGAATCTCCGGAGAATCACAAGAATGCTAATTGGACAAGGAAGAATGTCACATGGAAACTAGATAGGCACACATGCACGGATCACTCGGCAAGAGCTAGGCTCGTTGGTGCTGTCACAAACCCTTAGTTTGGGTCGAGACAAAGCCATCCAACAACTATACTCTACTCTGAGAATATCCAGCACAATATACCACATGTAAATGCCGGTGTCCACCTACGTGCGTGTGAGTGTATTGTTGAGACATAATAAAAATTAAGTAATTAAAAGTGCGCTCTCTTTGACAGGTTAATTTTTTTGATGAGATGGTACACTTCAACATGGTACTACAGCAGGCAAAGTTTCTGGGTTCAAATCTCACCACCACCTAAAGACCAAAATATATTTCCATGTGTTTGGCCCATGAAAAAGAATCAGGCGCACGCGTGAGGGCCGTGTTGAGACATAATAAAAATCAAGTAATTAAAGATGTGCTTTGTCTAACAACTTAAGTTTTTAGGTGGGATGGTCACACACTTCAATACACATATATATGGAGGAACTACTTCCTAGAGATCCAACCGATGTTCACTGACGCGGGACTAGTTTGGGATCTATATACATGTCAAAAGTGTATCAACCTAGTTTTGTTTTTCAGCTACATAGTGCATTAAAATTCACGAGCAGAGAGTTGAGAGTACTCTACTTACCTCATGTACCAAGAAAACTTTCACAGCCGATGCCAGAACATTATGACAGGAATCATAACCCTGTCCAAAAACACCAAATCAAAGAGAACAGATGAAATCTTAAGTTCATTTCAGTTTGATACGACAATGGGATATAAAGACTATTCAAATCTAGTTTCCTTCTATGGGTGCAGTTGACCATACTAACCTTGAAGTTTATAAATTCACCAATTGGGGGATCCAATGAAAGCATTGATGCATCTGAAGCACCATGATGCATAACCAGAGAAGGATCAGATTTAATGTTCTTGTATGTCGTGGCATAGGACACCATTGTATTTACTAACTGAGCCAAATCAGCTTTTTCTTTCTCTGAGAGTAAATGCAAAGCTACCTGCAAAAGGAAGAATATATCAGTTCCAATTCTCACCAATAGGTGAACCCAAGTTCTCACTTCAACATTCACAAACGATAACTAACTCGGCCTAGTTTCCATAATAACACCAGCCTAAGATGAATAAAGAAATTAAGCAGAAGAATGATAACCTAAAGAGGCAGTAACTACAAAATCATTTCAAATGAGTGAAACGTTCTCTTTCCCAATATGGTGAATATCTTTTCAGAACTCAAATTCACCATGTTTATACACTTGGAACCTTTACAAATGATAAGTAGACAAAGCCTGGGTAAAATCCTTTTCCAAATATGCATAACTGGACAAAACCCTAGGAAACACAATATGATAGTCAAAACAAAAGTGCTTTATGTGTATTTAAATAAAAAAAGAAAACTCGAATGCAACTAAACCAACAGATACTTCAACAAGAATTACCGGTTTCAGTGTTGATGGGGACAGAATATGTAGGAATGGAGATATCAAGTCTTCCACAAAGGATTTAGTTGACAGATGCCTAGAGATGGAAGGTGGTATCTTGTTCTTCCATGAGTGTAAGATTTCCTTCTTTTCTATTGACATTGTTCGATATCTGCAGTTTATGGTGAGAAGAAACATCAGTCACCACTATTAATATTCAGGATGAGTATCCAGGAAAAGCTAGCAGTACCTTTGGAAAGACTTGGGCCATTCAATAATTGGTTTTCCAATTTGAGCTACAAGACCATGTATAGACATTGCAAGAGGAGACTGATAAACTGCAGAGAGAAAATAATAAAATAAGGCTTACAAAAATACTAAGTTTCAAGCAAGCAGATAGTAGTATTTCATTTACCTTGAAGGGAGAGATGTTGAGTGCGCATGGTGTATTGATGAAATATATCTGAGCAACCAAGAATATCTGAGCATTGGACCTTCAAGATAAGAAATTAGCATATATGAGATATTGCCAAACTAGATGCAGAAGATCAGATGAAATAAAAAGAACAAAGAAAAACAATTGTGGTAACTGGTACTTGATGCACTTACTGTCTTTTGCATCACAGGGTCCGTATAATGGAGTTGCAAAATGTTCTCATGGATTCCATCAAAAATTAAGTCATAGTCACCCCTAAAGAATCATCAAAGGTTTAACTAGATAATCCAGAACTTCAAACCAAGGTATTCCAATTTTTCACCTACCGATGAGATATTAGAGAGTGCAGTGTCTCAAAGTCATTGGACACACTACTGAAGCAATTAAAAGATTTCTTTGTCTGCTTTACTTTCCTCTTTTGCAAAATCTTCAAATATCAAACAATAAGAAGAATAATACGGAGGGTCAAAAGATTGATCACAAAGGAAAAAAGACAAATAATATAGTTAGATGGAAGTAGAACTTGAAGATTTAGGCAGTTATGCTTACTTCTTTCCAAATATCAAAAGCACTTCTTGTTGCATCCTTCCGTCCAACAACTTGAGAACTGAGCTCCAGCTAAGTTTAGAAAGAATGTATCTCTCATCAAACAGAAAATAGAAGGATGCGCAAAAGAAAAGCTTATATAACACATTTAACATTTAGACAGTGAAGTTCCTAATTTCAGTGAAGTTCACTCAAGTCAATTGCAAATTGAGTCATGATATAATGTTAACTGGTAATCTGCCTTGAAAGTATAACTTGTTTTCTTCTTGAATTTGATATTTTTCAGAGGTTGAAGCAAAAAAATTATGCTCTACAAAACAGTTCTTAAAGATGTCACAATGGCTCCATAGAAATTAATTTAGGGTGGTGATAAGAACCATGAACTAGTATCCCTAGAATTCACATGATAAGTGAAGGGTTGGATTAGTCAAAAAAACAAACAGATTCAGATTTAGATAGTTAGCAGATGTTACATATTGTTCACATAATTTGAGTCAGGATTGATAGAGGCAATTCTTTATCTGATAAGCACTTTCAACCTCATCCTTCAGGAGGGGGGAATCTTAGTAGCTCAGTTACTTGGTTGACTACCTGAACTTTCAGCTTGTTGGTGAGGGTTTGATTCCCCACGTTGTAATCCCCTTCCCCTACCCCCGAAGTAATTAGAAAAAAAAAACTTGACGGAAAGTTAGTAGTTGCAAGCAAACTGATCTTTACAAGTCATAATAGTATGATTTTCGAAGAATTCTTAACCTCTTTCCTCTATTGGACTAATACCACAAAAACAAATTAATGGTACTACAAAGCCATACCACATTAAGAGTCTCCTTCTTCTTATTAAGAAACTGAAGGGTGTTCAGGCATGATCTTATGTCACAGTCTGCAAAAAAAATAATTTGAAATCAAGTTCAAGTTGCTGATTAACAGGAAAACATACTTGGCAAGATGTAACAATCCATAGCACAAAAAGAAGGAACAATGCAGGGTAATGAATAAATAAGCAATTACAGCAGCTGAGTAAAGATCCAATAAGAAGACTTCTCATTAATACAAAGAAACAAAAAAAATTGCAATTAGCCTTTCCCCTCAAGAACAACAATTTATTTTTATGATAATGATATGATCAGTAAAGTAAGAATACCATCTGTAGAGAGAGAACCAAGATGATGTGTACAAAATGTACAGCAGTAACAAAGGCAAAGAAGGAATAGATAACAAACAGCAGAAACTAAGGTGTGCTAAAAATTACAAATCTCTTCAGCCTTGCTGCACATTCTTCCATACATCAAAAGATGTATATAAGTATTTGGTATCAGCATGCGTTTCGCATCTTCACATTTTCAAAGCACCTAAGAATTCTATCATAGAATTGGTGAGGCACAAGTTACCCTAATCTTGTTTTATCAAGTCCCATCAAATAAATCATCTCATAAGGATGGTATAACCCACTGAAACACAAAAAATATAGAAAATAAAACAGGGCTCATTTACACTTCAGTTTGTTTTGATGTAGGTTCTCTCCTTTTGGTATATGACTTGTATAAGGGTTTCTCTCAATAGTTAATAAAAGTATTTACCTTATTAAAAAAAGGGAAAAAAGACATAACTGAAGAGACTCCCTTCTCATTGTCTTTACCAAACAAACTGCATGTTCCCTCCCCATCAAACTGGAGTTTATATCGAAGTATAATCGAGCAGAATCTGTGTGGATTTCAATCATTACTTATTCTACTAGTGACATCTGCAGTCACCCGTCATTACAGTTACATGTAACTGCAGATCAGGGCACTATTCTCAACAATTTTAGTTCACAACTCAAATAATTTTAAGTTCATGAACTCAAATAATTTTAGTTTCAGATGATTACAATTTACACCACATCTCATCAGAGAAATTCAGATTAAATAAGTGATGTCTTCAGCCAAAACGAAGGAATGGCACTCACCAGTATACTCTGCTAGAGCAGTAAGAGCGATGGAACTTGTCTTCACTTTTTCTCTGTTACATATGTATTTGAGCCTACAATTACGCATTAAAAATTAGGCTTTGTTAGACTTAGAAATATCTTGTGAAGATACTGGCTCTGTTAAATAAACACATTGTTCTATGATAAGTCTAAATCAAAGCAAGGTCCTAACAACTGAAAATTGGAACAAGATTTGTGCTTTTCCAATATGTGCATACTTCTTAAAACATAAAGGATTCAGGAGTACATGAAAGTGTCAATACTTTTTGAGTTATAACATGAAAAACGTCAATCACCCATTTGATCATATCCAAGAAATAAGAACACAAAACAAAAGTGAATGGGCAGAATGTGTTTGATGCTTTTTCAGATTCTGTCAATCACCTTGTCAGCCAAGATACAACTTTCCAATAGCTTCGACGGGAAGAGTTATACAGGTCATTAATAATTTAATATAGCATGACTTTTGAGACATCTACACCAAATGGCAACTAGAGTTCTCGTTCGTCAATATGATAGGCTAAGAAGCCATATGAAATATAGAACTCCCAAAATAAAATTTGTTAACTCTAAATGTTAGATAATAGCATACATATAGCAGAAAAACATTCTGATTTGCAATTTTGGATTTTAATTAGCCCCCTCTATCTGCGGTATCTTAAACTCCATTTGAATGAAACTTTGAAGTCCTTTTATAGACCATAAAATTCAATGAGATGCAAATCCTTTTGTTAATGTCTAAGCAAGGTGTAATGAAAATCTATACATTCAGATATTATCCTCAATTGTATCTGACTCAAAATCCTTGCTTTTGCGACTGTACGACGAACAATCATTGAATTTTGATTATTTTATCTGGTCAACATGGCCAAATTATTAGGAGATTTTGTTACAAGTTACAAATCTCCCTAGGATTTGAAATCACTCAAATTGGTTGGAGTATTGCATTACTTAAATCTGAAAGATGGCTTATGCTTGGATGTTAATCCAGTAGGTTTTCCTTTATACTCTACCAAGCAGTTAATCATACAGAAAATGGAAAACAGATTCCAGGGGATTCGTCTGATAATTTAGTAGTAAGTACCTGTTAACAACCCGACTTACAGTTGGTTGGACGAATATATGAACCCTGCAATTTCAGCCACATAAAATACTTTGTTAGTTATGTAATTAGATATAACATAGGTAATTTATGAAAGTGTCCAACAGATAGTGTTAACATTTCACTAAAAAGGGAATCTAAATCATACATAAATAGACTGCATCCAATACCAGAAAAAGTGAAAGGATCAATAAAAGGACTATAAAGTTCCACCAGGAGAAGCGCTAATTGAGCGACATATATTGTTGGTCCTAGATGTGAAGCAAAGGAGTAAAGAGAAAAGGAAGAAAAGTAGCAATAACAATTTGATGATGGACATTAAAAGGTAAAAACCTAAAGCATTTAATGACAAGTTTTTTTTTTTTTGAGATTGGTAACTGTTTCTATTTCTTTAAATCAGTACATGGGTTGTACTGAAACCATATTTACATAATGAACTCTAAAGGCACTGTCCTATCCCTATGATGAGTCTAAAACATCAATGATAGAGACAGTGTCATTAGAGTAGATTTGATTACACCAAAAATACAAAGTTAGAATACAATTCAATTTAATGACAAGTTATTGATAGGGGTTGCATGGGACTTACAAGCTAACACAGATACCTTGGGGCAGGAAACAATGAGTTGCATTAAGAAAATAACAAGTGAAGCACTATGCGTGTCTAGAAACCTTTTGACCAAGAAGCATGTCTTGAAACCTATGACCTCGGCCACAGGAATCATGGTGGTGGAATTTGAAGGAGCAACAAGCTATTAAATCAAAACAGGAGTGGTGCAGTAACTTATCATCAACAGAAGGTAGGCAAGCGAGTGCATAGCAATAAGAACCTTAACAAACTCAAAATCAAGTTCAAAGAATCCATGTGAAACCAGCAATGTCATATAAAAGTGATTGTTCAGTCTACTGCTTTCTTCATGGACCTAGTAATTAGATCTCTAGATGCTAATCTATGCACTTCAATCTGATGTCCTGCAAAATTTAAGCAATACTTACTTTGCTACCTGACGCAAAGGCCTTAAGGCAGGAGCATAAAGGTCATTACATATGCAAATAACCTGCAAATGAAACACACAAGTTGAGATTAGAGAATGCCATGAATATAGACAAGTTAATATACAAATGAACATTTTTATACAAATTCACTCTTACAGGTCTTAGCAAAGATGTTTTTTGATGCCTCTTTTTAGATGACTTCTGCCCAGCATTTCCTCCCTCAGGTTCATTTTCTTTGCCTGCACGCAATTTTCTTTCAGCAGAAACCTGCATTGATAAAGCACACACTGTATTCTATCAGAAAACATACATAGTTTCAAAAAAGAGGTCCAACCAAAGGTTGAAATTCACTTCATAATTACTATGAATAACATACGGTGCCAGAGTACTCCATAGTACTGATATTATCGTTCTATCAAGTTCCAGTAGACCAAGTACCAAGTGGAAGTTTCTCCCATGGTATTTTAAGGATTTGTGAGTCTAAGCTGCATGAACTAATAAAGCAAAGCTAGGGCTAGAAAAAGGAAAGCTCGACTCCCACTTTTGGAGTGGCTAGTTGATTTATAAAGTTGAACATATATGTATCATTCAAGCTGCAAAATAGAAAGATAGCAACATATAGACTCCATTGAAAATTAATCAGGCATAAGTACATAAGACCTTAAAATCAATATATCAATGTCCAAATTAAAATTCTTAACAAATCTTAGTTTCTTTTTACTTCTAAATTTGAATATGAACAAGCAAGAGGGTTCAAGGAGCTGAAGATAGCTCAAATGACTCTTCAGGAGCCAGTAATATTACTGTACCAATACAAAAGATTCACATACATTTTTCCTACAGCTATAATTTATTACCACTCCTACTGGGATTACTAAAATTACAAGTGTGAAACACATCAAAAGCAAATACGTAAATTACCAATTTGAGGATGACCTCAACAGCTCCCTTTCCATCATTAAGAGCCCCATCTATTTCATCAATAACCTAGAACAGCAAAAGATGAACCATGGTTCAGAAAAAAAAATTGTAGATTCCGCTGATAAATATTTGAAACCGAAAATCACAACTATATTCTGACAAATTATTTGGGCTTTAATCATCAGAGGAAGATTTAAAACCAAAAAAACAGAACTTAAAACTGACCAAACATTTGGGCTTTGAATCAGCATTTACAGAGTTCATTTGAACCACATCATGTATTTTAGCTTCAATATTGGCGGATGATCGATCATCACTTGCATTAATCTGCAAAGGAAGCATTTGAATCAATAGATAAACAGACACCTATTACTCCATATTAATTTGATTTGAAAGATATTCAAGGTTGGTGGTAGGTATGAAGGCATTTTGAGTTTGTGTAGCTCATATTTAAGCAGGGAAATCAAGTTTTGCCATCAACTTATCCATGAAACTTGAGAGAAGTCAAGCATACACTAGAATGCAGGCACAGAGCAGAGTGTCCGTTGGTTTTAGGCTTCTAATATGTAGGCCAAGTTGCATCGCACATTTGTTTTTTCATCTGAACTGATTTTAAAGAATATACAATTCACAAAAAAGTTGTTATTTAAAATAAGAGACAAACTACTAGCACCTGGAGATTTAGAGATATGTAGAATTTAAGTGTGGAGTCAAGTACACTTGTTATTCTAGCACATACTAAAGAGTAGAATAAGTTAATAACCTTTTCAGATCCTTCATGGTAACAAAATAATTCATAAATGTGACTGGCAATGAGCTAACACTCTCTCACCAGACCTCGTTGACAATGATTGCGATAATAAGATATAAAGGAGATAAAAGTTTAAATGAACAACTATATGGGACTGTTGGGAATGAGTGGGTTACAAGACCTCAACCACTCGATACCCACAATGCTGAGCAGCAACATGTGCAAGTGTTGTTTTCCCAAGCCCAGGAGGACCGCAAAGCAAAAGAATCTGCAAGCAATTGGGTTCTCACAATTTAGTAAAATTAGAATAAAAATGAGTAAGAAACAAGGAACTAAAAATAGAGGACAAGCAAGCGACAAGTATAATACTAACATAATTTCCATATGTGCAATATATACTATAGAAAATTGGGGAGAATAGTAGCTAACAGAATATAATGGGAATATGACCACAGATGCAATATTATGGAAGTACATGATGAGAGATCATCGGGCATCTGGACCACTAATCTAATCCCAACAAAACCAATCCTTGCATAACTAAAACCATCATAACTTGTCTTCACACCAAACAACTACTAAGGGTTTTACAATCCTTGGTTTCACTGTTTGTTGACTTCATCTTATAGTTAAAAAAAAAAACTGTGTCCGGACCAGCATGCGCCCACCTCGACTAATTCCATAGGATACCTGCCACCTCCCACCGGCAACAAGTACCACCTGAGACATCATGGCTCTCAACCACTTCATTGACCACTAGGCCACACCCTTGGATGCTAATATTTGAGAAGATGAATATGTATTTCAAAAGAAGAGAGATAAACAGTGCCTACAATAATATTGTGCAAAATGAAAAAAAATAAAGAAAAGATCAGAATCAACTCTTTGATCATGTGCTTATATAAAAAATCAGAGCAAGGCAAGCGATAAAGCACACAAGCTAAGGGTCCTTCCAAACACAAACTATAAGATTGACAAGGGAAGGATAGCATAGCAAAGGTCATCCACCTACAACTACAAGGTTAGGGGTTCGAACACCAACAAAGAAAGTGGAAAAAGGGCCACCTTGACTGACCTTCTGTTCTGGAGGACCACTTTTTCTGTGCTTCTTGTCCCATAGGTCCGTAATTCTGTCTGAATCACTATTCTCTGGATGCAAATCATTATGAGCTTTCTCATTGTTTATTCTGGGTCCTCTGCTATTTCCAAAAGAACTCTTGGAAGAACGTCTTGGATGTTGGACAGCCAATGAATGCCGTTTTAGAGAAGACAAGACGTCATCTGTAGTACTCTTAATTTCAACTCCAAAAACACAGGAATCCCATTGCTTCAACCACATTAGTACCTACAGGAGAGTGACCAGAAAGTCAAGACCCCAACTCAGAATATCTCTAAGAAAACACCTAAAAATATTAGATAGGTGAGAAATACCTTAAATTTTTAAATGAAATATACTACATAGAAACCATGTGCTTTGGACTGTTTTTCTTGAGCCGAGGGTCTATTAGAAACAGTCTCTCTACCTTTGAGGTAGGGGTATGGTCTGCGTTTACTCTACCCTCACCAAACTCCACTTTGTGGGACTATACTAGGTATGTCGTTTGTTGTACTAAATAGAAACCATTACAAGAATAAATAAATTGCTAATTTATGCAGTACCTGACGATTTGTTTGCTCGTCACTGAGGAGCTCTGTAAACGAACTAGGGGCATATTTATCCACCCAAAGTTTCTCATTTACCACAGCTCCTATTGGAAGATTTGCTTCACTTAGATCTTCAGAACTAGCTTCCAGGGCCTTCAAGACAAAGGAGGAAAGCTTTCAAGGAGGAACAAAGATCTTATACATAAAAAGTAAAAAGCACATACAAAATTGTTGGAAACTTTAGCTACAAGGTTAATGCTTCATTTCACAAATCTCCAATTCATCCAAAGGAAAATTGGGAGGGGCATTGGGGTACAGAGACAACCTGTGAACCATCAAACATACTATCCCTCCTATTAAGAAAAAGGGCTTGGGGAACTAAGATATTTTCTTCAAAAGCCAAGTTGAGATGAAATGAGGAAGTACTATTAGTATATTTAGTACACTAACGAAAGAAAGAAGGAAAACAATGCAGGACTTCAAAGAGAACTACAATTGACAGGGTCAGACAAATATCTCCTTTGCATCTTCTTAAAAGGTGTTTATAGTAGCAAATTGTTTTCCTCCATTTAATATGCAAGAGAATTCAGAACTGTTGTGGTATTTTCAGAGATTTAGGAAACCTTATTCAATAACTCAACTCTTATGAACTGATCGGGTTCCTTTTCCATTTCATAACTACTCGTTATTACTTATTCCATTGAGAAGTATGAATTCATTGTTCTCTAATCATGGACCTGAGAGGAATCTATGAAGGTCAAAGAGAATTTCAAATTATTTTCTCCTCTCATCTTTCTTCTGTTTCAATTTGACAGGATCACTCAGAGTAAATTTAGCTATATATTCAACTGTGGAAAGCCAGTTGTGTTAACTGGACCTCAGCTTTGTAAACTTTCTCCACTTTGGTGATTAATCCAAGTTCAATTACCAAAAAAAATTAGTTATAAATTGGAGAAGAATTGAGGCATAGTTGATAAATTGATTAAATGATTGATTGATAGAATGATAGCGGAGCAGGGATAGCAAAATAGAAACCGCACCTTTGTGAATTGGTCGTGTTCCACTCTTTGCATTAGGGCCCTGACAGGTTCCTGAATAAGACCTGGGTAACGTTTGCACTCTCTTAGTTATTCAGTGATTTGGAGATCCAAGTAAACAAAAGATGGAAAAAAACAGCACAGAGTATGCCAATAAGATGTAGAGGATGGCTTTATTACACAGAGAACAAAAATGATTTGGAGTAGTACTTTCACATTCATAAGCTGTTACAGTAGGTACTGAAATGCTTGATCAACTCCAGTATTTGCACTCATTACACAAGGACAAATATGAAGGAACCAGGTAAAAAGCTAAAAGTAAGCACAAAGGGAGTATGTGAATGAAATCAATCGATTTACACTTTATAAAGATATGGCCTGTAGGCCTTCCTCAACCCCAAAATCTTAACTCATGAGGGAGGATTGTCAAAGTTTATATAAGAAGACCATCAATCCATTGCTCAACCAATGGGGAACTCTAACCCACTCTAACACCCCTTTCACACCCAAGCCAAACTGGAGCAGTCAAGAGCCCAAACAAGGATGAACTTGGTTTTGATACCATGTAAGAAATGGCATTTGGGCTTAACTCAACCCAAAAAAGCTAGTTCATGAGGGGGATTGCCAAATTCCATTCCCAACCAAAATGGGACTCTAACACACTTCAATTCCCTTTCCTTCTCATAAAAATTCTAACCATAGTCAAATTCACTTATCCACACATTCTTTTGTGTTTGGCACTTACTCCTTCACAAACCTACAGCAGAAACTTCAACCCAATATCTATGCCTTAAACCATTACACTAAGACTCAGACATCCAACAATCACGACACAAAGTGCATAGCTCATCACACACACTAAATTATACGTGCATCTAATCCATTGGAGGAAAAAATGACTTGGCATATGCACTTGACATGATATAAAGAAAAATGCCACATTTTTTAGATAACAATAGAAATTGAACTCACCAGTAGAATATCCCTTAACCTCTAGCTTCTTAACCCTTTCATCTTCAACTCTGCATATCTTAGCATAAACCCTCTCACCGTCCAAACCAGTCACCGGTGTACAATCCCCATCAATCTCCAAAGCATACTTAGCTAAAATCTTCTCTTCCGGTTCCTGTTCCAGTTCCTGCTCAACTACCATAGGTTCCTCCTCCTCAGGCTGCTTGGGAGGCGAATACCTAAGCCAATCCTCATCATTATCCTCAACTCTACTCCTCTTCTCCTCAGTGATGACTACTGCATTTCTATCATCCGACGACAACTCCGGATCATCGGGAAGGAATCGTTTCCTACTGTTGATCGGAAGTTGGGGCTTCGGTACTGAAGGTTTCGGGGGAAGTGAGAGAGTTGGTTTCGGGTCGGGTTGGGATGCAATTTGTTCGGATCCGGGTGGTGATGGAGGTTGTTGAAGAAAATCGTCTTCAAACTCGAGGTCATCTTCTTCTTCATCAGGATAAGTAGCGTTGGCTTCGAGCCATTCGAGCTCTGCTGCATCTGGAAACTCCATATCCATTGCTTCTCCGATCTCTCTCTCTCTCTCTCCCTTTCTCTCTCTAAAGTGTTCTTTGCTATATTTTTGGCGGGAAATGGGAAGGTGAAAGGGGCGGCAAAGAAGAATGTGAATTTCCATAATTACCCTTCTGCAAACATGCAACTTTTGTAATTTCTTTCTAGGGGTAAATAACAATTTAAGTCCTTGTATTATTTATTTAATTGAAATGTATAATATTGATCCTTCAAATTAACAAAAGTTAAATATTTAACAGAATGATTATTTAAAATAAATAAATTATGATGCTATGTCGGGGAAATGTGATGAGACAAGATATGACGTATCTTCAAATTATCGAAGATATGATTCTAGATATGAGGGTATGGAGAACTCGTATTAGGGTAGAATGGTAAAAGGTAATGTAGTATTATTTTGCTTAGGGTGGTTGGTGTTTGTGACAACTCTGGTTGTGCTATTATAGTTCCTTTTTTTTTATCATGGTTTATTATTACTATTCGTTAATAATAATCTACTCTAGTATATTGTTTATGAAATTTCGATTGTCGCATGATTTTATTGTTGATTTGGCGACTTTTGTGCTTTATTTTTGTTTCAATTTTCTCTTCATTGTCTTCTTCTTTACACAGAAGTTTGTTACACTTGAGTCGAGGGTCTTTCGAAAACAATCTCTCTTCCTTTATAAGGTGGTGATAAAATTTACGTACATTCTATATACGGCAGACCTCACATATGTAATTTCATTGAATATTATTATTGCTATTTTAATTCTACCAAAATAGCAGCTTCTCTGGCGCATTGCCAATCAAAAAGTTTTTCAATAAGATGCCCCATTGCGAGGTTTTTCGTGACGTTGGGTTCATTTCTCATGCCTAATGACATGTTAAAGGCCCAATAACGATGTTGCTATAAGAGGTTTTTCGAGATGTCGAGTGTGATTCTAAAGCCAAGTAAGATGTCAAGGGGCATATGGATCTATGTAGGCAGCACATGTGTTCCACGTCCAGGGCTAGGCGGCATCAGCTAAGGCATACACCCATCGGACAAACGACGTCGGCCAACGGCCAACTGCATCAGCCAAGGCTTGTACGGATGTGGCATGTGTGCATTGGTTTTGGAGGTCTTGTTTGCTATATCTAAAGATGAGCATAACTTTTCACTTTTTCACTTTTTGATGATGCTTTCTCAATTGTACATCCATATAAAAATGATTTATTAAGAATTATAATTTCTTTATTTAAATTTGTTTGTCTAATTTTGACTTGAAATGAAATTTTAAAAAAATAACTTTGAATTTTATGATTTTAAAAGTAAAAGCATATTTAATTGTATCAAATGCTATGTCGAAAGTTAAAATTAAAGAACTGTCAAAAATGAAAATAAACATTTCAAAAAAAGTGGACCTAAAAAACAAAGTAGTTAGGCCAAATAAATTAAAACGAAATGGACATAAAAGAAACACTTAGAATATAATTGTCAGTCAATCAACATAAATAGTTTAGAACTACTGGCTCCTTACCAACATAATTATTTTTGAAAATTGAAAATAGTTGTTTGATGAAAAATAATAATTTGAAGCCACGTCAATAAAATGTATTGTATTGGAATGACTATATTGAGAGGGGGGAGGGAGGGTCCAAAAGTTAATCGCATTTAATATTTATATCAATTTAATAAATACATGACATGATTTTATGTATATTGTTGTGCCGTAATTTAACTATTTCTAGAAAAATTACTTTTTGAAATGTTCTAAGTATAAAACAATTTGAGAAAAATACTTAGAAAAGAGTCGCCACTTAATTTTTAAAGAAATTAAGAAAACTTATAATTTTCAAAGATTTAAACAGAAAAAATCATTTGAAAATACCAAAGAAGGTTCGGGGTTCAATTTACACTTCGAGAAGGGTTTAAGCATTCGAAGTGCCCGCTAACATGCGGTTGACCTGCGACTTGACTAAAATATATTTTTTGACTATTTTTAGGAAAATGGTTTAACATAAAAGAAAATATGATAATTTACAATATTCATTTAACTCTGAAGAATAGTTAGATAACGAACATTTTATTTCATTTTTTTTTACTTTTTAGAGAATGAGATCCAAAATGAAATATTTGACTTAAAATATAAGCGATTAGAATAGTGATAAAACTAGATTAATTAGAATTTATTTAATTCATTTTAAACCAATTTAATAAATTAAAACATGAAAATCATTTCTTATTAATTGACTAACCTTTTTTGAGAAAACGACTTAAGTATACACTTTTTATTTTTTTATTTTTTTTATTATTATTATTATTAATCAATGAAAAAGGTTATGACTAACATTTTTTAAAGTTTATTAAGAAAAAGAAAAAGTTTTTTTTTTTTTTTTTAAACTTAGAACAATTTTGCAATGAGTAAAAAAAAATAATTTAAATGAAGAAGATCCTTAAAGAACGCGTCTTTAAAAATTTACGAAAATGATTTAACCTAAACAATATATAATATTTTACGATATTCTATTAACTTTGATAAAAATAGTTCAATAAAGAATAATTTTTAATTTTTTAGAAAATAGGATCTTAATTGAAACAACTTGGTCAATTAGGATTTTAACAAAATTAGATTAATTAAAATTATTTACGTCATTTTTTTTTTATTTTTTTTTGGAAATAATAATTCGAATCAACTTGGTAGATAAACCAAGAAATTATTTTAATCTAAATAAAGATATGTGAAAATTTTGACTAAAAAAAAAATAATAAAATATTTGAATAAGTATAAGAGTTGATAAAATGAATTATTTTAAAGAAACTAACATAAAGAATATGGTTCATCTTTTGGGGAATTCAACTAAGTTAATTAAAAATTCTAAAGTTAGAGTTAAACAACAAATAATAAGTAATCGCAATTAAATAATTAAAGCGTAAGGGAGAAATTGAATTTGGGCCTTTCTTGGGCCAAATTCGCTACTGTTTTTGGGAATTTTACTCAATCCCGTTTTTGTATACACTTGATGTATATCAGTGTATATCGGCATGTATATCAGCCCTTTTCGTGTATTTCTTGCTTCCAAACACCTGTATTTCACTCCAACCCTGTGTCCTCGTGTTTTCGACCTGTATATCAGTGCATACAGCTGTATACAACCTCTTTTTGGGCTTTTTGAGATCTGTTTCAGCTCCTTTTATAACATAGATTTCCTCTTCGAATTCCATATGCTCCCAATGACGAAGTTGACTCGATAAGAGGGAGTTTTAGGCCTCCGAGGCCCATTTGAAATGCGAGGTGTAGACATGAATACATAGGACTCACTCGGACATACATAAAGTGGACAAATAAATACAAATTAGCAAATGGAATAAGAAGATTGATTGATGTACCATTTTAAACTAAAGGAAACTTTGGCATTTTCATTGCAAATTCAATTGCAGCTAACCTTACACACCAAGAATGGGAAGAGACCACATGTGAGCATTATTAATTTCCAATCACATTGCATTATCATCTAGGGAAATCAATCACAGCACATGGTATTATTCCAAAACACATTGAACACTTCTAAATTTTTGAGCTTATTTGAAGATTATGTACTAGCTATGTGATGAACAAATGGGAGAAGTTGAAACCTTGGCAAATCAAGCATGACGGATTCATCTACATCCAAACATCAAACTATGCCAACTAAGAAGACATAACACAACCGAATATGCTTAAGTTAACAAGAAAATGTAAAACAAATGCACTTAGTTTAAAATCAACTCATTTAACAAGATGACATTTCCCAAATGCTAAAAAGAAACCAAACTTCCTGGGATCAACCACACTTGTTCGTTCCGCTCGGAAATATTACGTTGGTATTAATAATCAACCAAATGGGGGGCAACACTATGATCTTGCATGCTTGAATATGGTTAAATATATTAAATTCCTAGATCACACAATCACAACAACAATCAAAGGAGGCATTCTTGACAATAGCCACTTTTCCGGAGCAGCGATACTAGGACGACAAGCTGAAACAAGCGATATTAACACCACAAGTGAGATTTCGATAAACTCCGACAAAGTTTCCGATGAATTTCAGTTAAGCGGCGAACGAAAATAAATAGAAACCTATACTTCTATATTCAGTCCGTAATCCCCTCCTCCATAATGAAGGCAGTGGGGGTTTATATATAGGGGAATTTGGGCATTTTGAGGGGAAATCGGGTTGAAAAGATGGATCCGAATCCAATTTGAAAAATCAAAATCTCGAAGAGATCAGAAATAAATCTTCCATTGTACCAATTTTCAACGGAAAAGAGGGGAGAGGGGAAGTAGAGGACGCGATTTGCTGCGGGATTTCCGGTCTGAGCGACTGTCGATGTTGACGTTTACTAGCCTTCTGGGTTTCGTTTGGAAGAAGAAAACGAGCATGGGCAGTGGGGTCGGGGTGTTGTTGGAATCGCTGATTTGCAGCGAGGAAGATGAATTTGGGCGGTGGGATACTGTGTATATACGTATGGGATGATGTATTGTATGGTGGATGTTTGGAAAAAGTCACAGTAATGTTCATCTGCTGGGTCTCTTTGTTGATGACAAAGAGTTGGGCCGGGTCGGAGCTAAGGGTGTGGGCTGGAGGGATTAGTTTAGGAAATGGAATTAGGCCCATTTCTTGGCTGAAAATAGGGTCAAAATGTGGATAGGTTTTGCAAATTAGGAAATAGTCACAAGAATTGCAATTATGGCCTATGAAAATTGACAAGTTAGCCAAATTGAGTTTAATTGGTGATTCGACTAAAAAGCCAAATAAGACGAATTAATATAAATTAATTAATGAGTTTCTTAATCTCAACAAAATAAAAATAAGAACTTAATTATAAACTAATTAATTCTATTACAAAACTAATTAACTCGAAAATATAGCTATAACTTAAAGCAAATTAATAAGATATTTAACTAAAATGTAAAATCTTTTGTGATAATTTTCAAATATTTATAAAATAGCGTGATTGCAAAAATATACATACTTATTATTAAAAAGTGATAAAATTATTTTTTAAAAAAATAACTTGAAAGTATTTTGAATTTCATAAAATTTATTAAATCAAAACTATAACCATTCCTAATATTTAAAATATAATAATTATTATTATTTATTTTTTTTTGACGATTTTCGAATAATCATAAAATATACTAATTATATACATAATTATGTAAAACATGTACATCATCTAAAATTTATGAAAAGTGACAAAACTATTACAAAAAATCTTGCAAACTATATTATTATTTTTTGGAAACTTTATAAAACTAATTATTTTAAATCGTTTGAAATTGGAGAAGCTCGAAATGATTAATTTATATTGTGGAGGGTCAAAAGTGGGTGTCAACATATATTAATTATGTCTCAAGTAAAATGTAGGATTTATTTGAAGGAAATTAAATAAGAAAAAAAGAAGAGGAAAATTCAATTTATGATTTTAGGCAAAATTGAATTTTTTTTTTTTAAAGAAACAGAAAAGAAGAAAGAGCAAAGAATCAAAGTCCTAAATTAAATCATTTACAAATAAGGAAAATTAAGAATAATTATTTTAATATATTTTTAATAATTGATTAAGAAGCATGAGGAGTTAAGTTAAAACAAGGTAACTAGGCCAAATAAATTAAAACGAAATGGACATATAAGAAATACTTAGAATATAATTGTCAGTCAATCGACATAAATAGTTTAGAACTACTAGTTCCTTACCAACATAATTATTTTTGAAAATTTAAAATAGTTGTCTGATGAAAAAAAATTGAAGTCACGTCAATAAAATGTATTGTATTGGAATGACTATATTGCGAGGGGAGGGGGGGGTTGGCAGGGTCCAAAAGTTTACGCATTTAATATTTATATCAATTTAATAAATATATGACATGGATTTATGTATATTAATTATGTCTCAAGTAAAATGTAGGATTTATTTGAAGGAAATTAAATAAGAAAAAAAAAAAGAGGAAAATTCAATTTATGATTTTAGGCTAAATTGAAATAATTTTTTTTTAAAAGGAACAGAAAAGAAGAAAGAGTAAAGAATCAAAGTCCTAAATTAAATCATTTACAAATAAGAAAAATTAAGAATAATTATTTTAATATATTTTTAATAAGTGATTCAGAAGTATGAGGACTGAGGAGTTAAGTTAAAACAAAGTAATTAGGCCAAATAAATAAAAACGAAACGGACATATAAGAAATACTTAGAATATACTTGTCAGTCAATCGACATAAATAGTTTAGAACTACTAGCTCCTTACCAACATAATTATTTTTGAAAATTAAAAACAGTTATCTGATGAAAAATATAATTTGAAGCCATGTCAATAAAATGTATTGTATTGGAATGACTATATTGGGAGGGGGTCCAAAAGTTTATCGCATTTAATATTTATATCAATTTAATAAATATATGACATGGTTTTATGTATATTAATTATATATGCCTCAAGTAAAATTTGGGATTTATTTGAATGAAATTAAATAAGAAAAAAAAAGAGGAAAATTCAATTTATGATTTTAGGCAAAATTGAAATAATTTTTTTTTAAGAAAAAGGAACAGAAAAGAAGAAAGATCAAAGAATCAAAGTCCTAAATTAAATATTTACAAATAAGGAAAATTAAGAATAATTATTTTAATAAATGATTAAGAAGCATGAGGAGTTAAGTTAAAACAAAGTAATTAGGCCAAATAAATTAAAATGAAACGGACATATAAGAAACACTTAGAATATAATTGTCAGTCAATCAGCTTAAATAGTTTAGAACCACTAGCTCCGTACCAACATAATTATTTTTGAAAATAAAAAATAGTTGTCTGATGAAAAAATAATTTGAAGCCACGTCAATAAAATGTATCGTATTGGAATGACTATATTGGGAGGGGGGTAAAAGTTTATCACATTTAATATTTATATCAATTTAATAAATATATGACATGATTTTATGTATATTAATTATGTCTCAAGTAAAATGTAGGATTTATTTGAAGGAAATTAAACAAGAAAAAAAGAAGAGGAAAATTCAATTTATGATATTAGGCAAAATTGAAATATTTTTTTTAAAAAAAAAGGAACAAAAAAGAAGAAAGGGCAAAGAATCAAAGTCCTAAATTAAAGTCATTTTACAAATAAGGAAAATTAGGAATAATTATTTTAATTTATTTTTAGTAAGTGATTAAGAAGTATGAGGAGTTAAGTTAAAAAGGAAGCACATAGCATCATCTCAAGTTACTTTATTTGATATAATTTAATTTAACATAACTTATATACTTATAAGGTTTCTGATTTAGTAATTGTAATGAAAGTTAATATAGAATTTAATGGTTATTTTTTGTGTTTCATGTTGTAATAATGTAACTAAATTAATATTTTGAAAAATATTTTTGAGTAATAGTTAGTGTTTCACTAATTGCAATGGGAGAAAGGGCGAACACAACAAGAAATTTGGCAAAAGAACACAAAATAACGCGACGGTTATAGTCAAACGATGATTTTCTAGCAGGCAAAAGTAGGATACACGTGTTTAGACATAAGAACCTTCTACATGCAACCAGAAACATGTGAAATGACTATCACTATTCTCTTGAAAACACATATCAGACAAATTGGCTATTGCTTTACTAATTGCAATGGAAGAAAGGGCGAACACAACAAGAAATTTGGCAAAAAAACACAAAATAACGCGACGGTTACAGTCAAACGATGGTTTTCTAGCTAGCAAAATTAGGATACACGTGTTTAGACAGAAAAACCTTCTACATGCAACCATAAGCGTGTGAAATGACTATCACTATTCTCGTGAAACAAACATGTTGACAGAGAGAAGTTTAAATACCCCTCTTGTAGAATAACAAAAGCTCAAACTCAAAACACTATCCAGAACCTATCAGTTTCTCAATCCAAAAATCTTCAAAAAATGCCTAATGATATCATCCTTAACATTCTTCTAAGACTTCCTGTCAAATCGCTTTTACGATTCAAATGTGTCTGCAAATCATGGCGCTCTAATTGAAGATCCCCAATTCATTAAGCATCACTACGATATGTCTAAAAGTGATGTGAACCGTCATAAAATATTTCTAACAGGAGGTATATGTGACAACATGGACAACTATTTCTACTCTATAGATGCTCCACTTCAATATGATTCTGTTGTCTCTGTTCTCGAGACTCCGATACCCGGAATCAATACCTTAAGTAGAGTAAGTTTTATTAGTTCTTCCAGTAATGGTATAATTCTTATAGTTTTTCCTTATGATTTAATCATTTTGTGGAACCCGGCCACCGGAGAATCAAGAAAAATTCCTAGCCCAATTCCTAAAAGGAAAAAGTTAGAGAGAAGACAATTTCCTGCTATTTATGGTTTTGGATATGTTTCATCTATCGATGATTATAAAATAGTTAGGGTAGGGGGAAAAGATAACTCACATGGACATTTTGAGATCGAATTGTTTTCGACGAAAAGTAACGCTTGGAAATTGCTTGGCAAGTTTCCTCCTAACAGCTTTTACTTCGAAGGGGGCATTGTTACCATCAATGGTATCGTTTATATGATAGAGATGGCGGATTTATCTAGAAATATTAATAGATCTACTATATTAAGTTTTTGCTTGGAAAACGAACAATTTCAGGATGTTTTGTTTCCGGATCAAATTCAAAAGTTCCAAGATCCTATTTTGTATGTTTTAGGAGAAAATCTTTGTTTGACTAGGATACATGATCTAGCTAGACGAGATTTTGAAGTTTGGCATATGATAAAAGATGGATCAATGAACAACATATGGAGTAAGATCTTGACAATTCCATCGATGCATTGTGGACGTTGCTTGAGGCCCGTGAGTTTAATGAAAATTAATGGATACATAATGCTTCTGAAGCATAAGGGTGATTTCGAGGTCTATAACTCAAATGGAGAGCAAATCGAATAGTTGAAGTTCCTGGGCTTGAGTCATCACTTTTCTTCAATTGTATTGTACCGTATGTAGAAAGTTTGTTTTCTCCTAAACGGAAACGGATTTAAGATTTCAAGAAAATGGTTGTAACGCAAGGAGAGACATTAGAGATGGGCATGGTCTAGTTAACTTTTGTCTAGTAATCATTTACTTTATCTTTTGTATTGACATGATCAAATCATCTTGTACTATTTTAATTTTCTTTTTTCGTTGATGTTTCTCTAAATTAAATTTGACAACTCTTGATGCAGATATATAAAAATATACTTTTCAATTTTCGCATGTTAGAATGGTCAAAATTATTGGGTTTCAGGGAATAGTCCGATGGAGTAGATGCTTCGATTTTGAGTTGTTTATTTAATAAAGAAGTGAATTCATTACACAAATTTCAATTTGACAATTGAAAAAAAAAAGTTAAAAAATTTAAAGCACCTAACATAATCTTTTTTTTACACATTTGTGAACATGGGTTAAATTAATTGTCATAACGTGTGTGAGCATATACTTGTTTTTACTCATATAATAAAGTATGAGAGGGCGGACCAGATCATATTTGATACCTCTAGTTATGCCCAAATTTAGCTCAAAATCTTAGAAATAATAATAGTTTGAGGCCTTATTATCAAACATAGTTTACTTGATTACGATTCATAGCTATTATTTTGAAGTTATATATATATACAAAAACTTTAATTAAAGATTTTGTATTTTTATTTTATGAATGTGCTTTTTATTTTTATTTCTTACAGAAAACATTTGGGCAATCTTGTCATTTCATGTGCTTCACGAGGATAATGATCATCGTTTCACGAGTTTTGATTTAATTCTAATATTTATGTCTAATAATTATGACTTAATTAGACACCCTCGAAATCACCCTCATGCTTCAAAAACATTATGTATCCATTAATTTTCATTAAGCTCACTGGCCTCAAGCAACATCCGCAAAGCATCAATGAAATCGTCAAGATCTTACTCCATGTGTTGCTCATTGATCCATCTTTTTTTATATTTCAAATTTCAAAATTTTGACTTGCTAAATCGCGTATCCTAGTCAAACAAAGATTTTCTCCTAAAATATACAAAATTGGATCTTGGAACTTTTAAATCTGATCTGGAAACAGTATGTCCTGAAATTATTCCTTTTCCAAGCAAAATCTTAATATAGAAATTCATTCATACTTCTAGATAAATTTGTCATCACTATTATATAAATGATACCTTTTGTGGTAACAATGTCTCCTTCGAAGAAAAAGTTATATGGAGGAAAATTGCCAATCAATTTCCACGAGTTACTTTTCGTTGAAAACAGATCGATCTCAAAAAGACCAATTGAGTTATGTTTTTTCCTACTCTAACTATTTTATAATTCTTGATAGATGAAACATAGCCCAAACCATAAATAGTAGGAAATCATTTTCTCTCCAACTTTTTCTTTTTACAGATTAAGCTAGGATTTTTTTTCTTGATTGTCTGACGATTGGGTTCCACAAAATGATTAACTCATAAGAAAAAACTATAAAAATTATATCATCACCGGAAGAACTAATAAAATTTACTATACTTAAATGATTGATTCCTCGTATCAGTGGCTTAAGAAGAGAGGCAACAAAATCGTATTGAAGTGTAGCGTCTATAGAGTAGAAATAGTCATCCATGTTGTCACATAGACCATCAGTCATAAAGATTTTATGATGATTCACATCACTTTTAGAAATATCATAATGATGCTTAATGAATTAGGGATCTTCAATTAAAGAATGCCATGATTTGCAAATGCATTTGAATCGTAAAAGTGATTTGACATGAAGCCTTAAAAGAATGTCATTAGGCATTTTGAAGATTTTTGGATTGAGAAATTGATTGGATGTGGGTAGTGTTTTGAGTTTGAGTTTTTCTTATTCTGTAAGAGGGAGTATCTAAGCTCTTCTCTATCAACATATTTGCTTCATCACGAGGACAATCCTGTCATTTCATGTGCTTCACGAGGATGATCAGTATCCTCGTGAAGCACATGAAATGACAAGATTACTTTAGTGATGGAGCAAATATGTTGACAGAGAAGAGCTTAGATACTCTCTCTTATAGAATAAGATTAACTCAAACTCAAAACACTACCCAAAACCAAGCAATTGCTTAATCCAAAGATCTTCAAAATGCCTAATGATATTACCATTAATATTCTTCTAAGACTTCTAGTCTAATCGCTTTTACGATTCACGTTTGTAAAATCATGACGCTCATTAATTGAAGATCCCCAATTCATTAAGCAACACCAAGAAGTGATGTAAATCGTCATAAATTTTTTATGACTGGTGGTCTATTTGATAACAAGGACGACTATTTCTACTATATAAACGCTACACTTCAATATGATTCTGTTGCCTCTCTTCTTAAGCCTCTGATACCAGGAATTAGAGCCGTCAAAACGAGCTTATCCCATGGGGACAATCCGATCCAACCCGTTATTGGGGTTGGGTTGGGATAGAATTATTCAAGCCCATTTAAAATTTAGGGCTTATAAGTCCGACTCATATAATCCCTTGACCCTTGAGGCTTGACGGAGGCCGAGTCGGGGTCGGCCAAAACTTTTTATCTAAGGGTAACTTACAATAATCTCACTAGTTTATAGTCTAATTACTTAAATGTAACATATGTTTTTGATATTATGAATCTTACCAAATTTTGGTACGTCCAGATACATGTATCTCAGAATATATGGACTCAAAATTAGGTTAATTTGTTCTAGATACACTCTATCCAAGTAGATTCGTATGTATCCAGGATACATAGACAAATCTCGCGCCCTCGCTTCCCTCCCATCTTACTTGTCACTCTCTTATCTCGCTCGTGTATCTGGTATGCGAGATACATGCTAATTACTCTAGATTTTTTTATAGTGTTATTGAAACAACACCATTGTCATGTCAAATTTGATTTGAAAATCTTCTCATTTTTTTGATATTATAGAATTATAAAAAGAAAAAAAAAGGGCTAGCCCGCCCTAACCCTTGGCCCTTCTGGGGTTGGGTTGGGTTGAGCATGTTCAGTCCCTTACAAATGAAGGGTCGGCCCGCCCTAGCCCTTCAAATTCCTTGGCCGCGAGCTTGGGCCCGATGGGGCTGGTCCAGCCCTACCAAGAATCAATCATTTAAATAAAATAAGTTTTATTAGTTCTTCCGGTAATGGTATAATTCTTATAGTTTTTCCTTATGATTTAATCATTTTGTGGAACCCGACCATCAGAGAATAAAAAAAAAGCCTAGCTTAATCCCTAAAAAGAAAAAAGTCAGAGAGAAAACGATTTCATACTATTCAGGAAGTATTGTTTCCAGATGAGATTCAAAGTTATGGTTTATTGAATTGTAAACCATAAATTCAATTCCATATCTTAACAACACCTAGTCTCCATTTTTGGATCCAACAAAGTTCATAATAATTTGTATAGTTTATTAATTCAACCATAATCTTACTCCATGATGCATTCTTTTCCAAATACCAAACTTCAAAATATAAAACTGAGTTTTCGCGCAACTTAGTCAAACAAAGATTTTCTTCTACAACATACAGTTGTGGATCGTCCCCAAATTTAATTCTATCTAGAAATAACAATGTCTAAAGATTTTTTAAAAAAAAAATTAGACTAAGGATTTTTTTTTTTGATTCTCTAGTAGTTGGATTCCATAAAATAACTTCATCATAAAGGGAAAATTTATGTATACTTTACTTGGATCTGTTTTTATGCTATTAGTTATTCTGTTGATTCTTCTCCAAACAGGAACAACCGATTTACAAATCTCATTAACCACAAAATTTAGTGAGCGACGCCAAATCTTTCTATGAAAAGTATTATGCCATTGCAAGAAATTATACATACCCTACTAAATTGATCATAGTTGATTTCAGGGATTACCTCAACAAGAGAAACAACGAAATCACGTTGAAGTGGAGCGTCTACGGAGGAGTAGTAGTAATGATCATCCTTCTTGCAAAACAAAGACACCAAGAATTTTCATCTATTTATATCACTTTTGCATAGATCGTGGCAAAGATTGATGAATTGTCCATCTTCAATTGAAGAACACCCTGATTTGCAAACGCGTTTGAACCTTAGAAGTGATTTCACAGGAAGTTTTAGTAGTACATCAGTGATGATATCAAGGGGAATGGTATTGTTTTATGCATTTTGATATGTATTGCGGCTGCTTGTTGCTAGGACTAGGGTTTTATATAAGATGGGGAAAAGCAGCCAGGGTTAGGGTTTAATATAAGATGGGCCATCAATTTTTGGACCATATTGACACCCCTTGTTGTGCCCAAACTAAGCCCAAATTTCATACACAACAATAATTTGAGGCCTAATTATCAAACATAACAATAGTTTGACTAATTACAATTCATAGCTATTATTTTAGAGTGATATATGTTTGCTCTATATTTGGTGTATCTATTCACCCAATCTCGTTATATTTACATATAAAATTTCACTAAATACATTGTGATTTGTTCGCTTGACCTAGTTATATCCACATATACATAAACTAGAAATACAAACAAAAGAACAAATGAGTCAACATTTTCAAAAAGAATACATATATGTATCAAGAAGTTTACTTATAATACCTAAATTGAGTATTATAATAGAAGGAAGTAAGAAAGTGAGGGGAAAACCAAATTATACTGAAAAACAATGAAGAAATTGAAATAATTCATACTAGAAATTTATAGAATATATTTTGGTTGGGTTTTGTTACACTTAAATTTATAGGCATGGTTTATAGAATATATTACACTAGTATATAGTTTATAATAAAGAAGGCATTTGTGTATATAGTTTATAGAAACTAATCTAATATCATATATCTAATATAAATGCCAAAAATCTCATAACTCAATTTCTTCCCTCAAATGTATATAGACGAAATAAGAAAAACTAAAGAGAATCACACTAAATAGCAAGCTGAAACTATGAAGAAGAAAATAACTTGACATACACAAAAGATTACAACTTTATACCTTTTAAATTAATAACAAAATAAAAACATCATACCTGAAAATTCACCCACCCAAGAACATCATATATAATCATTGGAATTGAAACAAAAATTGATTCCGGACTTGATGAATTTTCGACGGTATCCTGATAATTTGTCAGTCATGCCGGCGCAGGCATACACATTCTCAGTTGGTAGGGTGGTGTACATTGAAGTAGCTCAATGCATTACACACATTTTTATCCCTACATTATGTTGTTCAAAATCTTTGTAATTCAGATTCTCTGGTTTAATGTAAGTTGGTAAATGAAAATTAGATTGGTTACCATAAATCTTTTCTTTTTTCTAAGGAGATGTTAATACACATCCCTTTAGCTCGTGCAGATTTTCCTATGGAGATGTTAATATAGATTTGTATATTTATATTAATTTTTATATAATTTTTAAATATAGAAATTTTGTTTCAAAAGCTAGTAGCCTAGTATTTCCAAATTCACGATCTAATTAAGTTTAAAAATTTGAATCTCGAAATTGTAAGTGTGCTACATAAATTGAAAAAGGAAAAACAATAAATTTAATTGAAACTTTAGTTTGGATATATATGTAAATATAAAATAATATTTTAAATGAGTTTCTACTAAAAGAATTAGAAAAGAAGGTTATATGCAATTACATTTCTCCATTTCCTCTAAGTAGGTCATCCGGAGGTTTGAAAAAATAATTCATAAGGGGTTAATTTTTTCATAGTTTCATAAGTGAATTTGGAGATTTGAAACTTTTGATTAGAATTTTCACACATTTTCTATTAAAATAAAAGAAATTTAATATACATACATTGAAATAAAAAAGTAGCAACACATTTAATATACCTTTATTTTATTTTTTAAAAAAGGAAATTACAAGTGGACAAGTTAAAGAAATAACATTCATACATACCAACAACTTTCCTTTAATTTATTTTTGCATGCATGCAAAATTATATTATCCCTATTTCTCTCATCTCCATTCTTCTCCTCTTTTCCCCTTCTTCTCTTTCTCTTTCTCTCTAGAATCCTTCCCCCCCCCCCCCTTCCATTAACACAAAGGATTCAAGAGAAATCGAAAGAGGGGAGAGATGGGGCAACAAACGTTGATATACAGTTTTGTTGCCCGGGGAACGGTGATTTTGGCTGAATATACTGAGTTCACAGGTAATTTCAATATCATTGCCTCGCAATGCCTCCAGAAATTACCTGCATCCAACAATAGGTTCACCTACAATTGTGATGGACACACTTTCAATTTTCTCGCGGAGAATGGATTTAGTGAGTTTCCTAATTTCTTTCTCATTCATGATCATAGATTCTATAAATAAATGTTTTTTTTTTGTATTTTTAAAATGGAATGATATGAATAATGAAGATTCAAATTGTTGATCCCACCTTGTTTGTTTTTTGATCAATTGGATTTATTTATTTGTGAGGTGAACGCATCATGAACAATGAAGATTCATCAATCAGATCCATTTAGAGTTTTTTGTGTTTGTTGTAATTTTGCATGCTTGTGCTTATTAATTGATTGGTTGTGAGGTGAACGCGACATGAACAATGAAGATTCATCAATTGGATCCATTTAGAATTTTTTATGTTTGTTGTAATTTTGCATGCTTGTGCTTATTGATAGATTGTTTGTAAATTTCATAATGGATAATATGTTTGTACGTCCTATTTGTCATTTATAACCTGACTAAAAGAAAAGTTCGCTGATGTGACAGAAGTCATTTTTCATAAAGAAACTATATTCTGATGTTTGATTATTGAAAAACATATTTTTCATGAGAAAAACATGCTCTCGAACATTTTCTTGAAAAATGACTTCCGTCACAATAAATTGTTCAAGATTGTCTCGAAAGATTACTTGGTGGCGAATAAGAATATGTAAATAATATTGGTAAATTGAGTTTTGTGATATATATTACTATAGTTTTGGGTAATTTTTCGATATTTGTTTGATTTTTCTTATATGATCAACCAAATATTGTATAACTTATACGAAATTTTTGTCTATTATTGTAGCCTATTGTGTGGTTGCTACTGAATCAGCAGGCAGACAACTTCCCATTGCGTTTTTGGAACGTATTAAGGATGATTTTAGCAAGAAATATGGTGGAGGAAAAGCTACTACTGCTGCTCCTAAAAGTCTAAGCAAAGAATTTGGGTACCTACTAAATTGTCTTTTTATTACTTCGAGTTTAACTTATATATATGGATCGTATAAAGATACGTTAACAGTATCAAGTCATTTGAAATGTATCCATAAGAGTTCGACTTGTATATATTAACGACAGTATAGATAATTTGTGTACTATTATGTTATTTATACTTATTGTAGTAAGTAATCTGACTTATTTTTAAAATTACAGATCGCACGAGCGTTTGAATTACCTCATAATTAATTAATCTCATGTTGTTGTAGGCCAAAATTGAAAGAGCACATGAAATATTGTGTTGATAATCCTGAAGAAATTAACAAACTTGCTAAGGTGAAAGCTCAAGTTTCAGAAGTTAAGGGAGTGATGATGCAAAACATTGAAAAGGTAAGGATTTTTTTTTTTTAATTTTGTAAGTAAGGAGATTATAACAAGACAAATATACAAATTAGAAATAGTTTGAGTTGAACGGATTGAATTATGATTTATTTCATATTTAGTCTGAACCAAATAAATTTTGAATAAGTTCTGAGTTGAATTATGACTCACTCCTTTTAGACCAAATTAACTCAACCAAATTTGGATGGATTATAGCCTAAACTATTTATCAATTCAACATATTTTAACAAGTTCAAATTTAGTCCAATTCGCCTATTTGAGCCAAACCACGACACAAAAAAATGTTACGCTTGAATCATTTTCCATCTTTATTTGGCGGTTCATATTTTTGTTTTGTGTGTTCTTTGGAAGGAACTCTTATTTTAGAATACTATCTTAGTAAGTATGGTAAGAGAGTCAAATAAGTCAGAAAGAGAAGACGATATAGAGCTTTGATTACCCTATGAATAATGAATTTGTTTAAATCATGTTCATTCTTTTTTCAGGTTCTTGATCGTGGTGAGAAGATTGAACTTCTAGTTGATAAAACAGAAAATCTTCGATCACAGGTTAGCTTAATGCAACAATACATATGTTTAATTTCTTCTATTATTGATCTTTTTGAGCTTAGAAATTTTCGGTGTGTGGTCCTATATTGGGTAATAGGGGTAAAGAAAATTTAACTATGAAAATATGATCCGCCTAATCCGTCCCAACTAATTTTAACTCGTACAATTCAGATCATCAAAAAATTAGGCTGACATATATAGTTCAAATTGGTGCATGAGTAATCTTGTCACGATATGTTAGATATAGTGACGATAAAAGATAATTCTTTTATAAGTAATTAAACAAATGATAAGAAAATATATATATATATATATATATTTATTTATTTTTTATTTTTTTAAAAAAAAAAACAAACTTGATAAGAGTTAGCTGGATTGGGTTTTGACATACTATTATGCCCATTTATGACCCAACCTATTTCAATCCTTTTGGACGGATTAATGACAAATCTATTTATTAACTCAATATATATTGATATATTCAAATTCAGTCTAATTCGTCCATTTAATACCCGATAATTTATTAATTTTGTGTGATATTTTCAGGCACAAGATTTTAGGCAACAGGGAACCAAGATAAGAAGGAAGTTATGGTATGAAAATATGAAGATTAAACTAATTGTGTTAGGGATTATCATAGCTTTGATTCTCATTATCATTTTATCAGTTTGCCCTGGCTTTAAATGCATGTCTTGAATAATTAATTTGCATCAAATTCAAAAAAATAATAATTTATTTTTACCTCAAAATCTACTACTTACCACTCAATTAATTGATTTTACTTTCATAATGGTATATTAGTACACAAGAGGAGCTGGAATTGGCCTATATTATGATGTAGATTGTATATTAATCAGGATTTAGTTTGTCCTAATTACTTTTCTCCTTTTAGGGGAATTGTTTAAATTGTACTGTGTTAAATTTCATTTAATGTTGTTTCTCTAAATGAGATTTCATAATTCTAATGCAACTATTTAATTTTCATGTTTGGAGATTGTTTATATTATATTTTTTCGAAACGAGATAAGTAAAAGAAAATACAAGAGATATGTAATAAGATACAAAATTATTTTTATTTATATTTGAGTTGTAAATGAACAAAAGAGACCATTTCCTCTTAATTATCTAGGCAAAAAATGTTTGTGGACAAAAAATATTATTATTCCAACTTATATAATAATAATTAATATAGGCGAAACCAACTCTCCTAAACATTGCTACTAGTTTAGTGCCAACACCAAATTGTACCTTCTAGACATCGCTATTAATTGAGTGTTAGCACCTAGTTGTGTTGTCAATAATTTTTTAAATAAAGTAATTGCTACTAATTGAATGTCAATACCTACTTTTTCGATTTTCCACACGGTGTTAATAGTGATTTTAGAAATTATGTTCTTTTAAGTTTTTCAACATATGAAAATTGACTATAAACACTCATCAAAGAGGCAATTCATGTACTATAACTCATTATACAAGGAACATAATCACTCTTCAAAAGCTTACTATGTGTCTCATACAACTGATACTAATTATGTGACGCTTCTTTTTGTCTCACGAAAAAGTGAACCCAAACCTTACACTTTTTTGTGAGACAAGGGTGAAGCCTCAGACAACTAATGTCAGTCATGTGAGTCATATAATGAAAATTTCAACAAAAATATATGTGCATACGCTAACATTTTTACACACAAAAAAAAACTAATACCTACACTAAAAGTGCCTATATTCTTCATTAACAAGTATGATTCTAATACTCAATAACTCAAACATGAAAGATCAACAAGCTAATTGATCTCTACATGGTGAAATTTCTTCAAAAATGGGAAGTCTTCTCGATCGAAACGGAGCATACTGGTTTATCAACTGATCAAGACCATCAAGAAATGCATCTTCTAAGTTCAGTTGAGGTGAAGGAGAAGTGTATCCAAATGAACCAAATGGCTCCAATTCTTTCAACAGTTCCTCTACGCGATTCTTTGATTTAGGATCATCCGAGCCAGAGATTTTACCTTGTAAAACGTCTTCAACGACTGATCTTGCTTCACTATATCGCGATTGCTTTTGTAGACACATGCATAGATTGCACGCCTTATTGACATCAGGATCGATTTGTTGAGCCTTACGATAAACAACTTCAGCTGCTGCATAGTTGGATTGTTGCATATATGCCCAGCCCAGATTACCCTATACAATCATCCATGTAGAGAACTGTCAAAACACTCGTAACACAAGGTTTTTCAACCGCGAAAAGTGCAATTACCAACAAGGTCCTTATATACTTCGACAGTATAAAGAATAGCTACACTACAATGTAGCTTTCAACCAGCTATAGCAGGTAACATATCTTGTTTTCCACATTATCAATTCAACCTTTGCATAGACGATTTAGATGAATTCGTTCATTCAAACACACAATGTAAAAAAGCTAAAACTCTTGTGAAAACAAGGTATATACATATATAGTTGAAAGTACCAGTATTCTTGAGGTTTCTTGCTTGATAGTAACTTGAAACTTCCTTCCATGGGAACGAGCCGTCTTTGTAGGTTTACCATTAAAAACTTCTCCTTGGTAAATCATTCGTAATTTCTGCTTCAGCAGTTCAATCTGCTCCTCTAATTTTCCGCATTTCTGCAACATTCATCATCTCGAATTAATTTAGTGCATTGATCAAGAGAAAACACTGTGCCTTTAAACTAGCCGTTAACATATATACCACGAATAGGAAAAGAAATGCACTTCGACTATTCTACTAAGTACCTACTATCTCTCATCAGCACAGCACATATAATGGATAACTGTGTCCATCAAAGCTTAGACAAATACGAAAAAATCACCTAGATGTTCATATCCTCTTTAACACATTCAAAGCTAAAGGCAACTTCTCCATTGTGTTTTAACAACTTAAAACACAAAAACAACAACAATGTCTGAGTCTCAACAAGTTGAGGTCAGCTATATGAATCCTCACTTCTTCGTTTAACCTCAATTACTCATATCATCACGACATTAAAACAACAACTAATACAAATCGATGTGTTTATGCACCTTGTATAAATCGATGAGGACATTGTCTAATGATTCTTGTGCTTGTTTAGAGCATCGATCTCTAAAGGACTTAATAGCTTCAATAGCCTCTTCAGCGCGATCTTGTTGTTTCATAACGACTGCCATGTCTTTCAACGCGCTATCCACTCTATCTCCTGCATTAATCGCCTTCCAAAACAGAACTATAGCTGCCTCTGCATCTTTCTCTACTAGCTACAAGTAACACGCGGATAAATTAGTCTCACCATATTTACTTACAGACTCATTTTTGCATCTATCGATCAGTATAATTTAACTTGTTATAGTATGTCGTTCATCATTTTCACTAAGTTGCCAAAAAAAACAATACCTTATAAGTTCAACTTCAATATACTGACAATTCAAAAAAAATAACAAAATTATTTTTCTTTATTTGTAAACAACAAAAAAAGTCAAACAACTATTGGAATCACTTTTTAAAAAAAATTGTAAGAGAAAAATCATTTTGTTATATTATTATTATTATTATTATTATTATTATTATAATATCACATCAAATATATTATTAGCTACCAAGTATATTTTCGATAACGTGCCACACACTTTTTGAAGCAAAAAAAATAAAAATCAATCATTTTAACCAATTTGCATACTATGCACCCCCCCTCCCACCCCAACCCCAACCCAAAACAAATCTGGTTCAATTTGTGGTAAATTATATAAATCTCTAATTTAACATCACAATCACAAGATCCAAAAGTTTTTCCAACTTTTAAGAGGTCAATTGAAGATTCAAACCAAGACACAACATAAAATACTATCTCTGTTCCATTTTAACTGTCGCTTTAACTTTAAAAATTCATCCCAAATTAACTGTTATTTCAGAAATTCAAAACTTGAAATTGACAATTATGTTCAAATTTATACCTTAACATTAAACAATAATACACAATATTTAAGATAAAACAATCAAAATCTACTTTGTAACTATATATCGTAATAAAAGAGCTAAAACGACAGTTAAAATGAGACGTAGAAATTACCTGAGCATATTTGGCTCTAACATAAGGACTATCACCAGGAGGAAGCTTATGAATAATTTGATAATTACACTCTAATGGCTCCTTCTTTGTGCATCCATTATTATTGTTCTTCATAATTATAAATATATAAATGTATCAAATATAAAAAGTAAGAAAATCAATATAATTAAACACAAAAAAAATGGATCCTTTTTTTCTGGGTTTTATACAGAAAAAACTTGAAGATTTGTTCTGTAAATGGAGAAAAATTTGAGAAAAGTAAGAAGATTGAATAATTAAAACATAGTAATATAATTGGATTGTGTAGAAAATGAACCTGGCTTGAAATGTGTCTATGTTCATTTGTTTGTTGGCTTTCTAGACATGATTTTCAACACGTATGTAATCTAGACACGTGTCAGTTTCTATTACCATTTTCCTATTAATTATATAAATCCCTTCGTCTATTTTTATTTGTCTGATATTGACTTCACATAGGGGCGGAGCCACCTTGTGGTTAGGGGAATCATTTGAATCCTCTTTGACGAAAAATTATACTATCTATATATGAAAAAAATATTTTTTTATGTATATATAGTAAATATTGAACCTCTTTGGCTAGTTCGTGTGTCTACTTATTCAAATTTTGAACGTCCTTAGTGAAAAATTCTGGCTTCGCCACTGATTTCATACATTCGTTAAGAAATGATACTTTCTTTTTTTCCCTTTTTAGCTTGTTTTAGAAAAATATCTCTAATTTTTTTTTGTAATTCCTTAATTTCAATTTTTCATGTAAGTTCATGATATATTTGAGACTACAAGATTAAAATATATTTTGATACTTTTTATATATCTTTAATTTAAGATAATCAGATTCAAAAGTATTGTTTTTACTTTTTAAAATTTCATGCCAATTTAAACCTGATACACAAATTGAAATGAAAGAAGTATGTACCGAATAATCATAATAGTTTAATTGATTGATTAACTGAATTGTTACGTTGTCCCAAATTTTCCACCTTTTCCAATTTTTTCAAACTTTTACCTTTTCGTCTATTTAGGTTCTTAATTAGTTTTCTAAATTGCAAATTACGAAAATGGATTATGTTTTCTTTTTCTTATTAATGGGATTGAATTGACCTAAAGATTTATTGGACTTTAACACCTTCACATTTAATCTATAATATTAATCATTTTTTGGTGTTCTATCCGATGTTCAATGCTTGAAATTCTGACTAAATTTAGATTGCCAACAATGAAATAATCACATTACTGCACCACAACACATATTAATATTATTATATTAATCACTCAACCAACATCTTCACAAATTCAGAACAAAGAAAATTTTGCTTCTAATAAAGAGTTCAATATGTTTTCACTTTTTTCATCATTAATAAGAGATCTCGAATGTTAGTAGTTGGAAATTAAAAAAAAATCATGTTGAAATATCACTCAAGAATAAATCTTACAGTGTGAATCTAAATTTGATCGAGTTCTAATATGAATACGAATATTAAAATAACAGTGGGAAACAAAGAAACATACTACTATTCCTATAGATACCATAATTTAACTTACACTACAGATATCAACTATGAGACAATTTTTTGTTGATTCAACTCAATCGTTATCGAAAATTCACAATCTCATGAACCTAAATTCCTATCTATTGATAGACGAGAACAAACTGCTATTGACTATTTTTCGCCTATCTATTTTACTATAACCGACTTGAAGACATCAAATGCAGACCATCATCTCCATCTGAACGCAATCATAGCTTCATTTATTCGTTTAACCTTAAAGATCACCATTAGCATTCACACAAAAGTAAAGTCGTCCTACCAAAAAATTCTCCATTCTCAAGGCTCAAACTCGAAATTACTACAATGAAAGGGAGGTGAAGTAAACAGTCTATATACACTGAAAAAAAATGAAAACTTATTACATAACATCAAAATAAATGAATCATATGAGAAAACAAGAACCAAAAAAATGGCTCTCCAACTAAGCAAAAGAAACCAACCAAAGTAACAAAACCTTTTGCCAAGTAACATCAAACAAAACTGCATGAAAATTCACTCAAAAGAGTTTCACACTATGCCAAAGGTTGTGCAATATTTCTAGCTATCAAGCTCTGACAGTAAACTCTTCTTGCCTATACTGGTTTCCACCACCCCTTCCTCCTCGACCACCCATCCGGCCTCGTCCACGACTATAACCTCTGCCGCCACCCCAGCCTCCGCCTCTGCCCCTTCCGTATCCCGTGCCTGTTGAGAGTAAACAAAAAGGTCAAAAGTAAAGAGATGTAGAGCATATACATTCAGTCCTCAAGCATAAATTCAGACCAGTAAAGAAAGAAGTTAATTTTTTATTTTATAATGTAGGGATAAAGAAAGAAGTTAATTCTTCTTAGGCATAATATATAAACACACACTCAAACTTGGGATCAACTAGCAAGTAAGCACAGCACTCCAACTTTAAGAGTGCACATCTTAACACCTTATCTTGGTCTCAACTGACACTTAACATTCCAACTCATCCCCACTGTGTCTCATGGACACTCGACGCTGACGTGGAACATAAATTTTGGAGGTGTCTGGATAATCATTTTATAATCTAGAGTGTTCAACTGAGACACAGTACAGACGAGTTGAAGTATCTAGATGTGCATTCTCAAAGTTGGGAGTGCTTACATGTGTTTTTTCTGCAACTAGGAATAGAATCACTTGCTGACAAAAGATGGAGAGCAGACATAAGAACTAAACAAAGAGACGTTACTTTCATGTTGGCCTTGACTATGAAGGGAACAACTAAACTAACTTCTAACATGAACTGATATAACAAGACGCCTAGAGATCTGTGTTGTGTAATCTTTCTGATTTCTCCTCCAGCCAATGTAGCTGACAAGCTTTGTTGTTTACAAAAAGTGCAAAATATTCAACATAATTTTCATAAGCCTCAAAAATCAGAATTTCACTGCAAGTTTGAACCACAATGTGACTTCTTTATAAAACAAAATATGAACTCTATTTTAACTTTTTTCCTTAATCTCAAGATAATATGGGAGCATAGAATATAAACTTACCACGGTATCCCCAACCTCTGCCTCGACCACCACCTTGACCTTGATTATAATATCCACCATTATCTGCAAACCCACCACCTCGACCTTGATTATAATATCCATCATTATCTGCAAATCCGCCACCTCGACTTGGGTTGTAAAATGCACCATCATCTGCTAATCTACCACCTCGACCTGGGTTATTATATCCACCATCATCTGCTAATAGCACGTATTAGTTAGAGTATTAGTCAGAGCACACGACTGGAAAAGAACCTAACATCAAAAATAAAATAAACATAGAATTGACTAAAACTTATATCCCAGTGGTACTGACTAAAACTTATATTCCGGTGGTACTGGTTGCATGGATACAAATTTCACTGTCTCCCTTCCCTTTTCTATTCCCAGTCCCACTATGGCCAAAAATAAAACAAGAATAAAAAGAGGATTGAAATTCTATGTTGCTCGGACTCTTCAAAAATGTCAAGGGATGCATGTTGGATTCGCCAAAAGTTATGTATTTTTGGAGAATCGGACACGTATGCAACATCGAAAGTGTAGGGTCCATGCAATTTAGTTGAAATCAGCTATGCAGGGAACTTATACAAATCAATACCTTGGTAGTAGTTTCCATAACCACCCCTGCCGCGTCCCCTTCCACGCCCTCTGCCTCTGCCCCTACCTCGGCCTCGACCACGGATACCATAAGAATCTGAATATCATGTTTTGTAAGAAAAAAATAAATTGAAATGGCTGCAAAGTTTTGTTTGCAGTGTAGTGATGAAACGTAAACAAACACCAACAACTAAGCTTCAATCCCACTCATGAACATAAATGATGAACTTCACAATTGATATGGACCATGCTTGAAAATTTAATTGCTGAATGGCCAAATGGAATGCCAATTATCCATGTGTTAAATCTCAAGAACTTTTCAAAAACAATCAAAAAGAAAAATAGGGAAACAAGCAGCAAAATTATGGGTAGTATGTAGTCTAACTCAGCATTAACAGATTCACCTTGATTAAAATCAGAAGGAACATAGGCTTGTTTTCCTTGCTGCAGTTGTTGATTCTCTGCTCCTGACTGATCAAAACGAGACGGAGCTTGGTAGCTAGATACACAGCACTTACCCCAGGTTAGAGAATATATATATTCAGATCTTTCCATTCTAAATAAAAATGAGAGTTGTTCAACTAGATGTGCTCCTTTGGTCGGGTTTGAGAGAGTTAAATGTTTCTCAAAAAAATGGAGGGAGGAACCATCCTTCAAAATAAACATATAATGTTTGCAGAGCTTACCCGGGAGAGCTTTGATTCAACTCAGCAGTCGACAAAGTAATTGTTATCAGCGAGACCTGGCGAGTCATCTCCAAGCTACTCAAGCATACATAAGAGGTAAATCAACTGCCTGACTGAAGCACATAAAAGGAGGACTGGAAGCAAGAACAACATGAACTTACGGTTGTAGACCCTCTTCAAGGGGCTCATATGCATCAGTTATGGTAGTTGAGCTGATAGATGTATCTTGATGCAACCCAGGAATTCTCTTCTGTTTTACACATGCAAATCGTGCAAATAAAATCAGCTGCCACTCCTGTGCTTGGCAAATTAAAATGGCATAACACTGATAATACCTTTATAATCTCTGCAATGGCAACTGTTTTACTGATAGCCTGTCCCATTGCCTTCAAAACAATTTCATTTGTTCGTTGGTCCTGAACATGACGGTAGTGGTATGTTAACAAATTTCATGCAATGCATAATAACATTTATTACATACCTCATAACATTGAGATAAGGCAAACACTTTCAGGCTTTCAGCAGCATTTAAATTTGAGGAGAGAGAAGGAAAAATAAGACACTTTCTGATCGAAACAAGAATGTATAACGAGAAAATTGCACAAACAGGCAGTGTACAAAAGTTTCATAATAAATATAATGTCTAGGTAGAGAACTAGGGACTTCTCTCCCCTTTACTGTCATTGTTTTTGAAACAAGACAATAGCCACATGATTACAATTGATGCAAACATAACTAAATGAAGAAATGTCATTTTAGCAGCCTACAAATAGATATTGATAATGAGCAGTTCCTCTCATAAACTCGACAAGGAGAACCTGACAAGCCAAGATTTAATTCACTTGACCAGCATCTGTGTGACTAAAAAAGTTTACAAGGGGATCAGGTTCACAAGAAGGCTATAGAGAATAATTTATGCAACCCATGCCCAATCCTAGCATTAGCATTCACGAACATGCAATTGAGAAGCCACATAGACAGATGAAAACAAACTTGTTTGATGAAAATCAGAGAATGGAATTCCACCACCTGCTTCAAGGCCTAATAATAACTTTCAATAGTTATTTTCCACAACTAGTTTTCAGTTCAAAGTTTCTTTTTATCATCTTCACCTCACTTGTGAAAAGGAATACGATGAGTCGATGAGCAATGAAACTACTACAAGCTCCCAAAAGAAATCATTACTTTTCCCCAATTTTCAGAGCAGATATAACATCCCACGGCGACAGCCACAAAAACTGAAAGAAAACATCATCAATTTGAAATCTTTCCAAACCCCCAGATGAAGATATACTCAAAGCAAGCAAAAAAACAACAACAACTAGGCTCATATTCAATTAGCCACAAGCATAACCCCAAAAAATATTTTTTTATCTTCTTCACCTCACTTGTGAGAAGGAAAAAAGACAGTAATCATACCACTACAAATTCAAATGTAAAACCTTTTCATTACTTGTGCCATTTTTTAGTGCAAAAACAACATCCCAAGAGCCAAAGGACTGAACAAAACATCATCAATTTGAAATCTTTTCAAAACCCCAGATGACAACACACTCAAAACAAGATTAGCCACAAACATAGCCAAAAAAGAAGTTCCTTTTTATCTTCTTCACCTCAATTGTGAAAAGGAAGAAAGACCGAGCAACCATAACACTACAAACTCAAATACTAAAGAACTTCAATACTTTCCCCCAAATTTTGTAGCAAAAACAACATCACCACAAACAAATCCCCCAAAACATCATCAAGTTTAAATCTTTCCACAACTCTACATGACAACACACACAAAACAAGCAAATAAACAACAAAACTAGGCTCATACTCAATTAACCACAAACATTTCAGAACAAACACAACATCACGACAAACAAACCCCCAAAACCATATCAAAACATCATCAAGATGAAATCTTTCCACAACCCCACATGAAAACACACTCAAAACAAGCAAAAAAAAAACCCCATCAAAACTAGGCTCATACTCAATTAACCAAAAATAGCCAAATAAAACTTTCTTAGAATTTCATTACTTTCCCCTAAATTTCAGAACAAAAACAACATCACAACAAACAAACCCCCCAAAACCAAATCAAAACATCATCAAGATGAAATCTTTCCACAATCCCACATGAAAAACACACTCAAAACAAGCAAAAAAAACAACAAAACTAGGCTCATACTCAATTAACCAAAACATAGCCAAACAAAACTCTTAGAATTTCATTACTTTCCCCCAAAATTTCAGAACAAAAACAACATCACAACAAACAAACCCCCCAAAACCAAACCAAAACATCATCAAGATGAAATCTTTCCACAACCCCACATAAAAACACACTCAAAACAAGTAAAAACACATACGAAATGAAACAAAAAAACACAAAAAGATTATACAAATTACCTGAAGCAGAGTGGTGGCATAGCTAATGTAATTACGAATAAGACCTTGTGCAGTGACTCTGATCTCATTCTCCTTAATGGGTTCCTCTGGCCTTGGTTTCTCCACCTTCTGGTACCTATCCATTTTCTTCTTCTCAACAAAATCACTCACTCTCTCTAGACCTTTCTTTCTTTAGGGCCAAATGTTATACTGAAAAAAGAACAGAGACACATGGTGTAGAAATATAGGAATTTCAGAATTTATATTCAATAATATAATAAACTCCTGAAAAAAAATGATTTAAAAAAAAATAGGAATATTGGTAAATGCATGCATAAAAAGGTTGTACTACGTGCATAAAATTTTTGTACTTTTGTGTTTATTTAGAAAAAAGCTAACCCTAAATTTATTTCTATTTAGAGCGGCTTGACTTAGGTTATGCGTGAGAGTAGCTTAATAATAAGCATTAATTAGCAAATAAAAACAGAAGTTTGTACTTTTATATTTTTTTTTAATTGGAATAAAGCCGTTATACACGGTGAACAAATTAGCAATTACACATTTAAATTATGTAAAGGTCTTATAATTTTCTGAACTTTTTTTGTTTGTATTATTTACTCGATTCATAGCATAGAATCAGTTGAAGTCCAACTCTTTTTTTGCCTTAATCCAAACTTTTAACTATGTGAGGTTTTACAATTTATAAATTATGACAGTTAATGTATATAATAAAAAATATGATATATTTTAAGCGTTCAGTGATTAAGAACACATATAAAATTTTTATCTAAAATATGATTAAATATTATTATTATTATTATTATTATTATTATACATAATTGAAATAATCCCTAATATGAGTCTAAATAATTGAATGGTACTAACATTTGTAGACGTATTTCACTAGTCTCCACTTATCGATGGAAATAATAATAATAATAATAATAATAATAATAATAATAATAATAATATAGTTGTGTTTCTGTATTATTATTGTGTGATATAACTAACTCATAGAAGCAATTAGGTCTACAAAGTGTATAACTAGCAAAAGTATGCGAGAAATACTGAAAAAATTATGTCGTTTTATTGTTTTTCTATTCGTATTAAAGTCTAATTACATTTATGAAGAATCTCAAACACACCATCACAGTTCATAGTGATGTCGATTTATTATTATTCGATAAAATGATCAAACTTTCCACAATTGTGTATTGTAATACTGCTTCAAAAGTTTTTAAAAAACAATTTCATTCATTCGACTAATCAATATCTCATTTCATGTCATAATAACAACAACAACAACACATTCAATATAAATCCACATATAAGACATAAAAAGAATAATATATATACCAACCTTACTTTATAAATTCATAAAAAATGTTTTTTACATTATAAGTAAACCATAAATAATACTATTAAAATTTGATAACAATAACGTCCCACTTCCTTTTAGTTAGTTTAATTATATGAATCATCTTTATCAAAAATGTTTTCAATACATCTTATCTATCACTAGAAATTCTCTAATATATTACAGCAAAACCTCTATAAATTAATACTCGATAAATTAATAATCTCTCTAAAATAATATTTTTCTCCGGTCCCGATTTGGGTCAACGGAAAATATCACCAATTTCGATAAGATAATAAGATAATATATTTCCAAAAGACCCCTACATAAATATATGGTCCCATTAATATCATAAATTAATAATTCTTTAAAAGTACAAATATATCTAAGACAAATTAGTAAAATATGATTCTATTGTGTTTGTTTTTTCTTAAAATTTAAATCTAGTTGAAGCTCATCTCTAGTTTTTCTTATTGCATCCAAGAGCTCAGGTGTTGTCTTTTCGAACTACACCATAAAATTGTGAAGAGTTCTTGATGTGATAAGTGTTTACATACGCGTAATTGGTTCCAAAGGTATAGTATCATTTTCAACTTCATCATCAACATTGCTTTTTCCGATGGTATCTACAACTTCTCCTAAGCTCTAGACCTTTGAACGTGTATCACTTTCACCCCGATAATCCAACAGGTTATTGACATCCATTTTACTGTGGTAACCGAGATCATTAATCACAACCTCAAGTTCATGAATGACGTTTTCACAAGTGGGTTCATTCAAATTCTCTGAGATCGCATCCCCCGAATGAATTTTACAGTATCGAAAATAATTTGCTATTGTCTCTTGTTGAACATTTGTTGTCCAAGCAAGGATTGCAAAATTGATAGCATCCAAACATTAATCTTTGTTGGATCAGTTTGTCCTACTTCATAAACTTCTAATATCCTACGATAAAATCTGTTACGATAATACATCTTAAAAGCTCTTATTAACCCAGCATCACAAGGTTGAATTTTGAATGTCATGTTGGGTGGCAAGAAAAACAATTCAACATTTTGTAGTCCTTCAATATTTCTATTATGGGTTGGACAATTATCTACCATAAACAAAACTCGTCTACCATACATTTTGTGGTCAAACCAACAAATATATTCATCAAAAAGCACACTTGTCATCCATGCTCTTTTGTTTGCATGATAGTGACAATTCAATATATATGATACATAAATTAGTAAGATACAATGATTTTGATGTATTCGTTGTACTTTATGTATAATATTTTTTTATGTGAAATCAATAAATATGATACATAAATTAGTAAGATACAATGATTTTAATATAATCAAAATTAACCTTCGTTAAATCTCAAACCATTCATTAAATTAATAAATATTAATTTATCGATTAAATAATATCTCTATAAAATAATAAAATTTCATGGTCCACTTATATTAATTTATAGAGATTTACTGTATACTGAATATTTTTGTAATACACATCTTATCTATGTCTCTTTAAAATAAATTCTTTCAATGCAATTTTAGGTCTTTCTTTATATACTAGTAAAGAAAGCCCGGGCGCTGCCCGGGCCCAACATTAATAAAGTTATATTGTTACTCTCTCCGTCCCATATTAGATGAGAATCTTATTAAAAAAAAAAAATTCATATTATTTGAGCACTTATTAAATTATGATAGAATTAATTAATTCTTTTCCATTTTACCCTACAATTAATATGACCATTCCTATATTGTATGTGTATTTTTTGTAACTCATTTCAATGTGCATTGATATAAACAAAGGGTAAAATGGTGAAGTCTTCCAATGTATAAATGATTTCTTAATCACCGTGTAAAGTTGGAAGTGCCCATCTAATATGGGACGGAGAGAGTATAGTTTATGTATTGTTATAAAATTAGTAAAGATTGTTATAATATATTTTGCTCATAAGTGAGCTAATATAAAAACTTATTTGTCATTTGTCTTTTTAATTTCAATTTCAAATAGCAAATAAATGTACCGATAAGATTGAGGGTAGAAATGAAACATATCTTTCTAAATTTAAGTAAAAATAAACAGAGTAGAAGTAACATTAGGGTTATCGATAGGACGATTCATTCGGTTATTTTAAAAAAAATTATATCATTCAATTTTTCGGCTATTTTATAATGTATAACCAAAATTAAAATTTTAAAATCATCCCAATCCTAATTTATGTGACACAAGCAGTACAAAAATTAGTCTTTTTTTTGTTGTCTTGTAGATATTTTAAGTTATTATTTATTGTAAATTATAGTACTTTTTATTAAAGTTTTTAATAACATATGTTACTTTTTATGTTTGAGAGTTAAACCAATTTTTTTTTATATGTCTTTTAATTTTATATGTGTTTTGTCCTTTTCCATTTTCAAAAACTAATACTTTGTCCATTTCATTTTATATGTCATTTCTTTTTATAAATATATTGGTTATTCCCTCTTCTTATGTCATATATTATGAAATTTGAGAAGTTATTGAAATTTTTATATGATTCTAAAAATATTTTAAATTGTTAGCTATTGTGATTTGTAGTACCTTTTTTTTTTATAGAATTTTGAAAATAATATTTATTACTCTCTTTGTTCTAATTTATGTGGCACATGCAAAATTTCAAATATTAACCATTTTTTATATGTCTCTTTACTATATTAAGTTGTTAATTATTGTATTTTATAGTACATTTTGAACTTAATTTTTAAAGAATATATGTTATTTTCCATGTCCCAATTTATGTGGCATTAATTGATAGATTTGTTGGAGTCGAGAGAATTTTTTTGTTAATTATTGTAATTTATAGTTTCTTTTTCGTCAATTTGAAACAATATATGTTCTTAATTGATAGATTTTTTGGAGCCGACAATTTTTTTTGTTAATTATTGTAATTTATAGTTTATTTTTCGTCAATTTCAAACAATATATGTTTATCATATAATCCATTTTATGTGGTAGCAATAGAATTTAGAGAGTCAATTAAATTTTTTATATAACTTTTAAATATTTAAGCTATTAATTATTGTAATGTATAGTATTACTTAGATTATTTTTGAATATAAATGTTACCTTTTTTATCCTAATTTATATGGCATTGATAGAATTGAAAGTGTCAAATAATTGTTAATTATTGTAATATGATATGTAGTACTTTTTATGTAGTTTTTACTATTTTTAAGCATACTAAGTATAGTATTACTTATATTATTTTTAAATATATTTAAATCTACTACTTATATATATTTTTTTTAGTAGATAAGTGTGAATGTGAGGGTATTTTTAAATACCCAAAATATCCTCACTTTCACACGTATCTAGTACTTATATTATACATTATATATATTATATAGTAATTTTATATATATTATATAGTAATATTTTTTTAGTAGATAAGTGTGAATGTGAGGGTATTTTTAAATATCCAAAATACCCTCACATTCACACTTATGTTCAACCCTCTCTTTTTTTTGGTGCCACGTGTCGAAAGAGAAGTGAATTTATTCACTCTTCTTATATAGTAATATCTTTTAAGCACACAAATATGCAGATTTTTTTTTTCTTCTAATTTCTCATTTATTGTTCGGCACATGCATTAAAGTCTCGATTAAATTTGAATTTGAATTCAAACTCACGACTTTTGAATAAAAATGAAACGGTCTCATTACTCTACGACAACCTACGTTGGTCACCTATGGAGACATATAATTCTTTTATTTAAACAAAACAAATAATTTAAAGCCGTAAATTGTCGCTCACAAAAAAGTATATGGCACAAAAAGATCAGGGTACTAAAATAACAATCAAAATATAAAAAGGGATCAAAAAGCAAATTCACCAAAATAACGAACGGCACATAATTGTGTATAGATCCCGCCAAATAAAATTTCATTATAGTCCCTCAAGTCCAATAAATTTTACTTGTTCCACATTCTTCCACGTATCTTTTCAATTTCCATAATACTTCTTACAATCTTCATCTTCTTCTTCACTCTTCACTGCAACTCAATAGCTTCACTCAAAAACCTATACATACATACAATTTTGTATAGATATAATTTTTTTTTGAAGCTTTGATTTCGCTATAATGGATGCAGCTGCACAGTTGGTTTACTGTGGAATTGATCCTCTGTGTCGCTCTTCATTGCCGTATCGTGGTCTGTCTTCTTCTTGTTCTTCATCATCATCGTTGAAGAAATTGAGGATTCGGAGGAAAAACGGCGTCGTTCGGGCAATTGCGACTGAACCTAAGCCGTCGGAGTCAAAGACAACTACTAAGCCGGTTAACGGCATTCCTAAACCAGTCAATGGTTCTTCTATGGTAGGTTATGCTAATTCAATTTTTGAAATTTTTAGTCAATTTTTGGGTGAATTGAATTGTGATACTAATTTGTGCTGCTGTTCGAAAAAAAGGGATGATTTTTAGAAATGTTTCTGAATTTTTATTGATTAAAGGGAAAATAAGCTGCAAATTGGTTATTTGAATGGGTTTGTTGGTGTGATTAGTATACTGATGTTTGGATGATGGCTGATTGAATTTTTGTATTTGTGGGTTTGCAGAGAATGCAGGATGTATCACAAGAGATCAAGAGAGTGAGGGCACAAATGGAAGAAAATGAGGACTTAGCTATACTCATGAGAGGGCTTCGAGGTCAAAACCTGAAAGATTCGTTGTTTGCTGATGATAACATTAAGCTTCGCCTAGTAGAGGTTCGTTTGTTTGACTTTCTTATCAAAGTATATCAAGAACTTTAGCTTTTGGCTTGGAAAAGTATAAATGGATATTCTGTTGTATCTAAAGATCTTTAGCTTTTGGTTGGCTTGGGAGTAGCTGTCCTTTGGCAATTACTATATATTTTAATGTTTCCTATCTTTGAATTCTTCAGGTTGATGAAAGCAGTGAGTTCTTGCCCTTAGTTTATGATCCTGCTAGCATTTCTGCATATTGGGGTAAACGGCCGCGTGCTGTTGCTACCCGTATAGTCCAGCTAACATCTGTTGCTGGAGGTTTTCTTTCACGTCTTGCCTGGGACGTGATAAATAAAAAGGTTAAAGAGGTAAGCTGCACTGGATGCTTATCCTCTTTTGCTGAAGTTAGTGAATTGCATGTAGAGCTACGTACAACTAACTTTTGAAATCCTATGCCTGTGGGTTCTGTCTGGTTTGCAGTCCTATAAGATGGATTTTTTGGCTTTCTGTAGTATTCCTGATTGAATGATCAATAAGGAGCTATTATTTCGAACTGATTACCATTTTCTTCATTTCAAATTCAAGCATTTTAGGCTTCTTTATTGATCTCTTCTCTACAGAGCTTCATTCATTTGATACCTTACGGTAAAATTTCACTACAGTACCTAACAAGAACAAGGATAAGTTGATACTGAGACAATGGAGTTGTGAGGCATGACATTCAATCAAGATGGATGAGTAATAGGACAGAAGAAGTGACAGAGTAAATGAACTTCAAAATGAATTCTGAGGATAAAGTTAAACTATTAAATATAGTTATTCAGAATTTTAACATGTCACAATGCCAGGGTGTAAAACACTAATTGATGAATTCTGAAAACCAATAGTGCCTAAAGTCTCTCCCTTTGAAATAGTTACTAAGCAGTAATTGTTTTGGTCGAGCTTTCCTAATTTCTAAAAGGGAATTAGAACAAGTGACATTAACAAATATGCTTGGTCTGCTTGAGTAACCCCCCCACCCCCACCTCACACAAATAAAAGAAAACCCGGAATCAAGATGTGTTGGAACCCTGTAAGCTTTTGTAGAACTGGTTAATTTCATGAAATTCCATTTGGAAACAGGTAATCATCTTTATGTCATAAAAGAGAATTCTATGAGTTGGAACAGTTGTGTGGCGAACATTGAAATAGAGCTTTGATGCATTCATTTATATACTCATATACCACACATCTTTAATTACTTTTTCATCCCATAACTATTGATCTTTTCCAATCATTAGAATGAGGTTGCTCGAGCAATTGAGTTGAGGGAGATTGTAACATCACTGGGTCCAGCATACATAAAGCTAGGGCAAGCATTAAGCATCCGGCCAGATATATTATCACCTGTTGCGATGGTTGAGCTGCAGAAGCTTTGTGATAAGGTCAGATTGCAGTCAGCAGCATGACTTATTTCTTCAAGTCCAACTTTAATTTTCAGGAAACTATTATATCTACCAACTTAAATCATTCTATTTATTTTAGTTTAATTTCATTGATACCTGAATGGCGGATTCTGCAAAATTCTCTTGTTGCTTTTTCCATAATCATATAACTGTTTTGATGAGCTCCAATTCATTTTAATGCCATCTACCTTTCTACGTGGTTGTCCTTTAATTAGAGACTAATATTCTTTGTAGTGTACTGTAGTGGAGATTGAGGAACTACTTTGTTAAAACTTCTTTCTTAGGCTAACCCTTTTCCCTATGATCTGGAATTAACCGTAACAATGGCACTTGTAATTTGGTTGGGAAGTCTTTCTGATTATCTGGATGAAATATAATGTCTATCCTTGTCACAGAATGCCAATGGAAAAGCCTGCTTCTAAAACCATTTTTATAATAAATGTTTCTGTAAAATTAAGCCATTGCTTTCATGTGAGAAGAACTGGTGAATCTCTTTGCCTAGTAATGTTCATGTTTTAAAGCAGCTGAGGCATTGACAGGTTCATTCTTCGACCGTGAGAATTCTTTGAGCCCTTTTGAAGAGATGAGGCTCTTTTTTCTTTATGGAATACATTTAGAACATCTTTGCCAAGTCAGAAAAGAAGAAACATTAAGAACTAGGTGCACGTCATGGGGCTAAAAGCTGCATGCGACGAAATTAGAAATAATATGAAACACTGAAAGGTGGAATATTGTGTAAGCTATGTACAATCTTTACTGTTGGCAACATGTTACACTAATTAATGTGAACAGACTACAATCCTTACTATTGGAAACATGTTGCACTAATCAATGTAAGCAGAATGTTGGATTTGCCATGATTAGTCTTGTGTACAGCCTGCACTGGAGACCTTGTGACTGGTTCTGCCCAAGTAGTTTTTTTTTTGGGGAAGTTTTGGGGGAAGGGGCTAAGATTGACAAATGACAAAGTAGTGTAATTGAAAAAACTCTTTACTGTTGCCTTCTGAACTTTTAGCATTGCATGATTGCTTCAGGTACCATCATTTCCAGATGATGTTGCTATGGCCCTTATAGAGGAGGAATTGGGAGAACCATGGCCTAACATCTATTCTGAGCTTTCTCCGTCCCCAATTGCTGCTGGTAATCTTTCTCATCATCTCTAGAACTTTCATTTTAAATAATATGCTGTAATTATTTCTTCATTTTCACTATGTATTTCCTTAACCATTATCTTTTTGTTGGGTTAACTTAAATGTGAGTGCTTCTTTTTGCACATTTTTCTTCTGTAAAATGTAAAAAAATAGCTAATTTCTAAAGAACCTTTTTCTTCATCATGGCATTGGCAGCGTCCCTTGGGCAGGTGTATAAGGGCCGGCTGAAGGAGAATGGAGACTTGGTTGCTGTTAAAGTACAGAGGCCCTTTGTCCTTGAGACAGTAACAGTTGATCTATTTATCATACGAAACTTGGGGCTAGTTCTTCGCAAGTTTCCACAGGTATTGATTGTCCAGTTATATTTCCCCATTATTTTCCAATCATTGTTAGTCTGGAAGAAATAATGCTTGTTGCTTCTGTTTTTAAGATTTCCATTGATGTGGTTGGATTGGTGGATGAATGGGCTGCCCGCTTCTTCGAAGAACTTGATTATGTGAATGAGGGAGAAAATGGAACACTTTTTGCTGAGATGATGAAAAAAGACCTTCCTCAGGTATCAGCAATTCTGACGTCTACCTCACACCTCTGCCCCAAATGAATAAAACCCGGAAATGATTAGAATTAAATAAAGCGAGAAAGAGCACTTCTTTTCTTTCCCAACCTCCAATCTCTCCATGTAATAAGAAAAATGAATTTTGTCTTTAACCAGCAGTGCACCTTGTCTCAAAATAGGAGAAACCCTCCCTAGGGGGTGTCCTCCAGTTTAGACCTATGTTACTCGGACTCTTCAAAAATGTCAACAGGTGCGTGTCAGATTCACCGAAAGTAGTGTATTTTTGGAGAATCCAACACGGGTGTGGCATCAAAAGTGAAGAGTCCGCGCAACTAAGGTTTAGACAAGGACATAGAGATTTTGTTGCTGTAAGTTTGTTTCCTTAAAAGCTGGCTGCAATAGTCTAAGCTGGATTCTGTAATTCTCTTCCTTAGTTATTGATGAAATTGGTTAATTCCAAAAAAGAAAAAGCAGTGTGCAATTTATTAACTTTTTAGGGAAAAAAGGATAAGGAGAAGTATGTGAACTTACTCACAGAAGAGCAGATATTTGCCTATATTCTTATAGATGTATTAAAAGTACAGATTTCTTAAACTGGAAAGTATGATTCTTGCTGCCTCTAACAGTGTTGTGATCTGTCTCGGGAAACCTTTTTCAGGTTGTTGTCCCTAAGACATATAGCAAATATACTTCAAGGAAGGTTCTTACAACAGGATGGATTGATGGAGAGAAGCTATCACAAAGCACCGCAAGTGATGTAGGTGATTTGGTAAATGTTGGAGTCATATGCTACCTTAAGCAGGTGCTATGCTTAAACTCTTTACGAATTTTTTGTTAATATATTAATTAAGCTTTTGAGTCTCATATCTTGTAAACATCATTAAGATCTTGTTTTCTTGATTTTTCTGTTGTATACTGCCTTATCCTTACTCCAGATCGATCAATGTGGTATTTTTTCTATGAATATCCTCTTGACAATTAAAATTTGTTCTCCATCTTATATTTTGTCTTTTTGGTATACAGTTGCTTGACACTGGTTTCTTCCATGCGGATCCACATCCAGGGAACTTAATACGTACGCCAGATGGAAAGCTAGCTGTACTTGACTTTGGTAAGAAGCTTTCATTTGGTTTCCTCTTTTCCTGATAATTTATTGAATAGTTCATGAAAGTAACTCTATGGAGAGAAATGTTTCCGATGAAGAACTCTATTGACAAATTACCTTCAGTTTACTTTGAACTTAATTTGATTTGGCCTTTAAGGTGCTTATTTCCTTTGTAATTGATCAGTTTATTACTCTTTGCTTGCCGTAAGTTGACTCGTGTTATTTTGCTTTGACAGGCTTGGTTACAAAATTAACAGATGATCAGAAATATGGCATGATCGAAGCCATATCTCACCTTATTCATCGAGATTATGGTGCCATAGTCAAGGATTTTGTGAAATTAGGTTTCATTCCCGATGGGGTCAATTTGCAACCCATTTTGCCTGTACTTGCCAAGGTTTTTGACCAGGCACTTGAAGGTGGGGGAGCAAAAAATCTTAACTTCCAGGAGCTGGCATCCGATTTGGCACAAATAACATTTGATTATCCATTTAGAATACCACCCTATTTTGCTTTAATAATTCGAGCAATAGGCGTGCTGGAGGGGATTGCATTGGTGGGGAACTCTGATTTTGCCATAGTGGATGAAGCTTACCCATATATAGCACAGGTACACTCATATGGTACCACAGTTCATTTGTTCTCTATATTTTACATTTACATGGATCCAAATTGCTGTAATTGCGTGAAACAACAATTGCCATCTCTGTGAGGGTACTTTGATGATCTATGTGACAACATTAGCAGATAGCCTTGTTTCACACTTACAACCTACTAACCTCGGAGACTAAATATGGTTGTGCATTTGAGTCTTACTTGGGAGGCTGTCGAACACCATTGAGACATGTCTTTAACCAATTTATACATTTCCTACTTAATGCAAAATAGTTTAAATTTGGATTGTAGAGCTCGTTTAAGTCTCTGGTACCAATATGAATAAGACACGCTTCTCAATATTGTACTCCTTTGGTCCTATATTAATTCGGCACTATCCTCTTTGGTCCATAATAAGAATTGATCAGTTTCATTGATCAGAAAAACTTTACCCATTATTATTCTATGACATATAAATTATACATGGGACCAAAATCAAAACTTCTCATGATAGCTTCCTTTTTTTATTCTCATGGTGTAGTAGCATGGAACTCTGTGGCTCTGTCTACTGCACCACTTGTGATAAATGACATTCCTATAACTCATCTGAAAGCTTAAACTTCAGAGGGGATTTGATTCATTGATTTGGTTCTGCAAAACTTAGTTTGTCCATTGTCATCCTTCAGGTGTCACTTTTAGATAATTTGAATTCTCATTGTTTACACTATGTGCGTTTTCTTTTCTCAGAGACTACTGACAGATGAATCTCCGCGGTTACGGAGTGCTTTACGTTACACAATATATGGGAAATCTGGTGTTTTTGATGCTGAAAGATTCATAGATGTTATGCAAGCATTTGAGAATTTTATAACCGCAGCTAAGAGTGGAGGTGGGGAGAGTTTGAATGGGAGAATGGCAGAGCTTGGCATTCTGCAGAGCCAAACAAATAGCATAATTCCTTTTCCCTCAAGTGCTTACCAAACAGAGCAGCCAATTCAAACCAGAGCAGCATTAGCATTTCTGCTCTCTGATAAAGGGAATTTTTTCCGTGAATTCCTTTTGGATGAGGTATGTGTACAGATTTGGGAACAGTCACTATTATCCTTGACACATGCTGTTCTTTCTAGTTGTATACTTGTTTCATATTCTATCATACTCCTCCTAACCCATTTCAAGTGTCCTAGTTTGACTATGCATGGGCCATAACTTTTAGGGCAATAGTCAAAGTTTTGTTGTAGTATTTAATTAATAGTGATTCCACAACTAGAGATGAAATTTGCTTTTAGGAATTTGACACTGTTTTGCATAAAAGTGAGTCCCGTGGACATTTTTTAGGAAAAAGTACTGAACAGTTAAAAAAAATAAGTATTGAACGGTATGTGGAAAATTTTCCCTTTCAGTTGAGTGAGAACATCTTCAGGTTAGATAAGTAAGATATAGATCATGACTGTCAGTTTTAATTAGCATAGATTAGAGTGCTATGAATAGCATGTGCTTTGCAAATGGACTTCAAATGATCATCACCTTTTTGTAATGTTTGGTATATGTCCTTGCTTTCTTGTCCTTTACGCCTGAGCCATTGTAAACTAAATATATTTCTAGTCTGCTTTTCATATAACATTTGATCTCATTCTCTCTCTCACACACACAATACGGAACCACTATTAGAAACCTCAGCTATCACAAGAATATAAGTATGTGCTGAATCCATTTGTTCTAATACGGTCATACTTACTGGACCATACATGTGGCATTTCAACAACATAATTCTCCTTAATGCAAGCAGATAGTGAAGGGCATTGATGCATTAACAAGGGAGCAGTTGGTTCAAATAATGGCATTCCTTGGAATTGGAAATGCAATTCCAGTATTCAGTATGGTTCCTGCTGCTTTTGTACCTATTAGACCGGCTGCACTTGTACCATATGTAACTGAGGAGGACAGAATCATATTGAACAATGTTCAAAAAATCATCCAATTCTTAGCTGCTGGGACTGCATCTAACCAGGTATCCCAATTTTATATTATGGCAAGTTTATCTCCAGAGGAGATTTAAGTACTTCACTTTGCACACAGCAAAAGAAAAGAGGTTCCTCCCTGTTGCCTCTGCTCGCAAATAAGTTGCAATTGCTCCTGCGCTAGTAGGCTTAATTAAACATCAAATCATATTACCAATGTCTCGTTTCTAGATGTGTTTCCTGAAATCTTGAACTCCTCTGACCGTGTGCTAGTGTCAACTTCCCATGGACACGTTATCGGTAGAAATAACTGTGGGCTGTCATAATATTTCACAAGCAGGTTAAAGAAAAAGACATAGGAGTAATAATCTACATCTCAAAACACATGCATGATTTTGTAAAATATACTCTTAAAGTGTCTGAATTCGAACATAAAGGGGACTTAGGTTCTGTGTAATTTGCCAGAAAATAACTTTAAGTAAACTAAAGTGCATTTCCATTTTGCTATTCAAACACATCATAACTATATTTCATCCTCAGGGTTTGGAGGGAGCAAGTGTCCCTAGAGTGATCCAGGAGCTTCTTCCAGTGCTTCCAGGCCTCTCGGCTAAGGTTCTTCCCGAGATTCTTAGTCGACTTACTTCTCGTGTGATGGCACGCTTGATACGAGATGCACTGTTGTAATTCCAATCCTTCTAACCTTACAGTTTCCTCTTCTTGAATTGTGCATATATCATTCACAAACTTGAGAGTAAGTAGATATAGAAAAAGTATATTTATTGTACCCTCTTGTGAGGCTTTACCAATTATACTGACTAGTATAGTTTCTGTACTTTATCAGAACAGATGTAAACTTCCATATATCAAAAGAAAGATGATACTAACAGCAATTCCCTTGCAATCTGTTCTACTTCTCTGGATCCACATATTGCAAGAAAATCATTTATTCATATCAATGAACAAAAGTTCCAAGACATTTCTACCAAGAGTATCATAGTGAAAATCCAACGGTTACATCATGTGAAAAGAGGAAGCAACTTGTTGCCTGAGGCATATGAAATGATCTTCCTTTTAAGTGGAGAAATGTATTGTGCCCCATTGAATGCAAGAGCCCTGAGTACATTTATTGGCATGAAGTCAATAGAATATGCCTTCTGAAAACCATCTAGGATTGCCATCATTGTAATGTTTGCAGCTTTCCTCTCTGATTCATATCTCTGTAAAAGAGTTATCTGCACAGAATAAGATTACCATTATAACCAGTAACTGAGAGGTAAAACGAGCCAGCAGTGTCGTAAAGGATACCCAAAAGTTGTAAGCCAATGACAATAATAACCATCAAATATAAGACAGTGATTCTAGATTATACCAGAATAGAGAAGCTTCATGTCTTGCCATTTTCTGTCTATATCTACAGGAAAAGAAAGGATTAGGAACATACCTCCCCAATGTCAGATCCGACTGCAACACCTTCAGCAATAACTTTAGAAAGACACAATGCATCTGCAAATCCCATATTAACTCCTTGGCCAGCCAGTGGATGAACTGTATGTGCTGCATCACCAATAAGAACTAGACGTTTTGATGCATAACTATTAGCATGCATTAAAGACAAAGGGAAGGCCATTCTATGAGAGGCTAGCTTAGTAACTTTTGGTGGAACTTCAAAGCCCTCATGTGTTGATGATGTGCTGTCAGCTTTGAGCCATGAAAATACATTTCCACCCTCAAATGATTTGGATCGTGGATGAGGACCATACCCATCGTCCAGTGTGAGGTTCACTGCTTTTACAAAGTCATCCTCTGACATTGAATTCCGGTCAACAGCTTCCTTGGGGTCCATTGACCAGACAATATTGCTGAACTTTTCACCAATGGGCAGAAGTGCAATTGGACCATTAGGAAGAAATCTTTGCCAAGCACAGAAGTTCTCTACTGCATGTTCTACTGTACAGATGATTGCGCTTTGTGAGTACTTCCATCCGGTTGTTTGTATTCTTGCCAGCTCCCTAACACTTGATTTTGACCCATCAGCTCCAACCTGTAACATGTTATCTAACTCATCATTTGTATTGAAGAATCCTTCAGAACATTCACATTTGGTGAAACATAAAACAAGTTGAGTTTACCACTAACTTCGCATACATGCTGTTTCCATTATCCAGTTCCAACTTTGCTGAACTTCCACTAGCAGATAATGATGTGCCACTGGAGCTTGTCACTGATGACATTGCAGGAAAGGTTATTGAACTTAACCTGGACGAGTGTATTGTCTTCTGAAAATCCGTATTCTGTCCAAATTATCACCACCTCCAGTCAAACATATCACCAGGCAATCATTGACATAAATCCAAATGAGGAATCTCAGGAGTTCCAATTAAATACCAATAAGCACAAATTAGAACTAGAAACAAAAAGTTTTAGCTTTCCCTGTTACCCCAATTTATTACTCAAAATTCTGAAGGTAAAAGTTATCACAGACACTTTTTCAAGTAACATCAACAATTCAGTTGGAGCATCTTTGTCGTTGGTTTTTTGGGCAGTAAGGGAGACAGAAATATCTAGATTGCTGAAGCATCTATACAAAGCAGTTTGAGTCTCACAACAAAAGTGACATTAACATAGATACTTTTGATCTGAGATGCACATGTAAGGTAGGGAATTAGGAACCTCGGCAATAAAAGAAAAATTGAAATAAAAAAGAAATGCTAATATTTATGATCTTGAGAACATTTGTTACAATAGAAAATTACTTGTAAAAGCAACTTTAGGACCAATATGATTAGAGGAAGGTGTTGAATCAGACACTGAAACACATCAACACTACCACATCCCTGAAACAGTTCGCTTTTCATTTTAGTTTTTTGACTGATGAAGTAATAACTGTTCACCTAAATGGGTTTTTTTTTTTTTTTTTTGATGACAAGGGAAACCCGCAGCCGCTACCCTTTGGGTGCGCACAGGGTAAAACCCCCGCTCCTATGCAATAGCTCGCAAACCACATAGGAGAGGTAACCCGCACTAGGCAAGCCTGGTGTGACGAGCTCGACCCAGAAAGCAAACCCCTTGCTTTCGCTGGCATAAGCAAGAACATGGCTCTCCACAAGAAGCAACAAGCATGGAATACAAAGATAGGGAGCCCCATCCTTGAAATGGATTTGTAGCAAGCTTCTTAACAACAACACCAGCTATGCTTCAATCCCAAGCTAGTTGAGTGGGTTAGATGAATCCTCACTATCCATTTCACTCCATTTGAGGGCATGTCACTTCAATACTTCAAAAAATTAGGTTCTCTCACACTTAAAAGCTCTCTATATTTTCGACTGACATACAAATCTCTTTTTTTAAAATAGTAATTACTGACAGATAAGTCTCTATCAATATTAAAAGGACGACTAGCAAACAGTAGACCTAATGTAAGCTTCCTAAGTCTTAGTCCCAGCTACTTGGTATCACCTCTGGATCTTTTTCTTTCCTAGTGTTCTATTTTTTTGCCAAGCCTATATACTCTGCAAGATATTGTAGCAAACTGCTTACAAGTAGATTTTTGAGGTAAGGGTAACTTTATATTCATAAAAAATCATCATCCAAGAGATGGAGTGGGTCCTATCTCCATAACTAGGGATTCAACATGCTTTTAACTGCATAATAAAAGTAGGTTCATATGCTCAAATACCTGTATGCATGATAGCAGGGATTTGTGTAGCACCTTATTCTCCACCACGCACCTAAAGACAAAACTCAAGCATCATCTGGAATCAAGAACATCATAACTATGAAAGCAAGTTGTTACCTCAATAAAAGGAATTCTTACCCGAGAACATCTGCATCAACATCTCTAGCATTGTACCTTGTATAGCCCAGACCAGTATAATCCCAAACCTATAAAGAAATAAATAGCTAACGGGTCAAAAGTGAAACTTTTCCACGATTGGATCCCATAAAAATGAGGTCATTTGGATGTCATGATGCAATTGTATCAAGGCAACTTAGAGATTACAAGAATCTATAGTCCTATCAAAGACAAATGACAATTATCACAAGCAACAGCTTTCCAGATATTTTCTTGATAAATATATGAGAATAAATTGTTAGCAACAATGTTCGTCCAACCTTCTATTTCTGAAAACTAGGATATCTTGATGGTTGGAAGTGCATAGGCAACTGACAAGTAAAGCATTGCAAGTTTAACAGGTTTAGCTAAGATGTGCTTTGCCAGTTACCTTTTAAGCCTTTCTTAGTTAAAAGCTATTGGTGTTACCATCTGCTCCCATTAACATGACAAGGATGAGTAGAGACAGAGATACTGAAATTCTGAAACAAACAAAGACAACCATTTCCTTAACATACATTTGGAACACAGATCCATACCCCACGTTTCCCCTTCTTTTTAATTGGAGAGGGGCTGGAGAATAGGTATACTACTCTTGGTCACTGATAAATATTTTTAGAGACCCTTCAGTCCCATTTTTTTTTTTGAAACTGGTAACTTAAAAAAACAAGATGTCTAAAGGCTAAGTCCCATTGCACAGAGCTAAGTCTCCTTCGTGATCAAACTCTCTTCCTCCTTGCCAGGAAGGAGTTCCTTTCTTCTACATTGCTAAAGGCAAGATATCACACTGAACAGTAAACATAAATACTTAAATCTTACTTGCTATAATTTGAGAAAGTAGTCACTACAACTTGTACACATTGAAAAATTTGCTACTAGGTTCACATTGATTGAAATTTATTTGGCAAAAGACAAGATGTCTAAAAGCCCAGTATGGTAAGACATTCTCCTTGTGCTTTAATAGATTTCAGATATGCAAGCATCCGTGGACATAAATTACAGTACTCCAAAGAGAAGAGTTTGAGGAACACATAATATGGAATAACTATAGTTAGAGTTTGCAATAAATTGAACCTTTTCCCAACGCACATGATAAAGACAATGATTGTAGAGAGTTAAACTGGGCATTCAACACTACGTACCCCGTTAAACTTATTCTTTTAACTATGTCCCCCAATATTGGCATTTATAGTAATTATATTCTCAACAGAGGATGGGCTTAAATTACTCCATAAGAAAACTTACAAGAATGAAAATGTAATTAGCAAAATTACCTGCATTTTATCGAAGTAAGCATGACGGTGCTGCTGAACAAATTCCCATGCACCCATATCTGTAAACCAAACGTTTTCTCATGATAATCTCACATGCTTTCCATTAACAGGTGATGATGTTTTCAGCAAATCAAACATGTTCAAGCAGAAAGTAACAACTACTGGTACGTACAGAATACATCATATAATGTCCTTTTGATTCAAAAAGTAATAAACTTTCAACAGGTCTTTCATCTTTTTCTGACTGTTTTTCAATGGCTTTACCAATACAATGATTTTATCATACATTTTCAGCATAGGAAAAAAAAAAACTTCTCTTTAGATGCAACCAGTTAATGTAATGGCAGAAACACAGATCAAACCATTATCAGTACAGACAGAAAACTCTATAGAAATATCAGAAAATAGAATAAGTTCGAGTCGTACCCTTGAAGAAAGAAATGGTGGCAGGTGTGACTGTACTGACCCGTGGATCTGGGGGGTCCTCTTTCTTGATGTGAAAGTTATTCATCAAAGCAGGATTACTGTCAATGATAGCAACACTTAGTTGCTTTGTCAATGGCATAGTTGCTGCAGAATAGTCAACAAGTTAGAAGAAGAGTTGTCATGTTGACGAGTTTAATTTGGTACAGTATATATTCAAATGATTCGCATACAACAGTGTCCTGCTGTTCCCAGAGGGTTGATAAACTTTTATAAACTAGTATTCAACTATTTTCCACAGGCTGATTATCATTGCAGGTAGTCACTACCAGGGATAAGCTTTTCAAGGAAAAACAGAGTACCAAGTGCAAATCGAGCAGATGACTGAAATTTCTAACAAAAAGAATTTCTAAATCATCTTTGTTTCAACTAGTAATTTAGAGGACACCTTTACCACTGTTCAAGCATCAAAATTCCAATTTAAGAAGGTTAAACAAAACATATTTACCTAAGGAGCACGCTAGAGCCATCCCAACCATACCACCTCCAACAATAGCAATATCATATTGCGGTATGTCATCTGTTAATCCAGGCTTTTCCAAAGGCTTCTATGCAGTTAAAAGAGAGGCAGATATAAGTGAAGACTGGAATTGATACAAAAAATAAAAAAGAAAAGAGATCAGAATGTACAAATGTTCAAATTGATAGTACTAGAATAATACCTTTTCACTGACCAAATCGGGATTTTTAACACCTGTATCACTGCATAAAGTCCTCTGAACAGATCTGAATCCATGAATATTTGACACAATTCTTCTGCTAACAGAAAGCCTAATGCAAGAATATATTAGATTACATTATCGTCACGAAATTAAAGATAGAAGGAATAATCAAATATGACAATATTTTATACTTCACTATCGGCACATATTATATGGTATCTGTTACAATTTCCACATGCACAACCACAATTTTAAATGAGACTGGAGTTAATCTACACACTAATAAAACAACACTGCCCTCTTGATGAGTATATTCTCAATCTCCTGTTTATCTAATGTACACAGGTAGGTTATTTCCGTCAAAAGGAACCAAAAGCTTGCTGGTAAAACAAACAACGTTACTAGGATATCCAAGCAATCTATCTGCCTATTCCTACATGAAGTTTTTCTTCCAATAGATCTACACAATTTTCTAGGTAGTTATGCAGCCATAATCATAAGAAAGACAAATGCATTCAGTCAATTGTATTGTCTGTCTCTGACTCTCGGACAATGGAAGGCTGCTCCAGTGGTAGATCCCTGGGAGGTCAGGAGTTCGAGTTACAAAGGGAGAAAGTGGAAATTCTTCGCTACTGATCTCTTCAGGGTGGGGCAAGAAAATAACTAGCCAAAAAATCAGCTCTGGAATTCCAAGTTGTAGATCTGCATCTAAGTACAGAACTCCAAACCAGAAAGACCAAAGACACCTTTCAGATAAATAAGCACACATCTATTATCTAAACACAGGCATCATGCAGTCACATTTTCTTCCCTCTCAACATCAAATTTACTCTACTTTTAGTTATCACTATACTCTTAAAAATCTTAGTTCCTTTTGTACATTCGAGACTATGCAGCTCCAATTTCTAATTGACCAAAATTACTATCCCGGAAAGAAAACAAAACAAAAAGTAAGTGTCAACAAATATTCAGTGGATATTCAATTAGCTTTATGCCCAAAATAGTCCCTTAACTATGCCCTAAAATTTCACTTCATCATCATAAAAGTTAACTTCCATTCATGAAGTAAGAATTCGACAGAAAACTAGTCTAAAACCCTGTTCAAGATTAAATACATTAAGGAAACCAAGCACACTTTTTGCCAAGTGATCCAGTATTGCGGGAAGAAGAAAAAAGAAGATGACTAGTGAAAAAAAACAAAGCACAAACCACACAGGGGCCTAATTTGAATCCGAATCACACTCATTAATTCTCAAGTATAGAAATCAGCTAAGGCAGTAAGAATGTAGGTATGGTATAACGAAAGTCATTTTCTAGTGTATAATTACCAAAAAAATATTATTTTCCACCAAAGGGGGAACATGCCTTCTCTCATTTATGGACGGAGGTCATATTCCTTACAACTATAACTTTCAATACCGGATCACTTACTCCAAACAACAGTAGACATTATTATCAATCTATACTAAATAAATCATCAGACACTATAAAATTGGCTAATATTATTATGCACTATTAATCTTTGACACATTTATTTGGAAAAATATTTTTCACTCACCAGGAAAAAACCATAAAACATTTGATAAGCCAAAGAAGTCATTTTTACCATTTTGATTGAAACCATAAACCAAAATTTCAAGGAAACCAAACACAACAAAATCACTTTGCATGATTAACACATTTTGTGTCATACCAAACACACTTAAGAAGAAAAAAACCACAAAATCACAAATTGCATACTCAATAACTTGAAATTAAACTTCCCCAATCCAAAGCACTGCCAAAAACTCATACTTGGAAATACCTTACAATAATACACAAAAATGGAATAATTTTTTTTTTTTTGATAATTTCAAGAACACACACAGAATTAAAAGTATACATAATCAATAACACAAAATCGCATACATACCCATTTTAATATTCTGACAGTCATAAATTTCAGAAAAAAAATAAAAAAAATCACCTAGTAACTTCAAATTCATATTACTATTTTTCAACTAACTGAAATGCAAATTGAAAAATTAAAGTAATAATTTCAATTTTTTTAGAATTTTTTTTTAAAAATAGATCAAAGAACATTCGATACCTGTTCATGCTTGCTATGTTGCTACGTGGAGAAGAAGCAAAGAAGCAATTCCCTTAACACTCGTTTTGGAGACTTAAGAGTTGGGCAATTTTAGTTTTGGGCCTAATTTTATTGGAAATATTTACACAAGTAGCCTATTTTTTTTACATAGAACTATTTAAAGTGAAGCCACATTTTTTTTTTGTGTTCATTGCTAGTTATGCAGAAGTGAGTTTTGAATTTGGATTTGAACGACTAGTTATATAATCTACTTTTAGTTTGATATACTAGAAGAAGAAAAGGGAGGAAGCTATTTGTGTGCATAAAGTTCAATCATATATGTCTAAATGTCGAAAGTTTGCTTATTTCTAAATCGTATGAAGTTTGGCTTACTAAGTTAGCTTTAGCAAGCCAAACTTCAGACGCGTATGTCTAAACTTCAGATCCATGCGCCTAAAGTCGATTTAAAGTGGCTAAAATTACAATGCTTTAAGCTTCAATTATGGTTTAAATGGGGGTTTTGATATCGGGAAAATGCACAAGTACCCCCCAATCTATGCCCGAAATCCCAGAGACACTTATACTATACTAAGGTCCTATTACCCCTGAACTTATTTTATAAATAATTTTTTACTCCTTTTCAGCCTACGTGGCACTATCAACCAGATAGCTTGAAAAAATTATCAACACGCGCTGAGCCCAGAAGATAGTGCCACGTAAGCCGAAAAGGAGTAGAAAATTATTTATAAATAAGTTTGGAGGTAATAGGACCTTAGTATAGTATAAGCGTATCTCTGAGATTTCGGGCATAGATTGGAGGTACTTATGCATTTTCCCTTTTGAAATCAGCTATTTATACACTTCTTCATCAGGAAATTAGAGACAAGTGCAAAAATAACCAGTTGGAGGAGGAGCACTGTTTAAAATATAGCCAAAACTATAGAGTATTCAATATATAATAGCTTCATCATAAAATTCAGACATGAAAGACTGAAGCTGATATTTGTCAAAATTCAGTATACATTGGTGCGTCAAAGCCAACAGGGAACAGAAATAAATCATGCAACTGTGGGAACATTCACCTGAAACAAAAACATTTGTTCCACACATTGATCACAAGAATTTGGAAGAATCGCAAATTTTAACTTTTATACCACCCACAATAATTTACTCAGATCTCGAAAAATACTAAAACAAGATCAGTCAATGAAGAATGTAACATGTTCTCATGTGAATCAAGTGCTTCAGCTACTGTTTCCTACTCTTTCCTTTCTTTGCCTTATCCTTTTCCTGCAGTTTCTTTCTCTTTGCTTCTGCTGATATCCATGTGTAATCTTGAGGGACTACAAAGGGATCTTGAATGTTTTCGATCCTATTACTTGGACTGCCTGTAGAAGAACCAGGACGTTGATATGGGGCTTTTATCCACTGAAACCATGACGAACTTGAAGGCTGTGCCCCTGATGGACTCTCCCTGCCCGAAGCAGTAGGGCTGGAAGGAGGAGTTGCAAACTCATCTAGTGGCTGCAATTCTTCGAATTTAGTGAATGTCACCAATACTCTAATCGTTGGAACAACTGGAATTGCTACCTGAAGCAGCGAAATAAATTCTTAGGCTACTGGAACTTAACATATAAGTAATTAGTATCATAGAATGCATGCTCCTTGTGCATGTGTATACTAAGACAACGACAACAACATACACGGTAATCCCACAAGTGGGGTCTAGGAGGGTAGAGTGTATGCAGACCTTACTCCTACCTTGGAAGGTAGGGAGGCTGTTTCGGACAGACCCTCGGCCATGTGTATATCTAAGACCTTTAACAATTAGAGTAATTTCTATAGAGTTGACAATCATGTCAAACACATGTTGGGAGGAAAGGGATGTCAAGCATTAGATGAAGGAGACCAAAGGTACGAAATTTAGGTATCTAGTCCGAGAAATAACAAAATCCTATAGAAAATCTTTGATAATTTCAGTCAACATACTCGCAAATAGGCAATAGCTAGTCTGAAGAATACCATGGTGAAAACGTTTCTATAATACCGACTAGTAAAAAAAAATCCACATCTGGGGAAATTCTACAGGATGAATGCATCTATCTAATGATTCATTTTCTAGAAATGATGTTCAGCTGGAAGTTCCACCTTCATTCCAAAGGGGATTAGGCCAGCCTTACTCCCATCTAGATTAAAACTCCTCTCTGCTACTGTACTCTTTTGCCCCAAATACCATTGCAACTTACCTATGTAGAGCTACAGGGTCTCTTTTACTACACTTCAATTATCTAGTGGCAGGATACACCATAATAATTCCTCAAAAAACTACATCATTTGTTCCCTCATTATAGCTAAAGAGCATTTGCAATATACAACCTTTTAAGGTTCAAGTCTTAACAAAAAGTAGCTTCATACAGCTTAACCATGAAAAACATCAACATAAATTATGTCCATTCAATTGCACTTGTCTTACTGTTCAGCTGCATTAATGATTTGTACATGTCAAATAGTTAAAAAATCCAATCCTTAAATGCTATATCATGAGTACCCAAAGAGTTTCGCACTTGCATTTAATGGTTGCACCCACAGTGAACTTACAACAGTTCAATTCTGCATTGATGCTTATTACAGTTTTATGGCATTGTGATCCTGTTTCTATACATTAGGTTTAATTGGTCTGTATTGGAAGTTTTCACTCCTATCCTTTGTTTTGCCAATCCTTCAACACTCGATCATGAATACCTAGATTATTCAAATTTATGGGTCATGGTTGCACAGATAACATAAACTGATAGATAAGTAAAATTTTGGTTGATGCTGATGAGAGTTATCTAACAGCAGGCAACCACCACCTCAGTGATGCAGGACAGAGAGTAACTGTTTTGGACTAAAGCTGGTAAGATTTTAGTAGGAGTATAGTTGAATCCATCGTCCCCGGGATCTTACATCTTTATGGCTCATGGAAAGGGGGAAGGGGGGTAAGTGAATCTGAAGCTTCAGGATCTACGATGGATCAAAAGTGATGCTGATTATACAGGCTTAGTTTTAAGAACTTAAGCCAAACGTCCCAAAAGTACTGGTGGGTGGCACCAAAAGATGCAGTATCAAAAATGAAGTTAATTTGAGAGGCTTAAAAAGCAGAAAGCTGATGAAAATTATGGATTCTTGAGCATGACACTAATATCAAAGATGATGTCCATGAAAAGAGAAGTAAATAGAAAAAAAGGTTTTCTCATTAACAAAATACAAGAGAGATCCTTAAAGTTTCATAATTAGAATATTCCTAATTGCTATGACGTAACATGACACGTTATTCATATATATTGTTTCATTTTCATCTACACATGTTGTTAATGAAGTCATTTGACTTTCACCATGCCTCCTCCAACTCAAAGTGGTTAAACACCTTGAGTTACAACACAATTGGAAAATCAAGTTGGGGCAATCATTAGAATAGTGTCACTGAAACCGTATGCTGGAAACAAAATTTCACTTCGCATTGCCATTGGAATGACTAGGCAATCGCACTAAATGCAATCCTTGAAACACCACTGAACTTGAGTACATGTATGATGTCAGTTTGATTTATAGGTTGTTGACCAAAACAAATACGTCGCCAGCGGACCACAATGTTGTCAACCTATGGCCCTGACTAACTGATTATTTGGTGATGACATGATGCTGATTGGGCATTGACATGTTTAAGATATGGCATTGATCGACCCAGTCTAAGATGTCAAGTACTGGACCTACTGGTTGGACAGTGCACTAACTAGAAATTTCAGCTAATATGGACTATTACTATATAGGACAGATAGACCACTAACTTTTTTTGGGGGGGAGGCTTGAACCTCGACTATTCCACTGGGTACTTGCCACCTCCCACATAGACTGCTAACTTGAGAGGTTATCTAACATAGACCAAAGAGTAACAAAAGTGGAGTGCTGATTTGACAGGTTAGCTGATGGAGTTGATCAATTAGCTTCTGACAAATTTGGACTGCTATATTTATGGATCAACTAACATGGACTGATGACAAATGGGGACTGTTGAAACTTAGCACAAGGGCCATGTGGAACAGATGAGCCACTGGATCCTAAACTGCATATCTGGAGGACTTCAAGGACTGTCCTCCTTTGCCTTCCCTGCTGACCCCATCACTTACAGCACTTTCCTTTTCTTATATTAGGCATCACTACGGGGTTATGGTTTTGGAAATATTGGTCATTTTTTACTATCTTTGTTCCATTCCAAATACAGGCTAGGAATAATATGACTGCATCCCATAGTTGCATTTCACTAGCCTTTGTTCAAGCATACTAGATGAGTATCAGGGGTTTAAGTTGGCATCCATTGTGGCTCTAGTCCACTTTGCAATATAAGGGGTACCTAGGTACTAACTAACATTGTGCCTTATAACCTCATCCCTGTGAATTCTTTTTCAAAAGGGTCTTTCCTTCTCTGAGACGGCCTCGTCATCCCTTTTTCGAGGAACTGCTTCGTCCCTTTGAATTCTTATACCAATAAAGTTACAACTTTTTTTTATAAGGAAAAAAAAAGACGTTCTATAGATGGATATGATACTCTATGACAGACACACCCAACCTTCCATACAAAATGGAACCTATCGGTGCACCAAAAAGACATTAAAAATAGGAGGCTATCCCTCATATGTATAAAAAGCCATGTTCTTTCCCTTCAAAACTATCATTTATCCCTCTGTACTATTCACCTAAATGCTACTGGAGGAATATTCTACACCCAACACCTTCTCTTCCATCTCTGAAAGGCCTAACTAAATATTGCATCCTTTATAATACTCCGTGTGGAAATAGGTTGAAGTTATTTATCATCATACAATCTAAAATCTGCTCAAAAAATCAACTTTTTGCCTAATTTGACCCATATTTCTTATAGCATGCCAGAATATCACCTCTAGCCTTTTTCTCAGAGCCAAGTCAGCTAAGCCAATAAATCCGAAGGGAGTTTCCGAAGGGTTAAAGGTCATCATGTCTAAAGTTCCTTTTTTTAAAGAAAGTAACTTATCCTATGGACAACATTTAGTTAAGCCAAACCCTAATCTCCATAACTGTGTGAACTATTTCCTCTATAACGGAAAGATGATTTTTCTTTGCAACTGCAAACTTTTATATCCAGTTTCCTGTTACATTTATATATATATTTCTTAAAGATTGGATGGCTAACCTTCAATAACCACAACATGCTGGTTGTCGCAAATATTAGATATTAGACAAAAGAAGAAAGTATCTCTTTCCCATCAGTTTAGAGATCCTAGGAGCCATCTGGTTATCTCCACCTTACTGTTACCTTCCTAAAAATATGCTGTCTACAACTATCCTAATACAATCTTCCTTTAACATTCCCTTCCACCAGCAGTGGAGATTAATGTCTACAATATTTTATTTCTTTATCATGGTCCAGAGTTCAGACTCTATAACATTTTCTTCCCACAATTAAGATTTTCAAATAGTCCCTTAGTTCAATGACCTATATTCTCAACAAACTGTAAAAATGAATCCTACATTAGGACATTGACAGTTTACTAAATATAAAAATATATAATTACGATTAGCAACTTCTAGTTCAAGAGCATGATCAAAATACAAAGTGGAACACAAAGAAAACCAAAATTTACTATTTTTAAGGTTTTAAAACTCTTTTGTTTCTTGCTCATGGAGAACATATATGTATCAGCTAGGACTATAATACAAACATATCACTGGTCAAACCTAACAATAATTCAAAATCACATGAGTGTTGAACTAGGAATCAAATTTAACCGCGAGTGCATGATGCATACCTTTACTGGGAAGGTTCCTTTTGGAAGTTTTGTTGTGAGAATTTCCCTCAACCGCCGGATAGCTTTAACTTTGTTAGCTAGAATGTCAAGCAAAGGAAGGAGCTCTTCGGTTCTCAACGGGAAATCTGGAGAAAGCCAAAGAACAGGCCTCAGTCCTTTCTTATACTCATTTTCTCGGCTTCCATCTTTACGCCGATTTCCATTTTCAGCATTGCTAGATGTAGAAGCCTTTGCATCCCTTCCTTGTCTAAGCTCATCCCTCGTCACCCTGACATCCACAGAATGCCTCCCTGGCCTAGTTTCATTTAAAGGTGAAGAACCCTCAAGATAATTGCCAACCTTCTCCTCAACACATATGGAACTTCTTGGTGGGACAACTCGTTTCTCCCCTTCTGGCTTAATATCCCGTTTCCTCCAGCTGTTAAACCACCTCTTCTTTTCCTGCTTATTATCGTCATTTCTGCAACCATTTAACTCCTCAATGGGAATATCTCTTTGTTCATAACAACTATGGCGATGTGGAATGATCCCATCTCCATTCTCATTGCTTAAATCTGAAGAGTCTGACTTGAGAGCAACCTCAAGCTGCCTTCTTTCTTCCTCTGTCAGGATATCATCAAACTCTTCACTCTCTGCTTCATTTTCATTGCAAGAATTGAAAAATTCATCATCCGTCATAGCTCCAGGAACCCTCCTTGATTTTATGCTCACAACCACATTATGCATATCATATACTTTAGCTTTCCAAGAACCTACCATCTCTGTTTTCTCCTGGCGCCTCCATGTCGTTTGTGGCAACAGAACTGCCTCAGTGACATCAATTCCAGGCCTGAATATGTTAGTTTGAGACATCGCAGCAACTTCTTGCTGAACTTCTGCGTCAGTCGCTGGAGCACCAGCACCGTCTAAAGCATTCATAATTTCCTTCTCTTTATGTGAGATCATGCAAAGTGATCCAGGAGCAACTTTACCATCCTCAGAACCATCACCAAGGAAAAGAATGCTCTGATCTGATCGCTGAATGCGGAAGCCATCAAAGCCAGCCAGTGTCATATCAGCCCTTAAATTAGCACCCCTCTTCCAAATCTTATATGTATCTGAAGGGGCAATCCTAGAAATGAAAGGTATAACAGAGCTCTCAAAGTGAAATGTTATTTCCATATAAAAATCCCTCATCCTCTTCATCGTCCCAATCAACCGGGGCAACCTTCTACACCATTTTGCCCAAGCCAAAGGCTGGTAGTGCCTAACTATGATCTTCGCAATCCTTTCTTCCCTATTACATATTGCCTCCTGCAAGGCACTCCATCCATGTTCATTCTGCAAGCTCCAATCAGCACCAGCAAGCATAAGCATCTCGGTTGCAGTCTCATCACCAAGTTTGACAGCCAAATGAAGAGGACTATCCCGGTTAGGGACATCCCGTCGATCAATCACTGCAGAAATAGCATCAGCCTTAGCTTCCTCGGCCAGCGATACTGCTTCAGTATGAATCTCAGCAGGATCACAAAGCCGAGGCAACGCAGCAATTATCTTCCTCAAAGAAGCATAATCTTTCAAGACTATACCTTTATGCACAGGGCTATGTGCATATTTCGAAACATCAATACCAGCCATACCTCAGAAGTAGAGTATTCAAAGGCAACACCCTACACTACAATTACACTGCCAAACCCAACTCAATCATCAAAAAACAGGAAGCAATCAACAAGCAAAAGCAGTAAACCAACAACCCTCCACCCAAAATCAAACCACTAAACAGAATCCCCTAAAAGACTCAATTTTTTCCACTTAAACAACAACATGTACCAATTTCTCCCAACACCCTTAACACAAAACAAGACAATAACTCATACAAAGTCTTTCCCCAAAATCATTCCAACCCAGTTCAAGTTACACCATTTAAAACCAAGAAACAATACAAAACTCAGAAAAGAATAGATTTTTACCACAAACAACAGGAGTATAGAATCTTTAAGAGGGACCCAAAGAGTAAAAGTCAAGAAATCACACCTTATTGTTCTCAAACAAGCACAGAAAAGACCCAAAATTGGTTAACCAAAAAGGCACACACACCCCTTAGCTCCTGAACCCACCAAATAACCCCCCCTTCTTTACACATAAATAAAAATGAGAGATCTTGGTGATCTGATCCAGATCAGACAAACCCCAAAAACATGCATGTGGGGTGGTGCAAGAATCTTGAAACAAAAAGGGAACACTTTTTTTTCCCTTTTTATTCTTTATCAAGAATTTTATAAAGAAATTATGAGTAATTTTTGGGAGAATCTTGATAAAGCAAAACCCAAAACTGAGTCAAGAATCAAAAAGGAAGAAAAATACACAAAAAATATTTAAAAGTATAGAAACCCCACTAGTCAAGCAAAGGGGGGACACAAATTGTTTCATGTAAAAAGGGAATAAAACCACACTATCTTTAGAGAAACAAAAAAAATGAGAAAAATGGAAAAAAAAAAGAAAAAAGAAAAAAAAAGACCCTTTTTTCCTCTTTGTTAATACCTCTAGAGTGAAAGAGAAATTGTGAAAAATGGGGAAATTTTGGAGTAACAAGAAATCAAAAAAAGGTTATTGAGGGTAACCATTTTTGTGTAGGGGGTGGGGAGACTCAAAAAGGGAAAGTGTTGCATGTGAGCCTGAAAAGAGGGAACTATGCTTTCCTATTTCAATTTTTTAATTATTAAATGATATTTATTTTCAAATATTGATGATTACATATTCAGTGTCATTTCATAAACATGTTCTGATAATGATAGAGTGTACGTAGACCTTATTCTCAAGATAGTAAAGTTATTTTCAATAATGCATCAACTTAAAATACAACTAAGTCAAAACTATTCGAAAAATTCAATATAATTCTACGAATGTGTTATGAGAATGATAGAGTGTACGTGCATAGACTTTAATCTAAAGATAATGAGGTTATTTTTTGATAGAACATCGACTTAAAATAAAGCAAAGTCCAAAACTATCCAAAAAAGAGAATACAAAATTGAAATTTTTCCATCTTTTGTTTATCTTTTTAACATGTTGAAGTTATTTATATAGCGCTAGTTGATTAGATGCAAAAAAAATATATATATATATATGTCTAAAGCAAATCTTAAATGTTTTTGTGACTCTTCAAATTGTAACGAGGTCAAAATTTTACCAACAAAATTCAAAGTTAAAAAAAATAAACACATGAAAAAAATAAAAGAAATTTGATATATATATATATATATAACATTAAAAAGATAATGTGAAGGAATTTAGATGAACTCTTGAATCCCTCTCGTTCTACTTTTGGCTCTTAGTAATCTTATTAAGAGTATGTAAGCTTTTAGAAATAAAATTTATTTTAAATATAAACAAATATTCTTGATTTGAAACAAATTTTTAAAAAATGTATCACGATAAAAATATTATATTAATATATTTTTGAATGAGGAAAGAGTTGCCACATGCTTGGATGAGGGCTCAAGAAGAGTGGAGTAGGAGTAGGATAGGTCTATAGTCTTGCAGATGATTCAGATTCTTTTTGGAAATTTAAATTAATTTAATAAAAAAAAATTAAGACAAGAAAAAATCTTAATTAAGTTTCTATTTTGGGTCATTTGAATTATAATATGATCTTTTTTACTCCTTTTATATATATAATAATAAAATATTCTAATAAGATAATATTTGTCATTGTTGTTTTTTTCTCATCTCTTCCTAATCAAATTTTTATTGAAAACAGTCTTTATATTACCACAATATAAGATTAAAATTTGCATATATGATTCTCTTCGAATCTTACTTATGAATTTTATTTATTTTTATTATTATTATTATACAATAAATATATTTAATTGTTTTATAGGATATGGTTGGTAGATATAATGGGTGAAGAGTTTATCCACGATATCTACTGCATGGGAATTGGGAGGGCAGAAAATTCAATTATGAAGCAAGGATAGTGACTACAAATAGGCCAACGGGGGTAGAGTAATAAATTTTTATTAAATATTAACAGAAAAATAATTTTAATATATTATGATTATAAGTAATAAATTAAAATGTATAAATATTTATAGTTGTGTGTGATAAATGATAACAATGTATGTGAAGATAAAGCTGAATATAACATATTTATTACGAATTTAATTGAATTTAGTTTTTTTATACGATTCAGGTATATTCATATGTTAAAATTATTATTAACATTTTAGTAAATATTCATGAATTTTAAAATCATAATTCTGAAAGTGAAATAAATTTGACAAATATTTGATGAAGATTGATTTGAGGAACCTTATGGTGTAATTAATTGGGAATTCTTCATGATTAAGGTCTAAATAGTCTTGACTCTAGAGGTATCATTATTTTGAAGGTATTCTCAATAAAGATGCGTCATTATTCGAAACATCTTGTGATTACTGAACACCAAGAGAAGACAAAGAAGTAAATGAATATTTTTCAACATGAACGTCAAGTCAAGCCTTTTTTCAAGGAGTGAATCACACAAAAATCATTCCTTCTTAATTTACATCGAATAAGTAGTCTTCGAAACTAATCTATAAGAGTTGTTGTTCGTTGACTCTTCCTTCGAACATTGATTCGATTTTACTCTTTTCGATTGAATTGTACTTGATTTCTTTGATGTCTAACTACTACATTTTTTACTTTTGACGTATTTTCAATTAATTTAACAACGTATCTTGTTTATTTTTGCCCTATACAATATTCTTCCATACCAAAAATACCTTCAAAATGGAATATTAAAATAGGAAAACATGAAGACGACAATTCAAACTTTTTGACCCTAAACTTTAGTTCTTTTTTTATGTGAAGCAAAACACTGTCTCAAGGTTGGCCTTTGTGTTTTTTATATGATAACTATGTAAACAGATAACTACTATCTGTACTTTAATAATTAGTTAATTAAGTAGCTTAATTACATTATAAATTAAATAATGTTTTTTACCAAAAAAATGTCAAAGAAGATAACAAGAGCATAATGTTTACACAAGGGATTATAATTTTATATCACTTTTTTTAATATCGATGCCGATATATTTTTAATCATTTCGATCCTTATATTATTTACTTAAGTACATATTTTTTTATTAACTAAATGATATGTATGTTTTGAAAAGTATATTACTCTCTAATAGTGTTTTAAAAGGCGGGGCGTGAGACGAGGCGAGGCGTTTTACTTAGTATAGAGCGAGGCGTAAGCCTTGAGACGTGGGGCGTAAGTCCTACGGATCTTTAAATTTTTAATTTACAATATAGTATAATAATATAATAACACAAAATTATAAAAATACATCAATATTACAAACATAATTAAGGAAACTCATAGAAAATAAAACTTCTAACATGATTATACTAGTATAAATAATCTAATATCTTAAACTTCTAATAATAAAAGAATCATTATTTCTAAAAATATTTTTTTTATTATACTATACAATTTACGCCCCCCCCCCCCCCCCCCCCCCCCCTCTCGTCCTAAAAGAAAATAATCTATAAAACTTACTACTATTATAATAAAACATCACTCTATCATGTAAAAATCAAATTAGCTTCAAATAGCTAAACAAAATGTGATAATTTTGAGAAATATGACAAAACTATGAAGACCAATGATAAGTGAAAAAGTAAAATTTTGCTATGTATTTTTAAATGAAATGTTACGTACTAAATAAGTACATGCACAATGTTACCAAAATAGTAAAGATATGATACTACAACTTGTTATTTGAGTTACTCACAATCTTCTTATCTCTATAGATTAAAAAATTATTAAGTATCATTCAATTATTCAAAAATTATGAGGGTCAACAATGTTAACTAAAAATTTTAACACATAATTTGTGTAAGATCTATTAAGCGAGCCCCGAGCGTTGGACGTTGGATGTGCTTAGGGCGTATAATCGGACGCTTAGGGTGTAAGTCTTACAGAACTAAGTCCCACAATTGAGTTTCAGGGCGTTTTGCTAGAGTCCCGCCCCAGGGCGAGCCCTGAGGCGAGTCCCAACATAGTTTTTTAAAACACTACAGTCTCGAATATGAAGTAAAATATAAAATTTGATATAATACGTTAATAGTTGAATAATTTAGCACTTAAAACCAAAAATTAAGAAATAAAGTTTAGAATTAATATTAATTAACATCAAAGCGTATTCTAAGGATGATATCACGACAAATCAGGTCAAATCGAGAAGCTTATAATGTAGATAAATTTTCGATTCATAAACAGACTAAGTTAAGTCAACAACAAAAATATTTAAATAGTAATAAAAAGAAGCATGAAAATAAATAAAAATAAAATAAAAATATCACCCCATAACTAAAATACTTCGTCAGTCATAAGGATCAAAAGAGCACATATCAATTAATCATATACAAAATGCACTTAATAAGATATTACAAAGATCAAAATTAAAATTTATCGATATTTCAAGAAACTATGAGTGCTAATTTCTCTTTATACAAAAAGGATTAATTAACTAATAATTATATCACATGATGGTCATTATTTTGTTTAGTCAAACTAATTAATCACCCTTTTTTTCCGACATAATTGTCTGAAAAGTCTCCACCTAAAGTTAATTAAATACTATATAACATAATAATATATCACATGATTCAGTGGATGTAAACAAAAAACGACAACATGGTTTATGCATCATCAACTTATTAGTACACAAACAGACAAAACAATTTTTAATAATATTTGTATAAATAAAGGACATTTTAGTATAAGATTAAATTTAATGATTAGAAAGATGCATGTGATTAGACATGTTACTGTTTGGATTATTAAGCATACAATAATAGAAAAAAGATAATTATTTTGTGTTGTGTAATTCTTTTGAAAAGTATTTAAAATGTGTTGATAATTTATTTTATGAAGGTAAATGTTATTTGTTTTAGATACACTGTACTTAAGTGAATTCATATGTATAGAAAATACATTGATTCTCACACTCGCCTCTCTCCCTTTTTCTCTCACAGTTCTTTCTATGTATCTATATTTTCAGAATGTATATAGTATATATATCTTAGATACATGTATCTAGTATGTTTCACATGTATCTGAGATACACTAACTCTCTCGCTCGTCTACCTCCTATCTTACTCGCCTATCTCCCTATGTATATGTATTTCAGAGTGTATCAAGTAGCAAACTATATGTATCTAGGTGTATCTGATATAAAAATATTAATTAGTGAGACAATATATAATTATTTCAAGCAAAAGGAGAATTAGTAAATATAATAGGAATATTTGTGTAATTAGGTAGCTTTTCCTTTTTTTTAGTCAAAATAGCATATAACATTCTTCATCTTTTGGTATAAAAGGCCCAAACCAAGATATGGATCCTTGGCCCAATGTATTCAACATATTATTGGGCCCAAACCCATATAGTTTTCCAACCCAACTAGGTGTTTGTTCCTTTTTAGATGGGTATAAAAGGCCCAAGAACAAGAGTTTACTCCCATTTTTAGAACCTCTATTTAGAAAATAGCCATCCTTTACAAAAAAATTAAGTTTAGCTGTACATTTATAACCAATAAATATAAATGTACAATCATATATAATATAATAGATTCAAAGCCTATCCTAATTCGTTATTTGTCAGTATTTTGCCCCTTTCTTATATTGAATCTCACATCCATAATAAATAGGGATATTATGAACCTCTTTATAACGATTTTAAATACTTTCTTTGTCTCAATTTATGTGACATTTTTTGTTTTTCTAGAGTCAAACAGTTTAAGTTTGACCGGAAATTTGCGCATGAAATCTTCAACTTTTTTGAAATGAAATTTATATATTTATAAACTATGTAAAAAGTACTATAATTCACAATAATTGATAATTCAAAATGTTTAAAAAATCTATGAAAATTTTACTGTCAAAGATAGATTTGTTTGAATCTCGAAATTTGAAAAGTGCCACATAAAATGGGACGGAGGGAGTAATTCCTATCTTATGAATTAACTTTTGACTTTTGAAGTTAAATTACATCAGAAGGTCTATTTTTTTTAAGTTTTGATTCTCATTCAGTGTCCGTAACTCACTCAGACTATATTAGAATCCTACACTATAGGATCCATTCGAGACTGACGCTCCCAAAAGTTCTTTTATCTTTAATTATTGGCCTCGCTTTTATTATATTACTATGTAATAAGAATTTGTGCTTTAAAAAGATTCACATTTAAGTTATGCATCATTTTATTCCAAACATTAGGACTGGACTATAAAAATACTTTTCCTTCTCAAATTATTTATCGTATTTTTAAAATATTTTTTAAGAAAACACTGATTAGGTTTTCTTTTTCTTTCTATTCTGCCTTTATTTATGTTTTAAGTATCTTTTTATTGAATATTTATTTTATTTATAATAGGGAAAATAGTCAAAAATGCCCTTAGACTATGTGAAAGGAACAAAAATGCCCTTGCAATCAATACTTTGGTCCATAAATGCCCCTATAGTTACTAAATGGGCCAAAAATACTCTTTTTCGAATAAATATATTGTTTTTTTTCTTTTTAAACATATCTTCCTCCTAATTAGCATATTATTAAAGAACATTGTTCTTGTTTTCTTTCTTTTAAAATCACTTTAACATAAAAATGTAGGATTGTTTTTTTCTTCTTAATCTCATTTTATCAATTAAAATAGAATACACCCTTTCGACAGATAATATATGTCATATATATAAGGTCATAGTATATCCTTAATAAAAAATAATTATAATAAAATAAGAAATATTTTCATTTTTTATTTTTTTCTGAATTGAAGTAAGATACATATTTGCTAATTTAAATGATATTATTAGAAAAAGAATGTATTATAAAAGAAAATAAATAATAAATTTTATTTGGAAAATAAGCATTTTTAACCAATGAAATAACAATAAGGACATTTTTGGACCAAAGTATTGACGACAAGGGCATTATTGGACCAAACTACAAATGAAGAATATTTTTGTTCCTTTCACATAGTTTAAAGGTATTTTTATCATCTTGATATATTTATTATAATCTTCAAATATTTTAAAAATTACGACAAATAAGTCGAGATAGGAGAGTGATAATTCATTTGTTTTAGTTCTTTTTGGGAAATGGTTTGGTGAGCATTTCAAGTAGGTGGTGTCAATTCTAGTCTAGACATATCACATAATGCAATCTTGACAGCATATATATATTCTTATCTCTATAGTCAATTAATAGAAGGCACCTAAAAACAGAATTTTTTTTTTTACAAAGATGATATGTCATCTCTCTTTTAGAACTTGCAATAATAATGTTTTGTTTTCAAACTATATATACAGTAGTATTAATATATTATTATTGCTAACTTTGAATATGTGACGAATGATAGCATTGTGAAAAGAGAAAAAGTGAATATTACAAATCATAAATAGGAGGAGGAGAAATCAACATGGGTTATCGGAATAATAATTTCAATGCAGATATCAAATAACAAGCCGAGAAATCACATAAATAATGGTGGAGGAGTCTTTCAAGTTTCAATATTGGTAGTAGTTAGGCCTTAATTTGGATAATATTTGGTGAAAGTTAAGAAACTATTTAGAAATTAAAGTACTTGACGAACATGAATTTTACTTGAATTTTTTTAAGACTCGCGAATGAAAATCATTATTTTATTTGAAATCAACAAGGACTTGTAGAATGATAAGTTAAATTAAGGGCGCTTTTCGAATTTACAAATTTTAAATTTTAACGACATATATTCAAGTGTCATAATTTAAAGGGACTACAAAATATTCGTTATTAATGGTAAACATCAACATATATATGATAATCTTTTCACTAAAAGGATTCATTATTTATTACAATATATTATAAAAAAGAATTGACCAAGTATTTATAGTGTGATATCCGACGTCCAAATTAATAGAATTCAGATAAACTCCCTTCCACCCCTCAGCCTCTCTAGCTTTTCCCCTAACTAGTGGTAAGAGAGAAACATGAGATCGATGTTTGGGTTAAGCACAATTCACTCGTTCAAATATTGCTATGAACAACAATTTGATATATATTTAATTAGAAAAGGATAAAAAATAAGCTATTTATTTATCGAGTTTTGAACTTTGCATCATTGGATATAAATGGTTTCTTTAATATTGAGGAAAAAAACAAATAGTATATTAAATTAAGGATATAAATGGTTTCTTTAGTGTAAAGGGGGAAACAAATTGAAAATAAAGATAAAACTGATTTAACCAAAGCAAATCTGAGATAAAAACAATTACTCATAATGTAAGTATTGAACAGTTTGAAGTACATTACATGTCTAGTTTTAGTTCACTTCCCTCCGTTTCAAAATAGTTTGTCCCGTTTTGTCTCAAAAACTAATTTTGATTAAGTTATAAGTTGAATTTAGATTAATTTAATATTTTAAATGAAACAAACTCGATTTCACAATAGAAACATTCAAATATTATAATCACTAAATTCAAAGTTATGCATAAAATGAAACTAACGAAGAAAACTATTGTAGAAGATAATAGAAGGAGATGAGAGACAGACTCAGAGAAAGGGGATGAGAGGACTAGACAATTTTCTCAACAATTTGCATAAACCGTTCTTTCTCATCCGTCGTCCTTTTAATTAGTTGTTAATTGAGCCTGGGTCCCAAATCAATCTTTGTGAAGGCCTTCTAATTTTGCTGCTTTTTTTCGACCCAATACCTAGTTATGTGGCATCCATATAAGTTGGTTCATAACATTAAATTTAAATTTAAATAGTTAAAAATTATACAAAAATGTATCATAAGGCATAGCTCTTTTTATGTTAATATGGTTGAAAAACACGTTTTAAAATATTGATAAAAATTTAAGTGAATTTATCTTTAAAAAATTGAGACGTGACAACTATTTTGGAACGAAGAGAGTAGATTTAGGGCCCAATTGAACTATTTCTAACATCTTTACTTTAGGGGTCATTGTTTTGTAATAAGCTTGATACAGTGAGATATTTCAAGATTATTAAGTTTGAAACAAATTAATATCGTGTTTGGTTGACATAAAAAATTGTATTTATATTATCAACCTAACACAATATAGTATTTCAAACTTAATCTCAAATATAATCTTACTTTTATCTTATCAAACTTGATATCATTTTCCCACACCTTTCAAATGATAGACTCAAAATAATTTAATGCGCAGACCCATTTTTATTTTTATTTTGCTGTTCAATATGTTAGGTGACATGTTTTCCATTACTATATTGCTTTTCCTTACATGTATCATGCTAAAAGAGGCTTATTAATCAAGTATGGAAAATAGCAAAAGACATTCCTCAAAAAGAAAAAAAGAAGCACACATCCGTACTTTTCTAAAATAATTGTTTTATTTAAAGATACATAAAAATATGAAACAACTTTTTAGAAAGTTGAAAAATCCAATTACAAAAGCACTTTGTTTCACTTTATTCCCATTCCCCTCAATGATGGGACACAATTTTACATAAAAGGCAAAAGGCTAACTATATTTCTCAATTTTACGATTTAGAGTATATGTAGATTTTGTTTTTAAAAAAAAGTTATGTATGTATATCATTATCGTCTAATAAATAATGTATATATACGGTATACTTATTTGTTGTCTAATAAATGGTGTAGACTTACTTTTTTGTTAATAGACTGAATAAAAAAGGGCAAATTACAGAAATCACATACTTTTTAAACAAAATTACAATCTATTCCTTAAAAGTTTATAATTACAGAATTCTCTCAAACGGATACAATAATATAAGCGCTGATACATTAATCTGATGCGCGAAATACATTAATCGTTAAGTAAGATACAATACATTTTATACATAATACACTAATCTGATGTACATTTTATACATGATACACTAATCTGATGCGCGAGATACACTTATCTGCGCGAAAATGAGGGATTTTGGAGATTTGTAAAACTTATAGGGGATAATGGTGATAAGTAAACCAAAATGTGTGATTTCTGTAATTTTTCCATTAAAAAAAATGAAGTCTTAAAATTGATTTTTAAATTCTAAAATGCCACGTGATTTAAAAAAATTACCTCATATATTTTTTATGCACTCAGACCCCCTCAATTAAGAAAAACAACTAATTCTTCATCTATTCAGATCCGATCACCTAACCCATTTTATTATTGGATAGAAGAGGAATTGATTTTTTTTGTTTTTCATTAGGGGTAGGATCTAGGTGTAGAAAAGAGGTGAGATAATTTTTGAAAACCATGAGACATTCTTTAAATTAAAAAAATCAGTATTATAATTTTTTCAATTAAGTAATTATTAATAATTTGTTAATTTTTTTTTAAATATACACCATTTATTTGACGACAAAGAGATAAATATGTTCTAAATTGCAAAGTTAAAACGTATATTTACCTTTTTCCTTGCATTAAATCATATCGACTTTATTATATTGGTATACATAGTTGTGTATTATGATTTTTTTATTTTTTTTTACCGTGGTTTCCGGGCGTCGCTTTGCGAACCTGACTAGCTGTACCCACCGGGTCCCGCTGTTTCAAGGCGGGTCCACCACGGTTAGTTCCACGAGGCCCTGGAGACGCGGCCGGTTTGTAACGCCTCCAGTGGCCCTGCTGGGGCTCGAACCGGCGACCTGAAGGACTTTGTCCCAGGCCTTTACCAGCTGAGCTACCCCTCAGGGTTGTATTATGATTAAAAAATAGTCAATTATATATAATTAAATAAAAGAAATATATATGTATCTAAAAGCATATCATATTACATATTTATTAGTTTGATGTAAATATATATTGTCAATATAAGTTTTTCTCAAATATTACTCTTTCAATTTCAAGTCAAATTGACCTTTATATTACACAAATACAATGAACGAAATCAAAATTTTTATTAAGAAAATTTAAAAAATAAATAAGTACTGACAAAGAAATCGAATGAATGCAATATATATAATAATAATAACAATAATAATAATAATAATTATAATAATAATAATTATAATAATAATAATAATAATAATTTTAATCTTATATAATAAAAACAACATAATCATCATTTTTTTCCCATTAATCATGAGTACCAAATACACTGGGATATATTCCAAGACTTATTGGAGAGGCATAGTTAAAAGCACACTAGACAAAAACTACATAAATTAGCACTTACACCACACACATATAAAATGCTAAATAAACGAAGGAAGTTGGTTTTCATGGCGAATCTAAAATTTAAATTTAGTGAATTCTGAATAAAATTCATGACTTCACAAATTCACTAAACTTATTTTAGATTCACCTTTAACATTAAGCGCTCTTACTTTTTCTTGGTCAAGGAGACTGTGACATTTATAAACTCAGTTTTCTCTTTAGCCATACACTCAGACACAATCTCTTCATACTTTTGGAACACTAAATCAATCAATTTTGGATCAAATTGGCTCACAAGCAAAGGCTCAGCCACAGCTCTCATGCACCTTGACACATTGTAACCATCATTGTTAATATTTTCAATATTATTAGAAGCATTATTCCAATGAACTCTTGTAGTTTCCAATTTTTTTATAGTGAATGAACCTTCTTTTTCAACTATATACTTCACTTCTCCTTGTGATGGTGTATATTGAGGAATGTTAAATGAATCCACTTTCTCTTCTTCTATCAAACCCTGCATTAATTCATAAAGAATTTTTACATTATCAGAATAATTCAACCACGATTAAGAGTTAGCACTTGTTATTATATGTCAACTTAACATGATGGATGAACGTATACGTACAAAACATACCTCTAAAACCAATTCATTAAGAGCCATGGATAAAAGCTCCCAAATATAACAACATTCTTTGCTAGAAGGATCTTCACTTTCTCTTCCTAAAAATGTTAATACCATTTTTCCACCTTTCATCAATTCTTCTGAACGATATTTCAAAAAAATTGAAAAATCTTTTTGATATTGCTTATAATATGCTTTTATAACACTTGGTGGACTTAAACTTGCCATGTAAATATTCCCCTTGTTCTTTTCAATTAAATTAGGAACCTGATATATAATATATAAAATCAAAAAAATTAGAAGAAGAGATTTATAATAATTTATATCACAATGCAACTTAATTAGTATAAAATTAACTTACTTGAGATAGCCACATGAGACTATAAGAGGAGTGAACAAAATGCAAACTTTTTGAAGGAAAAAGTCTAGTATAAAATGAACCAGCCACACCACTAAAAAAACATGGACCAAGTCCTTCTCCAATTTGTTTTTTCAAATTTTGTTCAAATTCCCCTAACGATCGAAAAATCGCGTTAAAATCATTGCCAGGGAGATCATTGAAGCGAAAATAATACTCTGGTGATTGCAGATTGTGTTTTTTTCGTTCTTTTTCAACGATTTTAACAAGCTCTGATACCACTAAGAAAGTGTTCGCTCCAGAAGAACAACCCAAATCAGCAATGCATAATGTTTCTGGGAAGAGGCTACAATAGAGATCACTTATGGCTTGATCTGTTATTGGCTTTGTCATGAGAATCACCTTTCTCTGTTCATAAAATAATAAATATTATAAAGAACCATATATTATAATTCAGAGTTTAATTAACTTTCGCATAATATCGATAAGAGTAATTTATATATATATATATATATATATTATGTTAATTATCTAAAAGATAATTATAAGTTATGTTGCTCAAAATCTTAAAGAATATTATCTTGTGTCTGGTTCTCCAAAAATTATATATATTTTTTTGAAAACCAAACACATGCATGTACAACCTTAAGCCTAGAGGTTGATTCAGTATTCAAAGTTTACGATATCTATGTCTTAGAACGAGCTCAATATATATATATATATATATATATATATATATATATATATATATATATATGGTACCTGAACCAAGGAATTGTTTGCATAACTAATGTCTCCATCTCCTCCATTCATGCGAAGAACTTCAACAACCTTCATTTCTACTTTGTAATTATTATTTTTTCCTCCTTGATTTTTTTTAATGTGTTATATATATTACTCTTTGCTTGATAAAATTTAAATAATGTATCACCTATTTATAGGAGGATGATAGTGTAGTGTGTACATTATATTGAACAATTGCAATATTGTCCCTGCTAGAGATGACTCAATTCATAAAATAAGTGGTCCAAAACAAAACTTTACTTAAAATCTTGTCTGGGTGTACTGCTCCGAAATTGTGTCTTCCCCGCTCTCCAACACATGTCCCATAGCGTTCATTCGCACCGCCCAACCCCACACTCATACCCGGCCCACCTTCACCCGATCTTATAGTATAACTAAAGTCTTTACCGGTATTAGTTAACTGTCATTGGATTCACTGTTGCAATAATTTTAAGGGACATTTATAAAGAGTGCTAATTACTGCTAAAAATGCATATTAATTAGCGATCGTTAAGGTATTATTGTTGATTAATTGTCGATAAAAGATCATTTTGGTATAGTGATAGTTATGTAATTATATATAAATATTTTAGGATAATATTTTTCGCATATCAAACATAAAAAAACAAAAGAAATCTTTTTATTTTTCTAAAAAAATGTTTTTAATGAAAAACACACACTAGACCTCCTACACTGTCTGTAGACGTTAATTCGTAATGATTCATTAGAATTGGAAAACATGTTTTTTTCTTCTTCTATTAATATACGTAACAAAACATTTGACTTATCAAAACTTAGAGAACGCGGTTATAGCGGTGACTATTGAACAAGTTTTTTTGATTTGAGTTAGGTTAAAAACATGGAATTATTTGCACCATCACAACCTTCAAATAAAGTATTTTTTTATGGTAGCACCATGAATGAATGACATATAACAAAGCAACACCCAGACTGAAAATGAAATTATTTTTGAAAAAAAATAAATTCTTTATTCACAACGTAGGACTTTTCAAATTAATGAATCACCACAACAACTATCGAATATCGAAAATTAACTGAGACCAACAAGTTAAATTTTTTTTATTGTTATAATAAAATCTTATAATTATAAAAAAAGAAAGATCTTTACCCATATATTCTTAATTTATTTATCTTATTCTAACTTAACACCGCGTTTAAAAAAGAAGTATCGACTAGTTGCATTATTAATTGACAACGTTAAAAAGTCCGACTGTTGATTTTAGTACTTAAAATACACCCAATTTAGGCTTCCTAGACTTGTTGGAATTCTATTTAGGAAAGGAATTAGATGATTACCATTATCTTTAATATCAAATGATTTTTTAATCAAATTAGTTTCATTCTCAAACTATTGATCGTCTTAAAAGCATTCATTTACTTGACTAACTGAACTTAAATACATTCCCGATCTTACAATATGAGTGAAATACACCTCTAAAATTTAGGGGCATTTTCAACACTTCTCTCGGCTTTTATTAAGAGTCCCGTGCTCTATAAGAGTTTGAGACCACTTGCTATATCATGTGACAAATCGAGGGTATATCTAAGTTTAGTTAGTCATGTAGAGGAGTAATTTTTAAGACAATCAATAGTACAGGACGAACCTAATAATTTATGTCAAGTTCAAAAGTATTTTCAATACTTATCTCATTATTAAATTTCACTTCGTTCATGTACCTAACATGTCTTTTGGTCCCTCTTTGTTTGGTAAATTTTAATTTACGTCATATTTGGTTAAGCATATTTAATTTTCAATTTCTTAAAATGTGCAATTGTGATCCATTTTATTTCAAATTTGTGGGTAATTAATGTAGTTCTAAAAATAAATAACTATCCGATTTTTGAAACTCTTCAATCATTACTCTCAATGCGTTTAAAATTTAAACTCGAGAACTCTATACATCAATTCATTATAATCAATACATTCAAAATTTAAACTCGAGACTCGAAAACTTTGATTCTATCATATTGATCATACATCAATTCAATATAATCAATACATTCAAAATTTAAACTCGAGAACCCCGATTATGTCATATTAATCATACATCAATTCATTACAATCAATATGTTCAAAATTTAAACTCAAAAATTCTGATTCTTGTCATATTGTTCATACATCAATTCATTGTATTCATGCATCTAACCCGAAATGTATATGTATGACACTCGACTGTATTTATTGTTTTTGACACCTTGTGTGACGAGTTGGAATTACAAAAAAAAACCATCTAATTAAATGTTAGTGTAAATATAAATATAAATATTACTACTTAATTTGGCAAGGAGAAACATACAATCTTACATGTTCAAAATTTAGTAGCTAAACAACAAATCAACGCTCAGGCAGAAAATGAAATTATTTTTGATAAAAAAACTCTTTATTCACAATGTAGGACTTTCAAATTAATGAAGCACCACAATAACTGTCGGATATCGAAGAAATTAACTGAGACGGACAAATTAATTTTTTTTTATTGTTATAATAAAATCTTATAATTAAAAAAAAAGAAAGATCTTTACCCCATATATTTTAAATTTATTTATCTTATTTTAACTTGACACAACGTTTAAAAAAGAAGTATCGACTAGTTGCATTATTAATTGACAACGTTAAAAAGTCCAACTCTTGATTTTAGTACTTACAAAAAAAATTAACCTCATGAGACATGGTGATTATGACACGTGTAAGACTTCATACAAGACAAAGAAATGACAAACTTAACTTTGTCTCTTTGTTCATTTTATATAAAAAAATATTATAATAACATAGTATATAAATTATGACAATTTGTTGAATACCAGAATAATTTGCCGTAGGTTTTGATAAAATTTTATTTGTTTATTTATTGTAGTGCCTAGATTTTGGTTGAAACATATATAGCATTTAATTAACGTCATTTTTAGTTTGTATATCTCAAGTGTGAATTGTAAACTTAAAGTCTAACATAGTGTACAATATAATTAATCATGTCATCAAAATGAAATCGTCAATAATCAAAGATAGGTCATTTCATTGGAAAACCAATGTTTCGGTATCGAAAATTCGTTAATGATCATCTAAATTAAGATTATTTTTTTACGAAGTCTTCATTAAAAGCTTGATATTAATATCAATAATATTTACTCAATAACTATTTCATATTTTGTATCACCAAATATCTGTGTTTTTTGTGGAGGTAAAATACTCCGTTAAATTGTTGAAATTAATATATGGGTGAATAATGTGATTGCCAACGTATCATAATATTTATATGACTATAATTTTTAATATATTATAATATTTATGTGGCTATAAAAAATTGATCAGATATAATGATAACACGAACTTTGTGATTAATTATTATGACCTCGCCTGCATAAAAAAGACAAAGGTATAACAAACATTATGGGTGTGTTTGGTATGAAGGAAAATGTTTTCCTAGAAATTGTTTTCTTGGAAAACAAGTTGATTTTTGACTTATTTTCTCATATTTGGTTGGTGAGTAGAAAATATTTTCCGGAAAAGATTTTTAGTGTTTGATTTATGAATGAAAAATATTTTTGAGAAATATCTTTTATTTTTACTAGAGTAGAAAATAATTTTTGAAATTGAAAATATTTTGTAAAAACAAACTTAATTTTTTTTTTGGGAGTGAGGGAGGTGGTAGGGGGTGGGTGAGGGGGGGGTCAAGGGTAGGGGTGAAAAATTGAAATTTTGAAGTTGAAAATATTTTTTAAAAACAAACTGAAATTTTTTTCTCGAGGTGGGGGCTGTTAGGGGGGTGGGTGGGGTGGGGGGTCAAGGGTTGGGGTGAATAAAATAAAATTTTGAAGTTGAAAATATTTTTTAAAAACAAACTTAAAATTTGTTTTTGGGGGTGGGGGTGGGCTGGGGGCTGGGTAGGGGTGAAAAAAATGAAATTGAAAATATTTTTGAAAAACAAACTTAAAATTATTTTTTGGGGTGGTGGTGGGGGGGTGGGTGGGTGGTCGAGGGTATGGGTGAAAAAATGAAATTTTGAAATTGAAAATAGTTTTTAAAAACAAACTTAAATTATTATTTTTTTTGGGGGGGGAGGGGGGGCTGGTAGGGGGTGGGCAGGTGGGGGGTCGAAGGTAGGGGTGAAAAAATGAAATTTTGAAATTGAAAATATTTTTTAGAAATAAACTTAATTTTTTTTTTTGGGGGGGAGGGGGGGGGGGGGGAGAGTCAAGGTTAGGGTGAAAAAATGAAATTTTGAAGTTGAAAATATTTTTTAAAAACTAACTTAATTTTTTTTTTCTGGGGGGGGGGGGGGGGCTGGTAGGAGGTGGGTGGGGGGAGGTCGAGGGTAGGGTGAAAAAATGAAATTTTGAAGTTGAAAATATTTTTGAAAAACAAACTTAAAAACAATAAAAATTGATAGGGGGGGGGGAGGGTAATGGGTGGTGGGTAAAAAAATAAAAAATTGAAATTAGAAATATCTTTTAAAAATAATTTTAAATATTTTTTTGGGAGGGGGTGGGGGTAGGAGTGAGGGTGGGGTAAATAAATTGAATTTAAAAACAACCTTTAAATTTATTTTTATTTTTGATGGAGGGGAGTGGTTGGTGGGCTGATTTGAGGATAGGGACAAAATAAATTGATTTTTTCAACAAAAAAGTAATTGTAATTTGAAGTTGAAAGAGAATTTTGGAAAATGTTTTCTTAAAGTTTTGAAGGGAAGTCATTTTCCTTAAATTTGAGGAAAATAAGTTAATTTGAAAAACATTTTCCAAAACATTTAACCCAATCAAACATGAGAAAATTGGAAATCCTTTCATACCTAGCACACCCATAATTATTTACAACAATTTGATTTAGTACGTCCTTTTGATTTATGCATTATTTGCCCTAGTCTTTTTTTAAACTTTTTATATTATATATAAATAAAAATAGTACCTTAATTAATTAGATTGTTTGAATCATTCAATTTGCATCATCTTTACATAATTTATCATACGTTAAAGAGTGATACCAATATAATTGCAATTATTTTTACAGTAGAACTATCTCAGCATTAATATATATAGTCAATATAATAGACATTATTATCATTATTTTTATTATTATTATTTTTATTATTATTATTATTATTATTATTATTATCATTATCATTATCATTATTATTATCATTATCATTATCATTATCATTATCTTATTATTATTATTATTATTATTATCATTATTTTTATTATTATTATTATCATTATCATTATCATTATTATTATTATTATTATTATTATTATCATTATCATTATCATTATCATTATCATTATCATTATCATTATCAATTATTATTATTATTATTATTATTATTATTATGGTAGTATTTTTTTTTTGAAATCCTAGGATAACCCACTGCTGACATAGCCTTTGCCCTTTGAGTGATCACTTTAAGCGCACTGGATAAACCCATTGTTGTATAATAACATGCAAACTATACCGAGAATGTAAACTGTACTAGGCAAACTTTATACGATAGACTTAACTCAGAAGGCATTGATCTCGAATCATCCAAAAATGTGACCACAAATCACCATAAAGTCACATTCAACATTGTGCAGATTTTTTTACTTTTTTTGTTTTCTCAGTGATTCATAATCAAACATATGTCAAACAAACGTACATTGTGTAGGGCGTAGGGATTGTAATTGTGATTCATAATCAACATATTAAACAAACGTACATTGTGTAGGCTGTAGGGATTGTGATTTGTGAAAGAGAGTGTTGATAAATTTTAAAGTGATGAAAAAATAAATTGTAATTATATAAAATATGAAAGAAATATGATTTTATTAATAAATATTGTGGCTATAAATTTGTTTATTCCTTGATTCTTTTTTCTCTCTCTTAAGATTTTTTCATGATTCCAGAGCGGTTAGGGTGTATTTCTAGGATAATTTGAATTTCTCAGTGATTCGAGGATCGTTAGTGGCATATTTCTCGAACCAGGATTATTTGGACTTGATCTCATGAAAGAATTTGTGAATCTTCTTGAAGTATTTGATTATCAAGAAGAGTGATATATTTTGATCTCTGTGATTATTCCATGAATTTATGGAATTTTTTGAGATTTTGATCTTTATAAATATCCAAGAGTTTATTTGATTTCCATAATTCGAGAGTCGTTAGTGGCGTATTTCTTGAAGTAGGGCCGTTAGTGGCGTACTTCTCGAACTAAGAAGATTTGAACTTGATTCCATAATTCAGAGGTCATTAATTAGGATTTAGATAAGATCATGAGATGGTAATTATACACTTCAATATGATTAAAAGCATGCAATTTCATATTTTCAAATTTCACCGCCATCTTTTTTTTTTTGTTAAAAAAATTCGATCCAAAGACCCTTTTATTGAATATTAATAGCGTTCATTCGCACCGCCCAACCCCACACTCATACCCGGCCCACCTTCACCCGATCTTATAGTATAACTAAAGTCTTTACCGGTATTAGTTAACAGTCATTGGATTCACTGTCGCTATACTTTTAAGGGACATTTATAAAGAGTGCTAATTACTGCTAAAAATGCATATTAATTAGCGATCGTTAAGTTATTATTGTTGATTAATTGTCGATAAAAGATTATTTTTAGTATAATGATAGTTGTGTAATTATATACAAATACTTTTAAAATAATATTTTTTTACGTATCGAACATAAAAAAAATCTTTTTATTTTTCTAAAAAATGTTTTTAATGAAAAACACACACTAAACTTCATACACTGTCTGTAGACGTTAATTAGTAATGATTCATTATAATTGGAAACGTGTTTTGTTTTATTCTATTAATATACGTAACAAAACATTTGAGTCAAATGATTTGACTGATCAAAACTTAGCGAACACGGTTAGCGGTGACTATTGAACAAGTTTTTTTTGTTGAGTTGGATTAAAAGTACGAAATGTATTTACATTATCATCGTCTTCGAATAAAGTATTTTTTTGGTAACATCATAAATGGCGCATAGCAAAGCAACGCCCAGCCTGAATGAAATTATTTTTGATAAAAAACTCTTTATTCACAACGTAAGACTTTTCAAATTAATGGAGCACCGTAACAAATATCAAATATCGAAGAAATTAACTGAGATGAACAAATTAAAATTTCTATTGTTATAATAAATCTTACAATTAAAAAAAAAGAAAAAACTTTCCCCATATCTTTTTAATTTATTTATCATATTCTTACTTGACACATCGTTTAAAAAAGAAAACGTGTCGATTAGTTGCATTATTAATTGACAACGTTAAAAATTCTGACTCTTGATTTTAGTACTTATAGAAAACATTGACCTCATGAGACATGGTGATTATGACACGTACGTAAGACTTCATACAAGACAAAGAAATAACAAACTTAACTTTGTATATTTGTTCATTTTATATAAATAAATATTATAATGACTAACAACAGTAGTATATAAATTATGACAATTTGTTGAAAACCAGCATAATTTGCCGTAGGTTTTGATAAATTTTTATTTGTTTATTTATTGTAGTGCCTAGATTTTGGTTGAAATATATATATATATATATATATATATATATATATATTAACGTCATTTTTAGTTTGTATATCTCAAGTATGAATTCTAAACTTAAAGTCAACATAGTGTACAATATAATTAATTATATGTCATCAAAATGAAATCGTCAATAATCAAAGATAGGCTATTTCATTGGAAAATCTATGTTTCGGTATCGAAAATTCGTTAATGATCATCTAAATCAAGATTATTTTACGAAGTCTTCATTAAAAGCTCGATATTAATGACAACACGGACTTTGTGATTAATTATTATGACCTCATCTGCATATAAAAGATAAAGGTATAACAAAGATTATAATTATTTACGACAATTTGATTGAGTACGTCCTTTTTTATTTATGCATTATTTGCCCTAGTCTTTTTTTAACTTTTTATATTATATATAAAAATAGTACCTTAATTAATTAATTAATTAATTAGATTGTTTGAATCATTTAATTTGCATCATCTTTACATATTTTATCATACGTTAAAGAGTGATGTCAATATAGATGCAATTATTTTTACAGTAGAATTATGTCAGCATTAATATATATAGTCAATATTATAGAAATTGTTATTATTATTATGCTAATTTTTTTTTGGTATCCTAGGATAACCTACAACTGCCATAACCTTTGCCCTTCGAGTGAGCACTTTGTGGTGAGCACTTTAAGCGCATTGATATAAATTATATTAGGCAAACTCTATGCAATAGACTCGACCCAGAAGGCGGCATTGAGGGGGGATCGATCCCGAGTCGTGTAATCCAAAAATGTGACCACACATCACCATGAGGTCACATTCAACATTGTGCAGATTTTTTTACTTTTTTTGTTTTCTCAATTATTGTGATTCATTATCAACATATATCAAACAAACGTACATTGTGTAGGCCGTAGGGATTGTAATTGTGATTCATAATCAACATATTAAACAAACGTACACTGTGTAGGCTGTAGGGATTGTGATTTGTGAAAGAGAGTGTTGATAAAATTTAAAGTGATAGAAAAAATAAATTGTAATTATATTAAATATGAAGAAATACGATTTTATTAATAAATATTGTGGGTATAAATTTATTTATTCCTTTCTTCTTTTTCTCTCTTAAGATTTCTCCATGATTCGAGAGCTGTTAGTGGCATATTCTAGGATGATTTGAATTTCTCAGTGATTCGAGTGTCGTCGGTGGCGTACTTTTTGAAATAGGATCATTTGGACTTGATCTCATGAAAGAATTTGTGAATCTTCTTGAAGTATTTGATTATCAAGAAGAGTCTGAAAATTTTCTGAGATTTTGACCTTTATAAATATCCAAAAGTTTATTTGATCTCCATAATTCGAGGGCCGTTAGTGGTGTATTTCTCGAACTAGGGTCGTTAGTAGCGTATTTCTCGAACTAGGAAGATTTGAACTTGATTCCATAATTCAAAGGTCATTAATCAGGATTTAGGATGATATGTACTTCCTTATGATTTATTTGTTCTCCTTTGTGAATATTTCATGAATTTGCGAAATATAATACCACTTATATAGGCATAAGCTAGGGTTTAGGGTTAGAGTAGCCTCCAATAGTTCTAACTGGAATCAAACTAAAATTGAACACGTCTTGCAAAGTCCACAATTTGTTTTACAAGTTCAAACGATGGAATCACTAATCATTTGAGTGTAGCTTTGTTACGTGATCATATAGGGGTGGACAAAAATCGAATAAAAATCGTAACAAATCGCAAATCGAGTTAAATTGAAAAAATATCCGATTAGTGATTTGATTTGGTATTGAAAAAACAAATCCGATCATATATATAACTTGAGTTGGTTTCATTTTAACTTTGAAAAATGAGACCAAACCAACCCGACATTATATATATAATTTTTTAAATTTATTTTATACATAAAAATTATTTACGTAGATGTAATTTATAAATATTTCTTATACTTTTTTCATAGATTTTATCTACATATTATTTCAAGTTTGCCTTAGAACTTTGATTGGTCCAATAAAGATTATAGTGTAATGACCCGTAAGGTCATTTTGAGAACTAGTCCTCTCTCTTTCATAAAATACTCTTTCCGTAAATTTAAATGGAAATTTTAATTACTCTTTTAGTTACAGTTATATAATTAATGGAGTAATTTTTAAGTAATTAATTTAGTTTGTGGTTAATGGGTCAAGTCTATAATTTAATTAATATGTAAAAACTAAATTAAATTAAAGAGAGGTTATTATTATTTTATCCCAGTACAAATTAGTTGCGGCTGAGAGAACTCAAGTTTGACGCCGACAGAATTAATAAAAACTTCTCCACGTAAAAAGGTTAATCAAGCTTCAATATTACTTTTACATATACTAATTGATTGAGGGAGGAGAGAATAAATATTATTATTATTTTATAGTTGAATAGAGATTTGAAATTGAAAAAAAATGGGTTTCCGTGCAACAGGGGGTTATTGAATTTGGGTATGTTAAATTGTTAAGTAATTATCTCTTGTAATAATTATAAAATAATGTAGATGTACGAATTTATTATTATATGTTTGATTTGAGAGTAATGGGGTTACACCGGTTGCACAATTGTGAACGAATACATGTTTGTCGTTTTTTTTTTTTTTTTGCTATTGGTGATGTTATTAAAAAGTTGGAGACAAATACCATGGTTGATGATCGAGTAATGATTCTTAGGATTATAGGATAACGATTGGAAGAGCATGATGGGTGGGATTGGATTAATTACAAAGGATTTCATGACTTGTGCATAATATTCTATAGTTACGGATCTTGATACATGTTAGTTGGTATATGTTTATCTTTTGTGGTTGAACTTCTATTATACAATATCATATCATGATTCAAGTTTTATATATATTGAGATAAGTAATTAAATATTAAGGGCATTGTATTATATAAATACTATTAGATTTATGGTATTGGAGAATGGAAACTTAACCCTAGACTTGAAATTTGCAGGTATGAGGATTGACATGATAATTGGCATCAAAATTTAGGAACTTGATTTTAGGTTTGTGTAAGTTTTTGGGTCTAGGCTAGACCTATAGTAATATGGCTATTGTTAGTTTTGAAATCTTATTGTGATTAATAATTTGAATAGATTGTATTGATTTGGAAGTCAAACGAAAGAGGAAGGCTCAAGTTTTGGAGTAATTGTTCGACTATTAGAGGCAAGTGGATTTCTAAACCTTTGTTAAGTGCATGAAATTCGTGTATTTCCTTGTAATATGTGGTTGGGGGTAATGAGACTTAGTGATGGGTTGACTTGTCCACATTGATTAATTCTAATGATGAAAAAGGGGTAATAAAAGGCAATGTGATTTATTGTTTGAGTGTGATGTGTTCAGAACAATTTGAAAGGCTTGTTGAATCATTGGTGATGTTGTATCATGATTGTGTTGTTGTGAATTGTGCATTTTATTGTAATGATTGAGTTTTAGGCTGACTTGTCTTGGTGGGATAAGGCGAGTGTCATCACGTCCATTTTTGGGTCGTGACATATAGTTAATAAGATTCAAATCAATATTAATGCTAACCAAATAAAAAATCAATTCAACACTAAGAATGCCAAAGATGAATCTACGAACTCACTTTGGATTCGTCTCTGACTCCTATTTATTTTTTGGTTAATGGGATAATGACATTTATAAACTCGATTTTCTCTTTAGCTATGCAGTCAAAAATAATCTCAAATTCGTCTCTGACTCCTAATTTTTTTTGGTTAATGAGACAATTAATGACATTTATAAACTCCATTTTCTCTTTAGCCATGCAGTTGAAAATAATCTCTTGATATTTTTGAAACAATTAGTCCATCAATTTGGGACCAAGTTGGCTCACAAACAAAGGCTCAGCCACAACTCTCATGCACCTTGACACATTGTAAGTACCATTATTAATAATATTCTCATTATTATTAGAAGCATTATTCCAATGGACTCTTGTAACTTCCACTTCTGTTGGTGATGGTGTATATTGAGGAATGTTGAATGAATCCACATTCTCTTCTTCTATCAATCCCCGCGGTAATTTACATTTAAATTTAGAATATAAATGGTATATATATCGCAACTAAAGTCGTAACTTAGTAGTCAATGAAGTAAGTTGAGAATCATAAAATTTTAGGCGAAATAAAAAATACTAGATGATTTCATTTCATTTTTCTAGCCTTGGTGAACAGAGTTACCCAGAGTACCTAATGATTATAAGAAGTAACAAATAACCCTATAATTAATCGAGTTATGCAAAAATTGGTCTGGACACTACAATTATTTCATATATCAGTCAAATTTAATCGATGTAGCATATTATAACTACTTTTTAAATTAAGGATATATTAGATTTTGGTATGAATAGTTATTTGTTACTGTTGTTTAAAGACATAATTAAAACGGATAAAAGCATGTTCTTTCTAATTTAAATAAGCATTTAGATAAGATCATGAGATGGTAATACACTTCAATATGGTTAAAAGCATGCAATGTCATATTTTTGAATTTCACCACCACCTTTTTTTTTTTTTGGTAAAAAAAATTTTCGGTCCAAAGACCCTTTTGTTAAATATTGAAGTCCAAACAAATAATAAAATGGCCCAAGCTAAGGCCCAAAACATTAAACACAAAAGATGCCTCTAGGTTCCTAACTCTTAGGTGACTACTTAGTACTCTTTTCTTCTGCCACCTTATACGTTATCAAAAAGAATTTTCACATATTTGATCGTGAAAAAGAATCAGGTCACACACACGTAAGGAGCGTAGTGTGTAAAAGACCGCAATACATAGTTTAACTTCCATATATCGATAAAGTCTTTTTTCAAGTTATGTTTCGGACTCTTAAAGAATATAGTCTTGTGTCGAGTTATATTCAAAAGCTATGTATTTTTTGAGGATCTAACATGTATGAGCCTAGAAACGGATTCAAAATTTGAAGTTTATGAGTTTCTATGACGTACTAGGCTCCAAGTTGATATACAATAAAATTAGATTGACAATCAAACATTTACAAATATTTATTGGATAGTTTAACACATATACACGATATGAACAAAATCTATTGAATTCTTGTGAATCCATGTGTTACTCCCTAAATCTACCTACCTTGAGTACAACAAGATTGTTGTATGGTCCGAGCAATATAAACTACAAGTAACTATTTCACAATAAGTTAAGAATCTAAATTCTATATATAGTGATCATGACACGATGTAAACGAGATTAATTTACAACATCTAATAATTTAAAAGGCAACTATATATATGCATGTGATTTTAATTTATACAACATGAACATTAGTTAGTATTTAATATTCCATGCAATATTAATGAACAGTATAATATAGTGTAATTTGTACATTATATTGAACTTTATTCAATACTGGGAAATTTAGCCGCGCTACGTGCGGTGTGAAAAAATTATTAAATTTATAATTCTTTTTATAAAATTAAAATATTAAAATGTGTTAAAGGTTCTTTTCGAACTTCAAATCGAAATAAATGAGACTAAAAAATTTTTACACTTCAATTTGTAAGTTAGATTTTTTTAATTTTTTTTTTTGTAATTTTGATTTGATTCTTGAAATATTGATTTTATCTGAAAGAAAATAATAAGCAAAAAGACTCTTTAAAATTTATGACTTTATTATTCATTTGAATGCATTTTTTATAGGGTTATGACGTGGTAAATGAAGGAAAATATATATTTACAGGATAAATAAAATAAAGATCTGTAAGGATTAGCTTAAAGTTTGCTTCCACTAAAATCAATTTATTTTTCTGATATAAATGCATAAAATGTAGAACTAAATGAAAATTAATATAAAAATAATTGATCTATCAAGAAAAAATGAGATTATTAGAATTTTCATTCTAGCCTCCTACAGATTTTTCTTTATAATATTTACCTTTTAAAATTTATAATATTACATTTATCTTTCTTATTTTAATTATTTTAACAATTCTTTTGACCTAGTTAATATAAATATAAATATAAATTATTATTATCCCATTTATTTGTTTGGATAAATCTAACTCAAAAATCTCGATTAAAGAATCTTCTAAGTAGCATCACACATATAAATAGAATTTTCACTCTAGACTCCTAGATATTTCAATGAAATATTTGATGAAGTAATAAATGAACAATCTTTAATCTCCATACGAAAAGTATTATTATAACCCTTTTTAGCAAGTGTTCTAATTTCAACCTATTACATTAGGTGGTTTTATTGTGGGAAGAAAATAATGCTTTCAGTTGTTCATCACTTTTTTTTTCTTTTGCTAACCATCAAAGACAAAATTATTAGACTATTTACCATAATAATGCATTTATAATTTTTTAAAGGCCTTAATAAATAATACCGCCGAATTTTGAGGAAAATGTGAGTTATGGAGATATCTTTTTAAAATAATATAATTGCAAAAAAAGTCAAGAAAAGGATGGGGGGAAGTTTAATCATAGCAAAGTGTCACATTACTTTATTTATACATAACTTTATTATATATAGAGAGATTATACAAATATTAATGTTTAATTTACGTATTTTTTGTGATTCTGACATCTTCTATGAATTTTTTTAAAACATTATATGAAAAAAAAAACATTTCAACTTAAATACATAATGACTGAATTAATTATGTATGTGAATTTATTATGAAAAAACAGAAAGAGAAAAAAAATTATAAACAAGAAAAGAACATGATGTAATATTTTGGGAATGTAAACTTGATATATAACCGTCTTTGTGTTTTCTCTTTATTTTTTAGTATAAATTGGCAACATTTATGTTTGATAATGTTGATATATTTTCTCATTTTGATAGAAAAAAATAAAATAAAAAAAGTTATAAAATGAAATTGGAAATAATGAAATGGAAATTCTTTGTTAGCTCTCCTCTTCTTCATTTAATTTAAAATATTTACAAACATAATTACAATGTGTCAACAATCATTTTAATCTCTAATTAAATTGAAAATTAATGTATATTAATGACTATGCATTTTATTTTTCTTTCATACTCATTTGCTATCACTTATCTCCCTTCAAATTTGTTATTCGTGTGCCATCATAATGTCATTGTATGTTATCACAATTTTTTTGTTTTCTCTCTATATATACAGTAAAGGAGATTCCCAAGTTGTTCTCAAGAGTTAAATTAGTTTAAACATATTTTCCATATTGATAATAATTAGTAAATAGTAATTGTTTCAATAAAATTAAAATAAATGAGATAAGGTAATATCATAAATCACAAAAACAAGAGAGTATTATGAGACAAACATGAACATAGATCTTTGAAATTACTCAAAGAAAAAATGTAAAAAAAAAAAAAGAATAAATAAGTACACATTCATTGTTAGGTACGAACCTCTCCTTTAGAATAACCTGATAAAGTAAAAATAAAAGAGCAAAATCTAAATTTAAGAAATAAGAAATTAGGAGTATAAACAAATTGCACAGTACAAGTATAAAGAACAAAGGTGTAACCATCTAGAAATGAAAAGATAACCCAGTTAAGAAAAAAAATCCAAAATTATATTGAGATCTTTATTTTTCACTTGCCTTTAACTTTATATAGCAATATATATATTTTTTCCCACCAATAATGTGTATCCTGCATTAACAACAAAAAAGAACAAATCAACAACCAAAAGAAAAAGAAAAAGAAATTATTTTTTATACTAGATATAAAAAAGTAAAAATGAGATTATGTAGAATGATATATTTTCATCCATTGATATATAAGTAAGAAAAAGAAGGATGTCCTTTGGACTTTCATCATTGGAAGGTGAACGGGTGAGTTAATTGGCAGTTACTTATTTTTTTAATTCAACAGTTACTTAATTTTTTTAATGACTTTAAAGGTTGGTAAAAATTTAATTTAAATAAAATATTTTAGAGAGATGAGAGAGAAAAAACCAAAAAATCATAAAAAATTAAAATAAATGTTATTTCTGATCTATGAAGTGTGCCACATCAGCAGCCTTATGTTCTTGCTTTATAGTAATATATAGATTGGTCCATTGATCTATTAATACGACACAAAAATATTATTTGACGTATTAGAACTTATGGAACGCTGGAAAATGAAATCATACATCTTTGGTAAAGAATGATATATCCTCATCAAAGTAGCATTTATGAGCGTAATTCAAATTGATCGAGTATTATAATAACAAATATCAAACATTAAATGAGAAATAAGCAACGAAACTTTTTTCGAATGAATTAATAACTAAGACATGAAGTATTATTTTCTTTGGTACATAACTTTTTAGAGAGACAGAAAAAAAACACCACTAGTACACAAGACAACATAAATTAATTAGCACTTGGACCAGTACATATTGAAGTACAACAAAGTAAAAATAAAAAGAAAATGGGTGGCCAGGCGAATCCCAAATTTAAAGTTGAAAATAACTTTATTATATATATATTACTTGAATTGATGAATCAACTGGACTCGCTTTAGATTCACCTTCAACAATAAGTGCAAGCCCTTAGTTGTTTCTTGTCATGGAGACAGTGACATTTATAAACTCGGTTTTCTCTTTAGACATGCAATCGGAAACAATCTCTTCATATTTTTGGAAGACTAAATCCATCAATTTTGGATCAAATTGGCTCACAAGCAAAGGCTCAGCCACAGCTCTTATGGCCCTTGATAAATTGTAACCACCATTATTATAAATATTCTCATTATTAGTATTAGAAGCATAATTCCAATGGACTCTTGTAGTTTCCAATTTATTAATAGTGAATGAACCTTCTTTATCAACTAAGTACTTCACTTCTGCTGGTGATGCTGTATAATTAGGAATGTTGAATGAGTCCACTTTCTCTTCTTCTATTAATCCCTGCATTAATAGATTTATAGAGGTTACAAAATCGATACTATATATTTTTGGTTCATATTATCTGTCTTTTGAAATTTTTGTATCACGTTTAAGAATGATATTCAATAATTTTAATTTTAAGAATATTTGTCAACTATCATTTATCTATCTTATATTATGTTCATTTATTCAGAAATATATTTTTGGCCTATTTATCGATTGAATTAGGGTTTGGGCTCTTATTGACAGACTTAAGAATAAATGGCTTTTATATTTTTCTAAAATTTACATGTTAAATATTTTAAAACAAATTCAAATTAACAACTAATTCAGTACTATCCTTTTCATATCTTTGTGCTTTTGTTTTCATTTTTCTTTTAATTAAATATAGAGTTTATGTGAACATAATCTATCCTTATATTAGTAGTTCATCTATCACTATGCCCTTTATTTCATTTTACATAATAATATCATTTTTAAATTTAAGTAAAATATACTCTTTTTGTGTAAATAATTTCATCATTATATCAGCTCGGGTTTTTATGCTATAACAAATAATATATCTTATTTTTAATTATTTTTTAGTTCATGTATCATGCTTAATCATCAAATACTGTCACCTAAAATAAAAGCAGATAAAAAATTAATCATCAAAGAATTTACCTCAATAACCAATTCATTAAGGGCAATTCCTAGAAGCTCCCAAATATAACAACCTTCTTTGCTAGAAGGATCTTCACTTTCTCTTCCTAAAAATGTTAATACCATTTTTCCACCTTTCATCAATTCCTCTGAACGATATTTCAGAAAATTTGAAAAATCATTTTCATATTGTTTGTAGTATGCTTTTATAACACTTGGTGGACTTGTACTTGACATGTAAATATTCCCCTTGTTCTTCTCAATGAAATTAGGAACCTGATATATAGATAAAAGCAAAAAAAAATAAGTTAGAAGAATATACAACAACAATAATAGCATATTCAGTGAAAGACTGAAATCCCACTAAGTGGGGTCTGGGAGGGTAAAATGTACGCAAACTTAATCACTATCTTGTGAAGGTAGAGAGGTTAATTATTTCCGAAATAGAAGAATATAATAATTTAAAAAATAAATAATTAATGCTAAGAATAAAATATAGAGAAAAAAACCGTTTCGCTCTTGATACGATAAAATTCATTATTAGTAAAAGCGAATATATTTTTTAATATAGTTGACAAGTAAAAGTGAACGGAATAGGTAGTAAACATACCTGAGATAGCCAATGGACACTATAAGAGGAGTGAACAAAATGCAAACTTTTTGAAGAAAAAAGTCTAGTATAAAATGAACCAGACACTCCACTAAAAAAGCATGGACCAAATCCTTCTCCAAATTGCTTTCTCAAATCATGTTCAAATTCTCCCAATGATTGAAAAATAGTGTTAAAATCATTGCTAGGAAGATCATTGAAGAGATAATGAAATTCTGGTGATTGAAATCCGTGCTTTTTTCGTTCTTTCTCGATGGTTTTAGTAAGCTCTGATACCACCAAGAAAGTGTTCGCTCCAGAGGAACAACCCAAATCAGCAATGCATAAGTTTTTTGGGAGAAGGCTGCAGTAAAGATCACGTATGGCTTGTTCTATTATTGGCTTTGTCATGAGAATGGCCTTTCTCTGTTCATAAAAAAAAAATATTATTATAAGTTATGTTGCATGAAATTTTAATTAAGCGATACAATATAATTATCGGATGTATGCTGGATCCTTCAAAAGTCATGTACTTTTTTAGATTTCAGCACATGTACGACTAGAGATGAATCTAGAATTTGAATTTTATGAATTCCTACCGTACTCTGAAGTTAATACACATTTAGGGGATCTAGACCAAAACTATTGATTCCTATGAACCTGCATGTTACTCGATTCGCTCTTGAGTGTGATCAAATAGAATCGACTACAAATAACTAAATAAGAATATACTATGATGTAAACAAGATTTATTACGCCCTCAAATTACTTAAAAGATAATTACACATAATTAAATTTTATATATATGCATCTATATATATATGAACATAGTTAGTGGGTAATTATTCTATTCATTGAATAATTAATATTTATATTTACCTGAACCAAAGAATTGTTTGCATAGCTAATGTCTCCAATTCCTCCATTCATGTGAAGAACTTCAACAAGCTTCATATTTATTTATTTTTCTCTTGATTGATCTTCTTTTTTTTCTTTTTAAATGTGAGAAATCACCGTTTGCTTGATTTAGTCTATATAAATTTGTCACCTATTTATAGAGGAAAAAAAACTAGGATGCTGCTGTAGTTTTGTCCATTGAACTTAATTAATTCCAATATTAACCCTGACATTTATTAATTTATCTATATATAATATATGGATATGGAATAAGTGGTCCAATATTAAAGTTTGATATCAAGTTGTTAAACTTTTAGTTTTATTCTTCTGTACTAAATTATATACTTTTTCCTGAGATAATATTGATTTTTATGTAAATTTTAATAAACTATCATATGAGGATTTATGTGCTTACACACACACACACACACAAATTGGACTGATAGAAGCTTAAAATTAATCCATAAATTTTTTTCAACTTTTTTTAAAAAAAAATATTTTTTTATTGACACGTTATATATAATCATAATAAGAAAAAAGTTACTCCATTAGATATATAATTAAAAATTCCTACATTATTTATGAGAAATTAAAACCTTGTACAATATCTTGTGAATATTATATTTTCTGGAAATTAAATTATCTTTACTCCATAGTATGACTTTATGAGAAATTAAATTTAAGGTCTCTATATTTGGTGTGCATTTACTTTTATCATTTATTATGTCTGCAATGTTTATGCTTTTTTAAACGTGCTCATAATAATTTTCTTCACATATTTGCAATCTGCACCCTTAATTATACACTATTATAATTTATATCTTATTCTATATATTTTTAATATTTTTCACCGTAATCTTTTTAGTTTCTTGTAAAATCATAAAAATCTCCGTTCAATAACAACAAAAGGTGAAATAAAAAAGTAAAATTTCTCAAATGATATAAAATAAATATCATATTTACATATCTTTCTTAATATGTATATTTAAATTCTAGTTGACTACGCTTTTATTTGGTCATAAAATTAAAACTTGAAAATTTGAATTTTAAAATTATAATTTTTGAAACTTAAAGTTACGGGAAGTCCTGTCTTGTATCAAAGCATTACCTCATGGTCTATGGTTTATTGGCTCTCAATATCTCACAAGTCATAATAAACAATTACAACCTAAATTCTATCATACACTCGCAAACTTATTCACTATCTCACAAGTTAATTTCTCATATGGTCATTAAATAAATAATTTTTATTATAAAAAAGTTATTTTATTTTATAACACAAATATCACTTAATTAATGATAATTATCTCAGAAAATCACTTATTTTTATTTTATAACAAAAAAAATCATTCATCTATTGTAATTTCAGTTAGAAAATCACTCAACCAATTCAACCATTTATAGTTGACAATATTTTCCACACAAAAGGAAAACAATTAACACACAAAAGTAATGTAAGTTATTTAATTTTACTTTATACCACAAATATCACTAAATATACATGTGCTTGCTCTACAATGAGCCAAGCAAACAACAACCTTGAAATTGTACAACAACATTGAAATTGTACTATACCAAACAACAATCTTATTGACAAGTACTTTTCTACTACTCATTTTGACTCAAGCAAATTTTGAGGAGTTATTGATGTAATCATTTTATCCAATAAAAAAATAGCATAACTCGAATATTTGATAACTTCATTAATTACTTTAAGGAAGGTATCTCATAAAAATTGAAAAGTCATTAAAACTTAAACAACATTGCTGTCCATGACATAACAAGTAACATAATTAAGAACAAAAATTTATAGTAAATAATTGTTTTTTGGGCCCAGCGATACAAGAGCATTTTCCAAGTATGAAATCACGAAGCCGGCCTAAAAAGTGGGTGAGACTCGTCAATCTCCATTGTACGCTAGGGAGTTAGACTATGCTTAGTTCTAATTTATGATGTTTGCATTGTGTGAGTTCTAGCTAGGAAGCAAGCGCCGCAAAGGGTTGATGGGGCAGCTCGACTGGTAAAAAAGGAGATGGTACATACTAAACTATATATTACAAAAAAAATGATGTAGTCGCCAAATTAAGAGACCAAACATTATATTGCATCATCCTCTTCAGACTCGACTTCTTCTTCCTTCTTAGTGTCTACAGTATCAACGATACCTTGTGAAGTTGCAGCAGAATCAACAACCACAACAATTGCAACCGCAAACTTACTAGGATCCTACAATAGTTTTTAACAAAAAAAAAAAAAGAGTCAACATTAATGGAACAAATACTAAAAGGAAAAAGAAAAAAATTAAGGATTAATAATTAGTTATATGATAAATTTAGTAAAGGATTAAACTGCAATTACATGTTAAAATATGCCCTACAATGTTAGGGTATCGTATTACAAGATTATGGAAACATTCTAACACTCTCATATTTAGATGGTAAATTGAACACAAAATTTTGAAAATAATGGAGTGAGAATAGTACCTTAATTATGTAACAAGACAAGATTATAAAGATTAAAAAGTAAATCTATTTATTAAAAAATAATAAAAGAGAACAAGACTACAACAATAACATATTCAGTGAAATCACACAAGTGGAATCCGGGAAGAGTCATATGTGTACACAAACTAATATCTACCTTATAAGAATAGAGAAATTGTTTCCAATCGATCTTCACCACTTAAGTAAAACATATCAAAACAAGCTAAGTAGAAAAAAATACCAATAACAACAATAATCACCATACATTTCCTACCGATATCAAGTCCGTAAAAAGAACCAAATTTTCATTAGCAATATTTATAAAAGAAAAAGTGAAATTATGAAAACGATTTATATATTCTCAAAGTAGCACTTATGGGTGTAATTTAAATTGATTGAATATCGTAATAATATATATTAAACACCAAATCAGAAACAAAACAAAGAAAAATTATAGAGCACAATTTGAACACACGAGACTAAAATTAGCACCTCTTCATACTCGGCTTCTTCTTCCTTCTTAGTGTCTTTAGTCTCAACGATACCTTGTGAAGTTGAGGTAGACTCAACAACGGGTTAATACCTCAGATGGTCACTCAACTATCCACTTTTGCCTTTGAAAGTCACTCAACTTTTAATTTTCACTAAAAAATCACCACGTGAGTGACTTTCTAACGAAAGACTGGATAGTTGAGTGACCATCTGAGGTATTAACCCCTCAACAACCGAAGCAATTGCAACCGCAAACTTACTAGGATCCTACAATAGTTTTAAGAAGAAAAAAAGAGTCAAAATTAATAGAACAACTAATAAAAGGAAAAGGAAAAAGAAATTAAGGATTAATAAATATATGATAAAAATAATAAAGAATTAAAGACACTGTTAGAATATTATAGTAATTAAAATATTATGGAGAAATTATAACTCTCTAATTCATAATTAGATAGTAAATTAAAAACAAAAATTTGAAAATAATGGAGTGAGAATAGTACCTTATTATGTAACAAGACAAGATTATAAAGATTAAATTATGAAAGAGAACTACTACTGCAATAACAATAATAACATATTAAGTGAAATATACGGATGTGAAAAGAGTGGTATGCGTATATACACTAATCCCTACCTAATAAAAGTGGAGAAATAGTCTTCAATAATTAAAGCCTCATCTCAATAAAAGCATATCAAGTAGGAAAAAAAATACGACAACAAGATTGTATACTACAAACAATATATGATTACCATTTATTTTAAGTTAGATGTATTTATAAAACTCTCGAAAAAAACATAACAAGGTCACTTGTGAGATAATTCTTTGTAACTTCGATTCCTTACACATGCTATAATACTGTCAGTGTATATACTATCAAAATATATATTATTACCATTTGTTTTAAGTTAGATGTACTTATAAAACTCGTGAAATAGCAAAACAAGGTCACTTATGAGATAATTCTTCGTAACTTCTATTCCAAACACATGCTATAATAATATCAATGTACATAACAAGGTCACTAATTCTTCGTAATAACTTCAATTGCTAAAACATGCTATAATACCATCAATGTACATAACAAGGTCACCAATTCTTCGTAATAACTTCAATTGTTAACACATGCTATAATACTATTAAAATTATAATTTTTGAAACTTAAAGTCATGTGAAGTCCTATCTTGTATCAAAGCATTACCTCATGGCCCATGGTTTATTGGCTCTCAATATCTCACAAGTCATAATAGACAATTAGAACCTAAATTCTATCATGTCGATACATCTATACACTCGCAAACTATTCACGAGTTAATTTCTCATATGATCATTAAATAAATAAATTTATCATAAAAAAGAATTATTTTATTTTATAACACAAATATCACTGAACTTTATTTTATAACAAAAAAAAATCATTCATTTATTTCAATTTCAGTTACAAAATCACTCAACCATTTATAGTTGACAAAATTTTCCACACAAAAGGAAAACAAGTAACACACACAAGTAATGTAAATTATTTAATTTTATTTTATAACACAAATATCACTACATCACTATATACATGTGCTTGCTCTAAATGAGCCAAGCAAACAACAACCTTGAAATTGTACTATACCAAACAACAACCTTAGTGGCAAGTACTTTTCTGACTATTCATTTTGACTCAAGCAAATTTTGAAGAGTTAGTGATATTTTTTATTTGCATTAATTGTTGAACACCGTGATGAGACATGTGATGATTTTTGATATTGATGTCTTTACCGACGAGTGATATTACATGGAGGTCATTTGATGCAATCGTTTTATCCTACAAAAAATTAGCATAACTCGAATATTTGATACCTTCAATTACTTTAAGGAAGGTATCTCATAAAAATTGAAAAGACATTAAAACTTAAACAACATTGTTGTCCATAACATAACAAGTAACATAATTAAGAACAAAAATACATACTAGTAAATAATCGTTTTTTGATACTAAACTATATATTACAAAAAATTGATGTAGTCGCCAAATTAAGAGACCAAACATTGCATCATCCTCTTCAGACTCGACTTCTTCTTCCTTCTTAGTGTCTACGGTCTCAACGATACCTTGTGAAGTTGCAGCAGACTCAACAACCACAACAATTGCAACCGCAAACTTACTAAGATACTACAATAGTTTTTAACAACAAAAAAAAAAGAGTCAGCATTAATAGAACAAATACTAGAAGGAAAAAGAAAAAATTAAGGATTAATAATTAGTTATATGATAAATTTAGTAAAGGATTAAACTGCAATTACATGTTAAAATATGCCCTACAATGTTAGGGTATAGTATTACAAGATTATGGAAAAATTCTAACTCTCATATATTTAGATGGTAAATTAAAAAACAAAATTTTGAAAATAATGGAGTGAGAATAGTACCTTAATTATGTAACAAGACAAGATTATAAATATTAAAAAGTAAATCTATTTATTAAAATAATACTAAAAGAGAACAAGACTACAACAACAACATATATATTTAGTGAAATCACACAAGGGGAATTCAGGAAGAATCATATGTGTACACTTTAACCAAAAAAAAAAATGTGTACACGAACTAATACCTACCTTATAAGAATAGAGAAGTTGTTTCCAATCGACCCTCATCACTTAAGTAAAACATATCAAAACAAGTAGAAAAAAAAAAGAAAATACCAGTAACAACAATAAATAATGCAATATTAAAATTGTATACTATACAAGAAATATAATATTATCACTGTACCTTTCCTATCGATATCAAGTAGGTAAAAAGAACCAAATTTTTATTAGCGATATTTATATATATAAAAAAAAAATTATGAAAATTCCTTTTAAGTGAAAAAATATAATAAGGTCTCTTAATAACTTCAATTTTTATCATGGTATGGTAACAAATTACCATGCTAACATTCTTGTAACCATTAATGATCATGTGTGTCGCAGCTGCAAGTGTTGGGTAAGAAATAGCTAAGGACAAACACGATCAAACGCTCACTAATTAATTCAGGACATATTAGTAAAAACATCCTCAAATACAATATAATATTAAAAACTTTCTCATAAAAAATTTCGGACAAATGTGTTAGGAAAGATTCATTAGTTTTAGAGACATTGTTCTATTAATACATCACAAAATATTGGACATATTAAAATTTAATTAGAAAACGCTGAAAATGAAATCATACATTTTTTTTATATAGAAAACGATTTATATATTCTCAAAGTAGCACTTATGAGCATAATTTGAGTTGATTGGGTACTGCAATAAAAAGATATCAAATACCAAATCAGAAACAAAACAAAGAAAAACTATAGAGCGCAATTTGAACCCACGAGACTAAAATTAGCACCTCGACGGCCACACATATGAAGTGCAAAAAAGCTAAAAGAAAAAAAGGGAGCAAATTGGTTGTCATGCACTAAATTGTGCGGCGAATTCAAAATTTAAACTCAATGAATTAAAAATAAAATTGAAGACTTTATGAATTCATTAAACTTGCTCTAGATCTATCTCTAACATTAAAGTGGCCTTATAGTTTCTTGATCAAGGACAATTATGAAATTTATAAATTCGATTTTCTTTTTTTTTGGCATACTGCGATAATAAAAATTTATATTTATATACACATAAGCTTGATCAACATAAAATAAATAAATGGACAGAGTCGCCTTTGTTAGAGAGTGTTTTACCCCCCTCCCCACACTCCACATGTAGGTCTTTTCAGCACAAATTCAAATTAAATCAAACTCTAATATAGATAGCGAACGCCGAATGAAAAAAAAAACATAATAAAAAAAAACGACCATTTTTTCCGTTGAATTAATAACAAAGACAAGTGGTACAAAATCTTTTATTTTAGAGAGAAAATTTTGAAACACCACTAGTCCACAACCAACATAAATTAACACTTCTCTATGAAGTGCACAAAAAAAAAGGAAATTGATGAACATATATTAAAAAGCAACGAATTCAAAATTTAAAGTCAGAAACAACTTCATTATACATTTATATAATTATAGCATTCCTTTCATGTGGACCCTAGAGCTATCCTTGAATGTACCATGGATCGATAGGCTTATAGCATTCTTTCCTTAGCTTGGTAATGATGTATCATGGGTCGTTAGGCCTATGGCATTCCTCCCTAATACACTAATGTAATGTGAATGAAATAATCTATGGGAATGTAGGCTAAGCACCGAGTGGATATGGTAAGATGGAAACTCTCCCAATGTTAGGCTAAGGTTCCAATGAACATCTTCCTATCTCATAACTATGTGCCCGCATAGGATATTAACCAATGGATCCAATGTGCATCCAAGCTAATACTACCGGTCTTCCTTCGGCAAGGAGACCACCTCTTTACGGTGTGGGGAAGACACCGGATTTCATGTCTAGCTTGCATGGTCTATGTCGATTAAACGCTTATTCCCATCATGTGAGATGTGCATTGTAGTTTCTTGAGAAGTTCTATGAAGTGTGGGTAGTTGTATGGGATGCTATCCATACATGGCACGAGTAGGCTTCAAGAGGGCTATAATGAGTTCTCTAAGTTTTTAATGACTATTGTTGAATGTCCTCCTAGGAAGAAGTTATTGAGATTGTTTGCATAGCTAATGTCTCCAATTCCTCCATTCACGTGAAGAACCTCAACAACCTTCATATCTTCTCTTCTTTTATTTTTTTTCTCTTTATTGATCTTTATGTTTTGTTTTTTTTTTGAAATGTGGAAAATCACTCTTTGCTTGATAAAGTCTATAAAATGTGTCACCTATTTATAGAAGAAAAAAAAAACTGGGGTATTATTAATGTAAGTTTGTCCATTGAACTTAATTATTTCCAATATTGTCCCTCACATTTATGGATGGATCTATATAGGAAAACTCTTTCAAAATAGCAAACATTGGTGATTGGACACTCTATCTTAAGAAAAAAAGTTAAAGGATAGAGTTTTGAAAAAAGTTTTTCTTAGTTTTGGAAGGAAAGTCGGTCATTTTCCTTAAATTTGAGAAAAATGAGTTGATTTGGAAAACATTTTAAGCCAATCAAACATGGAAAATTGGAAAATATTTTCGAAAAAATGTTTTGCTCCATGCCAAACACACCGTCTATAGCGATAGTTTACTTAATTGTGAATAATAGCAAAATGTTAGGGGAGGAGGGAGGAGAAGAGGCGGAGATTTGGGAGAGAGAGAGGAGAGAGTGTATTTTTTGCAATTTTTGGATAATAAAAAATACTAATACAAATTGATTTGTATGAAAATGAATACATACTAAGAGGAGAGAGGCAAGCAAGAATGAGAGAGGCAAGCGAGATCGAGAGAGGGAGGAGAGAGGATTATATTTTGTATTTATTTTGCATTTATTCTTTATTTATTTTGTATCGATTGTATTCGAAATACAACGAATTGTATTTTATATATATTTTACATTGTATTCTTTATTTATTTTGTATCAATTGTGTTCGAAATACAATGAATACAACTGTATTCATCCTCTCTTTGATTGGATAAAATACATTTGATAGAGAGGATGAATGCATATTATATTCACATGACTACAAATACAATTGATACAAAATACAATTTTTCGAATACAATTGAAATAGAATACAAAACTCTCACATATATTTGATTGAATACAATTGATACATAATACATTCGAATGGATTTGTTCTTATTAGCGTGTGTGTGAGAGAGAGTAGGGCGAGAAAGGAAGTGTTTGCTATAAAAACAGCTCCTTTTTATAATATTTTTAAAATATAGCTATTTTCCATAAATAAGTTGTTAATATGAATTAGTTACATAATTTTTCAACTATATATGGAATAAGTGGTCCAAAATTAATGTTTGGCTTTAACTTATAATATACAGAGTTTTAAAATTTTGTCTTAATCCTATTAAAATCAACGAGTCACACCCTAAATATACCAATTATATCAAATGGTGAATCAAATTTTCATTCAACGTTATATAATTAAGAATTAGAAATATATTATTGATTGAAAAAAGGCAATAATAGTATATTATTGAATAAAAAAGGCAATAATAGTACAAATTAGTATATTATTGATTGAAACAAAAATAATTTCATTTTTTCCTCTTTTCGGATATATATCTTTTTCAAAACATGTCAATCAATATCACTTATCAAAATTATAGGTCTAGAAAAAGTGGTTCGCCTTTCATTATCTTATAACAGTTATCATGCTAGAACTTGAGCTCCACATATTTTTGTACAATTATAAATAATCAATTCCGTAAAAAATGAAATCGATAACTGACGATTCACTAAAATTTCATCTTAAAAGTTCGTCAATATTGTATATCAAATATAATTAAATGACAAATAATATTTTTGGGACCCTTTGGATTAGCTGCCCCCTGGTCTGGTCCCTCAAAGTCCTTACATTATTGTATTTATGAAAAATTAAACCTCATATAATATCTTGTGGACATTATATTTTCTGGAAATTAATTTTTCTTTATCCCATCGCCCTTATATATTTGGTGGATATTTATTTGTTTATCATTTAATTATGATTGCAACGTTTATATATGTTCTTGAAAACGTGCTCATAAAAATTCTCACAAATTTGCAATCGACAAACTCTTTTATAATTTATATCTTATATTTTTGTGTAGTTTTTTTTTATAATTTACACTTTAATATTGTGGATTTCATGTAATATAATAGAATCGTTATTCTACAATTATACAAAAGGGTGAAATAGAAAAACAAATTTAAACAACAAAATAATCAAATATTGAATATTAGATTGTTAGATTATATGTAAATTTTGAAATTTAGTTGATTACGCTTCGATTTGGTCATAAATTTTGATATTGAAATTTGAAAATTTGAGTTTTTGATATTGTACTTTTTAGACCTTGAAGTTACATTTGAGCATGGAAAAAAATTGAGTAAAATAAAAGTATTTCCTTAGATTATCTTCTGAAACTTAATTTTCTTTTTGAAGATAAATATTTTTAAATGAATCCAAAAATCAAAGCATACACACATGCAAACTTCTCCAATATTAGAATTCACGATTTAATTTAACTAAGAATTATCTCAAAAAGTTATTGATGATAATTATCTCAGAAAGTCACGCCAAGAAAAACAATTAGCACACAAAAGTAATGCAAGTTATGGTTAATTCACCAAGCAAAAAACAAACTCTAAAATGTACTGTAACTACTAAATATAGTACCCCAGTACCCCACCATGTGAGAAGGTATTTAATTATTTTTGGATTTGGTCGGACAGATAGTGATATTTTTTTATTAAAAATATGTTGTTAATTTAATTTGGTAATTATAAAATTCAAAAGAATTAATTATTTCACAACTCAAGTATTTGATAACTAGATAAGATGAAACACAAACCTAAGACATTAAACGGAAACAACATTGTTGTCCATAACATAACAAGTAAATATAATTAAGAACAAAAATATGTAGAAATAATTGTTTTCGATACTAAACTATAAAAAAAAACTAATTGATCTAATCATCGAAAAGACCAAACATAGCATCATCCTCTTCAGACTCCGCTTCTTCTTCCTTCTTAATTTCTTCAGTCTCAACGATACCTTGAGAAGTTGCAGTAGACTCAGCAACTGAAGCAATTGCAACCGCAAACTTACTAGGATCCTACAACAGTTTTAAGAAAAAAAGAGTCAGAATTAATTGAACAAATAATAAAAGGAAAAAAATAATTAAGTATTAATTAGTTATAAGATAAAAATGGTTAAGGATTAAAGTACCATTACATGTTAAAATTTGCTTAACACTGTTAAGAGTATTATAGTAATTCCAAGATTATGGACAAATTCTAAGTCTCTAATCCATATTTAGATAGTAAATTAAAAACAAAATTTTGAAAATAATGGAGTGAGAATAGCAAATTAAGTGAAATCTACTGGTGTGAAAAGGGTGGTATGTGTATGTGCATTAATCCCTACTTTAATAAAAGTGGAGAAATTGTTCATAATTTAAATTGCTAACACATGCTATAATACTGTCAGTGTATATACTATAAAATTTAAATTGCTAACACATGCTACTTACCATTTGTTTTAAGTTGGATGTACTTATAAAACTCATGAAATAACATAACAAGGTCACTTATGAGGTAATTCTTCGTAACTTCTATTCCTAACACATGCTATAATACTATCAACGTACATGATCACTTATGAGGTAATTCCTCGTAACTTCTATTCCCAACACATGCTATAATACTATCAATGTACATAACAAGGTCATTATTCCTTCGTAATAACTTCAATTGCTAACACATGCTATAATACCATCAATGTACACAACAAGATCACTAATTCTCCGTAATAACTTCAACTGCTAACACGTGCTATAATACTATCAATGTATATAACAAGGTCACTAATTCTTCGTAATAACTTTAATTGCTAACACATGCTATAATACCATCAATGTACACAACAAGATCACTAATTCTCCGTAATAACTTCAATTGCTAACACGTGCTATAATACTATCAATGTATATAACAAGGTCACTAATTCTTCGTAATAACTTTAATTGCTAACACATGCTATAATACTATCAATATACATAATAAGGTCACTAATTCTTAGTAATAACATCAATTGCTAACACATGATATAATACTATCAATGTACACAACAATGTCACTAACTCTTCGCAATAACATCAATTGCTAACACATGTTATAATACTATCAATGTACATAACAAGGTCACTAATTCTTCACAATAACATCAATTACTAACACATGTTATAATACTATCAACGTATATATCAGTCGTAACACGAAAAAGAGTCAATTAATTACCTTGAGATACTCTTTGACTTGTTGAGCTTGTGGATATGTATACTCAGTCTCAAGAGAAACACACAAAACATTCTTGTAACCATTAACAATCATGTGTGGTGCAGCAGCAAGTGTTGGGTAAGAAATAGCCAAAGATAAAGTGGTCATCATTGCAACACCAGCAGCAAATTTTTCAACAAGGTCTTCATCAGTTAAGTCCAAAACTTCTGGGCTGAAAACTGATCCATTATCATAAACAGAAATAACAACAAGCCCATATGAAAAAGGCCTTATTCCAAGTTTTGATAAAAGGGCTGCTTCTGATGAGCCCACATTGTCACCCTTCTTGATTAGTTCAACTGGGGTTATGATTTCAACTGTTCCCCTATTGATCTTTGTGGGGATGTTGAGTACCTAAGCACAGTCGCGGATCCAGAATTGTCATTAAGAAGTGTCAATGGTTATAGTAAAATATATAATTATGAACACACAATTTCAAGAAATTGTAACAACACGTTAACCACTAGACTAGTATATATATTTATTAAACAAAGCCCCTACCTAAGTATTGTAAAAAGAAAAAATATCCTTAAAAAATGGCAGAAATACATCAATTCATTAAAATAAACTCTTTTTTACAAATTAAAAAAAATAAGCATTAATTTGGACTTTGGAGAAAATGTTTGACTTAACAATTATAAATTAAAAGTTAAATCAATAATCTAACAAATAAAGTATATTAAACCTATTATAAATGGTTAAAACACATTAATATTATTGGTGTGTAAGAAAAACCTTTGTTAAAATTAGATAACAAAAATATATGAGATAATAAAAAACCTGAAAAAAGGAAGTTTGAGAAGGATCAAGGCCAGTATTGCCAGGAGGAACAATCACATCAACTGGTGCAACTAATCCAACACGTGCAGGAGCTCCCACCTATTTACAATTACAATAATTCAGATAATAATAAAGTTAGGTTCACAATATATAATCACTAAATAATTTATATGTGTACATTTTTTATTAAAAAGTATAACCTAATATATATTAGCTTCTAATTTAATAATAAGAAAACATATTACCTTGTATTTTGCAACTTCTTCCTTTATCTCTTTCAAATCACTCTTGGTGAAGATCAAACCAACATTGCCCTATACATAAAAATAAAAATAAATTATAATTTACTAATAAATTAAGAAAATTAATATAAAAAAAATAAATAACAAAAGCATGTATACACCGTGTAACTTCATATATAATTCAAAAAATAATAAGTCAAAAAAATCTTGAAGTATGGTTCAAAATTTGAACATGTTACAAAAGTTTATGAATATTATAAATATATCGAGATCAGATACTTACGACAAGAAGAGGAATAAGATTAAGGAACGCATCGTTTCCGGTACTTTTCGCATGGATCCTAACGGACCTTTTCATCATAGTATTTTTCCCCATAAGTACGACAGAGTCACCTCGGAGACCCTTACGAATCCCTTGCATTTGACTAGAACCGACATTATCAGCATTTACGATCAATATTTGATTGTAAGAGTCTAAATATTTGCATAACTTTTGGTCATAAATAACCTTTTTTTCAAATTTTGTTGGTTTGATAGCCATTGATGATAACAATTCTTAGAGAGAACAAATTCTTAGAGAAAAGTGGTGTAAGAATAAAACCCTAGAACTAATATGAGGTATATATAAAAAAAATATTAATTTTGGTTGAGGGGTACGTAACCGTTGTTAATATTTTTTTATTTTGGGGGGAATGTGAAGAAGTTGGTGCAGTTACAAATTAGGACTCTTAAGAATCCAAATTAAAATAAAATTCTTTTTAAGTAGGATTGTGTTTTATTTCGAACCTGATTAATGTGGGATACTTCGTGTATTTTTCAAAAAAATAAATAAAATAGGAATACTATTTTGGATTGTTTTATATTGAACCTGATTAACACGGGATATTTTGTGTATTTTTATTTTTTTTAAAAATAAATATAGTATTTTTGGATGAAGAATCCGAATAAAAATAAAATTCTTTTTATTTGGATTGGTTTATTTTGAACTTGATTAACGTGGGATACTTTGTGTATTTTTTTATAAAAAATAATAAGTAGAAATAGTATTTTTGGATGAAGAATCCGAAAAACTATATAATTCTTTTGGGATTGGTTTATTTCAAACCTGATTAATGTGGGATACTTTGTGATTTTTTTTTTAAAAAAAAATATATGATCGAATCGTAGTTTTGGTGATTTGGTCTATTATTGGTTATTTCAATTTTGGGTTAATATAAGGAGTAGTATTTTTGGTAAATTTTGATTTTGTTCTATTATTGCTAATTTGTATTTTAGGTTAATAGTAATATATTTTTGGTATAATTTAGATTTTGGTCTATTATTTCTAATTTTACTTTTTGGTTATAATAGTAGTATTTGTTTGGAATTTTTTTTATTTTGTTCCATTATTGCTATAGCTAATTTCGGTTTGTAGTTAATATAAATAGTACTTCCGGTGAATTTTAATTTTGGTCAATTATTGAAATGTGCAACTTTGATTCTTTTATTTGTAAATAACGTTCACTAATCATACATCATAACATTGATGATCGAAGGTGCTAAAAGAAAAATAATAATTGGCGAGGTCGTTATCCTTATCAGATACTTTATGTGTTTCAATTTATTTGAAGATGTTTGATTAGCTCGAAGTTTATGGAGAAAAAAATATTTTTAAAATTGTGGCAATAAACATGTAGATAATTTCATGGCTATAAAATCATAACCCCAAGCTAAAATAAGATTTAAAATATTAAATATAAAAATATCACATTTATAATACATGCATATATATAGTGTTTCCACAAATTACGGATTTAAATTGTACTCTTTTACGTTTACATTTACAATATAAATAAATGGTCTTAATAGCTACAATAAATTTTTCTTCTCTTTTTTCCCAATTTCTCTTTCTAATGTGTCCAACTCTTGAGAAAGGGCCTATGATGGTGGCTATTTTCATTCTTCTTTGGATATTTAGGTATGCATGTCATTGAATTTAAGGATAATTTGCTTCTTATCTTGAGAGTTGTTTCCCTTTGATTGTTTTAGGTGTAGATAGAATTTAAGATTAGCAAAATAATTTGAGTGATAGAAGCAATATATGACGACGCACAGGATACTGTACATCTTTTCGTACTTATATATTATTGGTTTTCCAAAAATTCTCTGGATATCTAGCTTCAAAGTGTTGATCAGGTTTCTTTCGGATTATCCATTTTTTTGAAGATTCAATTAGCTTAAGATTTTGACTCCGCAAAATTAATGTGATCAGTTAAACAATTTTGCTAGAAAACAAATTACACTATTCTCTTTGTCTTTTTTCCATGATTGTCTTTTTTTCCCGATTGCTAATTTTAATTTTGCCTGCATGTTATTTTCCATTAATTTTGACATAAAATATTGCCTCCCAAGCAAGGTGTGATATGTCTCAAATGTATGCCAAAAATTATGTTAAAAATGGAAACTAAAAAGTGAAATAAATTAAATATATTCTTCCTCATTTAATAGATGTAAAATTTGTGAAGCTTTATTTTTTTCACAATCTTCATATTATTAAAACAAATAATAATAATTACGATTAAACAACAGAGTAAATATAAAATTAATCAAAAATATTTAATTTTAATGATCGTACGAAGTGCGGCCAAGTTCTCTAATTTAAAACAAAAAAGTCAAATTTAAATGGGTCTACTATAGAATTCTTAGAAATCCAACTTCAAAAATTATGTTAAAAATGGAAACTAAAAAGTGAAATAAATTTAATTGAGAGTTATCCTTCGTCTGTCCCATTTTATGTGACACTTTTTATTTCTCAAGAATCAAATAGTTTAAGTTTGACCATAAATTTGCGTATGATATCTTCAATTTTTTTAAAATGAAATTTATATATTTGTAAACTGCGTAAAAATCAAAACATTATAATTCATAATATTTAATAATTCAAAATATTTTAAAGATCTATGAAAAATTTAAGATGAAAGATAAACTAAAGAGAGTAAAAGTGGAGAATGGAAAGTAGAAAAAAAGAAGGAAAAATTACTTAAATACACAACACTTCTTTACCTATTCTCAATATTTCCCTACTCTTTTACTAAAATACAAAAATCCCTTATTTTCCCCCAATTCCACTTAATCGGATACTTTATTAGTTTAAGTATCTGCTCGTTATTAATTCAAGTATCCGCACTGCTATATTATGCATTTGTCGTTAATTAAGTATCCGTGCTGCTAACAACTTAATAATTTAAGTATCCGCCCATTATTAATTAAAGTATCTGCGCTACTATATTATGCATCCGCCCGTTAATTAAGTATCTGTGCTGTTAACAACTTAATAATTTAAGTATCCGCCCGTTATTAATTAAAGTATCCGTGCTGCTATATTAAGTATCCACACTGCTATATTATGTATCCGAAAAACACTAAAAAAAAGGATTTTTGGTAATTAATGAAAAAGTAGGGAAATGAAGTAATTTCTTCCTTATACTATGTCATTTGCCTAATTTTTACAAAAAAGAATAGTCCATCTTTTTGGTGGGCCTCAATGTACAATTTCTATAGCTTTTAGTCCAACTCTTTAGTGCAATGTTGGTCCTCCCAAACTCCCATTTCTAAATAAGACTAGATATGAGACCCCGTGCCAGCACGGGGACCAATATATGTTACTGTTTCTGTTTTAATTTATGTGGTACATATGAAATTTGAAATTAATCAATTTTTTAGTATGTTTTTATATATTTTAAGTTGCTAATTATTTGTATTTAGAGTATGTTTTACGTAAATATATTAGAAATCACAATAATTAACAAGTTAATATAAAAAAAAACTTATAAAAAATTCATTGACTTTTGAAATTTCATTTGTATCACATAAATCAGGACCGAGTAATATATATGAAAATTACATAAAACGTACTATAACTCACAATAATTAGCAACTTAAAATATCTATATATCTATATTTCTCCCAATTTATGCGGTATAGATGAAATTTTGAAAGTTAACAAAAACTTTTTATATGTTTTGAAATATTTTAAGCTATTAATTATTATGATTTATAATACTTTTTACATAAAAAAATTATTTATATAAAGTATAAAAGAAAAAATTTAGAAAAAGGAAACATAAATGTCAGCAGGAGTCCAATCTATGTTAATTTCTATGTTTTAATTATTGTAATACCGATTGAATTTGGAGAGCCAACTAAAAATTTTGAAAGGATTTTTTTTATAAATTTTAAGTTGTTAATTATTATAATTTATAATATTTTTATTAATTTTAAACCAATATATGTTTTTCTCTGTCTCAATTACATGAGACATATGGAATTTGGAGAGTAAACTAAAATTTTAAAATATGTTAAGTTGTTAATTATTATATCTTATAGTACTATTACGTGATTTTCAAATAAAATATGTATTTTTTAATTTCAATTTATATGTCATTGATATAATTACATATATTAAGTAATGAAGAATGAATGTGTAAATTATGTGACACCTATGAATTTTGGAGTGTAAATAAAATTAGTTATATGATTTTAAAAAAAAAAAGCGGTTAATTATTACAATTCATAATACTTTTTATATATTTTTTAAATGATATATATATATATATATATATATATATATTATATATATCTTTATGATATTGATATTAGTATTATAATAAATTAAATTTTATTATTTTAAATTTATGATCTGAATTGTCAGCCTATGGCACATTATAAAATGTTCCAAAGTAGATATCAGATTTACAAAAATGTCGATGCCAGCTAAAGTAATAAAATAACATCTAAGGGCATGAACCTATATAAGTATATATAAAGTTGAATATTGACAATTTGATGTGGCATCTCTCTTGTAATGACCCGAAAGGTCATTTTTGGAAATTTTGAATATTCATTTAACTTGAGTTAATTAATCGTTAGTTAATGAAGTAAAGTGATCATTTAATGATACTCTTTACCACTTGATCATGGGTTAAAGTGAATTAAATTATTTGGGGTAAATATATGGGTCAAATCTGAAATATTAAAATAGGTTAGTAGGGATTATTACTTTTAATACATTATTAATTTAGAAAAGAGAAGGAAGAAACTTACCTGCGTATAGCAGCGGCTGGCGTGGAGAGATCCACTTCACGATCAGGTAACACCAATACAATTCCTTAATTTTGCAATTGGAACATGCGTTGAGTTCAAAAGGATGGTTGTTTATTATTATTATTTTAATAATGAGAGGAAACAGTAAAGAGGAAAACTATTTTTTGCACTTAAATAAATTATTATATATATATTTGTAAGTTGCAGTGATTTGGAATTGGAGAATTGGACGTCGTGCCATTATGTTAGCATTACAGCCAAATGACGGCAATGTAAACATGCCAATTAATGAAGGCATTCATTTAGATTGTGAATGCAGTGTTCATCCGTACTAAAAGTGATTAGGGTTTTAGTCTGAGTTTTACGATTTTCTTATAATTATCAGGTTATAATTCAAGTTTTGATATATTGGTATATGAAATTAAATATTAGGTATATTGTTTGAGATGAATATTGTCAAATTTATGATATTTGGAGGAAATTAGACTTAATCCTAGGCTTAAAAATTTAGGAGAATGATATGTGGGTTGGCATCAAGAACTAGGAACTGGGCTATAGTAATATGGGCGTTGTAAAATTAGAAATCTTATCACGATTATTTTTGTGAATAGATTGCATTGATTTGGAAGTTAGCCGAAAGAGGAAGGCTCAAGTTCTGGAGTAATTGTTCGACTATTATAGGCAAGTGGATTTCTAAACCCTTGTTAAGCGTATGGAATTCGTGTATTTCCTTGTGGTATATGGTTGAGAGTAATGTGATCAATTGTTTTTTGTGATGTGTTGAGAATTGTTTGAAAGGCTTGTTAGATCATTGTTGATGTTGAATCCTGATTGTCTTGTTGTGAATTATGCAATGTTATGAAAATGGTCATCTCCTCATTATTTGTGTGAACATGTCATTTGCATTGTTCTGAGACATGGTTCTGACAAGTGTTATGTGCATTGAGAAAGAATAAGAAAATAAAGAGGATGTACCATTTCGAGGGACGTATCGCGCGCCGCGATGGATACTATATTTCGAGGGACGTGTCGCGCGCCGCGACGGATACTATATTTCGAGGGACGTATCGCGCGCCGCGATGGTTACTATTATCGAAAGTCGTATCGCGCGCCGCGATGGATGCATGGACAGATATGTCCCCCATGAGTCCCGGACTGAGAGACAGCGGGTGTGTATCACTAGGTCAGACATGCATCACTATACTTGACATTGCACTCCATTGCATTGCACATATTTATCATTATTGACCTTGATATCGTGTTTTGCTGATCTTGTGAGTGTCTTTCTGTGGAACTTTGATTGGTGAATATTGAGCTTGTTGTTGAGAATATGTAATTGTTAGAGTGTTGTTGTTGAGATATGTGTTGTTTGAATTATGAACTGTTAGGTTGAGCTGGTTTTAAGCAGGTTGTAGTTGTGGAGATTGTAATTGATGAATATTGAGCTTGTTGTTGAGGATATGTAATTGTTAGAGTGTTGTTGTTGAGATATCTGTTATGTGAATTGTGAACTGTTAGGTTGTGCTGATTTTATGCATGTTGTAGTTGTGGAAGTTCGGTTGGGGTGTAAGGAGTACTCGTATTCTATCCCCTTAGCTTGTGTTTAGAGGTTTACTTGTTGAGTACCGCGTGGTTTGGTACTCACCCCTTGCTTCTACAAATTTTTGTAGGTTACAAGCCTGGATTTTTGTGGTACTTGTCATTCTCTTCTTTTCCAAGGCTTCTGGGAGATTTGTGAGGTAGTTGCTTGTCTTCTCAGCGATCCTTCTTACTCCTGTTTATGATTTTGTTCTACTCTAGAAACAATGTCATATGAGACTTGTATTTTTCTTTTTATTCAATTGTAATACTTTAGAGGCTTGTACACGTGACAACCAGATTTTGGGGGCATTTTGAGTTTATTATAAAAATTTCCGCATTTTATTGTAATGGTTGAGTTTTAGGCTGACTTGTCTTGGTGGGTTAAGACGAATGCCATCACGTCCATTTTTGGGTTGTGACATCTCTATGACCAGTATTTGTATTCATATTTTTTTCCTTTTTTTGACATTTTATCTTTGTTTTGTATTTTTTATTTGTATTTAAAAAAAAGGTATTTATGTCATTCCCGATTAATTATGCCCTTTATAACATCCATTACACTAATATAGATTTAAGTAAATGAAAATGGAAGATGAAAAGATAAAAACTATTCATTTTTTATAACTGTTTATAATTATTTAGCCTATAAAATAAAAACAAAATAGTTGAGCATTTGTAACAAATAAGAACAAATTTCTTCACTTTGGTTCTTCTTCTTCTGACGATAATGATCAATATATGGTATCAACTTTTGTCGCTAAGATGTCCATCAAATTTCTAGGTCATGTGACTTTTTTAACAAAAGAGAAAGAGAGAATATCTCATTATTCTTGTGAAGACATTGATGTAAAGAAAGAGATTATGTAACAAAAAATTCTTTTCAAAATAATAGACATTTTGAAAAAATGTTTATTCCTCCTACAAGGAGAGAAAATTCATTGTGATTGAGAAATTTATAAGAAGCCTGATTAGTGTTTCAAAGGGTAAGAAAAATTATTTGGAGAAAAAATCATTCTATTTATGGAATTCGTATCAAATTAGGAGGAGAACAAGCAAAAATTTATTTTGTGACTTGAAAAGAGAGAAAATTAGATATTATTTCTTTCAACCTCATTATTCTTCTAATTTCTTTCTTCTTTTATTTTGTCTTGATTTTTTGTATCTTTAATTAAAGTTTTTTTTTCTTATTTATCTTTAATTAAAGTTTATATATATTTTCTTAAAAAAGAATTTAAAAAGATGATCATATTTAGTTCCTTTCCTCATCAATGCTATTAATCTCATAATTAGTGTTATTTATATTATTTTCTTAATTACTTTTTTTTCTTTCATTTAATTATTTATTTGAAGAAATTAGTTATTATAACTTTATAAGAATTACACATGTATTTTTACATAATTGATTTGTTATTTTTAAAATTTTTGGATCATTCTTCATCTTAAAGTTTCTATCTATATGTAATAATAAAGCTAAAATAGAAAATGTGGGGTGACACCTTCTTAGCAATAGATACTTATTTATTCTGATCAATGTTTCTGACATTTTTTGTTATTTTTTCCTTAAAATAATTGTTGCCTCGATTTTTAGTTTTAGTTTTATTTTTGTAGCATTTTCTAATTTTAAAAGACTGAAAAATTTATATTGAAAATTTACAAAATATAAAAAATGATTTATTTAACTCCTATCATCATCAATATTATTATTAATTTGTTTTACTTCTTTTCTTAATCTTCATTTCATCATTAATGTAATTTATATCATTTTCTTAGATATATATATATATATATATATATATATATATATATATATATATATATTTGTGACATTTCTTAGAAGTTAGGATTACTATTTCTATAATTTTTAAAAATTTTGAATTCTTTTGTCATACTAAATACAACATGTTTTATTATAATTACATTTAATATATTAATCAATATGTTGTACGAATGAAAAGAAAATTATCATTTCACAAAAACAAAGGTTAAAATATAATTTATTATGATTAAGGAAAGATAAAATTATTATTCCAATATCCATAAGCATATATAATACATTAAAAATTAATTGAAAAGCTGTAAATGGAAAAGGAATCACCATTTAAGGAATCATTATTTTTAATTTTTTGGATCATTTCTTCATGTAAAAGTTTCTATCCATACGTAACAATAAAGTTAAAATAGAAAATGTAGTGACACCATTCTTACTAATAGATAGTTACTTTTTTTTATTTTTTATTTTTGACAATTTTGGTTATATTTTCTTTAAAATAATTATTGCGTCAATATTTTTTTTAAGCTTTATTTTTAATTTTAAAAGATTGGAAATTTCATGTTAAAAATTTTAATAATAGAAAAAATGATTTATTTAACTTTTATCATCATCAATACTACTAATTTTTTTGACGTTTTTTCTTAATCTTCATCTTATCATTAATGTTATTTATATAATTTTGTTTAATCACTTATTTTTTCTTTTTTAACTCTTTTATATATATAAAGTTGGATAGGTAAATGATGATGTGACATTTCTTAGAAGTTAAGATTACTATTTATCTAATTTCTCCAATTTTTGAGTTCTTTTGTCATACTAAATACAATATGTTTTATTATAATTACATTCAATATAGTAAACAACATGTTCTAGGAATTAAAACAAAATTATCATTTCAGAAAAATAAATGTTAAATTATAATTTTATTATGATTAAGGAAAAATAAAGATATTATTTCAATATCCCATAAGCACATTCAATACATTAGAAATTAATTGGATATAACTGTAAATGGAAAATGAATCACGATTTAAGGAAAATAAATGTTTGCAATACCATAATAATTAAGGAGAGAGTAAGATATTATTTTAATATCCTAATTCGGAACTTTTAATCTACTACTCAATTAAAAATAGAATGCATTTAATAACATCAAAAAGTTATTAGTTTAATATTTTTTCTCATTGTACTAATTCAATTCAATCAAACTTAATTTTAAAGATAAAATAACAGCTTCATTTTAATTGTTGTCAATATATTTGAAAAAATTATTGTGAAAAGGCTTTTCTTGCGCCTTATTTTAATTTTCATATACTATTATTATTTTTTCTGTCTTTTTTCAATGAATTTTATTTCAATTTAAAATTTAATGTTTATTCTTAAAACTCTGACGGTACAAATGAAGGTGGAGTAAAATATAATAAATGATGATTCTTTTACTAAATAAGAAGATATAACGAAATTGAAAGGGTGACCTTTTTTTTTTTTTGTAAATGGATAGGAAATTCTATTAAGGTATCTTTATGTCATTATTCAATATATTTTTAATATAAATTTCATTTGTTGATGCATTTGTTTAGTACTCCCTCTGTCCCTAATTACTTGTTTACTTTTCCTTTTATAGTTGTCTCTAATTACTTGTCCATTTTGACAAATCAAGAAAGAATATTTTTTTACCTATTATACCCTCAATTAAATGACCAATTACTTTGAAAATTGCAGAACTTTTCATCTACTTCATAATTAATAGGGGTAAAATGATAAACTGACTATGTCATTAATTGATTTCTTAATAAATGCGTAAATTTAAAAGTGGAGAAGTAATTAGGGACAGAGAGAGTATTACAGTCTTATTTGACATTATGAGATATTTCTTAGACATTTAAGGAGAATGGTAGACCGAAATATATATTATATATTAAAGGATGAACTTCATGCAATGGAAGAATTTGTTATTAGCAAATATATTTTAACTTATTTGATAAAAAATATATTCTTCCTCATTTAATAGATGTAAAATTTGTGAAGCTTTATTTTTTTTCACAATCTTCATATTATTAAGACAAATAATAATATTACGATTAAACAACAAAGTAAATATAAAATTTTAAAAAAATATTTAATTTAAATGATCGCGCGAAGTGCGGCCAAGTTCTCTAATTTAAAACAAAAAAGTAAAATTTAAATGGGTCTACTATAGAATTCCTAGAAATCCAACTTGAAAAATTATGCTAAAAATGGAAAATAAAAAGTGAAATAAATTTAATTGAGAGTTATCCTTTGTCTGTCCCATTTTATGTGAGACTTTTTATTTTTCGAGAATCAAATAGTTTAAGTTTAACCATAAATTTGCGTATGATATCTTCTTTTTTTAAAAAAAATTTGGACAAATTAGATAAATAGTAATGTTAGCTTCTAAGAAATGTGACATCATCATTTACATATCCAACTTTTATATATATAAAAAAAGAGTTAAAAAAGAAAAAATAAGTGACTTAAGAAAATTATATAAATAACATTAATGATGAGATGAAGATTAAGAAAAAACGTCAAATAAATTAGTTGTATTGATGATGATAAAAGTTAAATAAATCATTTTTTCTATTATTTAAATTTTTAACATAAAATTTCCAATGTTTTAAAATTAAAAATAAATGTTAAAAATTAAAAAAAAAATGGAGGCAATAATTATTTTATTAAAGAAAAATATGTGTAGAAAAAGTAGACGTAGATGAAGCCAAATGAGTAATAATAATAATTCTAATAAGGACTAATGAGTAATAATAATAATTCTAATAAGGACTAATGAGTAATAATAATAATTGCAATGTTAGTCCTTGGTGTTAGTCCTTCTATTAATGTACAATTGTTTTTGCACATTGTACAACTAATTAATGTAGTGAAAAGTTAATGTACAAAATTGTATGCATGTTGTACAAGAGTATTAATGCAATGTTGGTATAAGAAGTAAAATAAGTAATATATGGAACATAAGAAAATAAATAAAGAAAAAAAAGTTGTTTATTTTTTAGACAATATTTTCCATTTGTACTGAACACAACCTATAAGGCTATAACTATACAATAAAAATAGAGATTATATAGAAAGTACGAGCTTGTCTTTCCTTGTTATTTGCACAAAATATATTGGAAAATAAATTGATTAGTAAGCGATTTTTTCGGTATATTATAATCCATTTGTTCTTCTTTTTCTTTTTTTATAGAAATTTTAACACTCTTATGAACAAAAAAAAATTGAAAAATGCTAAATTTGGAGAATGAGTATTCTTCGGGTGTTGATAACATAGTTTACAAATATATGTATTTATAACAACGATAGCATACCCAGTGAAATTCACTAAGTGTGGAGTGGAGAGTAGAATGTACGCATACCTTATTACTACCTCGTAAAGATAGAGAAACTGTTTCCGAAAGATCCTCGGCCCTTTAAATATCTTTATTTGCGAAGATAAAATTTAGAGAAAAAAAAACAAACAAAATATAGCAAATACATCTGTAGCATACAAATTGTAGAGGCCCATAGTATAAGACCAGCCCACTAAGTAGCAACACTGTGAAGAACAACAGTCTCAATTGTAAGCCCAGGCCCAAATCCAAAAAGGACACCCCATTCAAGCCCTTCACCTGTAGTTCCTAGGCCTTCTTTTGTAGAGGCCTTTCTCATTTCATCCAAAATAAACAACACACAAGCACTTGACATATTGCCATAGTTACTCAATACTTCTCTTGAAGCCCTAAGTTTCTCCGGCTTTAGGCCCAACTTTAATTCAACTTGGTCCAAAATCGCAGGTCCACCTAGGTGAGTGATCCAAAATAGAGAGTTCCAATCAGATATACCCAGAGGTTGAAATGCATCCAAAAGGCTCTTCTCGATGTTTTTCGAGATTAGCCCAGGAACATCCTTAAGTAAATAGGATATATGCCCAACCTCACGGAGGTGTCCATAGATAGCCCATTAGCTATCAGGGACTAGAGTTTGAGCTGTTGAGACGAGTTTGAATAAAGGCCTTTCGACCCCTAGAATTGGGTCTGAACCTATAATAATTGCGGCCGCCCCATCACCAAAAAGGGCTTGGCCTACCAAGTTATCTAAGTGACATTCACTAGGTCCACGGAACTTGACCGCAGTAATCTCAGAGCTAACAACAAGGACTCTAGCACCTTTGTTGTTCTCAGCCATGTCTTTGGCTAGCCGGAGTAATGTTCCCCCGGCATAGCAACCTTGTTGGTATATCATGAGTCGCTTGACCGATGGGCAAAGCCCGAGTAGCTTAGTGAGCTGGTAGTCGCACCCGGGCATGTCCACACCACTAGATGTACAAAAGACCAAATGGGTAATCTTAGATTTGGGCTGGCCCCATTCCTTGATGGCCTTTTGGGCTGCCTCTTTGCCAAGTTTAGGCACTTCAACAATAGCTATGCCTTGCCTAGCATCAAGGGAAGGTGCCATATATGCACACATATTAGGGTTCTTTTTCAAGATTTCCTCGGTTAAGTGCATGTATCTTTTTTTAATCATTGATTTATCACCTGCAAATATGAAAAAAATTGTCAAGAAATTAAAAATAATAAAGATATGAAATTTCCAACCATGGTAATCATTAAGCAAGATTAACATGTGTTGTATTCAGGGGAGTATGAGGGGGTCACTGGGTTCATGTGAATCATGCTCTCCTTTCGAAATCGTATATAGTACTATTATATTTTAAATATAGACGTGTGAACCTACAGTACTTGAAGTATCATATAATGAACTGATGATTGAGTGCACCGTTCTAAATTAGAATTTTATGTCTATCTTGTTTTATTTGAATTCTAAAATTGGAGTAACACCTCTTTAAGTGATTATTGATAGCACTTTATATATATATATATATATATATATATGGGTTTAATCTTTCAAAATTTTCAAAAAAAAATCAAGTTTATCACATTGAAAATTCCTATTCTTTTTAGCAATCTAATATTTTTATATAATTAAGCCAAATGTGTATATTAAAACTAGTGGTACTGGATATGATATAACATACAATTAATGGTTCATTCGTTCTCAATATAATATACAATATTTGAATAGTTAAGAATTAATTTCGGACCAATAAGTTTAGGAAAAATTACCTAAATACACAACTTGTTTTACCATATTCTCTAAAATTTCCTACCATTTGAAAAATTACAAAAATTCCTACTCTCTCCTATTCTCGGATACATTACTTTATGCAATGTATTGGTCGAATACATCACTTTACACGATGTGTCGATCGGATACATCACTTTGTGTGATGTATTAGGACGTACGCGATGTATCGTGACGTCGAGTGTTGTATCCGAAACAGACATGAGATGTACTAGGATGAGGGATATATTCGAAATCGAGACGCGATGTATCGATATGTTCTAGGATGTATCCGGATTCTACCAATTTAAGAAATTTTTGTAATTTGGAAAAGAGTAGAGATAAGATGTAATTAGCTCTTAACACTATGAGATTTGTGCGAAATTCCCATAATTTTAATTATTTTTAGTGATAAGAACCTAAATGTCAAATCGATCAAATTTATATCTTAGATCCACCTTCTCGTAATAGAGCACTCATCATCGTAAAATGCATTAGTCAATATAGAGCACCTAACTTCTTTAGAAATCTATATAAAAAGTATTATATTTCAGCAGGTTAATAATTTTAAAAATATTAAAAAGTTCAAGAAAATCATATTCAATGAAAAGTTATTCGAACCAAACAAATATTAACAACTTAACATAAAATGTAACAAAACCCATAAAAACAATAAGGTGAGGAGTTTTTTTTTTTAATAAGATAAGGTCTTATCTTACACATGCGCTTAAATTTTTCCTTGAGCTCAGTCTTGTGCTCACTATTAGTAATACGAAAATAATAATCAGGATAAGTACTCTGATCAACACAATTGAAAGGCGTAGATGTTCCAATGGCCATGACCGTAGCCGGACCCTCGGCACGTTGCGCCTTACGATACTCCTCAACGGTGACCATTTTCGCGGGAAAAAATGGTGGATAATATGCTAGGTTTTTTTTAGGTGTGTAGTAGAGTAACGTTTATTTTTCATGGAGTAGTATAAACTTGTCATTTATTTATATGTGAAATCCAAAAGAAAGAATGGTGTTGACAGCCTTGGGCTTTGGACAAGAGTAATTTGAGACGTAACTATATCAAGAGTTTAATTAAAATGAGATACAACATATATATTATATATATACATAAAAAATAATTTTAACTCTATATATACTATATGATTTAAATGAGTCAAGTTTTTTTTTAAGCAGTTTGATCTCTACCTTCATGAGATAGGGATAAGGTCGTGTACACTCTATCTTCTCTAGATCTTACTTGTGGAGTTACACTATACAATATAATTTTTTGATAAAGGGGCTTCAGAGAATCGCTCATGCCACCTATAGCTCAACTTTAAACCCTATTAATACTCTTTGGAGAATCAGATATGCCTCCCTACAATCACTACAAGAAATATAGAATTAGATACGAAATTTATCAATAATCCCTAGCTAATCCATCTGAAAAGCTTCTAGCTAAGTGAATTTGTTTATAAGTCATCATTAATTCGTAGCCAAATGAAATTGTTATAATTTTTTGTATAAATTATAGGAACCACATATTATAAGTACTAAATAACATCCTATCCCTTTTAGTTTTCTATTTACCAAAAATCCCTTTAAAATGATGTTTGCGGGATACATAGCGTTGTGCACGGGATACATTAGGTTTGATACATTTCACATAGCGGGATACATAGCGTTGTGCATGGGATACATAGTGTTTGATACATTCCACATCCCGATACATAGCGTTGTGCACGGAATACATGCGGGATACATAGGTAAATAAGGGATTTTTGAAATTTTTGAAATAAGTAGGGATAAATGGATATTAAGGTAAGTAAAGGAGTGTAGTTAAGTAATTTGTCCTAAATTTTTTGTTGTTTAGCTTTTAATTTTTTAAAAGAAATTTTGAACACGTGAGTTTGTCCTTGCCAATTAAGTAGTAATATTTATATTTACATTAACATTTAATTAGATGTGTTTTTTTTTTTTTTGCAATTCTAACTCGTCACACAAAGTGTCAAAAACAATAAATGCAGTGGAGTGTCATACATATTTTTTTTGTGTTAGATACAGGAATGCAATGAATTGATGTATGACAGAACTAGAGTTTTTGAGTTTAAATTTTGAACGTATTGGTTGTAATGATTTGATGTATGATTAATATGATAGAATCAAAGTTTTTAAATTTAAATTTTAAACGTATTGATTGTGATGAATTGATGTATAATTAATATGATAAAATCAGATAGTTCTCGAATTTAAATTTGTAAATGTATTGATTAGAAAGAATTGATGTATGATTAATATAACAAAATCTGAGTTTTCGAATTTAAATTTTGAACATATTGAGAGTATTGATTGAGGAGTTTCAAAATCGGATAGCTATTAATTTTTAAAGGATAATAGTACTTTTGATTCTTTAATTATTAACAGGTTTTAATTTTGGTCCTCATAGACTCAACATATTTAATCTTAACTTAATCAAAATGTATGTTTTAAATCCATATATGTAAGGAATATGTTAAATTAAAATTATTTTTTTAGAACTACATTAATTACCCACATATATGAAATAACAATATATACACATTTTTATAGTACATGATTAATTACAAAATCTGAGAATATATTCCCAAGTAAAGGGATCGCAGCTGCACATTTTAAGGAATTGAAAATTAAATATGCTTAGTCAGATATCACATAAATTAAAATTTACCAAATAGAGACGGACCAAAAGAAATATTTGGTACATGAAGTCATGAACGGAATGAAATTTAATAAAGAGATAAGTATTGAAAATATCTTTAAATTTGACACAAATCATTAGGTTCGTTTCGAACTATTGACATTCTTAAAAACATCTTTCTACTTGACTAACTAAACTTTGATATACCCTCGATTTGTCACATGACATAGCAATTTTCAAACTCTTGTAGAGCACGGACTCTTAATAAAAGCCGAGAGAAATATTGAAAATACCCCTAAAGTACTTTAGGGGTATATTTTCACTCATGTCATAAGATCATAGTGTATTTAAGTTCAGTTAGTCAAGTATAAATGAGTGTTTTTAAGACTTTCAATAGTTCGAGAATAAAAGTAATTTAATTACAAAATCATTTGATATTAAAGACTATGGTAATCATCTAATTCCTTTCCCAAATAAATTCCAACAAATCTAGGAAGCCTAAATGGGGGTACCTTTGTCCTGGTAACATACATGGGTGTATTTTGTATCGCGGAAAATATTTTTAAATTTTTTCATGTTAGATTAATTAAAAAAATTAAATATATTTTTCTAAGAAAACACGTATTTTAGAAATGAGAAAAATGACTTCGATCATAAGTTTCACCGGTAATATTTCAGATGATGTTTTCTTCATCCCATGCCCACCTTTCTCTTACCACAACCTTAGATAATGTACAAATATTTTTAGCATATTACTTTTTATTTAAATATCAAGCATAATAGAATATATTTAAAAAAACACAATTTTTTTAAGAAAATACTTTTTTTTAAGAAAACATTTTTATTCATACCGAACACAACTTATACCTAAAAAATAAAAATAGAAATTATATAACTACAAGCTTGTCTTTCCTTGTTTTTTCACACAAAATATATTGGAAAATAAAAGTGATGTATAGGGAAGCTTATTTTTCGGTTTATATATTATAATAATTCGCTTGTTCAAACTTTTAAAGAATTAAAATTCATTTGAATGAGAATATTTTTCAGGAATAGTGGAATCATTTTGACCATTTTACGATTGTGAGAGGCTGGAATATAATTATGCAAATTAAATGAAAAATTAAAATTAGACAGAAATTTATTAGGTATTTGATTGCATAGTTCTCATTACAAATATCTTTATTTGCAAAGATAACATAAATATTAAATAACAAAATATAGCAAATACATTAATAGCAAATAAATTTTAGAGGCCCACAATATAAGCCCAACCCACTAAGTAGCAACACTGTGAAGAACAACAGTCTCAACTGTAAGCCCAGGCCCAAATCCAAAAAGGACACCCCATTCAAGCCCTTCACCTGTAGTTCCTAGGCCTTCTTTTGTAGAGGCCTTTCTCATTTCATCCAAAATAAACAACACACAAGCACTTGACATATTGCCATAGTTACTCAATACTTCTCTTGTAGCCCTAAGTTTCTCTTGCTTTAGGCCCAACTTTAATTCAACTTGGTCCAAAATCGCAGGCCCGCCTGGGTGAGCAATCCAAAATAGAGAGTTCCAGTCAGATATACCTAGAGGTTGGAATGCTTCTAGAAGGCTCTTTTCGATGTTTTTCGAGATTAGCCCAGGAACATCCTTGAGTAAGTGGAATGTAAGCCCAACCTCACGGAGGTGTCCGTCGATAGCGCCTTCGCTATCGGGGACAAGAGTTTGAGCTGCTGAGACGAGTTCGAATAAAGGCCTTTCAACCCCTATAATTGGGTCTGAACCCATAATGATAGCGGCCGCCCCATCACCAAAAAGGGCTTGGCCTACCAGGCTATCTAAGTGAGATTCACTGGGTCCACGGAACGTGACTGCAGTGATCTCAGAGCAAACAACAAGGACTCTAGCGCCCTTGTTGTTCTCAGCCAAGTCTTTGGCTAGCCGGAGTACTGTTCCCCCGGCAAAGCAACCTTGTTGGTACATCATGAGTCGCTTGACTGATGGGCGAAGCCCGAGGAGCTTAGCGAGTTGGTAGTCGCACCCGGGCATGTCCACACCACTAGTTGTACAAAAGACCAAATGAGTAATCTTGGATTTGGGCTGGCCCCATTCTTTTATGGCCTTTTGGGCCGCCTCTTTGCCAAGTTTAGGCACTTCAACAACAACTATGTCTTGCCTTGCATCGAGGGAAGGCGCCATGTATGCACACATGTTAGGGTTCTCTTTCAAGATTTCCTCTGTTAAGTGCATATATCTCTTCTTAATCATTGATTTATCACCTGGAAATATACAAAAAAAAAAAAAAAAAAAAAAAAAAAAAAAAAAAAAAAAAAAAAAAAAAACTGATGTCAAGAAATTAAACATAAAAAAGATATGAATTCCCAAATATTTAGGCAATTATTTTTAAATTTTTTTATAATTGTTGAGCAAAATTAACATGTGTTGTATTCAACTTATTAAGGAAAAAGCAACATGGGACATAGTCAATATCACCAAAAGCATATCACATGTGATGCTATTTAAGGAATTAACCAACTGATTAATACTACATCATTATTATAAGATGAAAAAGAGAAAATTAATTATTAGATGAATATTATGTAAAGTCACCTCTAATTATCAAAATTCAATTAGATTAATAGAGTTTCAATCATTAATCTACAACTCCAACATACATTACTATTCATATGAAATTCATATTTTTAGGTGAATTCAGGCATAATAAGTTCTTCAAAATAAACTTTATGTGTTAGGAAACTACGTAAAAAGTATTAATTTCAACAGGTTAATATAATTAAAACATTCCAAAAAAATCATAGTCAATGAAAAACTATTCGACCCCACAAGATTAACATAAAATATAACAAAACAAGTAAAAACAATAAGGTAGTAGGGGGTTTATATTATCTTACACATGCGCTTAAATTTCTCCTTGAGCTCAGTCTTGTGCTCACTATTAGTGATACGAAAATAATAATCAGGATAAGTACTCTGATCAACACAGTTGGAAGGCGTAGATGTTCCAATGGCCAGGATCGTAGCTGGACCCTCGGCACGTTGTGCCTTACGATACTCCTCCACGGTGACCATTTTCGCCGGAAAAAATGATGGTTATGCTAGGTTTTTTTAGGTGTTTAGTACTACGTGAACGAAGAGTGATAAATGTCTTTATGTTTTTTTTGTTTGCATGGGGGTTGTATAAACTACATACTAGTGTGATATATTTATATGTGAAGTCCAAAAGAAAGAATGGTAGATAGAGATCACGTGCTTCAACAGCTAATGGCACGTGACTTTGTGTTTTTTTTGTTTTCCTTTCTAACTTTTAGACAATAATAATATAATAATAATAAATATTGGACTGCTACCTACTTTACCAAGATCAACGATCAAAAAATTTTGCTAATTATATTGAAATAAAAATGAACGGTGTTGATCAAATCTTACATAAGATTTCTGTTACTTTATCACATCACCTTTGATAGATTTGGCTTTTGGACAGGAGTTTGACACGTAACAGTTAACACTATATCAATAGTTTTACTTTAGGTTAAAATCAAATACAGAATCAGTCTCTCTACCTTTATAAATTGGGGTTCGAAAATAGTTTCATAAGGTAGGAGTAAATCTGCATACATTTAACTCACTCAATCTCTAGCTAGATGTTGATGTCATTGTTATATATACAGTATAATTTTCTGATAAAGAGGCTCTGGAGAACTGCTCATGTCGCCTATACCTCAACTTCAAACCCTAATATTCTTTGAAAAATAAATATATTTCTTATTTAATTGTGACATTTTTTATAGGAAAAATTGTACATAATGGCAAACTATTAATTCAAATTAAATGGTATATATAATCATACTTTGATTTAATTGTGCCCTGTAGCAAACTGTTTGCCATCGCCTCTCTCCCTCAAACTCTCGCTCGCCACTCTCCCTCGCTCGCTCACTCTCTCTGTCACTCGCCTCTCTCACTTTATACAAACAGAAATGTATAAATTGTGTTTCTGTTTGTATAAAGCGAGAGAAAATTGTATATACACATGCAAATACATATATCTTCATCCTATACACTTATAATTATACGATACAAATATTTCCCTGTCCAGTTCTCTTTTGCCTTTCTCTCTTTCTCGCTTTATACAAACATAGATTATATAATATACAATGTATAAATAAAGCGAGAGAGAGAACGATATTTGATATACAAACGTTTTATTCGATTCAATTGTATACAAATTCAAATTTTATACAAATATACAAACATATAAAATTAAATTGAGAATCTCTCAACGATTTATACAAACGAGAGGCTGACAACAATTTATACAAATGGCCTGCCAGCGAAATTATACAAATCTGAAGAGGAGCCAGCGAATTATACAATTGCTTCTTTTGTATATATGTATAGTGAAATAGCCTAGTCATAGCATGTTTGCTATGGAGCGCAATTATGCAAATTTTGCTATAGCTAGCATACAAATATAAATTTTGTGTTTGCTATATGTGAAAGTTGTTTTTTATAACGTATGTGTTATGAATTTAATTTTGTGTGGAATTTAACATTTTAAAGAAATTTTGAACATGTGAGTTAATTATGACATTTTGATGTATGTGTTAGTGAATTTAATTTTGTGGAATTTAACATTTTACAGCACATTTTAAAGAAATTTTGAACATGTAAGTTTGTCATTACCAAATTAAGTAGTCAATATGTATATTTACACTAAAATTTAAGTAGATGTTTTTTTCTTTTAAAAAAATAATTCTAACTCGTCATTTTTTTAGGACATAAACAATGAATGCAGTCAAAAACATATTATGTGTTTTCACATTTCACTAAGGGATTATAATTTGCACATTTTAAGAAATTAATTATTAAATATGCTTAGTCATATATTATTTAAATTAGAGTTTTACCTAATACATCGGGAACCAAAAGAATTGCTAGGTACATGAATGAAGTAAAATTTGATGAATATACGGACATAGTCCGTTAAAGAATGACAAAAGTCTCACATCGGTGGTTAATGAGATGGGTGGACTCCTTATAAGGCTTGGGCAAGCCTCCTCCCTTTGAGCTAGCTTTTGGGGTGTGAGTTAGGCCTAAGACCTAATTTAACAAGATCAAACAATAAAAAAAATTCTATTTTTCGTTAGAAATCTTAAATTCAACTAATAAAAATAATTGTTTTTCGTTAACGATCGAAACACTAAAATATTCCATCATGAATTTTCTATCATTTAAATTAATCGGATTAATAAGTTTCGAATGCATGTTTGGTAAAATGAAAGGTAGGTAGAATGTACACCAACATATATAGGAAAACATCTAATGTGATAAAAAATTTAAATATTCTTTGGTTTGGTTCTATTCAGGTCCATTTAGGAGAAAGAATGTACTGTATTGTTTTGATTGTTAAGTAGGTAAGTTGTGTGGTATTGGAAGATTGACTTTAACGTGTGGACAACAAGGCTATAACGTTGTACTAGGGCTCAGTATAAAATATCGAAAATTGAATTATCGAATTGAATCGAATTTTTTGTTAATGTGATATTTGGTAGTTCGATATTTGAGTGATATTTAGGTTTGACTTTGATATGAGACATTAGTATCATTTGGTATTTGGTATTTCTCAAATACCGAATTATTTACTTAATGAAGGTTGTATATTAACAGGTCTATTGCTCATTAGTACAAGTCTAATGAAAAAAGTTAAAGATTAAACATAAACAATTCAAATACATATGTTTTTTAGTTGTATCAGTTTATTTTTTTTGATGTCTTCTTAATTGTTGATCTTTTATTCTAATAATTGGAACAATAATATACGTTATTTTCGAATACCATATCGAACCAAAATTTGGTTAAAAATTACTGAATTACCAAAATGAAATTTAACAATTTGATAGTTGATATCTACTTTTTACTTCCAATTATCAAATTAACGAACTGAAAATTAAAAAATTCCAAATAGAATACCGAACGTCGAACGCCCAACCCTACCTATATTTGCTCTTTAAATTTTACAAGTTTTCCTTTTGTTCAGAAATAAATAACGCACACAATATTTGCCTAAATTCATTAATTGTTTTTATCTATTATTAGTATTTTAGGTTACTTTGTTAAGTACACGTATGTATGTGCGACCAAAAAAATTTAAATTATGATGTAGTTTTTTGAACATTTCTTGTAGTATTTATTGTTACAAAAAAAAAGTATTTTTTGTTCACAGTAGAGTGACTACTCTTACCCTTGCAACAAAATTCTCATTTCACTAGTAATATTATTTAAAATCGAAAAATATTTGTTTAATAAGCATTTTAGACATTGAAATTTTATGAGACTTTACAAGTAAAATTCTGATGTCTAAAAACATATTCAATAGAAATTGGCAATTTGCTGCCAAATTAATAAATATTCCACGTATGGGTTCTTAATTTAATTTTTTTCGTGTGATCTTGGTTAATTCTTATCTTTTGAGTCAACTTTTAAAATCGAGTTAAGTCCTAATGTTCATTTCTTCATCATCATATCAAAGCTAGACTTATTTTAATTTGTGGCTTATCCGGTGTTGATCCCCATTTTATCTCGTTTGTTCATGTTCTAATTGTTCAGTTCTTGGTGTGTACTGACTTCTTTAATCTCTTTATATAATCTTAGATAATTTTCACATTCTGCACTAACTTTTAAAGTTTGAATAAGACCTAAATTTCAAATAAATTTGTATGTGTCTAAAGTTTCGTCCCTGAAATACAACAAACATGAAAGGAAAATAGCAAACAAACAACAATATTTGTATTTGAATTTATGCGAAGGGTACAGTCTTTATAAAATCTTCAAGAAAAGATATGTAATTCCCTGATTCTTCTCTTCACGGATGTTTTTGATTTGATGGAATACTTGCGACTCAACACTTGGAGCGAAGACTTCTTTGTATGCGAAAGACTTGCAGATCACTACTGAAGAGCAAGAATTCTCTATGTATTTCTCTGTGTGTTCATTCTGGTCTTATAAAGACCTTTTTATATAGGCTTGAGATAGGGTTTTAGGGATATTTTGGCCCGAGCAATTTTGACCCTTGGGCTTGAAGAGCATGAGTTGGGCTCATCTTGTCAACTTAATAGACTGACCCAAATGTAATTTGGACTTGATTTAAGTCATATAATTTTGACTTAAATATTAATCCGACTTTATTAACCAGTAATTTGACTTGGTCAATGTATCATAAATTTAAGATTTAATCTAAATTTAATATGAATTTATCAATAAAACTTCAATGTCTACAAGATTTTTTTAAATCATAATTGTATAAATTCTCAATATATTTCTAGGTTTCTTGTCATCTATAAAAATATATGAATTTGTTAAATGCTAATTTTAGTTGTTATGAATGGGCTTAATTTTGCCAAGTCACTATGAATATAGACATTTCCCTTTTTGCACAAATATTTAAGGTAAAGTATAGAAGTCTTTTTCTTGCCTTTCAAAAATTGCACTTTTTCTACAAATTATCCCCAAAAGTTTGGAAGGATGGGGTTGATGATATTTAACAAAAATAATAATTCAAAAAAAAGTATATTCCTATTGGCCGGATATATTAATATCCGGTCTAGTTCATATTAAATGAATTGTTGAATATGACACACCTTATGAGAAAAAATATATTTAAGGATAAAAATTAGAGGTTACTTTCATTATTACCCTTTAATTATTCCTAGACTATTCTCTTAGACAACATAAAGTTGTTACGAACTTCATTAATTAAATAAATATGAAGAGAAAAAAAGTCACAACAATTCTCTTGAACTTTGAAAAAATTCAGAACTATAAAAAAATCCCAACAATTCACTTAATATGGACTATGGCTCAATTGATTGGTTATCTAAACTTCTACCTTATTGATAAGATTTCGACTCTCCACCTTATAATCTCCTTCCGTATTTTTCCATTAAAAAAAAAAGAACTTTCCCATTAATTTAGGTCTTAAGGCAAGCAATTACTCATTCTCTTAAAAAAATCAAGTATATAGAAAGTTCTAGATCTTATTTTTACGCTTGAAAAGTAAAATTAACTAAAATATGAACGTAGATTTGTGTTGTTTTTTATATTGTTAGATACTTACATTGAAATCTAATTAAATTTAGATTTGCTATTTAATTCGAATCATAGTAAAAAGTTTGTGATCAAATGATAGACAACAAATACAATACTTTACTTCTTTTTTTTTTTGGATAATAAGATTATATTATATATTTATATAATTAGGGGGTACAATATTTTCATTAACCCTATATGGGTTATTAGTTACAACAAAATTTTCGAAACGAGCTAACTTATTACACGTAGTAGGGTTAACTAGTCTAGAGGAAGTTACTCCGTTCTTGTCTTTTGTAAGCTGGCATTGGACAATGTCCGGAGGGGATTGAAGGATAGTAGTCATATAATAACTTGTTAGCTTGGAACCTTGCTTTGCCAAAATATATGCAACGTAGTTCCCTTCCCTAAAGCTATGGCGGACCACTGGATTCAACAACTTCCTCAACAGTGACCTGCAATCAAATATAATAGATTCGCAAGGTGGTTGAGGATGATCTAGCAGTCTTCAGATATCAATGGAGTCTGTTTCTACTTCTAACGGGCCCATTTTGAGAGAGTGAACCAAAGATAGACCCACGTGAAAGGCTCTTTTGTTAAAAAAGTAGTTTCGAATTTCGAAGAATAATTATTTTTGTTTGGTTGATCAATTTGAAAAAAAAAATGTTTTGCTAGTATTATTGCAGCAAATTGCGTTTGGACAAGTTTTTTAAAAAGTATTTTTTCAGTTTTTCTAAAACAATTTTTATTATTAAAAGCTTGATCAAACACATCAATTTTCTAGAAAAAAATATATTCTTTTAAAAATAAAAGAAATACTTTTAATTTCTTAAAAGCTTGACAAACTATAATTAGTGGGCTACCAAATTTTGAATATTAAATAAAAATAGGAAACAAGAAATGGACCATTTCATTAATTTGAGTTGCAACATTAAGAGGAATTAAACAAAACTTTGATCACAAGAGAACACATCGTCTTAAAAGGTCCCTCTCGTGGCCAAAATCACACCTCATAGCCTACCTAACTTTTTCACTAAGCACAACCACAACACTGAAATCTCATTCGGTGGAGTTTGAAAATGATAAAATATACGTAGACTTTATCATTATTTTATAGAGTTCGAGATGTTATTAAAGAAATATCCTTGGCTCAAGTATATTAAACCCAAGTAACAAAAAAAGAAAATCATGAAGAATACATCAGTTAATAAAACAATAGTAAAAAGTCTATAAGAAAGAAACTAGTGTACGACTACTACTACAAGACAAAACTAGAATTTTCACTTAGGGGTTTAAAATATGAATAAGTAAACATACGAACTAGTCGAAGAGGGTTCAACATTTATTATATATACACAAAAAATAATTTTAATCATGTATAAATAGTGAAATTTTCGATCGAAGGGGGTTCAGATGACCCACCTAGGCCTAAGCTAGCTCCACCCCTAACAACAGGCACTAACAAGCCTAAGCGAGATACCTTCTAACCCTACTAACCATCTACCCTAATATATAGCATCCACTCCACTCTATAAATCGTTTCTCAAATTTAAAACTTAAGTAATTTTTCATGTATAGGTTGTGAGTTTAGTTCCATGATTTATTTTAGGAGTTTAAACTCCCCAAGTCATTTATTGAATTTGAATTTCCAATAATTTTTCATTATGATTGTGAAAATTTATATTCCGTGAATCTTTTCCGAATAACTCAAAATACCAACATAATTTCACACTGTAATTGTGAAAAATTAAATCCCATTAATTATTCATAAAGTTTAAACTGATAAAAAAATGAACTTCATAATTTTTTCACGTAGTTTGAAACTCTTAATCAGAACTCCATTATTTCTCAATTACATTCTAAATGATAGTGGTATGAAACTTGCTCAATTAACCACAAACTTTGTCTTATGGTAGACAACGTAAGTTCTTCCTAGCCATTTTTTTCAACTTAAGATCATTTTTTTAAGTTTTATTAAGCAAGATCAAAAATTCAAAATCGAACACTTTCAAAGACATCACGCATCATTTCCTAGTACCCATTTTCCCAAATCTTCAAATTTAAATGGGCCAAGCCCATATACCTAAGAAAAGGAAAGAGAGAATCCAAGCCCATTATTAACAGTCTGATATTGGGCCATTGGCAAAATCCAGGCCCAAAAGGCTCAAAGTTTATAAAATATCAATTTCAACCCTCCAACAAATCACCCTAAACACAAAAGCCCCTAAAGTTGAACAGTTTTAAGCCTTTTCAGTTCACCACCATTAGAATTTTGTGAGCAAAAGAGAAAAACTTTGTGAAATCTCAATCTCAGCTATGTCTTCGAACAACCCTTCTCAGCTTCTTCCTTCTGGTACTTTCTTTAACTTTTGCCTTCTATTTTTTTGAATTTGTTCTTGTTTTTTTTTAGGGATTTGGTGTAATTTTTATGTTTTTTTGTTAGTTTTATGAGATGGGTTTTTGAGTTTATGTGTTTAATTTTGCAGAGTTGATTGATCGTTGCATTGGTTCAAAGATATGGGTGATAATGAAGGGTGATAAGGAGCTTGTTGGTACACTTAGAGGATTTGATGTTTATGTTAACATGGTTCTTGAAGATGTTACTGAATAGTAAGTTTTTTGTCTCTTTACTTTTTATGGTGTGGGGCAGTTCTTTTTGTTGATGATTTTGCTGTTGTTTTGTTAAAAATTGGAACTTTAGGGTTTTGGAATGCTAGAATTTTGCCATTGTTTTGTCAAAGATTGTGACTCTAGGGTTATGGAGTTCTAAAGGAATTTAGTAGGTTTTCAATTGTGTGCATTGGATTTGGAGCAGAGATTGATTAAGTAGACCAGTTTTGTGTAGTGATAGGTGCCCGGTCAAATTTGCCGAGTTTAGAATTGCAATCTGTGTTCTTATATGAGAATTGGGGTTTAGCGTTGTGTGTAGTTGAAAATGATTCAAGAATAAAGTTGTGAACTTTTGGTGAGGTTCGAATACACCAGTTTGTAATGTGGAATTGGGAAGTCTTGAATGTTGATCACAAATTCATGCCTTTCTGTTAAGTAAATAATGCATGTTCTTTTCCATGCTCTTATCCTGGTATATCGTAGCAGCCATTGGATTTTATTATGATGGAGCTGGGAATTGGGAACCATCATGTTAATGTTGTAAAGTAATGTATGCTCAGCTTTTTGAGAGTTACTCTTTACAATAATTTTGTATGTTAGCTCTGCATAAATGTTAATGCATAAATATTGATGTTACATAGTTTGTGCCATTTGAAAAGCTATCCGTTCTGCCTCCGCCCTCATAACTCTGCTATGAGCTATAGTTTACATAGTTTGTGCCATTTGAAAAGGTATCCGTCCTGCCTCCGCCCTCATAACTCTGCTATGAGCTATAGTGGAATGGACTATTTTTCACTCCACTGTGCAACAATTTTATAATATTTATTTCACTGCCATTTCTGCATCACATTTTGTATTACTCCTTTGTTTTGTTTTACTTGAGTTGAGGGTGTTTCGGAAACAACCTCTCTACCTCCACGAGGTAGGGGTAAGTTCTGCATATACTCTACCCTTCTTAGACCTCACTTTGTGGGATTTCACTGGGTATGTTATTGAGGCGGAGGCCTGATCTGTTGCACTGGGGACTGAAATTAGTTTTGGTATCTCTATTAGAGTGAGGATTTAGTTTTATTTTAGTACAAACTAAGATGATACGAGTCGAAAGTTCTCAGTCTGTCTATTTTAGATGATGATGTTGTTATCTCTCCTGGTGAAAGAAGAAGTAACTTATTGAACCTTAAAAATGGATAATATATAGTATTGTTTAGGGAACCTGATTTATGTTTCCCAAGTGCAATTAAAATATTTACGCAGAATTTGGAGAATGCATTTAAATTGTGGCCTTCTTATACATTATCTTATCCCCTTGGAGTGGAAGTCACTATGCTGTGGAATCACATGGATAAAAGAAACATAATTGAAGAGGAGGAGGAGGGAGAGTGAATTCTCACGTTTGTTCTGCCTGTTTTGTCTAGTTGTCCCATGGTTTGGAACTGTGGATTGTGGATGGGTAGCTGTCGAAGGAAATTTAATGACTAGATAACATGTTATTTGCATATTCTGTCTTACAGATCTAAAAGAGATCATTGTATACAGTAATAATTTCATAAGTTGACACCTTAAGGCTAAAACATACTCCTTGAGTACGGCACCTTTACGTTCATAGCAGCTTCGTTGTTTGTCTTGCAACTTCTGATGCTGCCCAATCTATTCTTTTAGGGAGAACCAAAATATAATTTGATATCGAAATTATTTCTCAAAAAGAAACTATAATTAGATATTGAAAATGGATGTTTTAGGATGCATTCATCTGCTTTATTGATATTCAGTATAAGATGTGGTCTCTCCAAGTCTAGTTTATCCGCGTAAAAGTTATTATCTCCTAAATTTTTAATGGAACACAGTATGTCTGCCATTTGTAAAGTTCATGTTATTCCCCATCCCGGGATGTAGACAGGTTTATTTTTCCCGGTCATGGGCTATAGTTGAAAAGAGCTTTTTATCAATCCTCTGCTCAACAAGTTTTCAATTATGTTGCAGTGAGATCACTTCTGAAGGGCGGAGGATAACAAAACTTGATCAGATATTGCTCAATGGAAACCACATTGCTATCGTGAGTATAATCTAGAGCCCTCTCCGAATATAATCTCTCTTCACTTTTTTCCCTTTTTTCCTTCGAATAACAATATTGCTATCGTGAATATAATCTTTTCCCCCCTTAATGCAGCTGGTTCCAGGTGGGTCGCCACCTGATGAATGATAACTGCTATGCAACTTGTGCTGTTTAGTGAGACTAGTTGATGAAGATTTCCGCGAGATATATGTATTTTTAGAAATTCTGATGTGTTCAGCTAGGCTCTACTATCAATTGTAGTTGCATTATATTGAAAACGTTTAAGTAGATGATACTTTGGCTATGGTGTTGCCAAGCTGTTAGCTTTAAACTGTGTATGGAGTTTTGACAGAATGGTAAAACTCAAATGGATCGTTGGTTACTGTGACAATACATTTTAGTTGTCTTTGTGCCCCGAGGGTGTAGTCTAATGGTTAATGAAGTGTGTGCAAGGTTCAAATTACAACAGAGATGGAAAAACATTAGGTGATTTCGTCTCTAGTTAATCTTGATATTATAAACCAAGCAGGGACGAGTAAGACTCTCGCCTTTGCATATTGTAATTCAAATTAGTCAAATTTTTTTCAAACATGACAGACAATTGAAATGATCAGAATATATGCATAGTGCAACTTTCTCTATTATGAAAATCTTAAAAGAAAATATTTTGTTTTACTTTTTCTTTTAGTCCATTTAAAAAATATTGTACTTTTATTTTTATAAAAAATATTAACTCTTTAGTTTTAACTTTCTACTGAATATGTTTAAGATTACCAAATTAAAACACACTTTAGTATATTCTAATTTCTACCTATTTTTTAATTTAACACTATAAAATTGAAAAGTCATTTTTTAACTTCTTAAATTTTGTCGAGACCTCATTTGATTTTCATAGAGTTGTCGAGATACTTACTATCTTACAAAGTTTTATTATAGCATCTATAGTCGCTTTTGGTTTAAACATATAACCCAACAAAAATATACATATATAAGAATTAACTTATATGACTCTTTCGTCTCATATTAGTTGACACGCATATTAAGAAATCATAAATAAGAGGATAGTTTTACCAATTCACTCCTTAAGAACTTCTTTGGAGCTTTCCATACAAGTTTAAACACTTTCAAAAATAATTAATTGCAAGAATAATATGAGAATAAATCAATTAATACTTTCTTGATTTAGTAAGTATGAGACAATTATTTTTAATATAATGATCAATTAATATTAGATAGAGGGAGTATAAAAATCGGTACCAAATATTCCACAAAATTAAAATACATTTTAGTACAAATTATATGTATAAGATTCAATTTTATTTTAATTTTCTTAAACTTCGCATCAAGTTAACATTAGACATACTATCACACCATTCAAAATGAATAGTAAAAGTGAACGGAGCGGATACCCAAGTAAGGCATGCTAAGTTATTCCCGCGCAGAAACAAAAAGACTTTCACTTTGTATTGGGATTTGGGAGTAGAAGCTTAGCTGAGAATTTTCTTTGGAAGTAAAAGAAAAAAAAAATGCAAAACAAGAGAAGGAAATTAGATATCCCAATTGTGATCATAGATATCAGTAGTAGTAGTGAAGAAGAAGAAGATGATGTTGATGATGTTGATTATATTGATAATTATAACACTTCTAGTGATGATGATGATAGTTCTGATAATACGAATTCGAAGAGGAAGAAAATGAGTTTTTCTAATAGTTGGAAGAAAGGGGAGTCCAAAATGTGTCATCAGTGTCAGAGGTCTGATAAAGAAAGAGTTGTGTGTTGTTCCAAATGTAAAGTGAAAAGATATTGTCTTGCTTGTATCAATAGATGGTAAGTACTATATTAGAAGTGGATTCAGGATTTAAACTTCGGGTTTTGACTTGTTTATCTTCCTTATCATGAGGGGACTTGGTTGAGGTTTTTTTTAAAGCTAAAGATTGAAACTTTTGATGATGTGGGCATAGTAATCCTAGTTTTTGGCTTCAGTTCAATTTATATGATGTAGTTTGACTTGACCTGGAGTTTAAGAAAGAAATGCTTTTGAAATATGTGGTTTAAATTATGTTTGTGTGACTAATGAGCCTTTTAAAGTTCATGAATATAGAAATATGTTGTTCTTTTTTAGACGGAGTAAAAATGAAAGTGAGTAGTATAAATTGGGATAAACTGATTATTTGATTATCATTTTGTGAGAGTTTTTGAAGAAATTTTGGGATGATCTTTTGTAAATGGCAATGGGGTAGAGAGGAAGGGAAAAGTTGTGGGGGGAAAAGCTAAAATGGGGCAGGGCGGGGCGGGCTAAGACTGTAGCAAGTTAAGTTGTGCCCTTCCCCGTCCTGCTTCACCCTGCCCTAGTTACAACTTACATACCTATTTTTTGCTAAGTACTTGTGCATTTTTTGTTTTGGTCATTGAGGTTGATGCTTGAAGACTTGGATCTTTGACAATCATATGATATAATAGTGTTTATATGAACTCTTTGATGATATTTATAGCATTGATGAATTAGCATATTTATATGATCAATTTTAATCAAATGTAATACATTATATATGTAACCATTGCCCCGATCACTCTGGCTACATCTGTTTGTCTGTAATCAGTTTCTGATGTTCATCATTTCTGTTTTCTATATGAAGGTACCCTGGGATGCTAGAGGAGGACTTTTTAAAAGCTTGCCCTGTATGTTGTAACTTTTGCAACTGCATAGCATGTTTGCGGTTAGATGGGACAGCAAAAGTAGGATTCTTTCAGTTCTTCTCTTTGTCTAATGCTCTAAAAACATTTAGTTATTGCAAATTGAGTGGTTCTCTTGTTTGCAATACAGCATTTGATGAATGTAGAAGTGAAGTTCAGTGATGAAGAAAAACTTGAGTACTCTAAGCACATTGTACGATCACTTTTGCCTGCTTTGGAACAACTTAATACCGAGCAAATGATTGAAAAACAGATTGAGTATCAGATTCAAGGTATTATAAATCTCTCAATCTGATACTAACAAGGTTATAGATTTGTAAAGAGGTGGTGTCACTTAGTAGGTTGTCATTTACTGTTTGTAACGCGGATTATTAATGTGAGTGACTCGATGTGATTTTGCAAATACTGATAGCGTTTAAGAAGGCTATGAGTTTTGGGGCTGTAATTCTTCAAGAAAAAGATTGTTTCATTGAGTACCATTTTTTCTTTCTTTGGCAGCATTGCCAGATTCGGAGGTTAAAATACCCAAAGCAAATTACGAGAAGGACGAGTGTATTTATTGGTGAGCATTCATATTTACTTTAGATTGTAATTACTCCCTCTGTCCATGAATAAGTGTCGCTTTAACTCATTTCACGCCCAATTAGAAAAACAATAAATGTAAGGTATACTTTACTAAGTTACCCCTATTTATTAGATGTTTTTGAGAATCGAATATTTTTAGGAAGTAGTTCTTTAATATAAGGGTATATTTGAAAACAATTACTATTTTTGTCTTGAATTCCTTAAGCGACACTTATTTTGCTAAAGCTACACTTATTTTGGGACGGAGGGAGTAGTTGATAAATTCACTGAATATTGAATGCCATCTGTTATTTGCAGCAACTATTGCAGTGAATTTATTGTTGATTTTCACCGGAGGTGTTCTAGTTGTTCCTATGAACTTTGCCTTACTTGTTGCAAAGAATTAAGGAATGACAACTTGCAAGCAGATGCATCCGAAGTGAGGATGCAATATATTTACAATGGACGGGATTATTTGCATGGTAAAGGTTGTAGTGTAGCTTCAGTCAAGAATGGAACTTGTGGTGGAACGACTAAAGTTAAAATAAGGGATCAAACTAAGGTGGCGATGACATCTAAATGGAAATCCGTGGAAAATGGTGCCATTCCTTGCCCACCCAAAGATATGGGAGGCTGTAGTAACGGAACATTAAATTTGAGATGTATATTTTCTGAGAATTGGATATCGCAGCTGTTACTCAAAGCTAAAGAAATATCTCAAAAATGTAAAGTGAAGGAAATGTATAATGATTCAGAACTGCACTACTCCTGTTCAAAATCTAACGGTGAAAATGGTACTTATGGTGGCAAGCTACGTAAGGCAGCTGCACGGGAAAGTTCTGATGATAACTATGTATTCTGTCCAGCAGCTGTGGATACTCGGAGTGCAAATTTGAGGCATTTTCGTCTATATTTAGCTAAGGGTGAACCAGTTGTTGTAACTAACGTCCATGATAATGCGTTGGGATTGAGCTGGGAACCTATGGTAATGTGGCGTGCTTGTCGACAAACCAAGAAGGCTACTGATGTTTTAAATTGCTTAAATTGGTGTAAGGTTTGTGTAAACATGCTTTGTAAAATCAGAATCAATTGAGGTGTAGTATATTATATTTTCCATGTTCTTACCTTAGTTTACTTTATCCTGGATACCATGCAGTTGGAAAAGAACATACACCAGTTTTTTATAGGATACACGGAGGGTCGCTTTGACAGTTACGGGTGGCCTCAACTCTTAAAGTTGAATGACTGGCCGCCATCAGGTCTATTTGATGAGCAGCTGCCGCGTCATGGTGCTGAATTTTCAAGTTGTTTACCTTTTATGGAATATACACATCCTCAATATGGCTATCTCAATCTTGCTCTAAGACTTCCTGATAACTGCGTGAAGCCAGATTTGGGGCCTAAGGCATACATTGCTTATGGTTTTCCTAAGGAGCTTGGACGTGGAGACTCAGTCACCAAACTACACTATGTTATGACTGATACGGTACGTTGGGCTCCTTCAAAATGTAGTGTAACAATTTGCTGGTACTGTAGAGATCTAAGTACTCCGAAATATTAGCATGCACTCTAACATTATGTATATTTTAGGTCAACATGTTGATGCACACTCAAGCAGTGGTCCCAACAGTTGAACAGCTCTCGGCCATAGAGAAGTTGAAACAGATTCACAAAGAGCAGGATCAGAGGGAATTTGTAGCTGATGCTAACAGGATGCATGAGAGCATTAAGGATTACGTCCCTAATGTAAACGAAAAATCTGTGCTGAAAGGGATGAACTTTTCTCAGAAGAAACAGAACTGTGATGGTTTGAAAGTTGAGAATAGTGGTAAATCTGAGAATAAGAAGTATTGCCTGCGAAGTGTAAAAGCTGATTGTGAAACAAAGAAAGACGGAGAGGATAGTAGTTCTCGTTTTGGGAAGGATAGGTCTGAAGGATTTGAAGAAGCAGATGGTGGTGCTCTATGGGATGTCTTTAGGAGGCAAGATGTTCCTAAATTGGAGGAATATCTCAGGAAACACTTCAGGAAATTTAGGCACATATATGGCTCACCGTTGCCGCAGGTAAAGATAAGCTGCAACTTTCATTCACTTCTCCATTTTGAAATTTCTAAAGTAATTTTATCTTTATCCATGTTTTGCCTCCCCCATGACTATAAGTGCACGTTGTCATTCAATGTTTCTGTCTCTTGACTTGTCACATCTCCATAGGATGTGGCCTGATATTTATCGTCTTGGTGATTTCCATTGTAATTGCTATAATGGTGTGATGTAAGTTATTTGTAATTCTCATAATAATCACTTTGATACTTTGTGTGAAAACATGTAATGTTCGTTATTGTACTTCGGCTCTGTTGATGGATGTTAGTTATGGTTTCTTATCTTTTATGGTTCAGAAATTACATCTCTTAGCTAGCCAACGTTACAATGGAAATTTGATACTTCATTAAACTCCAATATACTATTTCACCTGATATCCTCGTTGAATAATCCAAGAATATATTGATTAAACTCCAAAATATTGTTTCCATTACAGGTTGTTCATCCCATTTTTGATGAAACTTTCTACTTGACCACTGAGCATAAAAGGAGGCTAAAGGAAGAATATGGTCATCTTACTCTCTTATTCATTGCCATTTCCTTGCATGTCTCGTGCAAAAAGCAGTTTCGGAGTCTGTATCTTGCATTCACTATGCTTTCATTTCCTTTTGCAGGAATTGAACCGTGGACATTTATTCAAAAATTAGGTGAAGCTGTTTTCGTTCCTGCTGGATGTCCTCATCAAGTTAGAAATTTAAAGGTATGGAGTTAGTTCATCTCTTTATCCCACGTCATCCTATCGCCCTTTTTTTATAGCAAGTTTTTGTAGTATTAGGAAAGTCCAGCAGCGCATAAAACCGTCATTTTCTTTTCTTTTCCAGCAGTTTCTGCTTTTAGATCCCTGTCATAATCCTTAATATTGCTTTAGAAAGTATCATCTATCCTATACAGCTTCTTGAATGGCATCTTTTGTACTGCTTTATGAAGAGAAAGAAAAGATAATAAACGAAATTGAGTAATTTCGGTGACTTCTGGCGTTTTCATCTTTTACAGTCCTGTATCAATGTTGCTGTTGATTTTATTTCTCCTGAAAATGTGAATGAGAGCATCCGTTTGACTGAGGAGCTTCGCAAGATTCCCAGAAATCATGAAGCTAGGGAAGACAAGTTGGGGGTATTTGACTTCTTTTTTCACTACATTGATGTTATAATTGTAATATTAGTTTCTCGCTGAAATGAGTGTTTGCATGTGTAAAGATTACTAAATTCTGCGTGTGCCACTTCAGGTAAAGAAAATAATTGTTCATGCAATGAGCCAAGCGGTGAATCAATTGGAGAAGACACTATTGTAAGATTGTTGCTCCTTGTTTTCACAAAGTTGTGCTCTTATTTGCTTTTTGGTTAACATGAAACTTGTATATTTCGTTGAGAAAATGAACTTATATAACCTCTTTTCTCCTGTCTCGTAAAGTTTTCCTGCCATCTCTCTGAGCCTTGCATAAATTCTCATTTTATTAATGAGTTTCAAAAGTCTTCTTTCTTGAACTACCTGCCGTTCAAACAATGTCATTGCTTCTAGTGCTCTTCAGAAGGCTAAATACCCTTGTTTATGTACACTTAAAGTTTCTTTCTCTTCTTCTTCTTCTTCTTCTTTCGTGGATGCAAGTAGGAACTCTGAAGCAGGCATCGGTACAGGATTATCCTTATCACGTTCGATCAGCAGAAGTATAAATGTGAGCCACATTCCCAACAACTTTCATTTCCAAGTCGAACTTCATTATTTGGCTTTTTTTTTCTTCATTTCCTCCTTTTTAGTCTATGCCAGGACCAAGTACACCAAAATCTTCCTCCTCCGTTTCGGAAGATCTATCTAGTCGCAAGACTGCCAAAAGAGAAGAATATGTTGTTCCAACTGAGAATGAGAAACCAAGAACTGCTGAAGTTAACCTACGTTCTCCGCTTCCAGTTCTTGATCATCCGTCTTCATCAAACAAGGTTTACTCAATTGATTACTGATATCTCAACAGTTCCAATAGCTTTCATTTTTAAGTCAAAACTTCATTATTTGGCTTCCTTTTCTTTTCATTTCTCTTTTCTAGGCCATGCCAGGACCAAGTATGCCAAAATCTTCCTCCGTTTCGGAAAATCTATCTAGTAGCAAGACTACCAGAAGAGAAGAATATGTTGCTCCAAGTGAGAATGAGAAACCAAGAACTGCTGAAGTTAATCGACGTTCTCCGTATCCAGTTCTTGATCACCTGTCTTCAGCAAACAAGGTTTACTCAATTGATTACTGATATCTCAACAGTCCCAATAGCTTTCATTTTTAAGTCAAACTTCATTATTTGGTTTCTTTTTTTTCATTTCCTCTTTTCTAGGCTATGCCAGGACCAAGTATGCCAAAATCTTCCTCCGTTTCGGAAGATCTATCTAGTAGCAAGACTGTCAAAATTGAAGAATATGTTCCCCCAAGTGAGGATGAGAAACCAAGAACTACTGAAGTTAATGTACATTCTCTGCTTCCAGTTCTTTCAGCTAACAAGGTTACTCAATTAGCAACTGATATCTTTTCCGGTTTAGCTTTTCCTTGTTATTGATTATGTAAAAGTATGCATTATATTGTCAGGCTCAAGAAAACACATCGGTTCCTAGTCAAGAGTTGAAGCAGTTCATCGATATAGAGGACGTTGAATCAACTTTCCACACGGTTCAGTCATTCTTGAAGTCTTTACCAGAGCAGTATCCCAGCCAACAATCCGGCCTCCAGAGCAATAGTACTTCTTCAGCCCAAACACTTGCAAAGTTGATATTTGAATGTTCAATCAGACTACCTTTGGAGGCATTGGCTCATGATCCGATAAATGAAAAAGAAATGCATGGTGCAATTGCTGCTTTAAATGAAAATCCCTCATCATTGTTTAGCGATGAACAAGCCAAGCAATTGGTAAAACTCAAGTATGAATTCCCTGTCATGGTTAAGAAATGGAGGGACTTGGCACGAGCTGAATTAAGTTACCAGGAATGCTTGACCAACTTAAAAGAGGACAGGAAAAAACTGGATAATTGGATTAGATCAGAAGCAATGTTGAAGTCGGAGTATGATAAAAAGGAGGAACAAGCTAGGGAGTTGGAAGCATTACTTCAAGATATAAGGACCAGACAGAAAGAAATCATGGATGAACGACAAGAAGGGTCTAAAGAAGCTCAAAAACTCATGTTGTTAGCTCAAGAAAAATCTGTCAGGATAGAAAGCACTAGCAATGAATTGGCAACAACAAAGATGCAGATGGATGGCTTAAGGAAAAATTGGTCCAACTTTCAGTCTACATTCCCGTAGATGTTACATTCCGGTCTCCCCTTCTGTTGTCAGAAACCACAACTGTTTTAACTTTCTTGACGTTATGGTTCCTTGGACTAGATACATTTTGGAAGGTGGAGTTATAGTTCATCTGTATGTATAGATTGTTGGAGGTTTTAGGCTGCTTTTTCCCGGTATGTTGATGTTTTTGTAGATATTTATGGTTCACCACCTGATGAGTGATAACTGCTATGCAACTTTTGATGTTTACTAACACTAGTTCTTGAAGATCTCCGCGAGAAATTGAAAAGTCAAGCAATGATTTCAATATGTGTTTTCACTTTTCAGTGATTCTGCTGTACGAGCTTACAATGAATCAGCATTGGCTAGGTTTTAGTAAATTATGTGTGTGTTTCAGCTAGGCTCTACTATTAATTGTAGTTGCATTATATTGAAAACATTATGCCAATAATGCAATGGTACTTTGACACTAGTGTTGTTAGCTTTAAACTGAGTATGGAGTTTTTACAGAATGGTAAAATTATTTGGATCTTTGATTTTTCTTCCACTTCAACTTGAGATCGAAGCAAAGAAAAAGGAGCAGGAACAAGATCTTGTCGTCTCCCGCAAGGAAGATTCTGCAACAAAATCAATTGAATAGACAGATAAGTCCGGTAGCAAGTAAGTACAACTAATTTAGGGGTGTTGAATGAAGCTAAGGACATGCATTTTATGCCTCTCTTTATTCTGATATATTTGAATTAATTTTATTTCTTTTTATAGTAGCGCCACATAAAGAAATAAAGTAAAATAATTTAAAAGATATCACCTTAACTTTTAATGTTAGTCAATTATGCATTTAATGTAGTTATAAAATGTTCAATTCCTCACATGTGTTCAAGAGAGTGAGCACGCTCTTTGCACCACCTTAGCACACTATTTGCACCTCAGCACGATCTTTGTGTCACGTCAGCATCTGAGTGTATTTATTTATAACATTTTTCAGACAAAACCTAAGTGCGGCTAGTAAGACAGAAAAGAGTAGAAGTGCAGCTGAAAAGTTTTGTTGAAAGAGAAAATGGAAAACAAGGAAAAAGAATCATCAGATATGGATATCAGCACTAGTGATGAAGAAAAAGTTGATAATTCAATGGAGAAGACGAATAAGAAGAGGAAGAAAATGAGTTTTTCTAGTGATGGAGAAAACAGCAGGAAGAGAGGGAAGTCTAAAATGTGTCATCAGTGTAAGAAGAGTGACAAAGACAGACTTGTGTGTTGTTCCAACTGTAATGATAAAACATTTTGCCTTCCTTGCATCGAACGATGGTAAGAATTTAGACACCGAACCAGGATTTAAACTTGAGATGTTAATATTCCTCATCACGAGGGGGATTTGATTGAGATTTTTTTTGTAAAGATAAAACCTTTTGCCTTCCTTGAATCAATCGATGGTTAGAATTAGATGCCGATCTAGGATTTAAACTTGAGATGTTAATCTTCCTCATCACGAGGGGACTTGATCGAGATTTTTTTTGTAAAGATAAACCATTTTGCCTACCTTGAATCAATCGATGGTTAGAATTTAGATGTCGATCTAGGATTTAAACTTGCGATGTTAATCTTCCTCATCACGAGGGGGACTTGATTGAGATTTTTTTTTGTAAAGATAAAACATTTTGCCTACCTTGAATCAATCGATGGTTCGAATTTAGATGCCGATCTAGGATTTAAACTTGAGATGTTAATCTTCCTCATCACGAGGGGACTTGATTGAGATTTTTTTGGCCAAGGATACAGTTTGAAGATGTAGGCATATTAATCCTACTTTTTGGAGGGAATAGAATATTTGAATATCATTTTGAGAGTTTTTGATGAAATGTGGGATAATCATTTGCATAAATGGCAATGAGGCGGGGCATGCTAGGCAAAATTGTGGAATTTTTTTGCAAGTTAAGGCTAAACGGGGCAGAGAAGGACAGGACGCGCAAAAACGTTAGCAAGTTAAGGCTCACCCTTCCGCGTCCTGCCCAGTTACATCCCTATTTTTGCTAAATACTTGTGTGCTTTTAGTCGATGGTAATATTTGCTAATGATTGTTTCTGATGCTTAGCCATCCTTTATTACTGCAAAATATGTTAAGAGTAATTAGTTTTCTATTTGTCCACTTTGTAGGTACCCTTGGATACCAGAAGAGGCCTTCTTAAGTGCTTGCCCTGTATGTCGTAACCTTTGCAACTGTAAAGAATGTTTGCTGTTACAGGAGCTACCGAAAGTAGGATTCTTTCAATTCTTCTCATTGTCTGATATTTGCTCTAAAACATTTATTTATCGCAAATTGAGTGGTTCTCTTGTTTGCAATACAGGATTTGTTGAATATAGATGTGAAGTGCACTGATGAAGAAAAAATCGTCTACTCTAAACACATAGTACGCGCACTTTTGCCTGCTTTGGAACAACTCAATACAGAGCAAATGATTGAAAAGCCGATGGAGTATCAGATTGGAGGTATTAAATTTCTCTATTCGATAGTAAGAAGGTTATAGATTCATTTAATAGGTCGTCATTATTAATGTGAGTGACTCTACATAATCAAAGTGAAGTAGCTCAATGTGTTCATTTAGTATCATTTTTCTTTCTTTGGGCAGTATTTCCAGATTTTGAGGTTAATACACAAAAAGCAGAAAATGAGAAGACCAAGTCCATTTATTGGTGAGCATTCACATTTCTCTTAAGACTGCAATTATTTGATAAGTTCACCGAATAATGAATGTCATCTGTTATTTTGCAGCAACTATTGCAGTGCTTTTATTGTTGACTTTCATCGGAGTTGTTCTAGTTGTTCCTATAAACTTTGCCTTACTTGTTGCAAAGAATTACGGAATGGCAACTTGCAAGCAGATGCATCCGAGGTGAGGATGCAAAATATTGACAATGGACCAGGTTATTTGCCTGGAATGGCTGAAGTTATAACAAGGGATCAAACCGAGGTCGCTACGGAATCTAAATGGAAACCCATGGAAAATGGTGCCATTTCTTGCCCACCAAAAGATATGAGAGGCTGTAGTGAAGGAACGTTATATTTGAGGTGTCTATTTTCTGAGTTACTGATATTCGAGTTGTTACTGAGGGCTAAGGAAATAGCTCAAAAATGTAACTTGCATATAGATTCAGCACTGGACCACTACAGTTCAAAATCAAAGGGGGAACCTAGTACTTCTGGTCCCAACGTACGTAAGGCAGCTGCTCGGGAAAATTCTAGTGATAATTACTTATTCTCCCCAGCAGCTGTGGATATTCAGAGCACAAATTCAATGCATTTCCGGTTCTCTTTTTCCAAGGGTGAACCAGTTATTGTAACTGACGTTCATGATAGAGCATTGCGATTGAGCTGGGAGCCTACGGTAATATGGAGTGCCTGTCGACAAACCATGAAGGCTGTTGATATCTTAAATTGCTCCAATTGGTGCATGGTTCGTCTAGTCATCTATTATTTGAGCACTTATTGTTTATTTAGATAACTTGAGTTCTGTTCATATAGAAGTCTTGTTGTTTTCTCTCTAACTCTATTTAATACGCTTTCTGCCTTCATTAATTACGTGTTTTGTTTTCCAGCACGTATGCAACCTTTACAAGGTACACATTGCTTATGGATTTCCTAAGGAGCTTGGACGTGGAGACTCGGTCACCAAACTACACTATGCTCTGACTGATACGGTATGTTTGGCTCCTTCAACTGTAGTGTAACAAGCTGCTGTTACTGTAGAGATCTAGATACTCGGAAATGTTAACATGCACTCTAATCTTTTGGGGGGGAATTTAGGATGAAGTTACATTAAAAAACTTACAAAAAAGGCATATCCAAGTTCATGCTTAAGGTCTTATTTTTCTTTTAAATTATGTATATTTTAGGTCAACGTATTGATGCACACTGAAGCAGTGGTTCCAAAGGTTGAACAGCTCGTGGCCATAGAGAAGTTGAGACAGATTCACAAAGCACGGGATCAGAGGGAATTTGTAGCTGATGCTAACAGGATGCCTGAGAGCATTAAGACTAACATACCTAATGTAAATGGAAAATCTGTCTTGAGTGTAACAGCTGATTGTGAAACAGATAGGTCTGAAGGATTTGAAGAAGCAGATGATGATGCTCTATGGGATGTCTTTAGGAGGCAAGACGTTCCTTAATTGGAGGAATATCTCAGGAAGCACTTCAGGGAATTTAGGCACATAGGCTCACCGTTTCCACCGGTAACAATTTTAGCTATGTTATGGTTCACAAATTACATCTCCTAGCTACCCAAAGTTACAATGAAAAGTTGATAAACTCCAATATATGTTTTCCATCACAGGTTGTTCATCCCATTTGGGATAAAAGTTTCTACTTGAGCGTTGAGCATAAAAGGAGGCTAAAGGAAGAATATGGTTATCTTTTTCTCTTATTTGTTGCTATTTCCTTGCATGTCTCATGTAAAAGCAGTTTCTGAGATTGCATCTAGTGTTCACTGTGCTTTCATTTCCTTTTATAGGCATTGAACCATGGACTTTTGTTCAAAAATTAGGTGAAGCTGTTTTTGTTCCTGCCGGATGTCCTCATCAAGTTAGAAATTTAAAGGTATGCATTTAGTTCATCTCTTTATCCCACGCCATCCTATCATTCTTTTTTATAGCAATTTTTTGTAGTACTAGGGAAGTCAAGTTAGAGCCATCATTTTCTTTTCTTTTCCAGCAATGTTTTCTTTTATATCCCAGCCTTTAATACTCTCTCCATTTCAATTTGTTTGTCTTACTTTCCTTTTTAGTCCGCTAAAAAAAAATGTCTCTTTTCTCTTTTCTTACATAGATAACTATGTCTTCTTTTTCTCAAAGTACACACCATTTGATAGGCATGTTCTTCTTATGGGCTCCGATATTGTTTACAATAGTAAGATCTTAGTATAGTGAAACATAAATTTAGTACCTTTATAAACTCAGCTCAGTGACTTCCTGTGTGTTCATCTTTTACAGCCCTGTATCTACGTCTCTCTTGATTTTATTTCTGCTGAAAATGTGAATGAGTGCATCCGTTTGACTGAGGAGCTTCGCAAACTTCCCAGAAATCATGATTCTAGGAAAGACAAGTTTGGGGTATATGACTTCTTTTTTCTCCTCTATTTTGGTGATAAGAAGGGCTCCTGGCATGCTTCTACTCCTCTTAAGCATTTGTGTTCTTTGCCTCAAAAATATGGTCAAGAAAATATCAATAAATGTGGATTTTAATGGAAAAGAGCACCACTGTAGCATGACATGCCTATTTTGGTAATGTTGCAATCGATGTGTTTAAACAGTTCCACCGTCTGTGCAGCCTTTTGTATAGGGATTCTTTGGTGTTTGATCCTCTGTTGAAATACTATCTTCTCATTACATGTTACAAGTTTTACAATATGCACTACATTGTTTTGTTTTTAAAAAAATCAACTGTAATGTTAGTTTTTCGCAAAAAACAGTGTTTTCATGCGTAAAGATTACTAAATTCTTCTTGTGCCACTTCAGGTAAAGAAAATTATTGTTCAAACAATGAGCAAAGCAGTGAATCTTTTGAAGAAGACACTATTGTAAGATTTCTGCTCCTTATTTTAATTTGTTATCATCTGGTGTTTCTGTTCTAGACATGCTTCTATCTTCTGTCGGAACACATATGACAACCGACAAAAGGTAAAATATGGTAGTTATGCTGTTGCAGCATAATGCATTTGAGGGAAAAAATCAGTTGGGAACTCTTCCTCTGATCCAATTTGTGTCGCACACCCTCCTTTTTAGTCGTCTCCAGGAGAATGACATCTTTCTAATTTTTGTTTTCCTTCCATGGATGCAAATAGGAACTCTGAAGCAGGCATCGGTACAGAACTATGCTTATCAAGTTCGATCAGCAAAACTATAAATGTGAGCCACAGTCCCAACAGGTTTCATTTCTATGTCAAACTTCATTCTTTGGCTTATTTTATTTATTTATTTTTCATTTCTACTTTTCTAGGCTATGCCAGGACCAAGTATGCCAAAATCTTCTTCCGTTTCGGAAGATCCATCCAGTAGCATGGCTGCCAACAGAGAAGATCCATCAAGAACTGCTCAACTTATCCTGTATTCTCCACCTCCAGTTCTTTCACCAAACAAGGTTTATACTCCATCAACAACTGATATCATTATATTTCTCCTTTAACTTTACCTTGCTATTCTCATAGAAATTTATGTATGTAAAAGTATGCTTTATATTGTCAGGCTCAAGAAAGCACGTTGGTTCCTAGTCAAGCGATAAAGCAGATCATCAATATAGATCAGGACGTTGAATCAACTTTCCACACCGTTCAGTCATTCTTGAAGTCTTTACAAGAGCAGTATCCCAGGCAACAATCAGGCCTCCAGATCAACAGTACCACTTCTTCAGCACAAATTCATGCAAAGTTGATATATGAATGCTCCATCAGACTGCCTTTGGCGGTATTTGCTGATGATCTGACGAAAGAAAAGGAAGTGCATGATGCAATTGCTGCATTAAGTGATAATCCATCATCGTTGTTGAGCAATGAACAAGCCAAGCAATTGCGAAGACTCAAGTATGAATTCCCTTTCATGGTTAAGAAATGTAGGGACTTGGCACGATCCAAGTCAAGTTGCCAGGAGTTCTTCACCGACTTTGAAGAGGACAGGAAAAAACTGGATGATTGGATTAGATCAGATACAAAGTTGAAGGCGAAGTATGAGAAAAAGGAGGAAGAAGCTCGAGAGTTGGAAGAACGACTTCAAGATATAAGGACCAGGCAGAAAGAAATCATGGATGAACGACAAGAACTGTCTCGAGAATCTCAAAACATCTTGTTGCTATCTCAAGAAAAAGCTGGCAAGATAGAAAGCATCAGCAATGAATTGGTAACAACAGAAGTGCAGATGGATAGCTTGTTGAAAAAATGGTCCAACCTTAAGTCTTTATTCCCCTAGTTACGTTGTTACTAAGTCTTTTCTACTGTTGTCACAATTTACATTTCATATTACAAAAAAACATAAATAGAAGGCAGGGGTGTTGAATGAAGCTAAGGATGTGCATTTTATGCCTCTCTTTGTTCTGCTATCTTTGAATTGATTTTATTTCTTTTTATAGAAGCGCCACATAAAGAAATAAATTCAAATAATTTAAAAGATATAACCTTAACTTTTAATGTCAATTCATTATGTATATAATGTAACTAGTATCTGGAACGTGTGTTGCACGTTTATCCCTTATTATTTTTATTTAAAAAAATTATATTTATAAAGTTCAATTATAAAATAAGAAATGCAGAAATTAACAATTTTAATTCTGATTTAGTCTCTAATGATATGGATATGCCGATGAATAGCTATTTTTTTTCCAGATCAAACAACTCAGTTATTGAAGTAGTTTACAATGAATTTCTACTCGAAAAAATAATAAATACATGTAAAAGTCTTTGACGAAAGTAGCAAAGACATGAAGAAGAAATAAATTTAATTCTAGTTATTGCTGAAATCACAAATATAAAGAATATTTTTCATTTTATTTTTTTTGGTGCTTATATGAATTGCATTCTTCTTTTTTATATATACAGTACTATTCTTCAAATGAAAAAAGAAAAAAAATTAACGAACATTATTCTCCGTGGTTAATATTTTCGAATATCTTTTGACCACTCTATTTGATCTTTGTTTCCATAAGATGCAAATTAATTATATGAACCAAAAGATTAACTTAAGAAATTGGAATAAATAGTTCTAATTTAAAGATATATAATCATTCTTTTTTCATATCAAGCACTATACTGCTAAACATATTAAGATTGAGGCTTAAACCACACGTACATATATAAAAACAAAAGATATACGTGGAAAAAAAGAATCTCTAGCAGAATGAAAATGATTGAAAGAAAACTTATTGTATACCTTTATAGAGTTTTGTAATGTAAAGAATATGAAAAGGTTGTGGGAGAAAATTATTAATGAAGAAATTATATAAACATTGATCAACAATAACTAAGAAAAATATGATTAGAAACGTTTTTTTGGATTGTAATCAAGGAAAAAAAAGATTGTAATCAAGGAGATTATGACTGTCCATCTTCAATCTTTAAGTATTGAATTTAGTGTGAATCATTAAGTGTTGTTGGAATGAGTTTAACTGGAGAAACTAAAAGGATCAATAATTAAAGCTCAACAAAAAATACAAAATTGTTTAGCATTTTCTAATTTAAAAAATTAGTGAAGGGCATTTTAGTAATCCAACTTTGAACTCAAAATCTTCCCACTTTTAATATAAAATATGATTATAAAATGTTTTGAAAATGAAATGTGTTAGTATTAATCAAATTTTAAGTTATTTTTTGCCCCTCACATGTGTTCAAGAGAGTGAGCACGCTCTTTGCACCACCTTAGCACGCTATCTGCACCACCTCAGCACGCTCTTTATGTCACGTTAGCATCTGCGAGTATATTTATTTATAACAAAAATATTTTTATTTGTAATTGAATTTTGTTACTCATTACATACATATTTTTATTGAATTATAAATGTTCTAAATAATTTTAAAATTATATATATGAAACACACGTGCAAAGCATGTGCCCAGAAACTAGTAATTAAAATGAAGCCAAAAAGGCCAACTAAGCAAACAAAAATGACATGTGTCAATATTAATCATTCTAAGTTTATTTTTCCTCCTTCCTCACATGTGTTCAAGAGAGTGAGCACGCTCTTTGCACCACCTTAGCACGCTATCTGCACCACCTCAGCACGCTCTTTATGTCACGTCAGCATCTGCGAGTATATTTATTTATAATAAAAATATTTTTATTTGTAATTGAATTTTGTTACTCATTACATACATATTTTTATTGAATTATAATTGTTCTAAATAATTTTAAAATTATATATATGAAACACACGTGCAAAGCATGTGCCCAGAAACTAGTAATTAAAATGAAGCCAAAAGGCCAACTAAGCAAACAAAAATGACATGTGTCAATATTAATCATTCTAAGTTTATTTTTCCTCCTTCCTCACATGTGTTCAAGAGAGTAATTAAGCACGCTCTTTGCACCACCTTAGCACGCTCTTTGTGTCGCGTCAACATATGAGAGTGTATTTATTTATAACATTTTTCAGACAAAACCTAAGATTGCGGCTAGTAAGACAGAAAAGAGTAGAAGTGCAGCTGACAATTTTTGTTGAAAGAGAAAATGGAAAACAAGAAAAAAAAACATCAGATATGGATATCAGCACTAGTGAGGAAGAAAATGAGTTTGTGTAGTGATTGAGAAAACAGCAGGAAGAGAGGGGAGTCTAAAATGTGTCATCAGTGTAAGAAGAGTGACAAAGACAGACTTGTGTGTTGTCCCAACTGTAAAGATAAAACATTTTGCCTTACTTGCATCAAATGATGGTAAAAATTTAGACGTTGATTCAGGATTTAAACTTGAGATGTTAATCTTCCTCATCACGAGGGGGACTTGATTGAGATTTTTTGGCCAAAGATACACTTTTGATGATGTAGGCATATTAATCCTACTTTTTGGAGGGAATGGAATATTTGAATATCATTTTGAGAGTTTTTGATGAAATGTGGGATAATCATTGGGAAAATTGTATATAATAGCAAACTATTAATTCAAATTAAATGCTATAAATATAGTTTGATTTAATTGTACCCCATAGCAAACTGTTGCTATTTCACCTCTCTGCTGGTGAATCTCGCTCGCCACTCTCGTTCTCTCTCTCGCCTCTCTCGTTTTTTATACAAACGCAAGTGTATAAAGTGCGTTTGTGTTTGTATAAAGCGAGAGAAAATTGTGTATATACATATATTTTCGTTCCACTCTCCCAGATCTCGCCTCTCTCACTTTATACAAAACGCAAATGTATAAAATGCGTGAAAATTGTATATATACATATATTTTCGTTCCCCTCTCTCCCCTCTCCCAAATCTCGCTCACTCACTCGCCTCTCTCACTTCATACAATTGATCTTTTTGTATATGTATACCAAAACAGATTATACAACTGCTTTCTTTTGTATATGTATAGCGAAATATACATATTTATGTTTGCTATGGAGCGCAATTATGCAAACTTTGCTATAGCATACAAATATGAATTTTGTATTTGCTATATGTGAAAGTTGCTCATAATCATTTGCATAAATGCCAAAATCTTCTTCCGTTTTGGAAAATCTGTTGTTCATCTTGTATTCTTAAGATACTCAGAACAAAAAACTTTGAAAAACTTGGTAAGAAACAACAAAGTTTAAAGAGTATTTTCAAAACTAGGAAATTAAAACCAGTAGAGAAAATAGATCAGAAACAAATTAGAAACAATATACAAAATATTTTTTTCAAAGAAGAAAATTGAGTCAACTGAATGCACGGTGTCCCCTTAAGGAAATTATTCCCCTCAAGTACCCGAGGTTAATGGAATATATTCTCCCAGGATAGAATGATCTTATTCACCGGTGTATCGATATCTAAAATCAGGGTGTCAGTTAACCACTCAACGGCAGTAAAGTACACTTAGAACACTAGATTTAGTAGTAGAAAAAGAGGTCCAGATTTCCTTGTTGAAAAATAAGAGGAAATCCTCTATTTATAGACAACAAAGGGTAGTATGACCATATGTTTATTATGCCTTATCAGAAAGGTCACAACCCTTTGAAAAATTACAACCCTTCGAAAAGGTCACAACCTTTCACAAAAGGTAGAATGTTAGTAAGTTGAACGTTGTCTAAATTTTCATTTAGTATTGTTATTATTATTACTCTCCAAATATCTTATTCTTAGATTTAAGTATTACTTATTGTTTCCTTTTCTTCAATTATCGTATTATTTTGTCATCACTATTGTCATCTTCTTCACTGTTTTTTATCATGACCGCTTTTTGTTATTATATTTACTTTACTTACTTGTGTTTTTTGTTGATATGCTTTACTTGTCGAAATTCTATCGAAAATTACATTAGATATGTTATTGTTATTGTTGTCTTATTTTAATATATGAATAATTTCCTTTTTAACTAGCAATGAAACGACATTTGATTGTTGATTAGAGTTATGCATATATTAATAATACAAAAATCTATCATGTAAAATTTATTCATGTATTAGTTATATCGTCTTCTACGTTCATAAACATAAACTCTCGCATAACTTATATATATATTAATTTTACAAAAAAAAAATTATAGTAATATTGGAAAATGGTCAAAACTATTCGAAATAACTTAAATATACCCTTAAACTATATTTTAGATAAAAAAAAATGCCCTTCCCGTCTAACTATTGGACCAAGAGTGCCCTTCCCATCTAACTGTTAAACAGAAGGGCACTCTTGGTCCAATAGTTAGACGGGAAGGGCAATTTGATCTGAAATATAGTGTAAGGGTATATTTAAGCTATTTCAAATGATTTAAGGGTAATTTTAACCCTTTCTGTAGTAACAATACTATATTTTATATGAAAAATAAAAAAAACTAACCAGACATTATAAAATTTATATTATGCTAGATTCTACGTGACGATCATTTTTACTTATTTTTATAACCAAATAATATACGTAAAATTATGCTAATTTTAATAGGGAAAAGGGTCTGAAAAATAGTTCAATTTTGGCCGAAATTGTTGTTACGATACCAAACATTATGGAGGACCTTTTACCCCATGTACTATTTAATAGTGTATTTTAAAGGTATATATGTGTTCACGTGGACACGTTACTATTTATAATTATGCAATATTTATGATGTTATATACCTTTAAAATACACTATTAAATAGTGCATGGGGTAAAAGGTCATTTCTAAAATTTAATATCGTTACAACAATTTCGATCAAAATTCAAATATATTTCAAACCTTTTCCCCATTTTAATACATAAATAACTCCTCTCTAACCAGCAACCAAACGCTCCTTTAAGTACTTTGTACTCTGTGTGTTAGGGTGCACGGTAATTAATGAACCTTAGCCAATCAAATCATCACACATCACACTCACCGCTTCATTTAAGAGCGTGAAATACACGAACAATCTGATTTAAACTGTCTTTGAACTCTCAACAATCCACGTCAGCACGTGTTGTACACTTTCCAAAAGATGCGACTGGTGTTACCTCTCGTCAAATTCAAAAACATCTAAGGGTAGTTTGGACATGGCACTGTGACACCACCACCTCCATCTTCTCCCAAATCAAACCCTAGCTTTGCTTTTTTTCATATCAAGATTGAGTTTTTCTATTAAAAAAATTGTGGGGTTTGTGAATTATCCATTAAAGGTTTGATCTTTACTTGAATTCTTGATTCTTGATTATGTTATCATTGATTTTTCATTGATTTGCTTTTTGGGTTTTTGTTTTCTGCTTGAAACACAATTATTTGAAATGGGTATGAAGAAATGAAGAATCTTTTTCCTTTTTTCTTATCTAAGGGTAAGCAGAATATTTCTAATTTCCAGATTTTCATTTTTCATTTTTTTAAAAATTGCACCCTTTGCTGAATTGTAACATGGATCATTAATGGACTTGGGAGATAGTGATTTTGTTATCTATAGTAGTATCTTGTGTATGAAAGATTTACTCTTTGTGGTTATATGTGGACGGTTTGTGTATACTCTACCCTCCCCGGACTTCACTATTATTATTGTTCTTGTGTTTGTTATTTTTGTGTTGTTAATTATGATATGTTGATTTGATTCTGCACCTTATATGATCTGTGGGGGTAGTTATTGTTTCGGTATGTTTGTCCACTAATGTGATATAGTTCGCGGCTGTGTTGTGCAGATTATGGATCATTTGAGTAGTGATAATCAATGGGATATTCCTGATACCCCTAATAGATTAGCTGCTAAGGATATGAATGGGAGGAGGTATGCCAATGTAGAGAGTGATTTGTCTGCATCAGGGAATTCAGTAAATGGGAATGGTGCTGCTGAGAATGGGAATCAACTTATTGATAATGGTTTTGGAAGAAAAAGGTTGTTTATGCGTCCTCCAAGAAGAATTTCCAGGAAATCTGAATGCGATGCGAAGTCATCAGCTTTTGGTATGGGAGATTCTTTGCCTTCAAGAAATGGTGTTCCATTCAAGGTTTCCTCAATTCCTAATTCCAAGGAGAAACATAACTTGCATCTTGCTAAAAATGGAATCACAGAATCAAAAAGTCAGCAAGACCGTCCTGTCATAGACCTGACAAAGCAAAGTGGGTCGTCGACTCGTGTATTTGTCAAGTCTCCTGCAGTTGGAGTACAGAATATTGGTCGAGATGAAAAATATAGATCGATGAATGAACACTCTAATTTTCACAGGATGACTTCCACACCATCCAGCAGTACCAGCAAAGGAAAGGAAATTGCTGATCTAGTTAAACTTGGTTTAAATAAATCTCGTGGAGAAAAGGATTCTGCCATTGATGCACAGCTTGGAGCTCGAAAGGATGGTTCTACATCTCTTGCTAACTCACCAAGAGTAACTGGGCAGAAAAGATTGGTCCGAAATGGATGTATATCCCCTATGAACATAGCTAAGGCTAAAAAGCCAGCTGAGATGGAGGATAACAGTATTTTAATCCATGGGCTAACTGATACCAGTCTTACAGCATCATCCGCTGGTACAAGCTCAGATAGTGCTAAAGAAATAATCTCTAAAGATGGTATTTCTACAGTAAAGGGTAACGGGGTGGTAATCCATTCTTCCCCTTCAAAAGAAGATGACACAATACATACGTCTAGCAGGTATGTATTTGGTGAACATTGTCTATATATTCACATGAAAGATGGCTTTCATTCTTTTCTGTCAACAGTTTATATCAAATTTACTAGGCTGTTCAAATAGGGAAAAAGGACTTCTGTTTTATATCATGTATGACGTATTAGCATAGCGTGCATGTCAGGATGTCCTATAGTGTAAGCTAATGACTTCCGTACCAAGGATCTACACTTTGATAATCAACATGGAACCCAGTTAAGCTTGTTTTCGTGTATGGATTGATGCATGGATTCAAACATTTGCGCCAGTGATGCATCTGAATTCAGATTGTGACCTCATTCTAGTCATTTTACATTATTACTCATAATCATACTTCTCTATCCGAGGGTCTATCGGAAACAACCTTCTCTAACCCACATCCGTAGGGTGAGTTTTGCGTGCATCCTACCCTCCCTAGACACCACTTGTGGGATTACACTTGGTACTCATAATCATACCTAAGTTTGTGTGAAGCAGTTATTTTACCTTTGTCCTCTTTTTATCAATGTCATAAAAACTTGCTATTTGGTTAGGTAATTTAAGTTTCTTCACCATTCTTCATGATTTAGAGATGCATATTCTTATTCTATGTTGTTAAGAATTGTGATGTTTTTAGAAACCTGCTAAAAAAATTTCTTTCAATTCAGAAGCATGCTTTCTGGGTTCCTTTACTTTTGACTGTTGATTAATTATTGCCCTGGTAAAGGTCTCATCCAAAAGTTTTTTCATTGGAAACCAGTGATTCCAGTAGAGATGTGTTCAGAAGCTTTGACGAATCAGGAGGATGGAGAAGTACGCGTAACCGCAGTTCAAATATGAACTTGTCATTGCCCAATCTGCACAGGACTTCAGAAAGAGATAGTGCACACTTTGTCTCTCATCCCAGTGGGAGTAGGGTGATGAGAAGAGATGATGCAACTAGTTGTCAAGATTCAGCTTCTATTAGACATCTTTCTGGTGTATCTGCAGGGCCGGAGGGACCCCCTTCTGGACCTCAATGTCGCCAAATTAATGGACATCATACTGCACCAAGCACAGTTAAGAAAAGACTAAAGGAAGGACCTGCCTCAAGCAGCCATGGTGAATGTTCTACATCAGTCTCTAAGGATGTAGACATCATTTGCCTTACCTCACCTGAAAGTAGGGTTAATACAAGGTCCACAAGAAACCCAAGTCATGTAGGTACAGGCGTAGAACCAGTGATTGTAGTGGACAGTCCTTCCTCTACCACAAGACATGAAGGCTCTCGTGTTGCGTGTAGCAGTAGTAGGAATGAAGATGCTAGAGCCAGTCAAGTAGATGCTGATGAAAGGCTTGCACGGGAACTCCAGGAACAGTTGTACAATGAGGTCCCTTCCTTTGGTGTTGGTGAGGTAGTACACTTTATGCAGAATAGTTTTAGTTATTGTCCATCAATATTTAGCTGTTCTTGTCTTCACACCATGCTTAGATGTTTGATAATTTTTCTTTTCTTCCCAACAGATTGATGAAGATGTAGCCTTGGCTTTAGTGCAGGAGGATTTCCGACGTGCTTCCTCTGGATTAGAGAACCAATTATCTGGTCTTGTATGTTGGCTTTCCTTACATTTTATTCTCCTCTTGTACTTTCCATCACTTGGTAGTAATTTATGTGCCACTTAGGTCTAATATCGATATTGTCATCTGACAATCAGATATCTATACATGATGTTCATGTTTGAAAGCTTTATTATGCGGTGTTCCAAGTTAGAAACTGATTTTAAATTTCCTGTTAAAATAGATCTTGGGACACTAGGTTTTTCTTTGACATTAATATTGAACCATCTTTTTTTCTAGTATCAGTACTTATGATGGTGCATATGGAACCTAATTTATCTTCTCAGATGCGAGGTGTAGCATTGTTAGAGTCTAGCTTGCTGGGAAACCTTGAAGCTAGTAGTAGTGTAGGCTGGGTACATTGTGACACTTAAGCAACAAATACATATACCTGAAGATAGTGATATATGAAAATTAGAAATGTAGTAATAGAAAGTACTCACTATAATTGAATTGGAACTTAAACTTCATCATTGCTTATATAAAAAACCTTAAACCATATTGTTACTTAATATGTATATTTTTTCAGATTACACCAAAAAGTTAAAGACTTAAAGGTTTTACAAATCTAAGTTTTATGAAACTTAGTGTTTCTGCCTTAGTTAAAACATCTACTGTTCCTAGCTGCTCTCTGAACTGTCCAGAATGAGGATATGGGGATAGTGTTTCGAAGTGTTATGAGCTGCTTCTTGATTTTCAGCCCTCCGGCTAGCAAAAGTATATCTAGCACTCCAAAGAGATTAAGGAACCTTTCCCCATCCTGGTATGCATGCGTCAGGCATGCTTCACACATAGCAATCAAACCAGATTTGAATACTTTAGTGGTGCTCTCTTTCTACAGTATTTCTAGGGTCATGGTTCCAGACTTGATGAGTAGTTTGTGACAAGACTTCACAGAAAAGTAACCATTGTTCTCTTTTCCAGATTGATGAACCTGGTTAAGAAGAAAGTTCCTTCGTTCTCTCCATTTCTGTTAGTAGCCGAGCTTACCAGTCAAATTCTTAATCCTATAATTTCTTCTACTTATCCCAAAAAAAGAAGAAGTCTGAGTCTAATGTCCCATTTATGAATTTGACACTCATCTGCTGTAGCCAAAAGTATGTGGCAAAAACTAAAGATCAGGAAGGATTTCCTTTGGTGGGAAAAGATATGTTACAGGTTTTGTGCCAATGTGTTCTGATAATGCTACAACATGAGAGGATGTTACGGGTTTTGACCAAGCGAACAAGATCTGTTACTGGTATTGTGCACTGGGACCTTCCATACTCCTGTAACATACCTAAAGACCTTATCATTCTCTATAGAATTTCCATAGCCATAAAATATTCACCTATTACTACACAATTGCAAACTCAGATTGTTAACACCTTGACCATCTTCCTTCTTAGATGCTGTCACTGCTTACCACTTTGGCAAGTAGAATTCCTTTGCAGAATCACCTCCCAATATAAAATCAGTTCTAAACTGATTTAGCTTCCTTTCTACTCTTTCAGAAGTAGGGAAGAACATGACACTATAGCATTGACCAAGGATATGAAAATCTAAGGTTTTCATTTTACTCTTTTAATTTGTTGGTATTTTAGTATTGTCCATCTTATGTATCTTTCAAATGTTAAATATCACTGATTAATGAAGAAGTTTTTCTCATTAATCTCCTGGTTTTAGAGTGATCTTATATCAATGTCTTTCAAAATGTGCATAGAAAAAAGGCCTTTTAATTCCTAATCTGCTTTCTTCCTGTAATGATTGGGCTTTGATCTCTGACTGAAATCCTCTCTTTTTCCTCTTGTCTAATTTTTGGGATGTGGGTATTGTTGTTTAGAATGGATCATCGGTCACAAACTTACGCAGAAGGCAACCAAGAAATGCATCCAACATATCTCGTAGAGCTTCTCAAGCTCGGGCGTCTACCTCGAATAGGATGACAAGGTTGAGGAACAGTTTCCCTGGACAACCTCGTACTATCTCATCATCTAGAGGAAGAAATTCACTGTTTCCTCCTAACATGGATGTAGACATGGTATTATTACTTGCACTTTTCCTCATGATTTTGGTCATTAATATAATATTTAGTCAGCTGAAGTCGTATTTTTTGTCATTTTACATGCTGCTAGTGTTCATTTGGTGCAAGTGACGGGTTTTTAAAAAAAAATTACTGATGAAGGCTACACATCATGACGTTTAGTTTCTATTCTATTGAGGTTGCTCATTTTGTAATAGGGAAGACTGAGATAATGTTAAGCAGCTGTCTTGAACACTAGCAAAGAATGGATTGGCAATGGGGCAATTGAATCCGAATCTCAGTTTGAGAGTCACTAGTCTATAGAATTATAAACAGTCAAATAGAAAGAGAGGAATAGAATTGTCTTTTCAACAGTGCCCATATGGATATATAGATGTGATCATTTGAATGGACAAATACAAACACTATTTTCAGGGGTGACTGGCATTGCCTAATAACTTCACACTTTGCCCTGCAGTGCAAAATATAGCTTTTAGAGATAATACGTGTGCAATTAAATCTATCAGTGATAGCTCCGCCAATTCTCAGATTATATAATATAAAAAATCTCAGCATGCATTTTATGTTAGCAGGACATCTCTCATTGAACCTAAAGCTCAATTTAGAAGCTCTTTATACTCTCTTGTGGGTCTCCTGTGGCCTGATTGATTCTTCTGGTGTGCACTTTATGTTCTATACTTCTTTTCGAAGACACCATCAGATTTTTCAGAACAGAACTTCAGTGTCAAGAAGATGCTTTTTCCACCTAACTTAATAATTGTATCATTTGACAAAATGATGGAAATGGGAAATGTCTAATTGCTGATGATATATTTGCTTAATGTGTGTCCATTTTAGCTAACCGAGAATGTATGATTTACCTTTTCTGAATACTGCAGAGGATGCATATATTGGAAACCTTAGAGGCTTTCAGTAATATGGATGTGGACAGGAACCTCCTTCAGACGCAGCGCGACTTCAATGAGTAAGTTTTCTCATGTTTATCAGTGTTCATGTGTTCTTTCTGATAATGAAATTATTTTTTGTTGCATTAAAATGTAAATAGAGCCATTGGTAACTGAATGCTTAGAACTCTCAAATGTATATTTTTCTGTGTTATTAGTAGACTTCCCCTCCTATATCCAAGTAACACAATTTGATCCAAGGGTATGGGTAGCTACAGGGTGATATGTTTTTTCGTGAATGTAGTATCTGCGTGTTGTAAGCTTCTTTGTTGTTTTATGTGATCCACCCTAATACTGGCGGTATTACTATTACCTCTTTTTGGCATTATTATTTTGGTTTGGACAATCTTTTCTGTGCTGTCTAACATGTCTTTCCTTTATTTGATTTAGGAATGACTACGAAATGTTATTGTCCCTTGATGAGAACAACCACCAACATGGTGGTTCATCTTCACGACAAATCAACAACTTGCCACAGTCAACAGTTCAGGTTACCATGATCTCCTTATTGTATCGAATCTTTACCTAAGATTAAGCTTTTGTATCGCCTTGATGATTTCCCATAATATTCAAACAAGTGTACACATAGCAGTTGTGTTCCATACGGGCATCCATCTGTTATCCACTCTAGGAACATCATTGCAATTGTAGTATTGCAAGTACAGATTTTGGTTTGCGTGCTGCTTAAAGCTGTGAGCTGCTTGAAGTACATGTTACTCACCCTCTCTAGCTCCTTGCAGAATGAGACTCTTCAAGAACCGTGTGCTGTTTGTCTCGAAACTCCAACCATAGGGGACGTTATCCGCCATCTCCCATGCTTACACAAGTTTCACAAAGACGTAAACTTCTGAATTTTCTTCTTCAGAGTGTTTTATTGTTTGGTTAAGCAACCAAATTTCTAACATTCATTGAACTTACTGCAGTGCATTGATCCATGGCTGAGTAGAAAAACATCATGCCCAGTTTGCAAGTGTTCGATATCTTAATCTGCTGTAGAGATGATATGTGGAATACATGCCTGATTTTGATACAAATCTTGTACTTTATGTTCAAGGTTGTTCAGAACAAAGTGCTTTCTTTTGCTATATGGTTTTCTTCAGTTACTTCTCTCTATACTTGATGTTAAGTGTTCCAATAGTTGGATGAATTCACCAATTATGAATGGCACATTAACCATTCAACCATGGATGCTTAGTGATAAATGGTAATAGCATTCCATTAGATAGCAACAGATTTGACGAATACTGTCAACTCTTGACGCGAGAGAATGAGGACGGAGGGATCCATTAGACAATGAAACTGTTAGTTCTCTATGTACTGATGAGTATGTTGATTCCAAGCTTCTCTTATAAAGGGATCAACTCTTTTGCATAAATCACCAAAGAAAAAGTACAGTATTTTTAGCCTAGCACCACCCTGTGATGGACAAATTCAGAGCCTGATAAGGGGCCGAACTTGAAGAGCGAAGCGAACTGTGCTAGACTAGTAATGTTTTTCAGTAGCAAGCTATGATCTAACGACCCCCAAACGATAGGTTGGAGTGAGTAATAATATTATTTACTTTTCAAATCTACTCAATGTGTTTTGAAGTTATTTTTTTCTTTTAGTAAATTTCAAGCTTAGGCATTATGAATTAGGAGTAGTGTTGAAGTCAACTTCATGGTTTTTTTTCTCTCAATTGTTTATGAAATTGTTTTTGGCTAGAAACATCCTTAAATTATACCCTCAACTTAAACTACATCCTTAAATTATTTTTCTCAACAAAAAACATCCTCGAAGTATTTAAAACTTAACAACTTTCATCCCTTTATTAAAATTTGTCAAAAAATTAGCAAATTCCATACAAAAACATATGCAGTTCATACTATTCTCATTAAAAAAATATATTTTATTACTGGTTGGAAAAAGCTTCCAAAACTTTTTTTTTTTTGAGAACCTTGTTTGCTGTTAAAAAAAAAAACAATGTTAGGATAGTGCGAGTCTACGAGGAGACATCTTTCTCCTTTACCAACTGAATGGAGTTGGAGCTTAATTTTATACCATCTTCACCTTGCAAAGTCAAGATTACGTTAGATCAATAATTTTTTTGGGGCAAACTGATAGTTGAGGTAATCAAGATTCAACTAATTTTGATCTCTAGTACTCGAGTTTTGTTTTCCATTATTAGAAGTAAAAGTATCTGATCGACACCATTTTTTATAGATTCAATGAGAAGATAATTTTTTGATATCAAATCAAATGAAAAGTAAATAAAAATAAAATTGCTAATTAAAAGGAAGACAATGCAAAACGTTGTTGCTAGAAAAAAAATCACAATTTTTATTTTAGATGCATGTAGAATGAACAAAATTGGTTTATTGAGGTGATTTAGGGAGTTTTACTGAGAGTAGAGTGAATTATACAAGTTTTTGTGAAAAAATTGTTAATTTTTGACAAATTTTAACGAAAGGATGAAAGTTGTCAAATTTTAAATAATTGAAGGATATTCTCTGTTAAGAAAAATAATTTGAGGATGTAGTTTAAGTTGGGGATATAGTTTAAGGATGTTCTTAGCCAAAAACTCTCTCAACGTTTTAGTTAAATATATTGTGCAAAAATCAAACTTATTTTTGTCTAGAAGGTGTCAATTCAATCATATGCGTCCATTTCTACCTGGTCAAAAAAAATTTATTATGTTCACGATTCTTCATCTCGATAAATAGACAAAATGCTCAAATTTGCCAATTCTGGAAATTGATTGGCAACATATCAACACGAAGTGATTCATCATGCTCAAACTCAAATATGAACCGATCGCTCGATCAGGTAAAAGGCCAATTGATTTGACAAGATGAAGTATATGTACTACATTGTATAAGGAGGAAGCTGTTTTTTATTATCATCTTCAAACCAAATTAAAGGAACACAACTGTTCTTATAATAAAAATTTTAGAGAAAGAGATCAAATTAATGCAATTCTGGAAATGATCTCTTCCAAGAAATTTCTCAAAGCTACACTTATTGTTCTTTGTAAATATTATTTAATGAAACTATTGTGTATGCCTTCCTCTCTTTAAAGAGCATCTTTAGATAGAAGGTGGTTGTGACTGTCGATTTTACGGGCATTGCGTAGCTCATCGCAGGAGTCTCCTCTTTCAAAGACTGCAGCAGCACCCATTCCAGTGCCTGTTGTGAAATGCAAAAGAACATGAGCGAACCATACAGAAGATTTGATGAAGGATTTCATTTTGGGCATTGGGTGTGCGAGAGAGCAGAGTAAGGAGGAAAAAAGATTACCTATGCACATAGACACCACACCAAAGCGGCAGTCTTTTCCACGACGCTTCATCTCATGTAACAGCGTTGCAACACACCGTGCACCTGTTTTGACAATAGAGAAAGCATTTCTCATCAGGATAATCATTGATGTGAATAGTTACTAAGGCTAACAAGAACATGCAGAGAACCGTCCCAATGCCGTATTAAGAGTGGTTCAGATGTGGAAGAGGCCCTATGTGTAAAACATTCATTGATCTGATAAGATCGTTGTTAGAGCCAACTGTAGGACAATATATCATATGTCTAAACTCATAAAAATAGTCGTGGTACAAAGCATACTCATAGATGACACTTGAATTTAAGTGTTGTAATTACTACCGTATGAAATGGTCAACTTTACCTGTAGCGCCCAAGGGATGCCCGATTGCCATTGCACCTCCATTGACATTGATCTTCTCTGGGTCAAGTCCAAGCTTCTTCCGGCAATAAACAAATTGTGATGCAAATGCCTAAACAAAAATCATAGTCAAGAAACTGTACAATGCATTGAAGACGAAGAGCTGATGAATTTATGCAAATTACCTCATTTATCTCAAAGAGATCAATATCTTCAAGTTCAAGGCCTGCAGATTTGACAGCAGCTGGAATTGCAACAGCTGGACCAATTCCCATAATGGCAGGGTCTACACCCACGGCAGCAAAGGTTCTGCATGAACAGTGGGAGTTAGTTCTCTTTTTAAGACGAATACCAATAATAGAACAAAGATGCAAAAACTATACAATCTTTACCAGACTAAGGTCAGGCATGAGAAGGAAATGTAAAGGAACCCAATAAGCGTAAAGGAAATGATTAAGACTTTCTGACAGTAAGTAATGTTACTGTAACTACATATAGCATGTGAAAATTAGAAAGGGAAAGACCTGAATACACCAAGGATAGGAAGTCCCTTTTGCATTGCAATGCTTCTTTTCATTAGAAGTACAGCTCCAGCTCCATCAGTTACTTGGCTGGAATTCCCTGCAGCAAAAGAAGATAACTTCATTAACCAAACTCCAACTTAAAATTACATTCGAACTTGAAAACTATTAAATTACCAGCAGTAGTAGTTCCACTTTTCTTGAACACTGGTTTCAATTTTGCCAAGTCTGACACACTGGCATTTGGTCGTATTCCATCATCAACAGAGATGGTTACTGGTTTCTCATCTCCAGTTTTTGGGTCAACAATCTTATAGAGAAGACAGAAGAAACATAAGAGGGTATAGTTGATATAGCTATTACTAGATTCCAAGTGATCAAAATTTAGACGGATGCTACCTTTGTGGCTACAGGAATTATTTCATCCTTGAATTTTCCAGAAGCAGTGGCCGCAGCAGCCTTACGATGCGAATCAACCTAGCAGCAGAAATAAAAATGAGATGTGATACACATCAGATAGACATGATCATAAGTTGATGGGTCTATTAAACTTACCGCAGCCTGGTCTTGTTCCTGCCTTGTCACACCAAAGCGATGTGCAACATTCTCAGAAGTAATGCCCATAGGAAGAAGACAGTCCTGAGCTTGTACCATTGTCTTGACCTGAGATCAAATGTTACAGGTTATGACAATCTTCCAGTAGGACTCATCTCCAAAGAAAATAAGCCCGACAATATGTAACAAAAAGTGTAACAATATGCTTCAATAAAACAAAGACATACTTTTGGGTTGACTGATCCTTCCCAAGCCATTGGGTTTGTGGTCATAGACTCCAATCCAGCACCAATACCTGATTTGTGAGTGGTAAGTTAACCAAAAAAATAGAAATGGGAAAAACACCATATACATGGTATACAGCTACAGTGCACTTGTAGTAAAAAGAAACGGTAACACACCAATGTCATAAAATCCAGCTTTAATAGCTGCAGCTACATCAGCAACTGCTTGAAGGCCTGATGAACATTGTCGGTTTACAGTTCTAATTGGCACGGTTTCTGCTCGAGAGAAAGAGAACTTAGCATCTTGAAACAAGAACCTCATAAATAAATGACGAAAATTAAAAAACCACCTACCAGGAAAACCAGCATAAAATGCAGCCATCCTGCACTCGCTTGCCCTCTGGGAACCTGGGGCCAAAACCGAGCCGACAACAATATCCCCAACTTCACTAGGGTTCACATTAGTCTTTTCAATCACCGCCTGTAGTGAAGATGTAAAGAAAGAATACAGGTAAATATCTTTGATAATCTTGGACATCAATCACAACTCAGCTTAGTGTAACCCACCTTTAGAACTGCAGCAAGTATATCATCAGGATAAGTATCCTTGAAGCCTCCTTTCTTTGCTTTGCAAAGAGGAGTCCTATATGCACTGCAATAAACAAATAGGTTCTCACAGTAAGGATACCATTGGGAAATGAAAAGTTGCAACAAGAACATGAAAAATATGAAAAAGCCAAGAGAGCAGGGCAAAGCTGTAGCTCGAGTATCAACTCAGAAACTAAATCTAGAGATGTCATCGGCTATAACAACTTACGCAACTATGACAACATCATCACCAAAAACAGAGGTTCTCTGGTAAGCAGCACTGTCTCCAGCAGAGCATACAGATGCCTGGTTGAAAATTGAAAGAACATAAGGAACAAAGATATAATGTATTACTTTTTAAAACACCAGATGTTTGAAATTAAGACAACCCTGTTTACTACTCAAGAAAGCAATAGACTTCTCATCAAACCTCGGATTCACAGTGCAATGAGTATTCAAGAACAAGCCAATTAACCAAAAAACAGGACTCAAGGATTACAATAATACACTATAAGATCAACTGAATATTCTTGTAGTTACTAAACATATAATTGTCATATTTTGTAACAGGACGAACATGATAATGTCACATCCACCATTGGACGTCTAGGATTCACGGTCTTTTAACTGATCAATCATAAAGTATTCCCTTATATCTAAGAAAAACACAGTAACTTGAGAAGTCTATTATGTAGTTACTAAATTTTTAGCTGTGGGGAGTTGGTGGGTTCCTTCACAGTTCACACAGCACAATCAATTTGTCAGCAGATTGCAACTTCTAAATTTTTTTAAACAAATCTACTTCTGTTTTTCCCAAGACACCAATTAATATACTTCTGCGCTTAACTCAGAGAACCAGTTAAACTACCATTGAAATTAACAAGTCAAGCTATGTATCCATTTTCTACATTGGTAATTTTCCTAACAATTTGTAGGTTTTTAAACATCAAGAAAAAAAAAAACAAAAAACTAGTAGCTTTAAAAGTAGAAAGGGCACACCTTAATTAGGAAAAAAATGACCTTAAAAGGTATACATGTCATAGGCTTTCTGTTTTCCAATTATAGTATTTATTACAACTGTAACAAATTGCATTCCCAAAAAAGATGGTAAAAATTAATAGGCCATCAGATCTGCTGATCTGATGAAATAAAAATTCCATAACTGTATTAGAAGCACTATACAATAATTGATGTTGCCCCTAACCAAAACATGAAGCAATTAATAGCTTCTTATCTCTAGACCATCCACCTATGAACCAAATTAAGCTCTGTACCTAAACAAAAACTTCTACTACACCATAACCACAAAGACAAAAACTACTACTACACCATAGCCACAAAGACTTAAACATTCCAACAACAACATAGCAAGTGAAATCCCACAAGTGGGGTCTCGACCTCGTAGAGATAGATAAGCTTAAAGACTTGAACTTTCAAACAACAACAACATAGCCCGTGTAATCCCACAAGCCGGGTCTCAACCTCGTAGAGATAGATAAGCTTAAAGACTCAAACTTTAATCAAAACATGTTAAAACAAACCAATAAAAACCATATACAAATCTGGAAACATAAAACTTCCTCTTAAAACATCAAATCGATCAAAATCAACCATACCCATATCAAAAAACCAATCATGAACACTCCGATTAACACAACTAAACAAATCAAATCCAAAATTAAACAGAAAACACAGATCAAAACACACCCAATAACCAAAAAAAGTAAAAAACTCAATAACAAACACAAATCAAAAACAAAAACCAAAACACACCCACATCACTAAATTGAAATCAAACCACAAAACCAAATCAAAATCGGAAAAAAAACACTCACAGATATAGATGATTCAATGTTTTCCAAAGAAGAAGACGTCTGTGAAGGACGTAGATGTTGAAGAAGAACTCTTTGTCTCTCGATTGCTTTATCCATAATTGTTAATCTCAGATTTCAAAGAATTGATGATCCAATACAATGAGCTGAATTTTCTACTCTCTCTGTATATTTATATATAGCGAAGAGAAAGGCGGTTCGGTCTGTATTGGAATTCGCAAAATTAAGAAAAAACGTGTAAGTTTATCTAAAAAAGATGGGTTGAATAAACAAAGATAAGAGTTGGTGACACTATTCGGATATTTTTTTTTGGGACTTAGGGAGCTAAATGACAATTTTTTTACGGAATATTTTATTCATAAAATCAAATAATTCGTAAATATATTTTTCACTAAAAATTGTTAGTAGTATCTCCTTCGTTTACTTTTAGTTGTTATAATTTTTTTTTTTTTGGAGCAAATTATAGTACGTTTCGTATAGTTTTTAAATATCTAAATTTTTTATTTAAAATATGAAATTAATGTAATCTAATTTAAATTTAAAAATTAATCAAATTAATTTTCGATAAACGCAAAACAATTAAAAAAGGACGAAATGAGTATATATTAGTATATCCTTTATTTTTTAGTTAGAAACTAGAAAACTTATTTTGATATTATAATTTAACTATAAATCATAACGATATATGAATTAAATAAATATTAAATTTTAATTAATTTTGATTTCTTAAAATTTCAAATTATTTTTTTCAATAATTTCGTTTTATTCACTCTTATTTGGCTATTATTCCTTTCATCCATTTTTATTTATTTATGTTTGATATATCACTTATATTAATTCTAAGTTATTTAAATGTTGAGAAAAAAATAAATAGTGTTGAATAACAAGGAAATAATAGATGCAAACTGACAAATTATTGATTCATTTTTTAAATTGAATAAGTAAAATCAGATAATTATTTTTAATGTATTGGACAAATAAAAACGGATAAGGGTCTGAAAAATACCTCAACTTTGATCGAATTTGCTGTTGCGATACTAAACCTTCATGAGGACCTATTACCGACTATTTAATAACGTATTTTAAACATATATATTTGCCCACGTGGACATTAAAAATAATGTAAAATTATAAATAGTAATGTATCCACGTGAACACATATATACCTTTAAAATACATTATTAAATAGTTTAGGGGGTAAAAAATACGGTATTAAATAGTCTAGGGAGGTAATAGGTCCTTATGAAAGTTTAGTATCGCATCAACAAATTCGACCAAAGTTGAGGTATTTTCCAAACCCTTATCCCAAATAAAAATAGACATAGTTTTAATTGGTACTTTAACAGTATAATTGATAAATAAAAGTGAACATAAAGGGTAAAATTAGAATATTTATTTTTTAATAGTGCGACAATTAATATGAAATATATTTTGTATCTACGAGACAATAGTAAGATCTGCATATTCAGACTCCGTTGGTTGAGTTCCACACGTCATTGGTGAGAGTGGTCAAGAGAATGTCTTGAGATGCGTGCCCAATTGGGCAAAACGATAGAATTTTCAAATCAGTTCCAATTTTAGCTAAAATGGACAAGATTAACAGGTCTGATTTAATAAATCAGTTGGGGAAAAACCATTAATATAGATGATTAGGAAGCTCTTTCTATTAAATCATAGTTGGACCACTAGGTGTCGAAAATTTATTGATTCGATTAATTTATATAGCATAGTATTTAAAAAAATTGTGCATTTAAAACACATTTTATTAAAGATTAATGTAGTTGTATGTAAATCAAGAGCGATAGCTGAGTCAAAAAGTCTTCTAGACTTATTATTAAGACTAATGGATTAATTATATTCATTTTCCTATTATATTTTTTAAAATATTGTGTTTATTCTATTCAAAGGGTGATATAATAAAACTATTCTTTTATTTATAGTTTTTAAAAAGTGTGTAAAATCAATAGTAGACAAGTATTGTTAGACAGAGGGAATATTATTTTTGTTAACAACATTTAACGAATCCGACGATTAGATGCTTCAACCCTCATTGAATGACAACTCACTCGCGGAAGATAAGAATACATGAAATTTTATTTTATTATGAGCGGATTGTATTCATTGAGCAAATATATTTATTAATTAAAGGATGGACAATGATCAAATCCATTTCTCGATTCACTTGAAGAAGAGAATATGATCTCAATAGAGATGTGTTAAAAATAGATCCGATTACACATATTTTTTAATTCTAAATGGAACCTAGGAAATTCATGTGTAAGCATCGTATCTATTTAGATAGGTCTGAATGGTCCTTCTCATCATAATGAGAATGTATATAACCCTATCCATGTATAAACATTGTATATCTCTTAGATAGGCAGTTTGGACAATTGCATGTCAAGTTAAACACAAAACCAATAACAAAGGGGGGCAAGTGAAGTAATTTGGAAAGGTAATCTTGTATATCAATTCTTTCGGAAACAGACTCTCTACCTCCACGAGGTAGTAGTAAGGCCTGCGTACACGACCCAACTTGTGGGATTTCACCAGGTATGTTGTTGTTATCTTGTATATCAATTATGCATCCAATGTTCAAAATGATGTGCTATTTCATCATTTACACACACAGGAAGCTGGAAGTTTTAACAGAAAGGACAATGACTATACTTTTTTTCTTTCCTATAAAACTTTTCTTTACACAAGCATTGACTGTACAATTTCATGTCCTTACTCGAGTCTTTGGCTGGAGCGCTTGTGACATAGCGCGAAGTCTGTTTGTTATCTCTGTAAATGACGGTCTTGCTTCTGAATCAGGCGACCAGCACTCTTCCATCAGTTTTCCCCATTCAGGATCACAACGTTGAGGGACGGGAGGTCTGAGTGTGTTATTTACAATTCCACCTTCATCCACAATTCATAAAATGAGTTCAAATCTTCAAGCTTGCACAAAAACTCTCAAATGTACTATTTGTTCATCTTCATGTGTGTGGAATTTTAACTTACAACGGAAAAGCAGAGGAAAGAACAAATGAACATACTCCCTCCGTCCCAAAAATAATGGCGAGCAAGGTCAATGCGTCTAAATTCTTGTGATAATTGAGATATTGAAATGTTTTACGGTATAAGAATGCAACTTTGGACTATTGACAGTGTAAAGACGTGTTTTATCATCGAAAGGCAGTTGCAAGCCTATTCTTAGAATACCATAAGTAGGCACTAAATTAGCTAGAGTACCATCTAGAAGCTTACCAATAATAGCACCACAGTGCAGGTTTGCATAAGGCTCCTCTCCTGTCAAGATCTCCCACATTGTGATGCCAAACGAAAACACATCAACCTATCAAACGGATTAATGACATTACTTCATAACTGGGATATAAACATTCTTCGTGGTCCAGTTTGAAGTTAAGCATATTAAAATAGAGATCTTACCTTTTCTGAAACCCGACTGCTGTTTCCATTCAATAGCTCCGGGGCCATCCATGGAAGTGTTCCTCTAACACCACCCGAAACAAGGGTATTTCTCTTAATCCGTGATAACCCAAAATCACCAACCTGAAAAATTATGTGTCAATCTTGAAACTAATACGTTGCAACAGACATGAACCACTTCACATCTTCCAGAACTTAAAATTTGCTGGCTACTGGCTATATACCAGATAAAGTAACACTTGAGAGAAGCTTGGTATTTTATAATCGAAGCAGACACACATTTGAACCTTTACCTTGCACACAGGACGATGTGGATCTCCCAAGTTGACCAGCAAGTTTTCACATTTCAAATCGAAATGAACAATATTTTTCAAATGCAGGTACTCCATGCCAAAAGCAGCATCTAATGCAAGCATAAGTTTTTTTCGCCGATCAAGCGCTCTGCAAGAACTGAGTAATTCCATAGGTCATATTCCGGAAAAAGGCAACTAGTTTCTTCAATCAAATTTTTTGAATGTGACTAGTGTCATGGGCGAAAAATATTGGAACTACAAATAAGTGAAAATGAGAAGTAGCAAAGTTACCGGTCCTTCCTAGCCAGGACATTCCTTAGAGACCCATTGACCATATATTCAGTAACTGTAGCCACTGTTCCACCAGGTCCATTTGGAACCACCCCATAGAGTGCCACTATATTTGGATGGTGTAGTTTAGAGAGAATCTTAGCCTCTCTCCAGAATTCTTTGATCTGCAAAAGTAATTAGACACTTACCAATAGAGGATTACGAGAAACATTTTTTCTTCACTTTAGAATTATTAACTCGACAAAGAATTAGTCAGTATGGTTGATTTCTTTATGAGTAACTTCTCTTAGCATGCTTTAGGAATGTTATATTTCCATCCATATCTAAATGTAACTTGATTCTATGAATCTGAGTCACGCCTACCAGACGTTCTTGCTCAGATGAACTCCCAGCAAAACAACTTTGTTTTATTCTCTTGATAGCAACATCTGTTCCCCTCCACTTCCCATAATAAACTGTTCCATATGTTCCAGATCCCAATTCTTGTAGCTCTTCAAGATCACTGTTTTTTATGATCTGCGAGTAGTAACGCACTGATTTAGTTCAAATTGAGAAAAACCTATCTGTCAGTGATGTAAAATATTAATAAGGAAAAAAAGGCAAATAAACATTTCAACTGTCCCATTAATTGAGTTATACACACAACTACCTATGGCAGCTTATGACCACAAAAAGCTTAAACATTAAAATGAAACAGAAGTTTCTGAAAAATTAAGTGCATATTTAACAGTGTATAAAAGGGAAGACACTTTCAGCATTCTTGAAAAGAACTGTCTCATCAGTATTTTATTGCCTTATTCATGCCTTCCTGTTTATAAAATATGAATGGAAAGTGAGAAATATGAATGTTATTCTGCAGACTTCCTCATGTGATATTCATATGTGGTATCTGGTGTAGTCTACTCCCAGGGGTCGAGCTGTAGAGCAAAGGGTTTCAACTGAATCTCTTTCGTCTGAAAATTCTACTATGTAAATAAGTAAAAACGACTTCTTTTTTGGTCATATACAAACGTTTGAGTCCCTTTGACATAAGGGAAGATTCTAGTGTAGTGGCAAAGGAGTTCGAAAAATGCTTTAGATTATAGGTTCAAATTCTAAATGTGATATTATAGTACTTCTTTTTAGTCCCCTTACATAAATTTCTGGCTCTGCCACAGTCTACTCCTTCATTCACTATGATACAGTAGGTAAAGTACTGAGCTTGAAAGATCAAATGCATAAAGAACACAAGATATCAGGCTTTGTACCTCAGGAAGCATTTTTATTCAGCAATAAGGGATAAAAAAGTAGCATTCACTACATATCAAAAACAAATATTAGATTTCATCTTCTAATGGAATTAGCTCTGGACCTGTAAGCCATAGATCCCAGCCTCCTTTTCAATGATCGCAGAATCAGAGACAGATTCTTCCTTTCCATTAGAACCATTTCTGTCATCCTACAGATTCATAAACTGATCAAGTTTCATAAAACATGAGAACTGATGCCAATGACTCAAGAATTATTACCTCATGATCAGATTCTTCAAGAACATTCTCGATGTTGGTTTCTTCTTCAGCAGATGGAAGCCCATCACTAGGTTCATCTTCCACATGTGGAACTATTGTTGAAGATAAGGGTATATCAGGAGGCACACTATCGGTTACATCTTCCACAATAACAGCAATTTCTCGTAATTTTCTGTCATATGAATCATCTGACTGCTGCAAATGGAGAAACGAAACATTTCCAGATGCTGTCTTTTCATAAGCAACTCTATCAGCAGTTTCTTTTTCTGCAGACTTATGAGGACCATCCACAAGTTTCTGATGGAAAGAGACCTCATGAGTGTAAGCCACATCTGCAGCTGAATTTGGAATTGATATATCACCAGTCAGGGGATTTCTCCAATCCAAATAAAAAATAGACTCCTCAGATGGAAATGGCACAGATTGTATGTTTTGGAGGTCTTGAGTATAAGGTGCTGTTATGTGAATTATATCGTCATCTATGTGGTGCTGTTTGGAAGTGACTGTTGAATTCTTTTGAGGGATAGGTGGTGAAGAAGTGTGTCTTTCCACTTGGATTTTGGGATCTGATGATGATGTGTAGACACTAAGTTCCGGCTCCGAGTAGCATATAATTTTTGGCAATTTCAACTCATGTTCCAGGCCATTAACAGTTGGTATATTGCTTGCATTAACCTCAGAGCTTCTACTGCACTTGTTGAAAGGAGGACATGTCTTCTTTATCCAATTTGTTGTACTTTGACTCCATTCAGCATACTCTTGGTTGCGTTCTCTGGCTTCTATATTTGGCTGATTCTCCTTCTTGGAAATTAGATGATTTTTATCTCTCACCTCATGCTCTTTCGTTGACCATTCTTGCGATGAACAAGACATTGCAAGTGATGGAGATTTTTCTCGTAGAAAATCTGAAGGGGGTGAGCTTGTTGAATCTTCTCTGGATAAATTGGGCCTCTCTACCAACTGTGCTTGATCAATGGCATCTTGTTGCATGCTGTAGCCAGATGTAGCTTGAATATCAGATCCAGGAGACATTCTTATATCTTGAGAATAGTTTAGCTTTTCTATATGCATTTCCCTTTTGTTTGACATTAGCCTCCTAGAATCCAACTCTGTTTGACCAAACGGTGCAGAAGACACAGACTGTTTACTAGGGTAATTTGTCCTTGGAGTGGTCTCGAGTGGACAATTATAATAGTAGCCTGTCGTATCAACATGATAGGAATTTTCATATAGTGGTTCCTCTACTACATATGGACTACCGGCATCAGGAAAGTCAATGCTTGCAACGTTATCATTTAAAAGGACATGGGAACGGTTAGGATCAGTGATCTGAAATGTCGCTGGAGATAAAGGAGATGGTTGAACATATGAAGTAGAGGGGACCTGAGATATGTTAACATAAGAAGAACTGGGATTTCGGAGCAGAAACTTCACATTCATTGAATTACCTCCATGATGGTTCTCAAATGGGAGATAAGTTGGGGAATCTCTTTGGCACATAGGACTAAAGTCCAAAGTGTTTCCAAATTGACTTGCTTGGTTTGCAAAGGTCTCCCTGCTAGAGCTTCTACGATGACCTGGCTCAAGCATTCCGTTTACTGCAACAACATACTGATAGTCAGCTTCACTTTGCTGTAATGTCATTCCTTCAAAGGAACAAGAGACCTCAGAATCAGCACAAGGCACAAGAAACAACCGTAGCCTTTGAGAACTTTTTCCCAAGTCATGATATTCCTCAATCATGTGCTGAAGATCCTCATCGGATGAAACGGATACAAGTGCATCAAGATCTTCTTCAGGAAGCTGATACTTAATTGTATGAGGTTGATTACAAATTGCTATTGTCTTTTTTACAAGCTCGTTGAAAGCTAGGTTCTTCCTAATTGATATAATTCTCGTCTCCCCACCTACATATCTAAGCTTCCCATCATTCGGCCTTGGTAAGATTCTACCCCCATAGCTGCAGAGTAATCTCATCTTTCCACCCCCACAACTCTCAGAAACTCCTGCCTCAGGGTTGCGGACTTGATGTGAATGAGGGGACTCTGATGCATAAATGTCTCGACCAGTTGTGCAAGGAGCTACTATATCTCTATTCCTCTCATCGAAGAATCTTGATGGTTGTTGTCCACTGACACTACAGTCCCTGTTACATCTGCTTGCTGTGTCAAAATAAGTCTTCTTGTCACCTTCCGGTGCATATGCTATCCTAGGAGAATAATCCGAAAACTCGGCACCACAGTCTGAATCACTTCTTTTTATCCCAAGGAGGTCATGAAGCTCCTTAGAGACAACGTGGCAATTTTGAGCGGGATTTGAAATACCTATAACTGGCTGATTTTGGTCTGTATCTCTTGTTATGTTTGCTTTTCTTGGTGTCAAACTTTTCATAAGAAACTCTTCTGAAAACTCTTCGCCTGTCTGCATGGATACATGTCTATACCTATCATCATGATTTTCAGTAAGCGGAACATTATTGCCAACGTTTTGGCCAGAAATTCCACAAGACTCACTAGTCATGGTCTATACTTAGCTGTACAATATCCTCTCCTTGTACTTTCACCTTTACTTCTCAAATTCATAACCAAATGTACAAGAGCTTCTCGAAACTACAGCAACGAGCTCGCTCGTGACCCCAAAATAAATTAGTCTATGTACAAACTCAATCCAAAAGGGTATTTGTGGAGTTAGCCTCTATGCTTCCAACACTCTTCAAACACCACATGAGAACCAACTGAACAACCAGAAACAAAAAGGTTATTCACTAAATAATTTGGTCAACTAAAGTCTAGATTCATTACAAATACTTTTCATATTCACACAAGATGTACGTTCTTTTTTTTCTTTTTACTTGAGCCGAGTATCTTTCATAAACAAACTCTCTACCTCCGCGAGGTAGAGGTAAGGTCTACGGACACCCTACCCTCCCTCCCCTCCCCAGACCCCACCTGGTGGGGTTACACCGGGATGTTGTCGTTGTTGTTAATGTAAATCCTCTTTTTTTACCAGCAACTACATACATACCTAAAATGCAATTACCCACAAAATATTTTTCATACTTTCACAGCACAATGTGAGTCCACAGCAGCTATACAACAACAATAAACCCAGTAAAATGCCAAAAGGTGGGGTCTGGGAAGGATAAAGTGTACGCAGACCTTACCACTACCTCTTCGAGGTAGAGAGGCTGTTTTCGAGAGACCCTCAGCTCAAGAAAATCAAAAGAAAAACAAGACACCTAAAATACAATTACCCACAAAAACTAATCAATTATCACATAAGAAGGGACAAGTTCACCATTCAGAAGAAAAAATCAAAGTTTCCAGAAACATTAACACAAAAAGTCAGCAAACAATTGATAAAGACACAATCTTTTCCAAACCCCACAAACATAAATTGCAATATGAACATTCCCAATTCAAAAATGAGGATTTTTTCTTCTTTTTCCATACGGGTAAATGATAAAAATTAGTTCTTTAGCCAAAAAATACCTTTTTTTTTTGTTCTTGAAATTGAGGCATTGAAGATTGGTGTATTTTTGGAAAAAGGGGTTCCAAAAGATTAAAAATGGAAGATGAAAATGGATGTTTTTGATATGTGAGGTAAAGGTTGATGATGTTGATGATGAAGAAGGGGAGAGAGAAGAAGAGGATGTTGTAAAAATGCAGAGCTTTCGGAATATCAAAAGAGGGAGAAGTGGGAGAGCACCATTGCTTAGAATTACGCGGCATCAACTTAGGACCCAACTATATTATGAATATCCCACCCCACCCCCACCACATAGCCGTCTCATTTCATTTCATGTGTCTTAATATTACGCGACATATATTTTAAGTATATTTTATTTTTATATAAATCTTGAATTTGAATATACATCTATAAAATTTTATAACACATTAAATTATAAAAAGATATATAATGATCGGTGGAGATAATAGCTGGTGTCGATGGTTTTGGGTATTGAGGATGGTGTCATGGCTAGTAGTGGTGTTGTGTGTAGTAGTTTATAGCTAATGGTGATTATAGTAGTGATTGATGGTAATGATTGATAGTTGTGTTGGACAGTAGTGACGGTTAATAGTGGAAGTAAGTGGGCATTGATTGACGTTTTATAGTGATGACCAATAGTGGTGATTGTGTATAGTAATTTGTAGTTATTATGATAAAGGCAATTATGATTGTAAATGATGGTTAATGTCGGTGATGCTTGATTGTAGTTAGTGGCAGCAATGGAGATTGTGCGATGATAATTGATAATGATGGGTGATGGAGATAACAATGAAGGGATGAAATCAATGAACTATCATCATTGTAGAAATTTTTGGATAAACATCTTGACGATACTAATTGTTTGTTATAAATATTAATCATTCAGACCTAAAGTAATACTAAAAAAAAAGCACACTTAGGGGTCGTTTGGTAGAGTGTATTAGGAAAAATAACGCATGCATTAGCATTGTGTATTACTAATACCTTGTTTGGTACTCTTTTCCAACCTATGTATAACTAATGCTTGCATTAGTTATACACTCTATTGTGTATTAAGGTGTGTATTGCTAATACTATGGATTTCTAGGTATTAGCAATGCAATGGTTTTAATGCATGCATTATATTAACTATTGACAAAACTACCCTCTAATTATTATTATTTTTATTTTATTTTATTTTATTTTTTTATTTTTGTAAAAGAATGTGGGGGTATTTTTGTAAACAAATATTTTTTTTAATAGTCTTTATACAAGGCTTGCTATTTTCAATACATCAAACCAAACAATGTATAAGAAATAATGCAAGCATTACTAATGTTTGCATTACTAATGCATGCATTACTAATACATCATATTCAGCATTATTCTTATACATTCTACCAAACGACCCCTTAATTGTTAAGATTTGAATGTTAAAAAAACATCCTTAACATTTTGCATAATTATGAAAAATATGAAAGATTTGCATCCAGCAGTAAATTAATCACACAAGAAACAGAAAACTTCAGGGCAAATAACATTAAAATTACAGTCAAGTAGAGCATATCTCTAAAGATACATAGTACAGCCAGCTGCTGTACATCTTGTTGTACATATGATACCTTCCCCCAAACCCCCAAAAGAAGAAAACGAAAACGAAGAGGCCATGGAACTAGATGTAAACCAAAAGATGGGAATAATGCAGAAGGGGGCTAAACGCGACCATCCCACAGGCACTCATTGCGAACTTTGTTAGACCTTAAAAGGCGCTCCACGTCTGTTGGAGGGTTCATTCCAAGTTTCTTGGCACGCTCCCATCTGTCCAGTCTGTTCATTCCAAGGCATGGCCCATAAACCATATTCATATCGAATTGCCTCAACACTTCCTCATTCTGATCATAATTATCTGCAGTTTTGGCAATAGCAAGGCACACAAAAGCTACCTCTTTCAGATCACGAAATATTAGGGAAAAAAGAGAGAGAACCAGAACTTTCAGAATTGAAAAAACCCCACTATCTTTTGTAAGCACAATACCAAAAACAGAGAGATTATATTTCGTGCCTGGTGGACAGATGTTTCCATACTTACAGGTTGATTATATAATTCGGCAACTCTTCTGGCACATTATTTTCTACTTGAAGTAGTGGCAACTTCCTAATTGCTAAACCATAGAAACAAAGTGACAAGCAAATTTCAGCAGCCACTGTTTTGATACATCTAGTACTAATTCATGGTTAAAACGAGAAAATAACAACTTTGACCTCTTAAATCCCCTACCACCCCTAAAAAGAATATAGCCAATGTTCCATATGATATTATTATGCCCAAAAAATCTTGACAAATTGGTTCTCTTGAATCAAAATTTCATATACAATGTCGCTAATTAATTAAAAGTATGAACTTCTAATGTTAGTATGGCAAGGCATAGGCATAAGGACTAAGGCAAGCATTCAACAAGAGAGACACCAGTTTTTTAGCGAGTTCAACATCATTGAATCGACAAAAACAGACGAGTTTTTCTTCTGAAAAAAATCTGTTTATGCACACTCTTCAAGCATTTTTCAATTATTCATCACAAATATGGCTTCTAATATTTTACAGGAATAAAGTATCTTAAAGAAAATATTCAAACAAAACGGAAGAAGAATATATGAAATGAGATAATTGGCCGTAAGTGGAAGACACAGAAGAGAAACTAGTCTACCTCGTAACTATCAGATCTTGGGAAAAGCTATCTTGTTACCTTGGAGTATATCTCCTTTAGACTACCTTTTTTACCAAGTGACTACTATACAAAAAGCGTCTTTCTTTTTTTAATAAAAGTGGTGTTGAGTTGAGCTTTAGCACACCTCGACTATACCACCTTACTTACTGAGTAACTATTTTACCAAAAATTATTGAGTACTCCTAGTCCCTAGTCAGTCAATACTGATACAAGAACAGCTGCACCCCCAACCAACATGAGAGTAGGTTATAGACTATCCACCATCTCGCTTGAACTTTAGCTTAAAGAGACTCGCCAACTCTAACGAATGGAAATATAATATAGTAAAACCTCAAAATACAAGGATCAACCTCCCTAAAAATTTACATAATTCAAACAATGTTTTATTCGTTTCCATTTTTTCTTCCAAAACTATATCAAAGTCAACAATTTGCTAAGCTAGTCGAAAGTCCCTCCTCAACCATACCTCAAAAACAAACCTGTAAAGGTGTCCCTTTTCTCACAAAGCAACACAACAAGTACACACATATCAAATTGTTTGAGACTGAGACGAAGTTGTTGTTGCTGTCTTCGACGTTTTAACCTCATAGTAATCATTAATTTTGTGGTTTAGTTTGCAATAAGGACTATAGAGTATCTAGTTGCAGGAACCCCTAATTTGTAATAAACCAAAGCAAGATTCCAATAAAGGGCCAAAAAGGGTCAGCAAAACTCAAAGCACCAAGCATGTGAACAAAAAATAAAACTCCTAATTCCCCTCAAACAAAAACAGATAAAGAAGATTAAACAAACCCTAATACCAAAATTAAGAAGTACCCAATACGCAATAGAGTTAAAATCGAAAAGGGGTGAAGGAAATTGGTGTTTTAGATTGAAAAAATCTGACCTTTCAAATCAAGAGAGCCATGGGAGATGAGGGCTGAAGGCTGAGTAACATTAGAACCAATAGCTGCAGCATTTTTTGGTTTAGTGGATTTTGATTTCAATGGTTTTGTGATGCCACCACTCTTCTTCTGCTGCTTGTAGAAACCTTTCATGCTCGATTTCGACGCCATTGTTTTCTCTGAGATTTTCAAATTTTGAATTTGTTCTTGTTGAAGAAGACGAAGTTTCTGTTGAGTATTTTTGAGTTAATATGTTGGATTTTGGGCCAAATAATTGGGCCTCTTCTCTTTTGAGTCCATAAAAGATTGATGGATATGTTGGGTTTTCGATTCGATTTTGTACATCCCTAATCTATAGGATAGTTTTGAATTTTTTACCTCGCTTAACTAATATGTAACGAAGTAACTTTTTGATCTCATCGAGTATAAGTTGTGAACATGACTTAGTTTTTGTTTATGAGTTATTGGTTCGGGTTATTTCAATATAGTGAACCTACTTAATTGGCTATAGATTTTGTGCTTCATAAACAAAAGTTGTTTTGGTTATTCAAGTATTCACAAGTCAATAAAACTAAAATTCATGCTTTAACAAAACGTTACACTATATATCTTCACTTATTGTAATTTTTCGAGACATATGAAACTATTTTTTCGAAAGCAAAACTAACTTATATGAATTCTAAACTTATGCATGATGAGCAACAGAATTATTTTCATTTTTTTTGTTAGGAGAAACTAAAAATTCAAAATCATTCTTATGTTTTTCGTTTTTTTCGCAATTTTCTGAATGTCTTTAGACTTTGATTTTTCCTTCAACTATGTTATAGTTGGCAAGTGTTATCATAAGGGATGACTTTGCATAACATATAATATAGGAATCAAAGGTTATTTTCTTCGCTTTTTCAATTCAATCATGAAGGAAGAGAAATGTAACTTCAATGGATTGTATTTAATTAAGAAAAAAACAATCAAATACTAAAATAATTCAATTATGATGAGCATGTAGAAGTGCAACCACAATTGTTATACACATAGAGTGAACAATAGGATTTGTTATAAAACTATTAATTTTACTTTAGATTAGAACAACAAATGTATAATAATCCTTTCTTCCTTTTTCTCCTTTGTCTTTCATTCTCTCCATGTAATTTTAAAAAAAAACTAAGCTATAAGCAGGGTCACAAAATATAACGATGAAATATATGTTAAAATCTTAACATATAACCTTTAGAAAAATAAAACTTTGTCAAATGCATAAGAAATATAGTTTCAAAAGATATTTGTGTAATCTATTGAAATTAATGAAAATTTAGATGAGTATATAACACAATAACTCAAGTTCCATCAAGTACTTTGGTTTGAAAACTAGTTACAAGCATATTTTTATATATTAATATTAATTTGAGTTAATGAATCTTGTTTTTGTTTCCTCAAATGAGCTAAATAATTTTTGTTCATTTAAAATAAACATGATAGCTATAGAAATTTAATTATAACAAACTCTACAAAATATGTTCTCAAAAAAAGAGAGTACATATTAGAATGACTTGGCACAAAAAAATATAGAAACAACTTGTGAAGATTTATACAACTAACTCTAATTTTATTAAAATTTGAGATATTGTTAATTGATTAATAGTAATAAAAAAAATATTGAAATTAATTTTTATGAAATTTATTTACAACAAGTTCTAAAAGTATCTCAGAGAAAAGTAAATATTAGAATAACTTGACACAAAGAAAAAACACGAATAATTTGTGAAAATTCATATAACTAAATTCAATTGTATTAGAATTGAGACAATATTAATTAATTGATATTCGGGAAAATAAAATAAAATTAGAATATATATATATATATATATATATTCCTCTTTTCCATTTGTTTGAAGACATAAATATATTTTACATCTGGTTCTTTCTTCTCTACTCAACCTTTAGCGATCTCTACCGTAGTGGCCGCTCCTTCTGGTTTTCACTTTCAGGTTAGCTCTTCTTGTCTACCCCTACCCTACCCCTCCCCCCCCCAACAACCCCTTTATTTGCTGGTCTCTAAATATTTGAATTAACAACTGAGTAAGAAAAAAGGGGGGAAAAGAATGGTAAAGTTGTTGTCTTTACTGTTTTTCTTGTACAGATAGTTGTGTAATTTGGTTTGACTGAGTACCCTTTTGGCTATTTGGGTGTTTGAGCAAAAAAAATTGGTCTTGGCCATGATTGGTTGGTTGGTTCTTGCATTTTGCTTATTTGGGTTGTTAGTTGAAGAGATTTAAGTAAAAGTAAGTGGGAATATGGGCATTTTGTTCAAATTTTGGTTGGAAATTTGATGTAGTTAAAGTACTATGGATTTGTCTGATGGGGTTTGTTGAATCTTGCTGATTGTGTGGTTCTATCAAAAGTTTTGAACTTTAAGTACTCTAAAATGCTACAAAATTCAGTCTTTTTGCTTTTTATTTTGGTGGATTGTGAGGTGGGGTGGGGGTGGGGGGTGTCATGTTTGCATATGTATTGGGAGCTTCTAGTTTTTGCTAAGGTTTTGGATTCTGGATTGATTTGCTCACATGTACTGTTGAGAGGCTTATTTCTGCATTTTATATGTTTAGTTGTGTGTTTTTTTCTGTCTATGAAGAAGTATTGTTTTTATTATTAGTATAAAAGAAAAATTCTTTATTTTCTTTCATTGTGGTTGATATACTTAGTGTTATAGTGATTGAATTCAAGCTTTAGTTTCTTTAGGCAGGATGAAGCACTTTTGGGTGGTGAAGAGAAGATAACATGTTCTGTGCGTTGACATGAAGAAATCATCATGGTTGCTAAGCTGATTAGATATTATCATAGTTCTTCCCAGTTGTTGTTTTTGCTGTCTTATATCGACTCTTAGACTGTTACTTAAATTTTCTCCATTTTGAAGCTTATTTTTTTTACTAACTCCCTGACTAGTTTGGGGTCGAGGCGAAGTGGTTTTCTTATTGTTGTTGTTTTTGGGGCTAATTCTTCCAAACTAAACCTAATTTGGCAAGTCATAATGACTCTACTCCCTTCTTAGTATTAGTGTATGGTGGTGTCTTCTGTGATTGAAATTAGTATTAGTGTTTGGTGGTGTCTTCTGTTTCTGTTTGGGTGTCCATATCAAATTATGCCTTATTCTTTGGTTTTTTTTTGATAATTTATATTCTTTATTCTAAGAGAAAAGATCTAAATATAGGTATTTACTGCAACCTCCTTTGCTGGTAGTCAATATGTGTTGAGATTTACTTTGTATTGCTGAATTTTCCTCCTGCCTTTGCTTTCCATCTGTTATAGGTTTAGCCTTACTGGTTTATAGCTTGGGACATGGATGTTGGAGGAAACTCCTTAGCATCTGGTGCAGATGGAAAGAAGAGAAAAGTAAGTTATTTCTATGATCCTGAAGTTGGAAATTACTATTATGGACAAGGCCACCCAATGAAGCCACATCGAATGCGGATGACACATGCTCTTCTTGCCCACTATGGTCTATTACAACATATGCATGTTCTGAAGCCAAATCCTGCTAGAGATAAGGATCTCTGCAGGTTTCATGCTGATGATTATATTGCTTTCTTGAGAAGCGTAACCCCAGAAACACAGCAAGATCAGCTGAGGCAGCTGAAGAGATTCAATGTCGGGGAGGACTGTCCAGTTTTTGATGGTCTTTATTCCTTCTGCCAAACCTATGCTGGAGGTTCTGTTGGTGGGGCAGTGAAGTTGAACCATGGACACTGTGATATCGCTGTAAATTGGGCTGGTGGATTGCATCATGCCAAGAAATGTGAAGCATCTGGTTTCTGCTATGTGAACGACATCGTGTTGGCTATTCTGGAGCTACTCAAAGTTCATGAGGTATTTCATTATTGCTGCTCTTACTCACTTTTCCAAATGGAGGTTGATTGACTGATTGACAAAATTGGTCAGGTCACATTTTCTCACTATTCACTTACTTTTCACACATTGACTTCTTGTCATCGAGCTATGTTGTGATATTGTGATAATCAGCCATCCCATGGCCTGGCTATTTTATCATGTACTCATCAGGAAATCACATTAAATAAAATAACTAGCCTCATTGGATTAGGTTAGTGAGTAAGTTGCTCAGACTCTTTGCATTCGGTGTCGCATTTGTGTTTACACGACATGGGTGTGGGTGTGGGATCTGTACTGGATTTAGTCAGCTGGTTTTGGGTACTTTGACCAAAAATCCACGAAGAAATTTGGGACAGCTACAATGAAATCTGTAATCAAAACAAAAGCTAAGTTGAAATTGGATTTTTTTTTTGGAGTACCTTGTATATAAAAATTTCGATGCGAGTCCTTTTCCTTATATCACCTTCTGGGGAGATCAATTTCTTTTCCTCATAATATCTTATAATTTAGATATATAACTCTATTTTTAGATGTTTGAATTATTTTTAGCCGAATCCCTATACCCGTACCCGTACCCTCAAACCTTAAACTGACTCAGTATCAGGCACCCACACCCGAATCCGAGCAACTACTAGGATTTTATGAAATAGGAGGGATTCATGAAGTCATCTTTGAATCTCCTTGCTTGGAAAGCAGCCTATGTATAATTATTCTGGTCGTATCCATTTTATGATTGCTTGTACGGGGATAAAATTATATTTCAATACTTTTGGCGGCGGCCAGTATGCCCTAATGCTGAAGAATGCAATCTTACCAGTTTCAAAAAATAAATAAATTATGTTTCAATATGATCTTCTAATTTACTGAGAATTGACCCCGGAAGAGAATTTCGGCTTTCACACCTTATCCTCATAATTGTTGGAATATTAATGACGATAAATGCATGATGAGGCAATGCTCTACTCTCATCTTAGCTTTTCCTGATTCTACGTAGCTAATGGATACGGTACTACTGAGGGTGGGTTGCTAAAGGCATCATATTTTTTCATTTGATCACCGAAGCTTCTCTCTTTTGTTGAAATATTCATTGAAGTGTGCTTCTTTATTGTAAAGTGGAGTAGTAATTATATTAACAAAGTTCTAGTTTCTTGAAAGCTTTTTTTCTTTGCCTAGCTATCAAAATATTTCTGGATGGTAGTTACCATGAGCTAGAGATACATAAAATATGAAAACTCTAGTCTAGACCCCTTGCTGATTGCTTTGGCTTATAAAGTACACATTCACATATCTTCTTGGACAACAAAATAAAAGATGTGCAACTGATGATGGCTTCAGTTTCTTGCGCATCTCGAAGTTCATTTCCAGTGAAGTTTCACATGGGTAGACAGACTTACTGGTTCCATGCCAGGTGCTTACCCGAAAGTTTTTGGTATGATGGGAAGGGGCAGAAAACAAATTTATGTACAACTGTCAAGGATGGGATAAATTTGTGTTAATGTTGATAGTGTGCAATCCTATCCCTTTGTGTCCTAGCAAAACGAGGGAAATGGCATTAACCTCTCATCCCTCACTTCCACTCTTCCTTCCATTTCAGTTTAACCCACTATGACATGTTCTTAGTAGCTTTAGAATTATCAACATGATGTTAGCTTTACAATTATTTATGTTTTTGAAACTGGTAAAGTTGGTGTTAGCTTTACAATCATTAACTAAATGTCAATCAAATGCTTGCATCCAACACATAACAATCACATTTACATTCATAAGCTGTATAAGTTCTTCATTGCTAATTTGCCTTGTTTATATCACTGTTGCAGAGAGTGTTGTATGTGGATATTGATATCCATCATGGTGATGGCGTGGAAGAAGCCTTCTATACCACGGATAGGGTCATGACAGTTTCCTTTCATAAATTTGGAGATTACTTTCCTGGTACAGGGGATGTACGTGATATTGGTTATGGAAGTGGAAAATACTACTCTCTAAATGTTCCACTAGATGATGGAATTGATGATGAGAGCTATCAGTCCCTCTTTAAGCCAATTATGGGCAAAGTGATGGAAGTTTTTAAGCCTGGTGCTGTGGTCTTACAATGTGGTGCAGATTCCTTGTCTGGCGATAGGCTAGGCTGCTTTAATCTCTCTATTAAAGGTCATGCAGAATGTGTCAAGTACATGAGGTCTTTCAATGTGCCACTGTTGTTGCTTGGTGGAGGTGGCTACACAATACGTAATGTTGCTCGTTGCTGGTGTTATGAAGTAAGCAAGTCGTTTACACTATCAATTTGTGCATACATCTAATGAGTGATGATTGAATTAGACTTGACTTCTCTTCTTTTCGGTACATTTTGATTGTGAATATGTTTTGAATGAAGTAACCTACCAAGAAGAGAAAAAGAGAATGTTTTTTTGCTATAGTAGTTTAACAACATATTACCCATGAATAGGGATGTTCATGGTTTGGTTTGGTCGGTTTTGTTTTTAACAAAACCAAACCAAAGGCTCACATTGTTATGATTTTCTCATTATACTGCAAACATGCCAGAATATATGGGTTCAGTAAATGTATGTCTATGAACTTGAGTCCGACATGTTTGCTTCTTGCAGTTTAATTTATTGTAGCATAAGTATAAATGGATACAGTGTTTTTTTACCACTTGACACAGTCAAGTGTTTCAGTATCCAAAGAATGCAAAGTTCTGAAAATGAATGTTATTCTCCTTCCATTTTAAATTAAATGTCTATTAGAAGGTCTGCGTACATCTCACCTTTCCCTAGACCTCACTTGTGGGACAATTACTGGGTTTGTTGTTGTTGTTGAGTTGAAATTGCATGCTCGTTGGTAGTAGAAGTGGGTAGCATGTGGGGCACAAATTGTTAATTTTAGTTTTTACTGTATAAAGTTGAAAAGGAGGCTACTATGGAAATGGTAGATGTTTACTTCTCCTCATACCCACCATAGCCAACCTCTCACACCTCCTGTCTAAGAAGGGGAGGACTTAAGGTACTGAAAAAGGGATAGCCTAACCATGCTTTGGAGGAGAATGTTGTATTCCCCAATTACCCTATTGGACCTTTTCTTCTAAAAAAATCTGAACAGTTGACTGTCCTTTGTGATTTTCTTATACTTACGAATTGTTCTTCTGTGTTTGAGCAGACAGGAGTTGCATTAGGAATAGAGCTTGAAGATAAGATGCCGCAACATGAATATTATGAATACTTTGGTCCAGATTATACCTTGCATGTTGCTCCAAGTAACATGGAGAACAAAAATTCTCGTCAGATTTTAGAAGATATAAGATCAAAGCTGCTTGAGAATCTTTCAAAGCTTCAGCATGCCCCAAGTGTACAGTTCCAGGAGCGACCACCGGATACTGAATTGCCCGAGGTTTGCTTTCATTTACCTAACATTGCTCTTAGAAACATTACCATTTTCTACTAAGTGTTTAAGTTTCAGTTGCCAAGAGTGTGTTGTTGTCATAAAAAAAAAGAGTGGGTTGTAATTCGAGACAAAATTGTTGGATCCGTGCTGCTATTTGTTTCCATATTTGCCACTTTCTACATTTAGCAATTATGTTCCACTTCGAGAGATGCAAACATATCTCTTCCCTGTATAGATAAGCTCTCATATTTCTGCTGTTGATAAGAATATTGTTGGATTTTGCCCCCAGGGCTTTGGTTTGACAGTAAGGACACAACGCCTGATGTGTGGGCTAAGCACACATTACGGGTTCAAATCCTACTGTGGACAAAGCCTTGTAATTAAGTTGGGAGGAGGGTACTAGGTTCCTAGTAAGCAACAGGAGATTTATCTGATATTGAAAAAAAATTGTTGGATTTTTATGTTGGAAGATGTTAATGTATTTTTGCAACTTTCAGGCTGATGAAGATCTAGAGGATGCAGATTCGAGATGGGATGCTGATTCAGACACGAATGGCGAAGAACGGTACTGCACTTTTTCTATTTTATTCACATTGACAGAGATATATTTGTTCTTCAACCTGTACCCTGTTATCTTGCTTATTATGATAAGGGTGATTTTCATACAGTAAGCCCATTCCTAGCAGAGTCAGGAGGGAACATGTTGAACCTGAAGGAAAAGGCATGGTATGTATCGGCCTTTACTTTGTATCTGAAACAATGTTTTGATGCAATCATCTGTTTTTGTGATGTATGTCAATGATTCAATTCGGTGGTTGAGGATTACATGTAGTGCTTTCTTATGCTTTGGCCTTGTATGAATTTAACTGGGGAACATGGTCAGTGGGGAATCATATAGCTGACTCCAACTTGTTTGGGACTGAGGCATAGTAGTAGTTGTCGGTGAAGAAAGGTTTGTGGTAGATTAATAACGATTCTAATCGCCATTAATTGGTAGAAATTAGTTATGCACTTGGAGGCTAAAGCTTTACAAGCAATAATACCCTACTCAAAAGCAGTCCAAGATCTTCTTTAGGCTGATGTTTTTAGTTTTCATATGTGGACCAGCTCTTGAAGAAGTTCTACTTCCGAAATTCCTTTTCTTTCGTTTACATTTTCTTCCCTCGTAGGCCTTTCTTAACCCCTCCAAATTATGATCCTTACACCTCATGACACGTTCTCATTCTTTTTAGTTGATATCCTGTAGCCCTCTTTGATCACATTGCATCTTAACTTGTTCATTGAGTGAGAACATTTTCTCAACTCCGAGAAGTTTCAGGTTTTACTAAATATAAATAAAACTATACGCGACTTCCACCCTTCTCCTCTCATCAGAATGTAGTATCGCTGTATGCTTCTATTGCATCACATCTGGCAAATCCTTGTTATTCCATGAAAACTATACATCGTAAATAAGATCTCTCCTCTCGTTCTTGCTTAACCCTTATCGATCATTTTCTACTGATTGCCATATGAAACTGTAACAATAGTTTGTTTCCGTTCAAATTTTCAGGACGATATGAAAACAGAGGAGCACCTTAGAGAAGTAGAATCGACATTCGCAGAGTCAACAAGTTTGAAGGTTCTTAGAGCATTATATTCGCATTTATAAACCGTCAAACCAAAGAATTGCATAGATCTTACAGTTTTTCATTTCCTCATTGAATGTTGTTTTAATTCAGGGTGGCAATTCAGGTTCTACACTGATAGATGGAGGTCAGATTAAACTGGAACAAGGAAACTCTAACAAGCCTTTTGATCAACCAACTGATATCATCTCTTGAATAGACTTTTCAATCTTTTGAACTTTACTGTAATGTATGATCTTTAAATTATACATTTTGAGTCTACTTGTCATGCACACTAATTTACAGATATGATATAATCCATGAACAATCTCTCTCCCCTCCCCGAACCAAAATCGCGCTTCTTTCTATCATATAAGTTGAAGAAAAAGAACATGCCAATATGTCAACTGTCAAGATTTTGGTGGAAATGAGGTCCAAATAGATTGTGGTTAATCAGATCGGTTCTATTGCTTGTGATCTGTGTAGTTCGTTTAGTCTTTTTTGTTTTCAAATGCCAATTGATTATGTGTGGTAAAGTTGTTGTGATGTGACCTGAAGGGCTTGCGGTTTATTACACCAAAGGCTTTCAGTGAACTATTGAAGCTATCGAGAGAGTATCAAATGCTGACGGTGCGAAGGTTTGGTCTCGTTCTTCTAAAAAAAAAGCGAAGCAAAGAGCATGGCAAAGAAGCAGCCAGCTGATTGCCCCCTTCCACTCGGCCTTTCTTCGCTGTGTGAATAAGGTCTTAGTCTGTATGGGTTGTGGTGCACGTGGGCGTGTTTCACCCTTAACTAGAGGTCTTGGGTTTGAACTTTGGGTATGGAGAAAATCATGTTGGGAGCGTCACCCCTGAATGGGCCCTGCAGTGTGCGATCCAGATTTAGTCAGAGCTTCAATGTGGGCTTTGAACACCTGGTGGGAAACCAAAAAAAAAATGTTGTTGTGATGTGATTAGGAGGTTACATGTTCGAGTTGTGACAGTCTTTTGCAATAATGTATGATAAGATTGTATATGATAGACTATTGTAGTTTGATCCTTTCTGGAGTCCATGCATAGCGGGAACTTAGAACATCAGGGTTGTCCTTTTTTAATTGATTTGACCACTCGATTTTCATGTTATCTTGTTAAAATCACTAAATAGTATTATGGAAAATTATTAGGAGAATGATTTTTCAGTCATAAGCAAATAGTTCAAACTTAAGCAAGTTGGAATAAATTTCTTCTAATTTGTTCACTTCATCAAATTATTAGTTCATATACATTCCTAATCTACCAAATACTTTAATTTTTTATTGTTCAATTTTTGACCAGAAGCATGTGATTTTTCAAACATTTTCAACAAACACGTATAGACCATTTTCTGATTTCGATGTTCTTAATCCGTCAATTCACCTTAGCGGTTAGGTTAGACCTTAGATTTTCGCGTTATTCATACACTTGTCACTAAAAGAATCATTTTCGGTCCAACTTACACGTGTTAAGCATATGCTGACGATGTTCATCCCTATCCAGGATCAACTTATCATGAGATTCATAGTTATATTACTTATATAACTTCCTTGTACTCGTAAAATAGTATCTCAATAGTATTTGCCTAGATTATATATAAATGTTCTTGAATAACGTACATTTTCTTCTTATTTACCAAACACCAGAAAATAAGTCATAAGACTTATCTTCTTATTTCTCCTCTCTTTTTATTGCTTTTTTTAACTCCAAAAACTTTACATCAACAATAAAGTTGGAAAATTAAATCTAATTGGTAAACTTAAAAAAGGTGAAAGAAAGTATAGGATTAGGACCAATAAAAAAGGTTAAGCAAATGATAGTTTGATTTGACTAAAGCAAAATTATGGAAAATTAGAAAAGTGAGTTGAAAAAAGTATAGAGTAATTTTAGCATATAGTTTTACAGCTGCAAATTAGTAATGAAGACTTTTTAATTGTCAATGGAACGCGTCGATGTAATCATAATTAAATTTGTATCGCATGTCACGGCTTTAATTTGTTCTTTTGTTTGGTAAACAATAATTTTTATTTATCAACTACCATGGTATATTATGTACTCCGTTATTACGTTAAATCGTATTAACTTATCATGGTTAAGTGATTAAATAACATATTGATTTAACTATTATTTAAATATAAACATATAACGGCATGAATTTATTGATTTGATGTAAATATCGAGATCGGATAGGTGTATGTTTTGTGTGTGTGGGATTTGAAATTCGTGTAGTGTAACAGAGTGAGGTTATGTTCCATTAAAAGAATGAAATGTTCTTTGCTACGAGTTACTCTATATTTAGGATTTGAATCAAAACCTCTTATTTGGGATGGAGGAATATATATCATTCATCCAATCGCATCACGGGATAGTCTTGGTCTGTGTATATTATACGAGAACGGATCTAGATGGTTGATTATCACGATCAATACTTAGTAGTTTTTGTCCATATCTTATATACATATTAGGAAATTCTACTTAATATTTGACTATAGACTTAAATTAATATAGTATTTACCCAAAATAAAAATGATTGTGTATTTTACATATATTTATATTACTTTGCGATTATTAAATAATATCTATTTTAATTTGCCTCAACTTATATTTGATTATGTCAAATTATAATGTATACATAATATAAATATTTGGTGCAAGCAATAATAATATTGGGTATGCTTTTGTTTGTAGCATTTGACACACAATTATTGAAAAATTTAGAAAAAAAATATTTTTTTAAGTTCAGAAAGAAGGTCGATAGGTGATTCGTATTGAATTTTTTGATCAAGTAAGAAGTGTTACCAACATAGGTTATGATGCAACGATTGAGATTCCTACATTCTAAATCAAGAGTTCTCATGTTCGAATTTCTAAGAGCCTCACCCCAGAAATGAATTCTACAATACGCAAATTCAAATTTAATCGAGTCTTTGTATAATATGTTTTCCCCTCCAAACATAGTTGACTTCACGTTAGAATACTATCAACACATATATATTTGTAAATGATCCATACAAAATTATATCTAAATTCTCATAAATAAAATAAAATGTAAAGTTATTATATTGGCGACATAACAAAACCTAAAAGCAGAATAATTTATGGTCCAAATTTGTACCTCTTTTATTGATTATTATTATCTAGATAAAAAAGAGTGAAGAGCTTTTAAGGACTTCTTTTTTCAAATGTTCAAATGGAAAATATTGTGAAAATTCTAAAAAGTTCTCTTTTTCCTTTTAAAAAAAGTGCAAAAAAGAACTACCTTTTTAACTATAAAACAAATTAATGATTACGCATTGATGCTATGTATTGTTCATCATACATGCACTAATAATTCTTTATATCATTTTCATTTTTTTTTTCATTTTTTAGTCTACGTCTAATATTTATTTTGTGATTAGATTAATTTGTTTCTATTGAAAAATGTCATACGTAGCATTCTTTATCAAAGACAATTTCATATTCTTAGCTCAAATTTGAAAATTTTAATCGAAAATGGAGAAGTATTTATCAGTTTACCGCAATGATAAGTACTACTATCATTTACTTGTATACTTACAAAAATTGCAATAGACATACTTAAATTGACTTAACGTACAAACAACTTTTAAATAATTTGGTTGACTTTAATGTAAGAAAAAAGGTAGAAAAATGATGGTAGTAAAAGTAAAATTGTTGACCGCTAGAAAAATGTTTGTTAAATAATATGTACCTAACAAAGGTTTTTTTTATAATTCATTGCTAAATAGATTTAGCAACGAGTTTTTATTATTTAGCGATAGAAATTGTTTGCGACTATTTCTTCTATTAGAGATCACAATATACTATATAGAGTATATTATATTCGAGAGTTACTAAAATAATATTTCCAAAAAATAAAATAAAATAATGTGTGACAACTTTAACCCCAAAGTTATGTGACAACACAACCAAGTCACTTTTTTTTGGAATTTTATGTGGTGTTCGATATTCGTAGTTCAATTAAATTTGAATCCGTGCATTATATGACCTATTTTTGGGAGGACGCTATCTATATATTTTTTCTCATTTTCATAAACTTAAACTCGAGACTTCTGATTAATAATAGATGTATTCAGATTCATCACAATCATAAGTATAGATCACATCACTCATTCAAGAAGGTAGATATGCTCTCCATCTCCATATTTTACAACATTTAATTCTATACGTATAGAAAGATAAAAGGCAATATATTTAATCATGGATGTTAAATTAGATATAATAATGTACATTTTTTTACAAATAAAGTTTATGTATAACCAATCATGTATATTTTTCTTTAAAATATTTCAAAATTTATAGTTAAAGACAAACGAATTAATAGCAAACTAATAATTAAAACAAAAATTGAACAAAAAATGTTGCAATAATATGTGGGGTCATATGGATTTACTTGTGAGTCATACAAAAGTTGGACCAAATTTGCCACCAAATTTATGACACACAATTTATTTAATTATTTTTATATTATATTTATTATTATTATTATTATATTATTATTATTATTATACTATAAGGTAGGCCCTTTTAAATCTGATAAAATAAAGTGATTCGTAGATAAATTGGTCTTCTCACTTTTGACGATTTAATTTTTTTTTTCTGTTGGGGTTGTCTTTTGTACCAACAAAACCGTACCATCACGTGAGATGTTAATATAAAAGTTAAATTTAAGGAAAAAAATATAAAAATTATACTCCTAAGAATTATTTGGGTAGCATTTTATAAATTTGAATTAATTGAGTTAATATTTTAAAAATAATATCAAAATTATGAAATATAGAAGAATTTGAGCAAAAGTAAATTTCTTGTAAGTAACTATTTTTTTTCTATTTTAATTTATATGATTATTTACTTTTTAGATAGTTTTAAATAGAATAACAACAATCTAATTTTTAAATATTTATTTTTTAAATTTTATAGCGAATCAAATATTAACACATAACTCGGAACACATAGTAATAAAGAGAAGCCACCAATCACTGCGTGAAGGCAAAGCTGAAAAAGAAAAAGTTATTTTTTTTTACAAAAAAGTATTTATTAAATTGGAAGGAAAAAAAATAAAATAAAATGTGTGTTTATTAAATGCGTCTATACTCTACCGTAATCGTAGCCATGTGAATTCGACCCGTGATTGGAGGAACTATGAAAAAACGGGTCAAACTAAAAATTGTTTTTATACGACTTTGATAACTTAGAATTATAAAAAAAAATATATACTAACGATGTATATAACTTAAACTCTTTTGGGTTATTTGGTAACGGTCGGAGGTGAGTTATATATGTATCAAATTATTCGTAAGTAATATGATGTTTGATGGTTGTTTAAGAGATAAGTATCCATATATAAAATTAGTACGATGTATGATTTGTAATTTAGAAACTTATTCTACTAATACATATATATGGTTTAAGGAAATTTATATATTATTTTATGGAGAATAAAATGTGAAATATATAACTAATAAATGAATAGATGAACTTTGCATTACATAAAATAATACGTGAATTCTCTTATAACTAATTAATGTATATTATTAATATATGTATAACCAAACGATCACTTAGTTAATATTGATTCTTTTTTCTTATTTTTATCACTTAATTATGGTGAGCTAATATAAATTCTAAAAGCACCAAAAATTCCCCACTTTCTATTTTAGTTTATATGATGCATTATGGAAGTCAAACAATTTTCCTTTGACTTTCATTTTTTTTGGTCATATTATCTTTTAACTTTTCTTAATTTATAAAAAGTTGTAATTAATATTTACTTTCTATGTATAGACTATAGTTTATAGTTATTTTAAGAAAGTTTGACCAATGTAATAAATAGTGAAACCCCTCATCGTCTTGAAATGGAAGGAGTAACAAATTTGGAAGAAAAAAAATATATCGAGAGTGTTTCGTGAATTGTAGTGAGATGGTTGATATTCCTACATTTTTTTTGTCATATAGTTTGATTTTGGAAATGAAAAACTTTTTGATAGAGAGCGCTTCGCTCCGATTGTAATACTCTCAGCGCGAAGTTAAGTTATTCCGATCAGTAAAAATTGAAAAAAAGTATCGAGAGTACTATTTCTTGAATTGTGGTGAGATGATTGATATTTCTTCATTTTTTTTATTAGATGCTTTTCAAGTTTGATTTTGAAAATGAAAAACTTTGTAATGGAAAGCACTTTGCTCCGATTGTAATACTATTGACACGAAGTGAAGTTACTTCGATCAGTAAAATTTGAATACTAGATGATTAAAAAAAAATACTATTTTCTTACAAACTTGAAAAGATGGGTTTAATCTTTTTTAAAAGTTGAAGGAGAAAACTATAGAAAGAGTAAATAATACACTATTGTCTATTTAATTTGTCTTCACAAGGCGCCAACAGTTATTATATATTTTTCCACTAATTTTTCAAAATTGTCTTTTTATTATTCTTTATTAGTCTTCATTCTTCACATTGAAGTTATTAAAAGACTTTTATTATTTTATTGCTTTACATAAAATGAACTTTTTTTGAAGTTTAAAGTATTTGTAGTTTGGAATTGTTTTGTTAATGTAGGTGCTTTAAATACTTTTTAAATTTATCCAAAGTACTTCAAAGAGTTATACTGACCATATTTCGAATTTAAATATTTTACTGTATTATACTTTTTTGAAATCACAGAATAAGATTTTTTTTATACATTAGTGGACTACGTAATTCCTCTTTTGTAATATTCATACATAATATTTCTAAATATACATAAAATATATTGTTCTTCATTGCATATTTGCATTTATCACAAGTGGATATAAGTACTAGATGTTGATTGCTAGCTAGATATTTGTTACATTAATTAATTGATGTTAAGATCGTAGGGGCCAAAATGTTTTCGTATTGCCACTTACCTAATAAATAATTTTAATGATTATTAGATTTTCATAAACGTCTTTTAATCTTATGGTCTTAACTCTTGAACATGTCATGTCATATATTAAAATTAAAGTCTTGTCAAATTATCAGGAAAATACATTCTTTTTGAAGCAGATTAAAAAAAAGACAAACAAATTGAAACAAATAAATTAATAATTAATTAATTAGATGCATTTTCTGAAAATGCATGCTAGCAACAATATATTTCCCCGCTTACACGGAGAGGAGAGAGAAGGGAGGCTTAGCTAGCTTTAGAATTTCGACCACGGCATAAATTATAACGAAGAAAGTTTGAAGAGTTCCCCTAATAAAATCATGAAATGGGAAAACTTTCAAAGAGGTTCTTTAGTATAACTTGAAGTATGAAATTAGATACAGAAAGCGCTTTACTCTCAATATGGACATTTCTAACGCAAATTAAAATTTGATCGAATTTCAACGTGAATATCAAACATCATCTATAAAAAATAAAAAAAAATACAATTAGATATTAATTACTAGCATATGATAAAAAAAAAAAAAGTGATGTGATGGATAGAATTGTTTTCACATTTTAGCACATGGAATACACATGCAAAGGTTCATTTTTCAAAAATAAAAAATAAAGGGACCCTAATTAACTAGTGAGGTGTATTGATAGAGAAAATTTTAGACAAAAAGTTATAGGGTGTCCAACTATTTGCTAGAGTATTTGAAGAACAAAATAAATATTCCTATAACATATGGTTGGAATTGGATGATGATGCATCATTTTTGATAGTTCAAAATAAATCAAATCCATGTGCTACGTTTGTATTGTTGGGGGGCAATTTAATGGGGTCATTTGCTTGACAATTTTTTTCTTAATTAGTAGGTTTGGCCATGATTAAAACTATATAACAAACAATAATTATTTTCTTGCTTAATTATTTTCTCATGATACCATATAACCCTTTGGCCTTTAGAGTCTAACAAAAGTCCATATACAAAAATAGATTCACGGTGATTTGAGGATTATAAAGAATAATATCGTCAGAAGAAAACTGATGAATAATAAAGTACGATCACAAATATGAGAAATTAATGAAAAGTTTAAGTATTGATTCGTCTATGTATTATGTACGTAAAATGTAACATATGCCAATCTTTCTAAATCATATAAATTTTTGAATTAAAAGTAGTTATTGATTTGATTTATCACTTTGATGTTTAGTGGAAGTTGCAACTTATTATAGCTACTAGTTTAATCTAGAGTTTTCTTGTCTCTTTTAAGGTCTTATTGGATTTATAAAGTTGGGGTGATATATACATCAAATAAAATTGCTATTCTTTTGCACTACATATATAATAATTGCATAAAGAAAAGTCACATCTTGTTTTTATGAATATCAAGAGGATTAATATTATTTGGATAGTTAGGTATCTGAATAATAATTATCCATGAAGATATAAATAACCTTTTTTTGTTTTATTTTCATCAAAAATGGCTGGTTGAAATTGAATTCCATGTGATATATTTGGATGATAGGGAACAAATGGGTCAATTAGAAAACTATAGTCTTAATTGGTCACAAATGCAAAGAGTGCAAGCTAAAGTTTGCAATAATTTTACTCAATTGGCAAAACTTTTGTTAGTATGATACTTTTTTTAATAATACGATGTATGATCATTTGATTTTCACTTATTATATCAAATTAAAGTGAATAGTAAAAACTTTTTTTAATAATAAAAATGTCACTCAACTTTAATTTATCTAAGTTCATTAATTACTTTGTTTCATAATTTTTCACTTTGACAGACTTCCTAGAAATTTCTTGCTTGTTTCTTCATAATGTCAAGATTATTGAAGCTTCATTGCCTCTTGCAAAAGTAGTAATTGTACAAAGTGGTTCATCTATTTTTACTCAATTTTAGGTCATAATTGAGGGGCGATCGTTGATTTTGACCCTTAATTTTTAGTATGAATTGATCATGTGTAATAGTATCATTTTATTAGAACATTTATATATTATTTCATGCGAAGTAAAATATGAAGTGAGAATCTTTACGTAACAACATATCAAATCATCTTAATAATAATGTGTATATCATTTATCGTATAACAATCTTGAATATGATTATAATCCTTTAATATTTAATCAAGTTATAGTAATTTTGGGAAGTTTCCATATATTTTTCCAAGTAAAAGTAAAAGAGCTTCTTTACTGTAAAGTTCATATGAGAAACTTCTTATGTCTTGTCCTCCTTTAAGCACCATGATAAAGATAGTCACACAAGTAAAAAGAAAAATAAGTTGTACTACAATATATGCTTCTTCTCTTGCAATATCTACTTAAATAAATACCATCTTATAAAATTGACTTTTCAACGCGAATTGAAATTTAGTCAAATTTACAGAAACCTAAACACCAAATCTTCTTGTTATAGCATACTTATCGAGAGCATAATAGAATTGCAGACTTGTCAGCAAAGAAAGAAGCGAAGAAAAAACTTTTTGCCTCACTATAACAGTTTGATCAGAAAATTTTTAACATACAATATTAATAATCAAATGACTTGATATACTCTTTTAAATTACTTACGCTTCCTAAACCTCACTCGTGAAATTATTGGTAGTTGTTTGTTTGGGTGGAAATTTGTTGTACAAAAGATGTAGAAATTGATAAATTGGTTTAGTTGGACTAAACATGCAAAATTATAAAACTAGTGAACTACTAAAATGAAAGAAATTAATAAATGGGGGCCCCATAATAGCAATTTCCGAAAAAAGCTGTTAAAAACGTAATTCCACGTGAGGGTATTTGTCGTTTTATTAACGGCTCTGCAAAAAATCATTTCTAACGGAATTTTACGCTCAAAATGTCATTTTCCTTAACGGCTAAACATTTCTAACATTAATAGTAAAAAAAATTTTTTGCCAATAGTAGTTATCGTAAATCAATACATGCATAATATGTGTTTGTTTGTATAAGTAATAATTTTATCATTGTACTAAATTATTTAGTTATGATAAGTTGATATCACTTAATACACGTGGGTATATGTAAAAAAAAAATCGTACAATAATCACCTCCCGTTTCTTTGTATGTGTTGTCACCTTTTTATTTTCATTACGGAAAGTGTACACTAAATCAAAAATAATCTTTAGCGACAATTAATTAGCAATTGTCACTAAATATGTATTTTTAGCGGCAATTAACACTCTTTGTATATGTTTCTAAAGGCTAAACATTGGATATAATGACACTTAACTAATGCCGGTAAAGACTTTAACACTCTTTATTAATGTGTCTATTTATTGCCGCTAAAAGTTATTTTTGTTGTAGTGGTATATCCTCATGTTTCATACAAAAGTATGACGTAGTGATCAATAAAGTGAGTTGAGTACCGTGAAGTTATAATTAAGTTCAAATCTCAATAAAAGCAAACATGCTAGGTGATTTTCTTTCTCCACATGTCTTGATTTAGATACTGACGGACATAGTTATTCGATATCTATATACTGATGAAAAATTATATATAAATACTTTCATGATCTTATTTGTTAGTCATGACCCTTATTCATATGCTTGTCGACCTTGGAGATCGATGTAAACCTTAAAATTATATTAAACATATTACTTCGTTTTTGTATCAAAATTGTTTATAGTGTAAAGTGTTTATAAGCTAAAATCAGTGTTTTAAAAGGCGGGGTCGTGTGGCAAGGTGTTTTATATAGAACAGGGCGAGGCGTAAGCCCCGAGATACGGGGCGTAAGTCCCACGGATCTACGGGGAATAGTCTCATGTATATTCAATTTTATATATAGTTTTATTACTAATAAAATAAGCAAAAGTAAACCTTTCAATGATTTATGATTTTTATTTGAGATAAGTAGTAATAATCAATAATGAAGGAAAAAGTATTATAATTACTATTTGAGAAGTATCATTACACTGATAATAAAAATATGATATAAAGCAAAAAAGGTTAAAATAAATTAAAAACGTCCGAGCGCACGTCTTATGGATCTATGTCTTTAATTTACGCCTCGGAGCATTTGTGAGACGCCCCGCCCCAAAACTCGCCCTGGGACTCGCCCCAAAAACGTTTTTGAAAACACAGGCTAAAATCATAAGTTGTCCAATTTACAACTTTTTAGCTTATAATCACTTTTAATTTATCCTAATATATTTTGTACTAATTTCAAGATTACACCTTCCTAAACAAACCCTTAATTCCCTCTCCATTATGTCTCCACCATGTCATTTTTTCATTTTAAAAACCTTTAAGTTAATATTTTATTTTAAAAACCTTTAATTTAATATTTTAAGTAAATAATTTAAAGACATTTAAGTCATTTTAAAAAATAAATCATGTTAGCATTTTTAATTTTCCACTAAAACTCCAACTATTTATTATCAGTTTAATATCTCTATTCAAACACGTAACTATTAATTAATAAAATTATTTTAAAAATAAAAATACTTTTTTAAAACATTTAATACTTATTAATTATTTTTATTGAACTAGCCTAAGTTAGGAACTTGATTGATTGCCCGTTATTCGAGGTAAAAAAGGTGGCCAATTTACGTACAAGTTATAGTATTGTCTCGAATCTTGACCAATTTAACTAATCTACAGTTTGAAAAAGAAAATAAAAAAGTAAAAGTGAAGAAAACTTTTAAATGCAAAGAAAATAAATAAATTAAATTAAATCTTTTAAATGCAAATATAATGGTAACAAAATTAACAAAAAAAACTACACATTGGCCTACAAAATCAAAACTTTTACTTTTTCAATAAGTAAAAAGAAGATAGTAATTGAGTAAACAAAACCCCACAACTCTTGTCAATGTTAGAAAAAAAAATATTTTCTTGCTTGTAGGTCAAGATAATGTAGAAATAAAGGCACGTAGTAAGAATTGATTTCTACTATGGTAAATATAATAATTCATGTGGTCCTCTATGAAATTGATTTTTATAACACAATAATATAGTCAGTGTAATTTCAGAAGTGAAGTTTGCGGAGATTTGAAAAATATAAGAGAAGAAAGATATGATGAAAATAACTAAGAAAAAAAAAGTAACGACATCAAAAATAGGTAGTCGGGTATAGAATATTAAATATGGGTTTAGCTACGTAAATTTAATACTCTTGGCTCAAATTTTGTAAATGTGGTAAAAATAGTGTCATCTGATTACTTTTCGGTCATGTCTAGCAAAATAGCCAAATCTCTAGACTTTAGGTGAAATTTCATGATAATATCTTAAAATGTATCTGTGAAATTTGAAACTTAAAAGTGTCTATTTGCAAACTTTCTCGTTAAGAAATTCGCTATGTATAGAAAAATTAACAGAATTGAATTACTAACACTTAAGGTCAATATCATGATAAATTTCATAACTTATAAAGGTTAAATTTTGAAACCGTCTTATATCCAAATTGTTCAAGAATGGAACTATTGGAAACTAATATATATATACATTTATATAGTAAAAAAAATTAGTGGAATTAACTTTTATAAAAGGTTTCAAATTATAACTATACTCATTATATTTTGTTGATATGACTTACTATATTAGGACAATTGTAAGTTTAAAGTTTTACAAGTAAAGATAATTTAGTGTGAAACAAGTCAAACATAGATGATGGTAGTTACATCTAATAACTAAAACAAGTGGAAAAATATCATTAATCATATATTTGATTAGTTTTATTAGTTTCTATGTCACCATCCATATACTCAATTTCTAATCTGGTCACTGACATGAGTTGTGGTGGAATAACTGAGATCCTTCCAGTATTAATCAGAAATTTTTGAGTTCGAGATCCTAAAATGGAACAATCTTGTTGGAAGCGGCGTCTCGAGAAATGAATCTCGCAAATAAGTGAGTCCAAATTTTATCGACCTGAATGTGAATACTCAATATTGAATGAAATACAAAAGGAACTTCTAATCTAGCCAAAAGAGCAACAAGAAATTAGTTCTAAAGCAATTTTCTCAGTTATGTTTTATTTTTTGTCAAACTTCTGAAATTCCACATTAGTTAGTTAGTTATTGTAGGTGTTGATTTGTGAAAAAAGTATTTCAATTGTGCTAAAATTGTGAAAGATTGAGATTTATTAATTAAAAAAATGAATATAAAACGTAGCTTCGATTTTTGTAGCTCAAAATACATCTTTTACTTTTTTTTAAACCTCACAAGAAATAAAATAACTATTTTTCAGTTTCAAGTAAATAATTTATTCTTTATAAGTGCATATATATTCATTTTCGATCTGTTTAAGCGTTGGTTGATAGAGTTATCCGATAACATTATTGGTGAAAACTAACAAACAACTAGTGACTTAATTAATACATACATGCGTAAGGTCAAACATAGAAAATCATTACACTATAAATGAATAAAACTTAAATTCTAATAAAATCTAAAATTTCCAAAAAAAAATATTAATTGTTATTGAAGCTAAATGAAATAAAACAAGAAAAAGAAAAAAAAAAGTTTATAACTACAGGACAGAAGCAGTTGTATGAGCCGTTAGCAGTTAGATCATAGATGCTGTTTGTAAGGTAAAAATGATGAAAAATTGGACCATACAATGACCTAATTTAATTTATTTTTTGCTTTTTTACTCTGTTCGATATTCGTATAGTATTAGAATCTGATTAATTAATTCAAATTCATAAAGGTAGAACATTCTCTTTCAAAGACGGACTTCATATACAATGCTCGAATACGAGAGTCTAGACTTTTGACTCAAAAAGAAAATACTATTTACTACTCGACCACAATCGTTATTGATGATTTTATTAGTTTATAAAATAATGTCTTTATTTCATTACGTTGTTTTTATATGTATAATGAATGTAACTTTTTGTGCATGGAGCCACCCACCCACCCACCCTATCCTAGGGGGTGGGGGTAAAAAAACTTGGGATTGGGAAAATGTAGTGTATAGAGGCGTGAAAAAAATGTTATGATGGAGGTCACTTGGTGGTTGCATGGAGAGAATAATATTGTCCCATTTTCCCCTTCTAAAAGTACAATATTTTAGCCAAATTAAAGCTCAAAATTTTGTAATAATTCCCAATTTTGACTTTTGCCATAAGTTTAAGGGATTTTAATTTTTTTTTTTGTTTTAATGTGTTGATTATATATATATAGAGAGAGAGTTAGAGTTTTATTTAAATATTATTATTGTGGGAAATTTGGGGATTTAGTTTTGAAATATTGACAATTTTTACTATAGTTCTTTGTAATATATAGGTTGAAAAATATTGGGGAGAAGTGATTAGATAAGATATCACACAATTAATATATTATCGAGGACATAATTCTAGATAGGAAGGAGTGAAGGTCGCATATTAGGGTAGAAAGTTAATAGAGTTGGAGTGTTGTTTTGCCTTGCAGAGGTTTAGGTTTGTTATTGTCTTTCGTAGTACTAGTCATACCATGTAGTTTTTGTCATATGTTGTTGTTGTTATTGTTTCTTTCTTATAGATTTTACAGTACTTTTCTTATTAACGACTATGCTTTCTTCTTTTTTACTTAGATTTGATGCACTTGAGCCGAGGGTCTTTCGAAAATAGTTTCTCTATCTGCACGAGATAGTGGTAAAATCTGTATACGCTATATCTTCTCCGGACCCGCTTGTGAATCTTCACAAATTTTCTTTTTGCCGGTTAGAACTAAAAACAATCTAATTAAAATTTTCCTTTTGTATGTTTATTGTCTCTCTTTTTATATGTTATCCTAATGATTAAAAGTGCCAATTTAAGAATTTTGAAAATCATGTTATATTCGAAAAGCAAAAAATAAATAAAAGGGTGAAGGGTGTGGGGAGCAAAGTGTTAAACGTAAATGTTAATTATGTTAAATTAGGTGATGATTATGCTTTTGATAACTTGTAAGTAATTAATAACAACCAAATATGGCATCATATCAGAAAAAAATTAATTCTTTTTTTTTGAATGAAAATGATGTAATTGTTAGTCATTTTCGTTCTCGTAAATTTTGTTAAACCTTTTCGTGTGATAATTAAACACTGTAATGCATTTTTACGGGGGCGAAAACAACTTTGGATATATAGGTAGACGAATAATGCTATGACATGAGACAAATGCATTGAATTATATCTTCGCGACGGAGACTACTAATTCATAAATCGTGTAGATTTGGTATGAGATCGATGATCTTGATGAGATTTGGTATGAGATCGATGATCTCGATGAGATTGATATTCCAACCTAATTGGTTTAACAAAGTTAACATTTTTGCTTTGTATACTAGAGAGATCTAATTGAATATGTGTTATATATCCGCGAATCTAAATTTAGTTGAACTCTAATATGACTATCAGACATCTGATTAAAAACAAAACAAAAAAAAACAACTCACGTAACAAGCAAACCCAAAATTAAAGTCAAACACTCATAGATAAATTCAACATGCAGCTGGTTTCAATTACTCTAAACAATCATTTTAATCATTCCAAACAATCAATCATAGGCAGCAATTCATGCATACACCTCATATTCCTTTTGACAATGTTAGAGTTTCAGGTTAACTTATATACGTCTCGATCAGTCTAATATTTATTTATTTTCATCGAAATGTTGCTACTATTGAATTTCGAATATTATTTACAAGAGTATCACTTTAACTCTTTAAATATCCAATCTTTTTATTATTATTATACTTGTATAAACAACAATAAGATCACGCTTCAATCTCAAACAAATTATGCTTAATTACATGATTCCTTACTTAATCGTACGATATCATTTCATTTAAACTCATTTTAGTTTTACGTTAGCTATCAGTCTACCATAAGTCTACAATCTCGTACACGATTTCCACACCCTAATGCTACAATACTTAAAAAAAATATGAAAATTTACTGAAAACATGGTAGCAAAAATTCATGAAGATCCAGACAGAGATGAATTATAAGTTTATCTTAATTTATACGTCAAATTTATATATTTATTTTATATTAATAAAAAAATGAGTTTGTTTGACAAAAAAACATAAATCATCACCCAACAAAAATTTTCTTCAATGAACTCCGCCGAGACTTCCGCGGATAGCCCATAATTTTTTATTATTATCTTTTTTTGTACTCAAACTTTCTTTAATTCTCTTTCTAGTCCTTTTTTTTAAATTTATTTATATATATAGTAAGACATATAAATTCCTTTTGTTTAGACTTTGGAATATAAAAAAATAATTGTGTAACGCCGTAGAATAAGGTAATCCCCGTGAATATAATATTGTTTTCCCTTTCGTTGGAATGTTGGTAATATGAGTTTCATTGAGGGTTCAGTGAAATCCACTAAGTGAGGTATGGGAAGGGTAGAGTATACATATATTTTATCCCTATCTCGAGGATATCCTCGGCTCAAGTGCATTGATCCCAAATAAGAATAAGAAAAAAACATAACAGTTAATAAGAAAAGTAGTGTAAAGTCTACAAGAAAGAAAGACACAATAATAACAACAATTATGTGTGATAATTGAAACACAATATATAACTAAGATAAAAACTACAAGAGTACTACTAGAACTACGGAAGACACTAATAAGTCTAAACCTACGCACGGCAAGACAATACTTCACCCTTACTAACATTCTATCTTAATATGCGACCTCCACTCATTTCCTATCTAGAATCATGTCCTCGATAATATAAATCTGCATCATTTCCTGTCTAATCACTTCTCCCAAATACTTCTTAGCCTATCTCTACACCTCCGGATACGTACCCCCTACAATCAGCCTCTCACACCTCCTCACTGGGGCGTCAACGCACCTCCATTGCACATGTTCAAACCATCTCAATCTCGCTTCCCTCATCTTGTCTGCCACAGAGGCCACTCCTACCTTCTCTCGGAACACCTCATCCCTAATCTTGTCGCTCTTAATATGTCAATACATCCACATCTCCACAACAACATCTTCTGAACATATAAGTTCTTGACTAATCAGCACTCCTCCCCATACAACAAGACTATACATAAAGTTCAAAAAAGAATTAAATCATATAAATTTATTATACATACATATTCTTAACCTACATTTCTGTAACTTAAACTCATGACCTCCTCATCACACGTTTAACAACTTTATTTCAGAAGTAACTTACACCTAAATGGATCAAATGAAATAAATTTTAAAAACCATATCACAATCAATTTTTTTTTTTTAGATACAATCATAAAAAGGGTCATTTCTTAAAAGAGGTCATGGAAAAGAAAAATACATAACTTTAACTTAAGCAGTTACTGGCGGTTACTAAAGTGGTTACAGGTTTGGTTAAAATGACAATTTAACCTTAGGACAAAAAAACCAAACCACTAACCATAGTTAGTAAAGGTGATTTTAGTTGATAAACGGCCGTTAAATTTAACGTTTTCTGTTAACAGGCTCTATATAAACTACCTTCAGAGGCCGTTACGTTGGGCTCAGTGCAACCTTCTTCTTCTCTGACTCTCTCTTTCTTCTTCCTCTGACTCTCTGTTCCTTTTTCTGATTTTCTGAAAGAGGAAAAATGGCAATGGCTTCGTTAATGGGTTCGAAGAAATGGCTTTCGTTTAGTTTCAGTTTTCTGCTGCTTTTGTTGCTTCTCGTCGGAGTTTATGCCGCCGGTGTGCAGAGCAACGACGGTTCCGACACCAGGTTTGTTCGAATTTCTCTGAAAAAAGCATAGATATTCGCTTTTTGTACAGTGTTTGAAGCTTTGTAGGAGTTTTAGCAGTGAATTTGAGCTTCTCTGCTACAAATTTCATCTGCATTTTCGGAAAACTTAAACAAAATTTGTGTTTCATGGCTTTGTGGGAGTTTTAGTTGTGAAATTCTAGGTAAACTAGAGTTTATTTAGCTTCTCTGATACAAAATTCATCTGCATTTTCGAAAAGTTCAACAAAATTTGTGTTTCATGGCTTCTCACTCTTTTTTAGTGTTTTGCTTCAAACTTTTTCTAATTCCAGCTCGTTTGGACTCTCTCTCTCTCCATTGAAATTTTGGGATATTTTGCAGATTTCTAGAGAATTCTGCGAAAATTACTGTTTCGAACATTTTCTTCGTTTAGACTCTTCTCGAAACTCAGTTTTTGCAGAATTCTTAGAAATTTCTACGAGTTTTACTTTTTGGGCTGTTTTTAACCTCTACATTACACACAAAACACTACAGTTTAAGCTTTTTCTGGCCGAAATTTCTCCACATTTTACCTAACGAAACGCTACATTTTGGTTTTGGTTTAACAGGACTGTCGAAAAAGAGCAGTTGCTGAGCTCTGAAAACTCAACAATGGCGGTGAGGTATGCAGAAACAATCTTAGCCGTTAGTTTTTGGTCTCAAAAGTATTAATTAAATATCCACCGTCGGATCTCACTGTTCCGATCCAAAGAACTTTGTGTTAGAATAAATCTCAGCCGTTGAGATCCCTTATCCCATTAGATCTGAACCGTTTAATCTGTTAAAACATTCATTCCCCCAACTCTCATTGGATTCCTTCTGCTCTTCTACCAGAAAATCTTCATTGGTTCCTTAACTCCCTTTCTATTCCCCAAACTACCCCTGTAAAACTCCTTAATTTACAGATTTATTAACCAAGCAGTAGTAAGTTTAATGGGTATTTTAGTCATTTTGCTTATCCCGCTCAACGATTCGCCTCATCTCACAGTTTTTCAGTTGCAGTTTTATGTATAAATATATACGTAAAGAGAGAGTGTATGTATAGGTTTATACTGCATTGAGCAGTGTAAAGAAAAGAAAACACACAGTGAAAGTGTAATGTGTGTTGCTTTTTAACAGTGTACTTTTTTGCTGCGTGAAATAGTGGATAAATGTCGGTTGCTGCCTTTGTTTTTAGCTGAAATTACCAATATACCGCTGTTTTGTTTTTTTTTTTGATTTTTTTGTTTTTTGTTTTTATGTATTAGTTTGGAAGAGGTTGAGGAGAAATTAAGCAAACATGCAGTGGATGATCCTGAAGAAGTTGTTGCCATGGTTGCAGAGTGAGTTACCTTTTCCTTCTCTCTTAAAAAAAGTATTAACGTGCGAAAATTGGTCTGGACACGAAGAAAAAAAAAAAATTGCATTAACTCACAATAGGTTTTGGTTGTTAGGAGTAGCTTATTTTTTGTGGTCCTATTAAACGACTCCTCTATGGCAGACCTACTCAATCCACCCCTACCCCCACATGGTCCAAACATCTCTTGCATTCTCTACCCCCTCCCCCTGCCTTTTTTAGGGGTGGGGTGGGGTGGGGTGAATCTATATTTGTGTGTATGTTCTGTTTATTGTGTTGGCTACTTTTAGTACTTGTTGGCTCTTGTTTGATTATTTAGACATTTTCAGCATTAAAAATGCAGAGACCCCTCTAGTAAGATCTCTACTGTCTCCTTGTCCTTTTTTTCTAATTCTAATTAAAAAATTGGCTATAGTTTCGCAGGTGTAGGATAACTTAATATGGGAAAGTCAGTTAAATATGATTTTTTTTAACTCAACCTATAGGCTAATAGTTTCTTTTTTGTCCTTTAACGACAATGAAAAAGGTTTGGGGTGGGGGTGGGGGTATTGTTATTTGTGATCTGTGGAAAGTCATTAATTGACTGGTTACACATGGTGGAGTAGTGAGTTGTGACAGTTTTTATTAGTGCATGTGCATGCAAGAAAATATACCAAAATGACAGAGCAAACTGAATGGTGCAATGCCTACTAAATTACAATTGGATTATAGTCACTCAGATTATACTGTTTTCTTTACATGATTCTTATCTTTTTTTTTCATGTGGCAGCAATGCATCACCATTCACCTATGTCTTTGGCTTTTCTAAAATGTAGTGCCTACATAATTATTGTTTTTGCCTATTTTACCAAGAAAACAAACAATCCAAACCTGAAAAGACCAAAATAGTCCTTGTAGGATGACAAAATCCTTTAATGCATTTTCACTGGCTCCAAACTTATGGTCCCTACACTTGTAGATGTATAATATTGCTAGTTATTCCCACCGACACTCTTCAAAGTAACCACAAAAACAGAATTTTGAATTTGACTATCCTATTTCCATTTCTAGGGATAAATGAATTCCCCTGTTCTTAGACACAATAATTTTACTTTAAAGAAAAGAAAGTGACATGTTCCTAAGATACTGTTCAATGAATTTACTGCCAATGTGTGAAAAAGAAAATGACAGTTCTTTTTATGTTTAACTAACTAACTATGTTTTGGGGTGCTAAACAGGAGTATTAGGAACAGCACTGAGAGGCGAAAACTAGGATATTTCTCATGTGGGACAGGAAATCCTATTGATGACTGCTGGAGATGTGATCCCAATTGGCAAAAGAACCGCAAGCGTCTTGCTGATTGTGGCATTGGATTTGGGCGCAATGCCATTGGTGGTCGTGATGGTCGTTACTATGTTGTCACTGATAATCGTGACGATGACCCTGTTAACCCCAGGCCTGGTACTATTCGTCATGCTGTTATCCAGGAGGAACCCCTATGGATTGTGTTCAGTCGCGACATGGTCATACAGTTGAAACAGGAGCTCATTATGAACAGTTTCAAGACAATTGATGCACGTGGCTACAATGTTCACATTGCCAATGGAGCTTGTCTCACGATTCAGTTTGTTACCAATATTATTATCCATGGCCTACACATCCATGACTGCAAACCAACTGGAAATGCCATGGTGAGGAGTTCAACGACCCATTTCGGCTGGAGGACAATGGCTGATGGTGATGCCATTTCTATCTTTGGCTCAAGCCACGTATGGGTTGATCATAACTCACTCTCTCACTGTGCTGATGGTCTTGTTGATGCTGTAATGGGCTCAACTGCCATTACTATTTCTAACAATCATTTCGCCCATCATAATGAGGTGCTTTTAATGTTTGAAACTAATTTTTAGATTTTTGTCTCTGATTTCCAGAGCTGTGGAGCTAACTTCAGGGGCTCTTTTTGTTAATGCAAACAGGTCATGCTATTGGGCCACAGCGACTCCTACACTAAAGACAAGCAGATGCAAGTGACAATTGCATACAACCACTTTGGAGAGGGTCTCATTCAAAGAATGCCTAGGTAATTTCTGCTCTTGGACATAAAATCCGAACAAGTTGGAAATGGCTATATAATTACCATTATCTGTCAAACAAAAGATCAGAAGCAAGTGTATTGATGTTGAGGGTTTATTAAAAAAAATGCAGGTGCAGACATGGCTACTTCCATGTAGTGAACAATGACTACACTCACTGGGAGATGTATGCTATCGGTGGAAGTGCTAACCCCACCATCAACAGCCAAGGAAACAGATACCTTGCCCCAACTAATCGTTTTGCGAAGGAGGTAATTTAAAAGCCAAAAACTGTAGATGATTGCTACTTCATAATGTAGTGAATTAACAGAAATCAATTGAAACACAGGTAACGAAAAGGGTAGACACAGCAACAGGTCAATGGAAGGGCTGGAACTGGAGATCATCAGGAGACTTGATGCTTAATGGTGCCTATTTCACTCCATCAGGTGCTGGAGCTTCAGCAAGCTACGCAAGAGCTTCAAGCTTAGGTGCCAAGTCCTCTTCGATGGTCGGTGCCATTACTTCAAGTGCTGGTCCCCTTGCCTGTCGTAGAAGCAGCACTTGCTAGTACAGCCAGCTTCACTCTACTCTATCATTTATACAGATTTACCAAAAGAAAGTGTCCCTTTTTTCCCTTTTTCCTTATTCCACTGTTAGATTTCCATTCTTACTACTAAAAAGCACTACTCTATAGTCCTCCCAAATCAAAGTTATATCCCATTGTTTGTCAATCAGTCCATTCCTCTTGGCAAGTGTACATTTTTTACACTGTCAATTCTTCAGTTCCTATCTCAAAGCGTTGTGCAACCTCGGCCTGATTTCAATTCAAGAAAAGCCAATGTCTGTTCTTGAAGCAGGTGCAGAAGCGTTGTCCATGCCCATTTTCTTGTTATTTTTTTTTCGATCTCAAGAGTGCTCATCTTCCTCATCCATTGGTTTCTTCTAACCACCACCCCCATTCTATCCTTGTGATGCTGTCTTGAATCTTTTTAGTCTGCTATATTGTGCTTTGGCTATTGTGTTTTTTTGCCTTTTTTATTACTATAGGAGTGAATGATTTTGTAAGTTTTTTCTTAGCTTTTTTGAGTCATACAAGCTATATAGTGTGAATTGTCAAGAAAAATGTTATTGGAAGGGAAAGTAAAGAAGAACCTTTCTGTTTGAAATGATGCAAAGCTACTTACTACCTTTATATATTACCTTTTACTTTCTTGCTTTGTCATTGTCAATGCAAACATTAATATCATCTTGCTTGTGCCTTTTTTTTGTGTTAATTATCATATACTATAATTTGATATCAATTACACTTGTTCAAGTTTTGCTTTTCATCCTCCTGGTAGTTGCCATAATGGTGGTAGCATGTGCTTAAAGATTGACTAACTTTAGTAATGACTAATGAGCATGTCTTTTGAAGTAATGAAATACTGTTAAACACTCCACTTAAGCATAATCTAATATTTAATGATGAAAAATATTCTGTCACATGGGGTTACTTTTCTTAATTCTCTATAATTTTGGCAAATCACCAGATAGTTGGAGAGATGATGATGTGTCATTTTGGATAAAATTAAATATAGTATCTCTCAAGAAAGTGGTTGACAACGGTAGCATATCGTTATATCGAATAACTATAAATTAGGATCGCCTATATGAATATTTACTCTTATTATGTATGTGTTGCTCTATTCAAGCTCATCTCAGTCCAATATAATTCGATAAAATTAGAAAAAAGGAAAACAGCTTTCAATTGTTGTGTGAAAGGAACATAAGTGAATATAGATGGTGCACCTAACATATTGCTCCATTGACTTGATAGGACAATAGTCTCAATTTCACATTATGGAGGGAAGAAAGGAATTAAGATATGCATGTGAGGATGGGCCCCATAGGACATGTGACCTATTCTTTAATTTTGCCCCAATTGAAAACATAGCTTTTGTAGTGTTTGAAAGAGGGGTGGGTGTCTTTCAATATTATTCTTAATGAGATGACCAACTTACCACATGTATACCCATGTTACATGTTATATAGGTAGATTGAAAAAACATAAAAAGTTATAAAGCCCTAATTTGGAGTTGTCACATTCAATACAATTACACAACCCCAATTTTAATCCATGTTTGTTCATGTTAATATGATTATTGAGTCCCAAACACTTTTTATGTATATTTCTCCCTTTATAAACCGATGAGAATTCATCATGAATTGACAAGTTTAATGTTGGATGTCCTCTTCTTTATCTGAACTTGACCAACAATGTGAGCAAGCTCACACACGCGTATAATGTATACACAAAATTAGTAAAATATAATGTAGTAGGTTTTAAAGGAAATTCTCCATGCACTTTCCTAATCACATGCTTAATTGTTTCATGAATTAATATGAAACTTACCTCTTTATACTAAATTGCTAAGTAGGAGCAAGAATATGTGGTACAATTGATTGATTTGAGTTCAAGTGGTATAATTAGTATCCATCCTTTTTATGATAAAAGGCAATGTTTATTGATATTAGAAAATAGACAAGATCAAATTTGGTTAACCACAATGATTATGCTGGTGAGTCTATTCTAGCCTGAGAGCAAAATGATAAGTAATTATCATAATTGATAACATTACTAATCATTTTCATCGTGTAACCTTGGATGCCTTTCAACTTTTGTACAATATGGTACCAATTGTTTTAATTATAGTTTCTTAAACAACACTACTCTTTCTATGCTATGATAAGAAAGTCATCTAGACAAAAAAAAAATATGATTTGTTGTCTAGAGAACATGATCTAGGATGATTTCCGACCTCGTAAGCTAGCTTTTAAGTTGAGTTGGATGTCAGATACAACTTCCTAAGATCGTATCAAGTCAGATCCATTCATGGTTTACTCAATGTTCACTCCAGATGTCCAGTCTTGAACGTTGCAAGGGAGAATATTAGAGTATCAACATGTTGGTTATGAACCTCATATGGTCGTGGGCGATTATCATTTCATGCTAGCTTCTGGGATTGAGTTATATCAAATATTCATGTTCCTGAGCCTACCCCCATACCAAATGAAACTTAAAATAAAAAGAGAAGCTGTGCTAGATCATAAAATCTATTAGCAATAATCATAAGTTCCAAAATTTCACGTATCTCATCCTTCACGATATTTTATCTAGGAGAATAAAAGAAGCTTACATTGTCATCAATTATAGCTCTTGAGCAAGAACATGAAGATTCTGTCACTACCGAGGCATACATCCTAGTTTTGGGTAGTGGAGTCGGTCTGGAAAGTGTATCGAGCCTCAGCAAAGTGTAACTTCACTAGTTCAAGAGCTTTACCTCGGTGAGAAATCTTGTTCTTTTCTTCCTTGGGCATCTCAGCGTAACTGCAACACAGTTCTATAAGTTAGTACTCTCTTCGTATCAGATGTTCTTACGTTCAATAGGAAAACATTCAAGGGGGAAGGATTTACGTCTGGTCATAGCCATGAGGTTGAAATATTGGATCCCATCCAAAATCATTGGGTCCCCTAGCTGGCACTATCCTTCCCTGAAGAGCCATGTTCGCAATGTTAGTTCTATTGTTCACATAGTTCAACAAAGAAACATTAAGCGAAAAATCTATTAAGTTTCATGAGTTCCTCATTTTAGGATAGGATCCAAAATAGTCTTATAAGGATGTTAATGCAGGGATTTTCGGATTATACTCCAAAGAATGTAAATAGCGATAACATAGCAAGAAATTCACCGGAAGCTCAAAAATTGAGAGCTTATAGACATGCCTATCTCCTAGGACTATTTTTCATCAAAAAATAAAGAAGAGAAGGTAAAACCACTTTCACAAAGAATATCGTATATCTCTGGAGTTCTCTTAGTTGAGTGAAAACTGATGTGTTGATTTTATGGTGGCGCTATCAGAAAAAGAAGCACCATTTTGTAAGAAATATAGGAACTACTTCCCATTTCTCTTCATAATAAAGAAATAACCGGAACTTTGGTACTTAATATAAAACGAAATAACCACCAAGGACCATTCTAGTTTGAAACATAGTCCTGATCAACAGAAATAATAATGGAAAAATTGTACACAAAGTCTAAAGGAAGTATTCATGGATTACAGAAGCAAATACTTACCAGCGTTTTTCCTACAAAAGTCATTGGCTCTGTATTTGGCCCAAGAGCAAGCGAAAAGATACACATGGCATATGCTGTTTTATCCTCATAAGCCATCAATAAGTTGTTGAGACCTAGAAAATGTCCGGAAAAAATTTAAAAGCAGAACAGAAAAATAGAACGATTTAACAGAAAGGAGAACACCAAAAAATAAGTTCAACGCAATTGTATATGAGGAAAAACAAGCTAAGCAATTACCTTCATGACCGATCTTCTGCAAAAAACCACTTGCTGCAGAACGTAATATGGCAAGCAACCCAGACATAAAGCAACAATTACAAAGCATATTATGCCAATGGCAAAAGAGAATAGTTAACAAGAATTGGAAAATAACAACATAAACAAAATTACAAAAATTTGCCATGTCCATCAAAAGGGAGTTAGGCAGAGCATTTTATTAAAATTTAGATTGAATATGATCCAAGAAGGTAAGAAAAATCTTTGGAAAGAATTCCAACCTCTTATAAATTCACCTCAATTCGTTAATGTCCAACATTCTCTCCATTTTAAGCGTCAGACTTTGACTGGCCTGATGTACTAATGTAAGGTTTTAACTTTTATTAAGTAGTAAAATAAGGGTTAAAAGAATTGGAGATAAAAGAGAAATTATTTAGAGTAGAAGTGTCTCTCATGGCATGTTTACATCATCAGGATAGTATAAAAAGTGCAGGAAAAAAGTTCTCCGTCTAGGTAAATTATATGAGCAGGGTACATTCTCAAAGGTAAGTTCCACAATTTCACGTGCCATACACTGTCCATAACCAATTTCAATGTGAAAGGTTTACCTAAAATCCAATTATTAAAACAAGATTCTGTCCATTAAACAGTGACTAGCGTTTGTAACAAATTTATTTTCCTCCTCACAGTTATGCAGTTTAAGTTCATCCAACAAGCACTCCTTGTTGGACAAAAATTGATCTAGAAAATAGTTTCTACCTGTTTGGATTGGCTTTTGACTTATGACTTATAGGATTTCTAACATATGGTTTTGGCTTATTTTTGTTGTTTTGGCTTTAAAATAAGTACTTATAAGCATTTTTTAACTTTACCCAAACACTTCAAAACTGCTTGAAAGTTATTTCAGTTGTTAAACACCTCAAATAAGTCAATCCAAACGGGCACTAAGTAAACACTGAAATTGGACTATTGGTCATTTGGTTGAAGGAAGTTGAAGTGTTGAACAAGAGTTAACAATTGTAATGACTCACACAAATCAATGTAAGTCAACTTTCCCTATTTGATGTAAAAAAATCCATCGCAAAACATTATCAACAATTTAACACAACCAAACAGTAGAAAATGGTTTCATCAAGCAAAACATTATCAACAATTTAACACGATCAAACAGTAGAAAATGGTTTCATCAAGGGAAACATTTGTTGTTAAAAAGTATCTTAAAGCATACCAAACACAACTTATGATTCTGAGAACACTAAACTTTATAAACCACATGCCTCAAGTAAGGAAGTAACTTGTAAGTACTAACAGAAGTCTAACTGACTGAAACAACTTATCACTATAAACAAACCAAATATTTCACACATTGAAGTTTATTAGTTCAATTCATCTGTGAACAGAGACAAATTGAGAGCTATAGGTCTCATATTGAGGAAACGGCACAATGGTTTATAATATCGGTCAAGTGCAATTAGCAGAATTGTATAACAAGAATATGACTCTAAATATCATAACGGATATTATATAAAAGTATAAAAAGAAGAAAAAACACTTAACTCAAGAGCAGAATGATAAAAGAGAAGATGAACTTACATGTAAGGCCCTGCAACAACAAAAAATCTCAGCACCTTAGTTCATTGTCACAACTCAAATAAAAACACATATACTGATATTGAAGCGTGTACATAAGTTTGTTGAGTACCTGGGAGACCCTTAAGGGCGTTGAAACAAAGACAAGTATCCTCAACTAGCACTGGTCCATTCACCTGAGAATTTTTCCAACTCGGTCAATTTCCCAACGATCACAAACAGTGAATTTAAAATCTATCTCTCATAGATGGGGAGAAAAAAACTACAAGAGGACAATTATAAAATAAACAAGTGTCATATCTCAATGAGTGGTGGTTCGTGTATTTAACACCATACTATTAAATACTCCCTCCGTTTCAAAAAGAATGTCCTAGTTTGACTTGGAACGGAGTTTAAGAAAAGAAAGAAGACTTTTAAATCTTGTGGTTCTAAATTAAAGTTATGTCAAATATACCAAAATGCCCTTTAATCTTGTGGCCTTAAACATGTCAGGTGGAAAGTTGAAGTTAAAGTGTTGCCAAAAAAGGAAAGGGGTCATTCTTTTTGAAACAAACTAAAAAGGAAATGGAATCATTCTTTTTGAAACGGAGGGAGTATCAAGATATTAGCATTATATCACTTGTCTCGTATTAAAATATCAAGACATTGCAAATGCTCAGGTGAAAATGAATACAAGATACCATAAGGGTTCAATATCGCAATAAAACCTAAGTCTAAAGTTGAAGCAGGAACAATATGACGACAAAATCCTTCAGAAATTAACCTAAAGAAACCAGAATTTATTGAATAACCTTTAGAGTGGTAGGCAAAACTACCACGTGACTTTGCTGGTTGGAGGTCGCACGTACCTGGTGGAATATTCAAGGTGCTCCACTTTTATCCCCAAAAAGGCCTTAGGAGTGGACTACTTATAGTGCTTGGTTGAAAGGATCACTCGAATGGATACTCTAACGGATTAACATTATACGCAAGATAAGAACTTAAAGTACTATACCAAAGTTGATAGACACGGATTCAACTAAAATCTAATAAAAGGAGAATTGGCACCTACATGAAATATCTGCTTTTGCTATTGCATACAAACAGACAATACACACTCATAAGTTGGGAATAAGTGCTTATAACTTATGACTTATAAGTTAGGAATAAGTGCTTAAAAGCACCTAAAAGAAGCAAATCCAAACATCCTCTATAGTACTTAGTTGAAAGGATCATTGAAATGGATGCTCTAGAGGATTAATCACTATAACTTTGACAGACATGAATTCAACTAAAATCTAACAAGGGGAGAATTAGCACCTACATGAACTACCTGCTTTCGGCTTTCGCTATTGCATACAAATTAGCAATACACACATATATAATGTATGCAATAAAGCCAGGGTACAGTACCTCTTTAGCAGCAATTCTTGCTTTTTCTTTGGAAATATCTTCAGGTTCACCTTGAAGTTCTGGCACTAAGATCAAATTTTGACATAAGGGTTCAATTTCTTAACAGAAAACATTGAAATTAAGCACAAGTGTACCTATATGAAATCAAAAACACTGTGAACTTACAGTCAAGCTTAAGGGACTGAAAGGGAATAGACTGGCCAAGAATTGCCCTAACTTCCTCCAACTTTTTAGCATTTCCGGTAACAAACGTCACTGACCGCGGCAACACCACCCCAGAACCCACCGTCCTCGCCGCCGCCGCCATTATCCCTTTCTCGCCGGAAAAAAAATTGCTCAGTCGAAGGAGGGAGATTTATGGTCTATGAGTTTTTGTGCTAGCAACTCCAATTAAAAATAAGTATTAGTATAAACCTTTTTCTTAATTAATATTTATTTATAGTATAATTAACTAATAATTTGATGGAGAAATATCATATCAAAAATTTAGAAAATATAATAAATTTGAATTATTGAAAGTTGTAGAAGTTAAAGAAAGAAAATATAATCATACAAAATTGAATCGACAAAGAAATAAATATTTGAAAGAACTCCAATTAAAAATAAGTATTAGTATAAACCTTTTTCTTAATTAATATTTATTTATAGTATAATTAACTAATAATTTGATGGAGAAATATCATATCAAAAATTTAGAAAATATAATAAATTTGAATTATTGAAAGTTGTAGAAGTTAAAGAAAGAAAATATAATCATACAAAATTGAATCGACAAAGAAATAAATATTTGAAAGATATTATCACAAAACAAATATTGTAATTTTTGGACATATTTGATTAGCGATAAATTTGTTGATCCTCAAACTTAAATTTCTAGTTGATATTTTTTTTTAATAAAAAAGTCCATCGTTTCAAATTGTTTCCTACTTATCTCAGTAGTATTGAGTTTGTAACTTTTAACGAACTTATTTTTAATCTTATGTATATTTTAAAGATAATTAAAAAAATCAGGTTTTTTATTCAAGTTATAAGTGGATTATAAAAGGATATTTTTACGTAACAAATGTGTGTTTAGTCCTTTTGTGAACATCATATTAAAACTATATAATTTGAAATTATCCAAGTGTCAATAATAGTTGATTTAATTAGAATATCATTTTATGTGCTTCTTTAACCAAAAAAAAAATAACAATAAGTGGTGGTTTAATTGAAGCAACTAGGGGTGTCAAAAATGAATTCAAACATAGATAACCTGCCCAATTCGCCCAGAATTTTAAGGGTTGGGCTCAAGATAATTTAAATTGGGTTCAATCTCAACTCATTCAAGTCTAACTCATTTTAAGAGAATCCTCTCAATTGAGCCCAATTCAATCTCTAATTTCAACTCGTTTTAAAACTATTTACTAAGATATGTTCCTATATTAAAGGTAAAATTATTACATATTTAACATCTTTTAGGATTTATCTATCCATTTGTTACTTTTTTTTAAAAAAAATCTTGAGCTGAAATTCGAATGGTGATTATAAAAGTTAAATATCATTATGTTAAAACTATTGAGATTAATCGGGTCAAATTGGGTGGATCAAGACCCAACCAATTTTTAGCCCATTTGAACCCAACCCATTTGAGCCCAATGTAAACTTGGGCGGGTCAAGACCCAACCCGATTTCTATTTCAACCCAACCCGCCCATTTGACACCCCTAGAAGCAACCCATCAGGCTCTTGTTGGGTTTGGTCGGTATCGCCCCGTTATCCTTCCACTGCACAGAGCGGAAACTATTCGTTGCTCAGTGAAATCAGCGAGTAATCACAATTCACAACATTATGTTAGTCCTTTTGTGAACATCATATTAAACTATATAATTTGAAATTATTCAAGTGTTAAATAGTTGATTTAATTAGAATATCATTTTATGCGCTTCTTTAAAAAAACAAAAACAAAAAAAAACAAGAAGTGGTGGTTTAATTGAAGCAATCCATCAGGCTCTTGTTGGGTTTGGCCGGTATCGACATGTTATCCTTTCACTGCACAGAGCGAAAACTATTCGTTGCTCGTGAAACCAACGAGTAATCACAATTCACAACATTATGTTAGTCCTTTTGTGACATCATATTAAAACTATATAATTTGAAATTACCCAAGTGTCAAATAGTTGATTTAATTCGAATATCATTTTATGTGCTTTAACCTAAAAAATAACAAAAAATGGTGGTTTAATCGAAGCAACCCATCAGGCTTTTGTTGGGTTTGGCCGGCACCGGCCCGTTATCCTTCCACTGCACAGAGCGGAAACTATTCGTTGCTCTGTGAAACCAGCCTCACGCAGTCTGCTCCGCTTTAAGAGCCCAAGCAGCCCATTCCTTCGATTGGACCACAAGGCCCAACTCTGTACTTGGACAGGGCAGGCCAGATATAAGCCCACCAGGCCCAACCTTTCTGGAATAGCCCAATATTCCACCACATTATTGCCCCCACTTGGGTTACAAGCCAAAGTTACTGAGCTCGGCGATTAATATTGTCACATAGTTCTTTAATATATGAATGAAAATAGATGTTCCTTGACGATGTGGGAAGAAATTTCATGAATTATTTACTCATGAGAAATAGAAAATAAATAATAAACTTCAAATTGTTGATAGAACACATATATTTAATGATGTTATAAATATAAGTTATAACGAGAGGATTTTTCATCAATTTCATTAATCATCTAAGGAGAATTTTTATTGTCTGGAACAAATATGAAGCGCGATAAAATTTTAAAAAATATTTACCTATTAACCACTTGATTTGATGCTACGAGGACAGATCAAGGAAAGGTGACGAGTATGTTATCAGCCGATGCATCTTGTTGCAATTCCTAGATCGATATCGATAATCTAACATTGGGCACAAATAAATATATACCAGTATTTGCATCGGTTTAAACATTGTATTAGTACCAACTGGAACATGCATATAATAACTTACAAAAGTTTAGACCATTACTTAACATTTTCTCATAGGACTTTTGATTTCTTCAAAATAGATCTTTCAGCCATGGACGAGAAATTTTATAACTTGTAAGAGAAATAAAAAGAAAATCTTATACTAAATCGACTACGATCGAACAATTTTTTTTTATTGAAGAAAATGAGAAGTGTTTTTTTTTCATAGAATTAATTCGTGGCCCATTTCTTTGTTTAGTTTTTTGTATATAGTAAGGTCCAAAAACTAGCCCAAATATGTAGTTGACTGGATGATTATTCTCAAATAAAGTGTGAAAAAGAAAAATGGAAGTCACATGATTTGTCATAATAATCATGTGACTTACCCCTAATCCATATTTAATAATATAATTTTATTTTATTTATGAATATGCCTTTCTTTTGTTTTCCTAATAATTGAAGAAAAGAATCAATACCGCAGACCAATGTTCAAAGTTTTTTTTTAACAATATCTATATGAAGACTTGAGTCAAAAAATTAATTAATTAATTAATACTTAGCTAATTTAATTTAGTCTAATATTTTTTATTAATGTCTATGAGTCTATCTACCTTGCACATGACAACAATTATTTTTACCCAATAAGTTTCATCACCTCTTGTTATTTTTTCTCACATTCTTAAGTCTCTTCTACCCTTCTTTTGGTTAATTATTGTTAATGTTGATCACACTTTATATGAAATTTAAATTTCTAAATATTCAAGTCTTACGATTAGAAAAAAACTCTTATTTTTATCTATTAATAAGATAAGTATATATATACCTCTCTCTATATATATATATCATGCCCAATCCAATTTACTTGAGCTTTACACTTATATTGACCTCCAAACCTATAAATAAAAGGGAGGAGAATCTCATTTTATGAACAAGACAATTTATGAAAAATACAATGTGAGAATTGTTATAAATATATTATATTATGAATATCTCTTTTAAGCACTCTTATAGCTTTCTGAAGAAGCTTGTAAATCAAACAAACAACTTATAAGAGTTTATGGGGGCTTCGTAAGTTTTAATTATATCTTTATTGCCTTGTACAATATTAACTTACAATGCTATCCTTCTAAATAAATCTTGTTTTTGTGTAATAGTCCACAAAGTTCGATCGAAAAATGCATGCAAATAATATTACTTACAATGCTATCCTTCTAAATAAACCTTGCTTTTGTGTAATAGTCCATAAACTTTGATCGAAAAATACATGCAAATAATATCAAACTCAAGATGCTTTATTTGAAATATGTTCTCTTATTCAACCAAGTATCAACTCAACGACCATCGAAGATAATATCAAACTCAAGATGCCCCCATTTGGAAAATGTCTTATTCAACCAACTCAGTGACCACTGAATTGATTGGTGTCTTATATTTTTATTATTATATAATAACAAAGAATATATAATACTCATTGTCCCTTTTTTATAAGCCAAAGTGTGAATGAGTATAGGGGTTTTAGTTGACACTTAGACATAGCAAAACGTGTAAAGATTCCAATAGGGAGAGTTTTAGTTTACCAAGGCCACAAATACCCTTATTTTAGGGAAGTAGGTTCTTCTTTGCAGCGCCGTTTATCTTTATCTTTTTTGGACCTTATTGTCCAAAACCTTTTCTTTATGGACCAAGAATACAATATAGTAGAAAAAATAAATCATGATAATAATTATTTTTAAAAAAATAATACTACCTAAAAGTTATTATTTGTGAAATTTATCCTTTTCCCCTTTAGGCATACTGTTTGAAATATATCATTCGATTAATTCAAATTTTCATCGATATATCAGCTAAAGAGGTCAAGTTTATGTATGTTGAAAAGGGGTTTATTACAATGGGGAAATGAGCGGAGGTGGTCGAGGGGAGTGGCGAAAATATAATTTATACCTTTTGTGTGTAAAACTCGCATAATTAGATTTACTAAAGGAATCGAGCGTTATATATGATAAGATTATTAACAATCTCTGATAGTTATTAAATTATATAGTTTGAGGTTTAGACTTATACACGATCAAAATAATTATTTTGTACGTTTCAATTTATTATGTGAAAAAAAAATATACACTTTTTAATTCGAAAACACTTAATCCAATACTTCTCATTTTACACGAAATTTTTTATTAACTATATAATTATTACAAGCTCAAAAAACTTTTAGCATACAAAAGCTATGGAATAATTAAGTCCACAAACTTTTAAGTTTTATTTATTTATTTCTTAAATTGCCTATAAATTCAAATTATAACCCCCCCCCCCCCCCAACCCCAATTAAATAAGAAAAGACAAGTCAAATACTCATAGACAAGTTTCTAATATGAAATAAATAAACGAAAAAAGAAGAAGCATTTCATATATACTATACTTTTTAAAATAAAATATATAGTTCAACTCTAACCAATAAAATAACAAGAAAATTGCAAGGGGGATTTGGTATGTTGAAGCAATTAGTGGACATAAAATAAAATTGGTGAGATTGTTAAGCTCACGTGAAGTACCCTCAAAATCTGGAATTTTGTTTGCCAAAAGCTATCATTATTCCTACTAAATTCCACTTACAATTTTATATTTGTTCTCTTTCTATTTTTATATTTCACTAGTGATAAGTGATAACAACTCTATGGTCAGGGGATCTAGAAGGGGCGAGGATAAAAAGTTAGTATATTATATATATATATATATATGAGATATTTTTTAAAATTTTAGTTATATATATAGAGAGATTTTGAATCTGTTGAACATAAGATTAAAAGTTGACTTTGTTGTTTATAGGGTTCAAAATTCAGTTTGAGCTTCCAAATTTAAATTTTAAGTACTATATTTTTATTTCCTGAATCTCCTTATTGAAAATCTGATTTCGCCATTGTCTATGACCACCTTTTTAAATTAAAAAAAAACCCTAGGAAAAGTACTCAGGAAATCAATATTCTTTTTCAGGTGTGCATTTGATAAATTCACTTATGTATAATAGCGTAAAACACATTAAATAAATATGGTGCAATAAACTCAATTTATAAAATATTAAAAGATAATTGATCTCTAGCTTTTCTTATAAAATATCTCATGTTACATCAACTCGATCATTTTCATTCTACTTTTGTTTTTACTCTTCTCCATTTATTTTTTTCAAACTTTTTTTTTAATTTTCTACTTTTGATGTTCATTTTAGGAGGCTAATGGACCCTACATATATAGGTCCCACTCTTTAGATTTGATTTTCACTTTGGTCTACGTAATCACAATCAACATGTACGTGTGGGTGGATCTTATAAATTCTCTATGTCCTTTACCTAAATTTCATCTTTTTTTCGATAATCATTGTTAGCTAAATTTGAGGAAAGTATTACCAGTATTGATTGTTTTGCTCCGAGCGATAAAATTAACCTATAAAAATATGATATATTGAGTCCATTAATTATTAAATTAGTTTATTCCGATAGGTTCAGATTAGCTTATCTAAGTGTTAAGAACTTAAGATAGTTTGAACTAAATGTGTAATTCAAATTAATTTTATAAAAAAATATATTGACTTTTTTTTCCTTGATAAAGTTATATAGCCAAGATGGAGAAACTTTTTGTTAGTTTTGTTTGATAATAAATAAATTAGTAGAAATTAAGTAAAATAAATTGAAACGGATGGAACATTAAATTTTAATTTATGACTTTTGACTTATAAGTCATAAGTCAAAAGTCAATTCCAGTCGACTCTAAAAAGGAAAGTAAGCAAATTAATTAAAATAGAGGAAACATTAAATTATATATGGGGAGAAATGACAAGGGAAGGAAAAATAAGAAGCAAATCATTATCAGATGGAAAATGAAACTACCATTAATAAGATGAAAATGAAGATAGTCAATTAATTAAATTATTAAGGTTCCTTTATATTCACACATTTTTTGCTTAAAACCGAAATTAAACATAATTTTGCCAGTTTTTTTTAAAATAAATTAAAACTATAACCCAAATCAAACAAAAGAAATGTTGATTTTTTCTTTCAATATCATTTGGTTTTGATGTATGGTGAACACCAATATTGTACAATCCTTGGGAGCAACAAAATAAAATGGAATTAATTAATGGAGAATATAGTAAAAAAGAAAGATACAATAATTAGTGTCAAATAACATTATTAAATATTCCATTCTTGTGACTCCCATAATTTAGTTTTTTTCTAACTATATATACTAATAATTTAATTGATATGACACTGCAGACTTTTAACCATAAACAATAAATAAACAAATAGGATTCCCTAATGTTAATTAAACATAATTTTTGAAATAGTTATGGCAAGATTTTGTTTCCTAATACATAATTAAAACACAAATTACATTGGATCTTGAAGCAAATTTTGCTAATATCGATATATGCTCCAACGTTATGTGTGGTAAAATAAACTTAGGAATAGTACTTATTACCCCAATAACTTACAAACACATACATGATTTTACGCGCTAATTAAGGTTTAATAAATAATTTAAATACGAGTTAGGGTAAACAAATCTTAATTTTTAATTAATTATTAGTTGATGTAATAACTTGAGAAAATAATGTATGTTATCCAAAGATGTCACGCTTATATACGCATGATATTACATGTTTATGATTAGTTCTCATGTTCATTAAATTAAATTACGTAAACAATGGAAAAATATGAAGGAAAAAAAGTGATAATTTGTGAATTTATCCGAATGCGCTATGATAAAAATAATTTTTAGCCGTAATAAATATACACAACATTAGTTAATTGTTATCGAATCTAATGTCGCTATTGACTTTATAAACTTCCTTTAAACAAATTCGTAACTTATTTAAATTCAACTTAACCCGTCCATTGCACTCCTCGATCCGCTATTGAATATGTAGTACGTCATAGTTCAGAAGCATGCTGACCATTTCACTAACATGTAAACAAAATACATTATGATTAGAACATGGCATGGGTTCTTGAGTCCTAGTAATATTTTCCCACCCATTGCTTCAATTTTAAGATATTTAATCCAATAATGTTATTTTTTTACGTAAATAAAACAATAAAATTACAATGTTTTTTGTTTTTGCTCAGCAATGACATAAAGTTAATTAAATTGAAGATTTATTATAAAAATAAAATGACGAAATCAAATTTTTGAGATGACAAGAAATAATTGGGAACATGTGAAAAGCCAAGTATACACCATAATAGTGAGGGGATCGTGATAATATCAACTATCAAGCCTAGAATACCAATATAAATTATCGTGAGATGATCAAAATTTCTTCATTCTTTATTAGAAATTTTCGATTCAAAATTTGATTATAAAAAAATTTAAGTATGTTAAAAGCGTTACTTCAAAACATGCGTAAGACCCTATAACACACGAATACAAGTTAGTTCAACTTTAATATGAGCATCGAACTCACTACTTTATCATTTATAAATAAATAATGTAAAATATTACATACAAACACTTACTTGGTTTTGGAGCTAACTGCTCTCTCACTCTCTTGTATTTTACTATCAAACTCCAGCAGTTATGCCTCTTTCCCCTCTAAGCATGACTTTATTTATATGTTTACGTGAATTTAATAATTTTTGTATAGTATTTTAATAGCGATTATGAATTTAACTATTACTATTATCTATTAACTCACTATCATAAAATAAAGATAAGTTTTTGAGATAATTTTTTTCTTTCTTTTTTATTATTTAATATTTATAATATCACATCCTTATATACACTTTATAATTGTTGGACTATAATGATATTTTTTAAAATTAGATTACAATTACATAATTACCATTAAAAAAAACAATTTATCATCATATTTACTTCATTTATTATAATTTCCTTTTCAATTTCATAGTATCTAAACTCTTTGTCTAAATTCTAAATCCGCGGCTGAAAGTAAAGTTATATTAAACACAAATGTATACTTATATAAAAGGAAAGATTTTCATCCAAATGGTTAAACCATAGTTAAAATCAGACAAGTAAAACGTGACGGTGTAAACAGGACCAGAGTCAGCTTATGGTCAAGTAAAATGATTTTTATCTATATATACTACATATCAAACCCTTTTTGACTTATTCATGAAAATTCTGACTCAGCCGCTAAGCGCCGCTGAGTATCCTTTTCGACTTGTTCATGAAAAATTTGACTCCGCCACTGAACCCCGCTGAGTGCTAATATATCAAGGAGGGTGGTGGGAGTTGTAGGGATCCTAGGGGAAGATGGTGGAGGTGCATAAGAGAATTGCCAATCTCAATGTATTCCTTGCTTGGTTTATTTGTTAACCATTTTTTTTGCCTTTCTTTGTTTAATTAATCTTCTCTCTTTTCACCTTTAACATGTTATTTTAATGTTGTTGTTTTGCACTATCACCAATAGAAAAACTTCAAGTTTTTAAAACTGAGTTTGAGTAGAAACCAAGAAAATACAGAGAGAAAAAAAAACAGAGCAAAACCCAAGAAACAAAAAAGAAGGGATTTTTACTTAGTTTTTTGATATGCAATTGCAAACCCAAGAAGAAATTTTTGGAATTTGAGGCAAAGATGTCTTCTTCTTCTTCAAATCCCAACAAAAAATACCATTTTTTTCTTTTCTTGGTTACCCTTTTCTTCACTTCTTCTTCTTCTTCTTCTTCTTCTTCTTCTGCTGTTACTGATGTTGTTGCACCATTTTCTAATTGGGACATTCTTGATGATACCCCATGTAAATGGTCTTTCATAAAATGCAACTTTCAAGGTTTTATTACAGAAATCAATATTCAGTCTATTCATCTTGAACTTCCTTTACCTACAAATCTTTCTTCATATAAGTACCTGAAGAAGCTTGTTATTTCTGATGCTAACATCACTGGTACAATACCCTTTAACATTGGTGACTGTTCTTCACTTGTTACTATTGATTTGAGCTCAAATGGTCTTGTGGGTACCATTCCTTTAAGCATTGGAACCCTTGTAAACCTTCAAGATTTGATTTTGAACTCAAATCAGCTTACTGGGAGAATCCCAGTTGAGATTGGGAACTGTAGAAACTTGAAAAATCTTGTTCTTTTTGATAACAGGCTTAGTGGTGGTTTACCAAGTGAAATAGGGTTGTTGTCAAATCTTGAAGTGTTAAGAGCTGGTGGGAATAAAGATGTTACTGGTAAAATCCCAAATGAGTTTGGGGATTGTGGGAATTTGACTGTTTTAGGCTTAGCTGATACCAGAATATCTGGTTCTTTGCCTGTTTCTTTGGGTAAGCTTAAGAATCTTGAAACTTTGTCTATTTATACTACAATGTTGTCTGGTGAGATACCTTCTGATTTAGGCAACTGTACTGAGCTTGTGAACTTGTATTTGTATGAAAATAGTCTTTCTGGTTCAATCCCATCTGAGCTAGGGAACCTTAGAAAGTTAGAAAAGTTGCTTCTTTGGCAGAATAATCTTGTTGGTGTAATTCCAGAAGAGATTGGGAATTGTACTAAGCTGACTATGATTGATTTGTCTTTGAACTATTTGTCTGGGAGTATACCATTATCTTTTGGTGGTCTTGTTGTGTTACAAGAACTTATGCTTAGTAACAACAATGTTTCTGGTTCAATCCCTTCTGTTCTTTCACAATGTACAAGTCTTGTGCAGTTGCAGTTTGACACAAATCAGATATCAGGTTTGATTCCTTCTGAGTTGGGGAATTTGACTAGTCTTGTTGTGTTTTTTGCTTGGGATAATCAACTTGAAGGAAGTGTGCCTTTAACTTTGGGTAGTTGTAGTAACCTTCAGGCATTGGACTTGTCACATAACTCACTTACTGGTAGCATTCCTCCAGGCTTGTTTCAGTTGAAAAATCTTACTAAGCTACTGTTGATTTCTAACGATATTTCGGGTACTATACCTCGAGAAATTGGATATTGTAGCTCATTAGTGAGGCTAAGACTTGGAAACAACAGGATTGCTGGTGGAATTCCGAAAGAAATTGGAGGTCTTAAGAGCTTAAACTTTCTTGATTTGTCCGGAAATCGCCTTTCTGGACCAGTTCCTGATGAGATAAGTAGCTGTACTGAGCTGCAAATGGTAGACCTCAGCAGCAATACACTGGAAGGTCCCCTGCCTAACACTCTGTCTTCACTATCAGGGATTCAAGTCTTAGACGTTTCGAATAACCGGTTTGGAGGGCCTATACCGGCTAGTTTTGGGCGTCTTGTGTCATTGAACAAGCTGATTCTCAGTAAGAACTCGTTCTCAGGGTCGATACCTCCATCTATTGGCTTGTGTTCGAGTCTTCAATTGCTTGATCTTAGCAGCAATCAGCTCTCGGGCAGCATACCGATGCAGTTAGGAAAAATTGAGTCCCTTGAAATTACTCTCAACCTGAGTTTCAATGAACTAACAGGTCCAATTCCTGCTGAAATTTCTTCACTAAGCAAGCTGTCGATACTTGACCTTTCGCATAACAAGCTTGAAGGGAACCTGAATCCACTAGCGAGGCTCGATAATCTTGTCTCACTGAATGTCTCATACAACAACTTCACTGGTTATCTTCCGGACAATAAGCTCTTTCGACAGTTACCATCATCAGACCTAGATGGAAATGAAGGTCTATGTTCATTCGGAAGGCCTTCGTGTTTTCTCAGCAATATCGATGGAGTAGGAGTAGCTAAAAATGGAAATGATGAGGGAAGGTCAAAGAAGCTCAAATTAGCCATTGCATTGCTAGTCATCATGACAATAGCAATGGTGATCATGGGAACTATTGCTATCATACGAGCACGAAGGGCGATGAGAAGGGATGATGATTCAGAGATGGGAGATTCTTGGGCTTGGCAGTTTACTCCATTCCAGAAGCTCAATTTTTCAGTGGACGAAATACTCAGATGCCTTGTGGATACTAATGTCATTGGAAAAGGGTGCTCGGGGATGGTCTATCGTGCAGATATGAACAATGGTGATGTCATAGCAGTGAAGAAGCTTTGGCCAATAACCATGACTACAACTAATGGAGGCAATGATGAGAAGTGTGGGGTACGTGATTCGTTCTCTGCAGAAGTTAAGACGCTTGGTTCAATTCGACACAAGAACATTGTTCGATTCTTGGGGTGTTGTTGGAACAGAAGTACAAGATTGCTCATGTATGATTACATGCCTAATGGGAGCTTAGGAAGTCTTCTCCATGAGAGGAGCGGTAATCCTTTGGAGTGGGAATTGAGATACCAAATATTGCTTGGGGCAGCACAAGGACTCGCCTACTTGCACCATGACTGTGCCCCTCCAATTGTTCACAGAGACATCAAGGCCAACAACATTCTCATTGGTCTTGAGTTTGAGCCTTACATTGCAGACTTTGGCCTCGCAAAACTAGTCGATGATGGTGATTTTGGTCGTTCCTCCAATACAGTTGCTGGTTCTTATGGCTACATTGCTCCAGGTAAACATGTTTTTTTATTTCATGTCAAGTTACAATTCGTCATCATTTTCTAATTCCTAGCATATTATTCCGAGTATACGTTTTGCTTAGTTATAGTATAAGCATTGATTGCACATTGCAACAACAACAATATACACCCAGCGTAGTCCCACGCAATGCAGTCTAGGAAGGGTAGAGTGTACGCAAACCTTATGCCTACCTCAGAGGTAGAAAGGTTGTTTCCAATAGACTCGCTTCATGGAAAAACAAAAACAAGGCAATCTAGAAAAAGAAGTAACAGATGCGACAACGATTACACATTGCATTTATCACAATTTTTTCAAAGAATATCAGTAGTTCTTGATGATCACTGATCCAAGTGCTCCAATGTTGTTCATTTTTCATTACAGAATATGGCTATATGATGAAGATAACTGCAAAGAGCGATGTCTACAGCTACGGAGTGGTTGTATTAGAAGTCTTGACAGGTAAGCAGCCAATCGATCCAACAATTCCCGAAGGAGTGCATCTAGTTGATTGGGTAAGACGGAAAAGAGGAGGAATTGAAGTCCTCGATCCAAGTCTACACTCGAGACCAGAATCAGAAATCGAGGAAATGTTACAAGCATTAGGCGTAGCCCTGTTATGTGTTAACTCCACTCCTGATGAAAGGCCTACAATGAAAGATGTAGCCGCAATGCTAAAGGAAATCAAACATGAAAGGGAAGAATACGCAAAAGTCGATGTTTTACTCAAAGGCTCTCCAACAACAACTACTGATCATAATCAAGTAAACAACAACTCATCAAAGGGTGTTTTAGCAACATCTTCATCAGGACAGAAAGCAAGAAGTATGTATACAATGAGCAATAACACAAGCTTCTCTGCTTCATCATTGCTTTATTCATCATCATCATCAAATGCCAAAAGTGGTGTTTAAGTGATTCAACAAAATTTATTACATTTGCATTGAATTGAAGTTTGTCATATTAGTTACTATTAGTTTTAAGTTTCAATAATCCTATGTTTGTTTGTTTGGAATTTTCTGTAAAGAGAATTAGAAAGGTAGATATGTGCGACAAGTTGAAACAAAACAAGCCAACTTATGCTAATTTGGCTTTTTGAGCATTTTAAGCTTTGTAGCTACTAAAGTCAACTTTATTCCTCCTGGTTTTAAGGTTCATTTTTTAAGCTTTCAAACAAATATTTGGGACCTACATAAAAATGAGTATATAACAAAACAAAGTGCATGAAACACTAGTGATTATTGTACATCTTTTGTTCTTGATATAGGTATTTGAATAATGATACTCTAAGACCTTATAAATAGGGCAGAGGCTACGTACATCCATCCTTTTCTGACTTCACGGATCACCAGATTTGTTACTGTTGTTGTATATTATAAGGGGTTCATTTGGTACGTGGAATAAGGTAGGATATGCCAAGATTAAGTTTGGAATTAAATTTATATTGAATGTCTCACCTTATCTCATTCCAACTTTCAAGTGGGATAAATTAGTCCAAAAATTATAATTTCAAAACTATAATCCTGAAATAATTTAGTTTGCAAATCAAAGGACCCCTAAGACTACTTTGCTTTTTTCTTTGCTACTCCCAAATTCCTCTTTTTCTTGAAAAATTGACTAATAATTTATAATAAACTCCTAAAGAATTATGAACAAACTTTATCAACTTTGTGGATTTGTAGTGGGAAAGAAAATTTGGGACAGACTTTTAGGGGCAAAGCATTCCCCCACAAGCCTTTTTTTAAGGGTGGGTTTGGTATGTTGGAAAATATTTTCAAGAGAAAAACATTTTCCACTAAAAGGGGTTGCAATTATACTAACTTTTAATTTGTATCAATATAAATGATTTTTCTTATATTATATTATCTTGGTATTTAATTCAATCTTTAATACTCAATTTTTTTAGCAATACACTATGTAGTTTGCTATTTGTAATAGTATTGTTCATCATAATTATGTATATTTTTTTGAAAAGTAATTCACTCATCAACCAAAATTGAAACTATTTTTCATGAAAAATGTCTTGTGATCGTATTCTAATATAAATATTTTTCAAACAATAACACATGTCCTAATTTAATGATTTTCAAAAGATAACACATCGGCATACTGAATAATTGTCATGGTTTCAAATTTTACTAGATGTGGTGCAACAGAGTTGTTATTCTCTTAACAGATATTTCAGTTTTGAGCCTGAATATAGAAAAGTGCAACAGAGTTCTTTTTATGAATGAATTTTATGTTGGACAAATTCAAATTAGTACGACTTCAATACGAGTAATTTAAATTTTATTTTGTACTACTTGGGGGAAAAGTATCCTCCATTTATCTGAAATAATACTCCCTCCGTCCCTTTTTAGTTGTCCACTTTAGAAATGGCACATAGATTAAGGCAACAATGATTAGCACAGTGAAGTTACAATTTTACCCTTATGACAACTTTTCACTTCAAAATTACAACCACTTATTTGAATTAAAGTGAAATAAATTGGAGGGAAACAACATACACTTTTACAATTTTCAAGAAGTGTAAATAAGGGTATAATAGGAAAAAATTTGTTGTCTTTTCTTGATTTGTCAAAATGGACAACTAAATAGGGACAACTAAAAAAGGAAATATGGACAAGTAAATAGGGACGGAGGGAGTAATATGGGACTAAGCTTTATTGTTATGAAAAAATGATTCCCTTACCTAATTTGGACAATAATGTGGTCAAATATGAGTACTGAAACCCAAAGCAATCAATCATGAAAAATTCTCAATACTGAAAAAGTGTAACAAAAGCTAATTAATGCCTTAACTTTTAATGAGTTTTCCAAAGTTGAAAGAGGCATGCATACATATGACTGATTTGACATATGTAGTTAGTACTTAGTAATGTAGGAATCAAGTACTATTAGCCTCTTTGCCAAATTGTCATGCATGTGTGCCTAAACAATGTAAGCCCTCCTTTAGCTCTCACCTTTTTTTTTAATAACAACGTAGTGAAACAATATGAAAGTAGCAATGTCTAGTTTGTCAGATGAAAAAAAAGATTTCTTATGATTATTTATAAATTGAATAGGATGTAATGAAACAATATGAAAATAGCAATTCCTAATTTGTCAGATAAAAAAGATGATCTTATGATCATTTATAAATTAAATGGTATGTAATCTTAGTTTGTCAGATAAAAATGATATTTTATCAATCATTTACAAATTGAATGATATGTAATGAAATTATATGAAAGTAGCAATCACTAAATTACCAGATAAAAAAAATGATCTCTTATGATCATTTGTGAATTGAATGATATTGTAATAAAAAAAATATGAAAATAGCAATTCCTAGTTTGTCACATAAAAAATGATCTCCCATTTACAAAATGATGTATAATGAAACAATATGAAGTAACAATTCTGTGTTTGCCAGATAAAAAAATTGCCACCATTTACAAATTGAATAAAAAAAATAATATGATTATATCTCTTATATATAAAAATAATTACCTTTCATTATAAAAATAAAAATCTCTTATAAAAATAGACGGAACAATACACTTTCTTAGTTGCAGTGACTAATGTCATGACCCGTCACTTTGACATTCAAATAAGAGATAAATATAAGGGGGGAGAAACTATCCAAGTCTGTGACACTAGGCCCTTAGTTACAGCAAGAATCCTTTTGTATCTTTACAAAGCAAAAAATAAAGTAATATTTGGGGTGGAGCAAGATAGGGTTGAGGGGTTCATTCGAATTTCGTTCGATGGAAAATTATATTGTTTATATATAGTAGATATTGAACCCTATTAGACTTTTTCGTGTGTTCGAGTTTTTATATTTTGAAACTCTGTAATGGAAATTCTGCTTCTGCCACAGATAACGATGTATCATTCTATACTAAAAGACGCCTAAAACCAATGGACCTGAAGAAAATATACTAACGCGATTAAAACTTAACCCCAATTAATAGACATTATATATATAAATCTTTCGAGATAAATTTCTTTTATGTGATTTTAGGCCGTCTATCATATTTTCTCTTTCGTACTAACACCTTTTTCCAAAGGGTGGCCAAGTTATTGAGCCTGAGGCTAAACCACAAAGAGACCCAAGAACTAAACAAACCCAATAGTAGATTTGCTTTAGGTTGAGTACAATCCAAGTAATTGTCATCTGCAGTTTTTGGGAAATTCAAGGAAAAAGGAATTATATCGTTCAAATTCAATAAACAAAAAAAAAATACTTATTGTGAGTAAAGTAAAATAAAAACAAATCTCCATTTTTATAATTACAGGTTGTTTATAAAGTACTTAAGAGTTAGAAATTAATGATAATGGTACTATATATATATATATATAGATTATAAAATACTGAGTTTTAATTTCAGTTAAAATGGTACTTCAAAGTCTAACCCTTGGATTAACGTGATCATTTAGAATATTATTTTTTTTTAAATTATTATTTGTTATAATTTATATTATATAGTTTATTAGATAAGTTCGCAATTGAATAAGCTTGAAACTGGATAAGCTTGCAATTAAACAGATAGCTTAAAGACAACATATAATAACTTTTAATATATTTAAAAGTCAAATATTAAATCCAATAAAACCATAAAATTTAATTTTAAGGATCACAACAACAGAATTGGCCAAAAGGTGGAACACATTGGCCAGACTTAAATCCAATTCTTTTGCAAAATTCATTACAATCTGGATAGTTCTCAGACTTTCCTTGGCACACTGGTGATTTTTCTTCACCAACACTTCCTCTTGCCACCATCACTTTGACAAACAAACAAACAAAAAAATGAAATGAGAAACATATATAAGTGCAATAAATGTTGAAATTAACGAGTCGTGGCTGAATCAGAATTTTCAGTAAAAAGAAATAAACACAGAAAGAAGATTGACAAGTGGATTGATCAACTTTCACTGTAGAATTTAATTTTCCAGCAAAGAGGGTTCAAATGAACCTCTACTGTCCCCTATAGTTGTATTCCTAGACACAAATATTTAATTTACAATATAAAAAAATAAATACATGAATAGATGAGAAGATTCAATGTGGTAGAACCCTCACTACAACATTTTAGGCCTTTAGCCACCCCTGTAAAGTGTGGCCTAAACTATCAAAAAATGTGTTCTTTGATCAAAGGCTACACTTTTGGACTTTAGGCAACGCTTTCGAGGGGGTGGCCTAAAGAGGCGTAACCTTTGACTTTAGGCTATACTTTTCAAGTGTTGTCATATCAGCTACACTTAAAAAGCGTGGCCAATAAGGTACAAATGTCACACTTTGTAGCATCTCATTAGCAACACTTTTATTTGATGAAACTACAGTTCTAAGCGTGACCTTCGCTTATTTATAGGTCACACTTTAAAAGCGTAGCCTTTTATACCTCCTCTACAACAACACTTATAATTGCCGTCCCTATAGCCACACTTCCAAAATGTGACAATATTGTACAGATTTATTATAGCCACCATTTCTAATTGAAAAATAATAATTTAATTTTAATATATTATTTAATCACATAAATATATATATAAATGATCCAAAGCACCAAATTAGATAACAAATAATTCAAATGTATATTTTTGCAATAGAAAGCAATATTTGAAAGATTTCTATTAGCAATAAATATCCAAATATCAAATGTATTCAATCATATATATTACAGTAGTTGAAAAACTATTTATCGTTCCCTTCGATAAATTGAGTTGATTAGTGTCCACCATTCAAACTTGATCGCCTTCATTTCCCTACACATTCAAAATGAAATTAACACACTAGCCATGGTTAATTATCCTATGAGAGCTTTGGAAGAGGAGGAACAACATGAATCATGATGGAAGAATCAATTATGATAGAGTAGTACATCAAGTAAATACCAACATATTTCAGTTGGTTAAAACCAAGTATCCTAACAGAATGCAAAATATCTCATTATAGTAGCTGCGAGAATCATCATTAAAGAAATATTGATGGCACTAATTAAGGAAACCCTGGTAAGAGTTAATATGAAATGTGTTAAAGACATAATGGAGGAAATATTTTCTCAAGTTCAGCCTTGAGGTTATCCCAGACACAACAAACATTGAGGTAGAGACAACTGCAATTAGAAAAGCTATAGACTTCTGTGTTTTAGAATACTAAATGCATAATTGAGAATGACTCTCTTTTGATGAAAAATGTAGGAGAATATATGATGGTATAACAATTTCTATAAAAGAATCAACATACTCATTGACTCTTATAGAAGACATTGCACTTCTTTAGAATCGTTGTAATTTGTAGTTTTGTACACATCTAGATGAGGAAGTTTCATTTGATGACCAAGCATAAAACTAGAAACAAACTAAACACAATCGTTGTGGCTAATCCCCTACACATTCAAGTCTGTAACACTTCCAACTCTAATTATTGGAAGATCTTACCACCTAAAAATAAATATTCTGTTATGATGGAAGTATAACTCTCAGCATTAAGAAAACAGAACGACTGCCGCAAATGGAAACTACGGCATCAAACCTCAGCCATTACAAATAACACTGAAAGAACCCAACAATTAAAACAAATAAATCAGAGTAAAGGCTGAATAACCAAAGGAGATTTTTTAAAGAGCTGCAAGAATCTTCCTTATTAAAAAATAAACAAAATCATAAGTTTTTTCGGCTACACCTGAATGGAAAAAATAACCAAAAACTGATACATACCTCGTATACTTTCCTCCGATCATGAAGAGGGTATTGTGGTTCCAATTCATTCACAAGGAAAGGCCTGAGAAAGAGGAGATAATATAGCATCATAAGTTGTGCATTGTAATGGCAAAATTTATGTAATTATGTTAGATATTTCGTTATGACATTTACAGGGAAGAACAAAAGAATTTTGTCCAAAAATAAGTTTTTGTTAAGATGCCAAACTTCATCATTGCAACAGATATTTATCCTTGGAGCTTCACAACTCTAACAGTATCAGATCTTCTTGGTCTTGCGACCTTGTCTAGACAAAAGAAATATGACCAGCCAGTTCTTTCACTATTACAAATACCAAAATTTTACCTGAGGAGGAAAGATAGCCAAACAGATCAACGATAATTCCCGAAAAACCGAGGACAGACTGGCGCATCATCTCGGTGGGAAAGGAACGGACATAAGAGGAACAAAAAAGAGCAACACAAATAAAAGGAAAAGGCTCACGCCTTTTATTTTCATTTTTTTAAATTTTTTGATGAAGTGTGTCCTGAATTATGTGCTATCCTTGGAGCTCCTAATGAATGCTCAGATCTGCCAGCAAATCATTTATAGATTGCCAGAGGAATCAATCACAAACATCATATTTTACACTGAAGTCTGAAGCATAGTATATGTGCTATCAAATTTTAGACCCCAATAGATTAAAAAGAGAAGGAGATTGACAATCAATTTATGACATCAAAACCTTAAGCTTGTTGTTTATACATGTTCAGACAGACAAGTCTTGTGATTTTATATGGCTATATACAGAGGCTGGACTTCTAATAATCAGAGAAAAATCCATAACACCTATATTGCAAGCATGCTAATGAAAATCTATGCTTGTCAAAATAGATATTCAGAGAAAACAAAATGCCACAAAAGTCAAAGCGAGCATGCCTAGACATTAAAACAACATGGTGCAAAGAATGAATGAAAGTTACTTTCTTAATGAAGCATATGCTTCTGCATTCTTCAAAGGATATCCACTGGAGTAGAAGGCAATCAAGCAGTCGCATAACGGCCAGCTGCCACCATGACATAGTACACTAATAAATTAACATGACACATAGTATATAGTACTCTCTCCGTTTCATAAAGAATGACCTGGTTTGACTTGGCACGAAGTTTAAGTAAATAAAGAAGACTTTTGAATCTTGTGGTCCTAGATTAAAGTTATGTCAAATGTACAAAATTGCCCTTAATCTTGTGGTCTTAAACATGCCACGTGGAAAGCAAGAAGTAAAATGTTACCAAAAAAGGAAAGTGGCCATTCTTTTTGAAACTGACTAAAAAGGAAAGGAGGTCATTCTTTGTGAAACGGAGGGAGTATATAGTATAGCTTATGACAGACACGATTTTTCATGGAAATGATGCATAACAGATCATAAAATACAAAGTAGCAATGGATGTACAACTCAATTAGATCCTCAAGAATAGTTTTGTCCCCAAAGTACACAACCTACAAGTAAAGATCATATACTCTTAATCACAAATAAGAAAATACACATTGCAAAATAAGTATAAAAGATGAATACCTCAAATTCCCCAAAGCACTGCAATCATTCAAGAACTGAAAATATTTAAATTTCATCAAACAAAGGGAAAACGAATCAGTGTGGGGGTCCCTAATATCTGTCTGCTGGAAAGCTAATAACTAGTAGACTGGTAATGGTGCATGCTCTCAATTGCAACCAAAACATAGAACAAAACCTCGGAGCCGCATTTCACCTTCTTTTCCATTACACAAACCAGGTGCAACACATATAAAAAAACAAAAATACATTTGCAGATTATCTAGAAAATCTGATTATAGAGAAATCATGCAGATTCAAATTCAGATCTTTCTGTGAATTACCTAAGCAAGGTAAAATATTGCTTAATCCAGGCAACGTACAAGCTCATAATATCGGGTTCAATCTCAAAAAGATTTTAACTCGATGACAACAAATGAAGAAGCACTACTCCAACACAAGAATTTTAACAATGTTAGAAATGTGGAAAGGTGTCAGCACCGAATATAACATATATAAATATACCTAGATTTAAAAGAGGAAATTATATGTGTTCAACTCAAAGTGTCTGATGTTATATTTAATAGGTGTCAAAATAAGGGCGAACAACATTCTTGCACCCTCTTTCACATTCAAAAGTTCAAGATTTAAGTTTCGTGTGAATGTAAAATATAAAATACCTTCTCAAGAACAAAAGCTTGAGTTGAATCGGAAGAATTTGTAAAATTTCACCCTCTTATAGCCCGTACAATGCTATGCTAAAGGGACTAGGATGGTTTTACTCTAATAACATCAGAAAGGTTGAAGTCGGGACTGATTCTTTGCTACTTGTCCAATGGATTACTAATACTTCTAAACCTCCCTGGACCATTTAAAATGATATCCAACATATTAAGAGGGGGATACAAAATTTTGAAGTTACTACCATTCAACATACTTATATAGAAGGTAATCATGTCGTTGATAGATTAGCAAACTATGGAGTGGAATGCACATGCACAGAATGGCTCTCTACACCTCAACAATTACCTATCGAGGCAAGGGGAGAATATAATATGGACAAACTTGAATTCCCGTGCTTCAGAAGAAAACAGAACTACAAGACCATATCTCTGGAAAGGAACTTGGAAAGTGTTTATACTGATAAATTATGCAGTTATACTTGAATGTATTAGAAAAGTCACATTCTTGAGATGTTTACAGAAGTAATCAACTTGCTATAGGTAATATGGAGTGTGTTTACTACAAACTAATTCTATTTCACTACATGTCATTGCTGCATGTATGAAGTTACTAACTTAAACATCAACCATCTTACTCCTGCAAGCTCGGACAAAATTGTCTGCTTCTAATACTAATAAAGACTGTTACAAAAGTTCATAGAATGATGATAAAGCTAGATTTATGGAAGTATATTTTTCTTGTCTTCACTGAAAGGAGAAGTGAGAACTTTGGCTAACTTATCACATACGATAGCCTTCACTGACTTGTGCTCTTTAAGAAACACATACCCAATTTTTTAGACTTGAGTGCTCTTTAGACTTCTATTTTTTCAATTGAACCTTTTTATACTAGCTTTATAATATGAAGGACCTATTCATTTCTGCAATTTACTATGGCTTCTCAATGCATCATTTAGTCATCATTATGTGCTTATGAACTTCTCCTAGCTGTCTATTAATGTTGATCTGCTTTCATCTCATCATCACATGGAAAATGCTTACCCGGGCTCCAATATTGCTGATGGTAACCTTGATAAATGGTGAGGCAAAATGTGTGGAAGCACAATTTGATAAAGACACAATAAGAAAAGCAATATAAGTGTTAAGAAATATATTTGGGTGTGACATTTCTGATGCCACAAACAAATTAGTCCCAAAATTTGGATTCTGCTAAGTTTGACTGTCCAACTTCTTATGTGTAATATTGGATTGAGATGAGCAACATAGAGAGTGATTCATATAGCTGAACCAAATTTATTGATAGGCAACTATACCACCATGTGTTTTCTTAAGTTTTATGAACTGTCTACACTTACAGTGGTTTGTCCAAACAGATTGCGGAGGTCAAAACCCCCGCAAAATGACCACCGCAAAGTGGTTACAGCGGTTCTCCCAAAACCCCTACAATCAATTTGCGACAGACTATAGAATAGCGTTTTCTTAAACCGCCGAGACAATAGATTTCGGGGTTTACAACCCCCAAAACTTCTAATTTTAACCCCTGCAATTTAACAACTCTTTTGTAGTGTCATTAAACTATATTTTTTTCATGCTGATCAAAGCTCAATGTGCATTTAAGTGGATTAGATTATTATGAAAATGGTAAGGACATGAGTGTTATCAAGCAGATTTTTCTTCAAAATCATTATTGTGTTGACAAGCACATTTGAGAAATAATCATTTACTTTTAAAAAAAAAAAGGGGGTGGGGGGGGGGGGGGATAAGTACTACCTTCAGAACATAGATACGAAAATATTCAGGTAAAAGTAAAACCAAAACTGAAGCAGCACAATATCTTGTAGTTTAGTGCAACTAAATAGACTTCCCTCTTAATTGAAAATAGACAATTTCTAAGACATTTACACGCTTTCAACTAAATATTTCAATCTTAGCTTACTGCTGATGTCCATGTTATCTCACAGTAAAAAACATTTACTCATACATCGGCACAGATAATCTAAAAAACAAACAAAATATAGCACATATATTTCAAAACTCCATCTACAACACCACTCCAGAACATCTGAACTATTTAAATGAACACACAGTTTAAATGAGAAGGTTATTTCGAACTAAAATTGCATCTAACCTTCAAAACGTACAAAATAAAAACATACTAATATAGATTGTGATTTTGGAATATACCAACAATTGGGTGAGACTGATGAACGAGAAGAAGGCTGGTATATATAAGTTGAGTTCCTTAATCTATCTCCATCACCACAAATCGTATACACTCCCGTAGATTCCCCAATTTATCCAAACGATGCCGGAATTCATTGAACTATTTCTCCAGTTTTCAGACGAAGACAAAGAAAGATTAGGAAAATCACCACATGTCATCAAAGTAGAGAGACAATGACTTTACCGATTGAAGAACTCGATAAGGTTACAATGGAGAAATATTGGGCGGAAACGAGGAGGAGAGGGAACTAGGGTTTAGGGTTTAATTTCTTCTTTGGAGAAGAACTTTATTTTAGAGTTATTAATTAAAAAGGCTTCCTAACTTAACAACCGTTGAACCATCCACCAATGTTAATTTAATTTAGCACTAATCTAGAATTAACAATGAGGACCAAATTTTGCCCACCTACTTATTAATGGATCGTATGTAGCAACTTCATTCTCACGCAGATATATTTCTGCTACTATTAATATAAATTGATTCACTTTGTTAATTTAATATATTACTTTGTTATTTTTATTATTGAATTTTATTTATTATTATAAATAATAATTAAATTGATATAAAGGGTTATCAATGATTATCTTTCATATTTTGTCCAATTAGAAATTAGTGAGATCTGATAAGAAATAAATAAATTGGAGGGAGAGTTAAATATTTTGGAGGGAATGCAATATTTTAGTGAAACTTTTAGGAAAACTATATGGCCACAGTTTAAAGTGTTGTTTTGACTATTATAAAAATAGTACACTTTAAGGGGGTCGTTTGGTAGAGTATGTAAGAATAATGCTGAATATGATGTATTAGTAATGCATGCATTAGTAATACTTGCATTATTTCTTATACATTGTTTGGTTTGATGTATTGGAAATAGCAAGTCTTGTATAAAGACTATTAAAAAAATATTTGTTTACAAAAATACCCCCACATTCTTTTACAAAAATAATAGAGTAATAATTATTATTATTATAATTATAATTATTATTAATATTATTATTATTAGAGGGTAGTTTTGTCATTAGTTAATCTAATGCATGCATTAAAACCATTGCATTGCTAATACCTAGAAATCCATGGTATTAGCAATACACACCTTAATACACAATAGAGTGTATAACTAATACTAATGCATAGGTTGAAAAAGAGTACCAAACAAGATACTAGTAATACACAATGCTAATGCATGCGTTATTTTTCCTAATACACTCTACCAAACGACCCCTAAAAGTGTAGTCATATATGTAAATAAGCGTTGTCAATTATATCATGATGTGGCAACGCTTATAAAGTGTAGCATATATCACTAAAGAGCACACTTTACAAGTGTTGTCAACATTAGTGTGGCCAAAATCTAAAAACTAAGGCTACACTTTAAAAGTGCACCCAAATATATTTTAGACTACACTTTACAAGCGTTGTCCAGAATTAATGTGGCCTTAGGCCTAAAATGTTGCAGTGCCTCATTCCACCTCCCTAGCTCCGCCCTTGAAAACAAGTAATTTGATCTACGAATATTCGATGTAAAAATTCTTCTTCTAAAATAATTTTTTGTATTTTTTTATATTAACGCCTGCATCGCATAAGCTTAGCCAACATAAAAAGGTATGACCAAATTCAAAACGAGCACGATCGTGAATAGATTTTTGTGAATGATAATCAAATGAGTAGACACAAAAATCATATAAATTACATTTACATATATACTTACCAACTGTGAGAAACAAGAGAATGAGAAGAGCACTCCTTAAGATTTTTTCAGCCATGATAGAAAAAAGACTGATTTTGATTTCTATAATTTAGGGTTTATAAATGACTTTAGAGTGGTACCATAGTATATATAGGTGGTAACATATATATATTGAGTTTAATTTTTTCGTTTAATTAATATTTTATGTGTTTTGGTCAAATTAATACTTAATGTGTGACTGTTAACTTGGTCAATTTTTAAATAAAATTAATACTTTATGTTTATGTGTAACTGTTCAATTAACCTGGTGATCCTTAAAATATTACTTTTAACAAAGATTATCCTTCAAATCTTTTTAATTTGAGCAACTTTAATTGGTTTGTCACCTCACGTGTTAGATTAACGTAATTCCTAAGAATATTACTTTTAAGAAAAATTATCCTTCAAATGTTCCTAATTTAAGCCTTTTTAACGATTTATCACCTCGAGAGTCATTAAATTAATCTGACCATTTTTAAAAGGGAAAATTGTATAAAATAACAAACTATTAATTCAAATTAAATGCTATAACCAATTTGATTTGATTGTAACCCGTAACAAATAGTTTTCATTCGCCTCTCTCCCCAGATTTCTCGCTCTCCAGTCTCTCACTCACCTCTCTCACTTTATACAAACACAAATTTATAAAATGTGTTTGTGTATGTATAAAGACTTAAAAGAGAGAGAAAATTGTATATACAAATACAAATACATATGTTTTCGTCCTATACACTTATAATTATACAAATACAGATCTTCCCTTGTCAGTTCTATTTTGTCTTTCTCTCTTTCTCGCTTTATACAAACACAAATTATACAAATTACAATGTATAATTTGTGTTGTATAAGTGAGAGAGAGAGATTTTGATATACAAATGTTTTATTTCGATTCAATTGTATACAAATTTAAATTTTATGCAGATATACAAACACAATCATTGATACATATACATAGTAGTTACATATATACAATTATCTAACCGATATACATATACAATTGCTGCGCTTTTATACAAACGAGAGGCATGCTAGCAATTTATACAATCTAATGCTCCATAACAAACATAAAATTTGCTATGGAGCGCAATTATGCAAACTATAGTTATAGCATACAAAGTGTGAATGCATTTCTTTTTGTTTATTCGGCGAAACTGTTAAATTGGACCGTTTGATCCTTCTTAAAACAATACTATAAATTAAATTAAAAAAAAGAACCATTTGATCCTTATCGCTATCACGTGAACATAAAAAAAAAGAAAAAAAAAGAGAAAGCTCTTTCAATAATGCAGGTATGTAAATTGAACCCTCTGGCCCTTTCAAAAGCTATTTCAAAATCTCTCAATTTAAAAAAAAAAAAAAAAAGACTTCAATGACTTCTTTCCTTTTTTTTATAACATTTTAATTTCAATTTTTCAGTTGACATATTTAAGGCTACAAGATTAAAAAACAATTTTATACATTTGAGATAACTTTAATTTTAAATAACAAAATTCAAAAATTTTATTTATTTTTTTAAATTTCATGTCAAATCAAACCTCTGGCCAGAGGGTTCAATTTACATACTCAATCTTTTTGAAACGGAGTAAGTATGTAAATCGAACCCTCTGACCCCTTATAAAACTCTCTGGCCCTTTCCAAAGCTATTTCAAAAGTCAAAAAGTCAAATGCAAGTATCTATAAATATGGATTCTGTGTATTCATTAAGGTGCAATAGAGATGGGGGAGCAGGATGAAGAAGTTGGAAGGGAGTTGGAAATTATTAGCACTACTAATGATGCCTTTCCGTTGATAAGCTCACCTGTTTCAAATAACTGGCAATTTCAGCGGAAGATACAGGAAATGGATAAGAAATTGAAAAAGAAGTGGGGAATTGTTGGATCAATTAGTTTAGACGACCTTAAACAGCATTTTGGCAAGAAGCGTGAAGACGCTGCAGAAAGCCTTGATGGTAAGCTTCTGTTACGGTTTTGCCCTAACCTTATTTAAATTTTATTTTTTTTAAAAGAAAAAATAAAATATTATCATAAATGTTTTTACTTTTTTGGAAAGGAAAATATAATATTCTTTCATATTTTATTTATTTATTTTTTAGAGAAATTTTTTTGAAAATCTATAAATTAAAGATCCCTATTCTCATAGCATAACACAATAAAATCATCCACAATGTAGTTATTTAAGAGTTTAGTTTATGAGAGATTTTCTCCCAATATATTTATGTTTTTCCAATATTAGTTTTCAATACATAGGTCGTTTGACCGAATCATATCAATAATATATCTTTAATATACTTTTATTTATCGTGCTTCCGCATGACACCTAATTACCTTCATAACCCAACAACTTCCTCTTGGATTTTCAGAATAAGCCTATTTCTGTTCTTGTTAGGAACTCTGTCTCTGAAGATATATCCGTAATATGTGGTCATCTTACTATGTAATCTTATTTTTACAGTGAGTGTCTCCACATTTAAGCGAATTTGTAGAGAAAACGGAATCCGCCGATGGCCATCTAAAAAAATAAAGAGAGACAGGGTTTTACTCTCTAATATAAGCAGCAGTGAAACTGTCCCAGTAGCTGATGGCCCACGGATATCAATCTCCACTGCTCCAACTGCATTTGCATCTACCGTCAATTCCAATCAGCAGAAATCATGGAGTTCTAATCTATCAGTAGATAAAGAAATTGGAACATCATCAAATGATCATGTGCTGAGAAACGGTGACGAAGAAAACATTATGATTCAAGAAGGGGACTCAGCCAATAGAGAAGTCTTGTACAAACCACAGGAACTCGAGCGTGCCTGTGATGGGACTAGTCATTTGGAGAAACAGTACTTGGGAAAGGAAAGACTCAGTTGTAATACTGAAAAGGAGGTCATTGTCTCCGTGGAAGGCTCATCATCTTACGATTTTAGAAATGTTTCGGAGCCAAATCAGGTAATCTTACAGAGTATGATATTTAAGTTTAGATGATAATGTTTCATGTTGACTTAGTTTTCCTTTTATCTTCGTCCTACTACTTCTTGCAATTACCGTAATCAATGGAAAGGGAAACAAGCATCTCCATATATATCCAAGAAATTGTCTTTCTATCTTCACATCATGATCCTTCTCAAGTATAATTAAAAATTACCAATCAAGAAATCGTCCATTTTAGACCGTCTCAATTGATAGCTTATCCATGGCTACAAGCAAGTTGTTTTGGGAGGTTTACACTTTATATTTACGTAAATTGGAGAGTAACATGCTATGTTTTGTTCAACTACAGAAATGGAGATTACTTATTCTTTCATCTGTTTAATATCATCAGGGTCATCTAGCTGTTTTTTCTTGTGAAGTTGATAAAGATCAAATGATCTCCACGGATCACTTGGAGTTTGGATGTACACTTGAATCAATATTTGAACCTGCACTACTACAAAATGATACAAGGAGGGTGAAGTTGTTTTTCGACGAGTTGATTAGGGAGCCTCTATGGGATCTCGCTGACCCAGACACTGTAGCAGCCATGGAAAAAGTTTTGACCATACTTGCTGACAACCACTCATTGTTTTTCAACCCCCCTCTCTCATATCTCGCTCGCCTCTATCCTCTTCTTCAAGTATCGATTGCATCTCTCTTCCCCCAAACATGTAGCTATAATTCGTAATTAAGCAAACTATAGCTATAAATTTCTAATTAAGCCCAAACTATCATCATTTTTGAAAATTTCCCATCTAAATCCCATCCTATTTAGAGACAAATTAAATTGAGCTCAAGTGCTCAACAGACTAATGAATGGATCTGAAGCAATGTTAATGGCTTGACGGGCTGAAACATATACAAACTTTATAACAGGTGAAGTCGTCCATAAAATTATATTATTAACTCTACAAAAACTTTCATATGAATATGATGTATACATTCTCTAACACATGAAGTGACAAATCGTTAAAAGTGCTTAAATTAGAAATATTTAAAGGATAATTTTTGTTAAAAGTAATATTTTAAGGATGATCAAATTGATCTAACGTGAGAGGTGACAAGCCGTTAAAAGTGCTTAAATTAGGAATATTTTAAGGATTGAATTTTTTAATAGTAATAATTTAAGAGTGATCATATTAATCTAACACGTCATGAGGTGACAAATCATAAAAAGTGCTTGAATTAGTAATATTTGAAGGATAATGGAAAGAAATTATCCGCATCGGATGTATACACCAAACAAATGCAATTTTTATTATTACGTAATTTAATGAAGTAAAACACATGTTAATTCATTAAGGTTAAGTAAAATCAACTATAAATTTAAACATACGGCATGCATGTATTGGATTGGTGTATACACCCGGTGCAGGTAAGTTTTACCCCCTCTAGGATTTATCTATCCATTTGTAACTTAGTTTTGTTATTTCTTGAGTTGAAATTCAAATTGTGGTTATAAAAGTTAAATAACAATATGTTAAAATTTAAGTGAGTTCAATTGGGCGGGTCATGACCCAACCCAATTTTTTACTCATTTAAGTCCAAAGTAAACCATGGGACGATTATTACCCAATCCGATTTCTATTTCAACCCATTTTAATATCTCTAATCTCAACTCAACCCACTCATTTGACACCCCTAATTACGCGTGTCAATCATCATATTCATGTGAAAGTTTTTACTTCACCATGTTATGAAGTTTGTATTGGATGTTCGGATTCATTTACATATGGTATCAAGTCTAAATTTGATCGTGAGCCCATTTTGTATATGTTTCAGCCCGCCAAGCCATTAACATTGTTTCAGATCCATTCATTAGTCTGTTGAGCCCAATTCAATTTGTCTCTAGAAAAATGAATATATATGGGAAAATTTTCAAAACAACAATATTTTATCTTTTAGTGGGACTCCTTAGCAACAGTTTCATTATTTATTAAAAATGTCATTATTTTAGTTTGTTAATGGATTAATTATGTATTTATTTTATTTTGATTAATTTGAAAGAATACAAAAATTAATAACTGAAAAGAGAAAATCATGGAACGAAAAAATTCAAAAAAGGTTTTAAATACAAATTAGTTACCTTTTGAAAAAAATTATAAATCTCCTTCTTTCTGTCGAGACTTTTTTTTCTTTCTTCTTAAGAACATCATTTTTTAAAAAAAATAATTTAGTTTGTCTTCCGAATCATTCATCTTATAACTTTCAAAGATTCTTCAAGTTGAATACGGCATATTTTTTGAAACGAAAATTTTCAAAATTGAGGACTATAAATTTGTCGCATCCAGTGAACAATCGAAAAACAATCAGGTATTTTTTTTCGATTTTGGATGAAATATTCGCATATGTCGAGTATAATTGTTGTTTTTTTTTCTGATTAAATAAGTGAAATCTTTGTATGTATTGAGATTTATAGTTTTTTACGGATGTTTTGTAATATAGGAATACAAGCATAACAATTCTGGACAGCGTACAACTATGGAGTAAAAAACATCAACTAATTAGTGGTTGTATACAAATTTTTGTTGACTTGTAGTGATTGCTGGATACAATTAAGTATTGGATACAATTAAGTTGTATTCAAACTAAAATGTATTTATATTTCAGTTTGTTATATTATTATTATTTCACTGAAAATATTATTTTCGAAAAACATAGAATAAGTTGTATTAAAATAATTGTATTTATATTACAATATCCAGTTTTGTTATTTTATTAGTATTTCACTTTAAAATTGTAGCAACTATTTTTCTAGCTCAGTTTGTATTCCAAAAATAATTATGTATTTCAATATCGTTTTGTATTTCAAACGCAAAATGAATACAAATAAGTTTGTATCATTTCTTAATTCGTATTTATATGTAATGATTAGATTATATTGGGATACAATCAATAACATTTTTGTAATAAATAAAAGAAAAATATATTTGGTAGTTATGTAATACAATTTTGATCACTCGGATACAATTTTTAGTTTTCACTATGAAAGTAAAATATCAGTTTTAAGTTTTAATTTGAATGGTAAAGTGAGCACATAAAATGCAAAAGTTGTTGGTATACAATTATGATGAAAACATAATAAAAAAAGAAAGTTTCAGTTTTGGAGAACACCGATTATATCGAAGTTTGAGTTGTGAATTCTTCTTCCAAAGTTGTTTGTCAACGAAATTTTAATAATTTGCATTTCATTTGGCATACTTATTAGAATGAATACAAACTAATAAAGAAATACAAATGTCATTATACAAACCCAAACATGAAAATCATAATGAATACAAATACACATAAATATTGTAATGAATACAATTTAGGAAAGGAAATAAAATTCTCGAAAAAATACATTACGCTGTGAAAAAAATAAATGAATACAAATATGATTCTTCAAGAACTACAGATCAATTTGACATACAATTTAGCATCCATATTGAAATGAATCTCGTATTATACATAGCATTTGCCTCAACTGCAATAGCCGATTCAATCCAATGCCACAAAGTTCTATTGAAAGCAACTGTAGTAAGAATAACTTGGGGGAAACTTGTGGCACCTTTAATGGGGCCATTGAAATTGATCCCAGATCCCTTAGTGCCAATACCATGAAGAGATTCTAACCACCATTCATATGCTAGTAATCACGTCTTGGAGGAATTTCTGAAATATTAAAACGAAATTAGAAAAAAATTGTTTAAACGACTAAAAATCTGAAATACATAAATATTAGACGAATATGTAAACAAACTTGAATAAAAATAAAAAAAATTAACTGAAAATCCGTAATATGTACAATTCTAAATAAAACCATAGATGGTGATATTGAAAACAAACCAAAAGAAATCTAAATAACTAATCGATATTACCTTTACCAAATTCAAAATTTCTTGAATTAATCTCTAGATTTTGTTTACCAACCGATTAATCCCTTGAATTAATCCACCAATTTTGTTGAAGAATCGAGCTTTGAATATCTTGTGTTTCAATGTGAGCAAAAAACTTGAAGAAAGAGAATCTAAAAACGTGAAAATTGAGGGAAAACAAAAACTTTAATTGTGAAACATGAAAGGTGGGAAATGTCTAAGATGTGGGAAGATATTAATGGATAGTTTTGTATTTGTTTTTTATTTTTAATCTGTTATTGGTTAGAATTTGATCCAATTATGGACTCTTTTGATTAATAAAAGGAAATATAAATAATAAAATATGAATACAAATTATTTTTGAAAATATTGGCATTCTGTCATTTTAAATAAATATTTTAAAGTGTTGTTGTTTTGACTAAATATGTTAGGTATTATGACTATATAACTAATTTCTCCTATATATATATATTCAATCTATTATGTATCTTATCACTAATTAAGAGTTTTCTACTTATCTTACACTTAGATACATGTATTTTTGCTACCAGATATACAAAAATAGTGAGAGAGGCAAGCGAGATTGAGGAGAGAAGCGATTGAGATTCCTATGTATCCCATATACAGACGAATCACAGTAGATACATGTATTTTGAGTTATTCACATGTATATATGGGATACCAGATACATGGGAGAGTGACGAACGAGGTGGAGAGAGGTGAGCGAGATTTGATATGTATTCCAGATAATGCAGATCCACTTGGATACAATGTATTTAGAACAAATTACACGTAAATTTGACCTCATGTATCTGAGATACATGTATCTGGACATATCTGGAGGCACCAAAATCTAGTAAGCTACGTAATATTATTGCAAACTATAGTGTATCTAAGTAATTAATTAGCTTCTAAACTAGTGGGATTAATATAAGTTATCCTAAAAAATTAAATTGTAAGTGAGCAATGAATTCGTCTTACTAAGAGGTTTCATTATGCAAATTGCAACAAATCATTGGTAAATAAGGTATACTAATTAGCTGATTAAATTAGAACATAGGATTACGACTATTAGAGAAAAGTATATAGCGATCGTTCGAAATAAAAAATAAACACGATTAAATATTATTTGATCCCAAATAGTAGTCATTTTTTTCATTATACAATCCCGATTAATTTAAATTTGTACGACATATTATCTGTTACGAACTCACGCACCCCACACACCACCCAACTAGAATATAGTAGAAGTTCATTAATTAATGGGTCAAGAAAAATGGTTGTTCAAAGTTGTGCAACATATTAATGTGTTTTACTGCATTCTAATTGCTACATGTAGCTGGTCGCCTACATTCCAAGTCAGAGAAAAAACTTGCTTTCTATTTCATTTGTTTCCCTTTAATGAGACTGTAAAATGAGCTAAATGAAAAGAAAAGTATGAAAACTTACTTTCTGCGTTTCAATTTATGTGATAGTATTTAATTAAAAGCTTATTTGAATTAATTTATTTTAGGAGTTTTTAAATAGTTTTGTAGTGTTTTTTTTAATAGATCGTGGTGTCTAGGCCACCTCTCATCAACAACAGGATAACTCTATCCACCAAGACTAAGGCAAATAGAAGAATCACCTAGTGTTTTTTCGTCACCGCTGAGTTTTGAACCTGAGATCTCAGGGTTCTCAACCATTTCATTGACCACTAGTCCACACCCTCGAGTGTACTTTCAGAAAACTCAGATAATCTGCAGCCGCTACAACTTCTGTCACAATTCTACCCTTCGGGTGATCACTCTATGGTGCGCACTGAGTAAATCCCCCACAATGTAATAGCTTGCAAATCACACAAAAATGTAAACTATACTAAATAAGCCTTATGCAACAAACTCGATACAAAATGCATTGAAGCGATTGATAAGTCACTTTATAATCATGCTAAAGAAAATATATCTTTAATCTAAATGACTTCACTCTTTCTTCCTATGCAATAATCGATATTCATATTATGATCCGATTAAATTTAAATTTGAGTATGCTAACTATCTATTTCTGAAACAACACTTTCAATGATTCTTTTCTAATGGTCCTACTTAAGAAGCAACAAGTGTCATGCAAAGAGCAATGAGAGTTACATGCATGGCCTCTGAATGGCTTGAATAACGTGAAATACATAAAATTATCATACCTTTGGAATTTGTTTTTGATTTTTGGTCCACCTAACTCTGTCATATCAATAGTCAATACACAGAAAAAAGACCACTCTCGAGATTGTTAAGGCTTTATTTAATACCCTTCATTTACTATATAGTATCCTATTTAATTTCTTCAATTCTCACAACTGTCCCCTCCCTTTTTTCCTTCCTATAAATACCCCTCATCACCATTTTTTATACACAACAATAGAAGTAAAAAAAATTACCTTATTTTTTCTTGTGTGTGAGAGAGAGGGGTAATAATTTAGAGTGAAAAAATGGCAAGTAATTGGTACATAATGTTTGTGTTTTCACTTGTAGTACTTGTCCATGTTGTTACTGCAAGAAACATTCCTCAGGTTCGTTGTTTAGCGATAGAAGTTGTCCGTCACTATTTTTTTTTACTATATATATATATAAATATAATAAGAAGCCCGAGTACAGATTTGATGAACCCAATAATTTTGCTCAAATATATAGTGTATTTGTATTAAACATGTACAAATGTTTAGTTTACGACCTAGTTATTAACACTTGAAATCGTCAAAGTAAAATTCAGAACCCTTAATGTTAAAATTTTGGCTTATGAATTTATAAGAGCACAAAATATCGTTACATTAACGAATTGTTTTTACTTGTTACAAGAGGTAATTTAATTAACTTGACTTTATTTTCCAACTTTTACGGACGGTTATCTCATATACTTATTTTTTCGTGATCTGATAGTGTAAAAATTAAACATTATATATTGTAGCATGCATCGTTACGTTCTTTTGCTGATATATTTCTAACAAAAGTAGTTCCTAATTTGTCTGCTTCAGGCTCAGAGTGAGGGTGTAACGGTAAACACGGAGGTTATAAGTAAAGCTCCAACACCTAGCAAAGGCCTTGATGACAAAAAGAATTTCATCTCATTTGGTGGAGTTGGTGGTTGGGCTGGAATTGGTGGTTATGGTGGTGTGTTGCCTACTTTTGGTGGCATTGGTGGCGCTGGTGGAATAGGCGGTGCTAGTGGAATCGGAGGGCTAGGTGGTCTTGGTGGATTTGGTGGCGGTGTTGGTGGTGTTGGAGGACTTGGTGGTGGTGGTGGTCTAGGTGTTGGTGGTGGAGTTGGTGGTATTGGTGGCATTGGTGGTATCAAACCCTAGGAACATTTTAATTTGTTGTTGTAATTTTGTCTAATGAAACTTTATTTTAGTAGTGCATGCATGTCTAATTATTATCCTACGTTTGTATTTTTGAAGTTTTCATGTATTAGTAGTATTTTCCTAAGTTAATTAGGACATTTACTACTTTGTTTAGGTTCAATTTTCAAGTCATTAGAAGTCATGTTGGTTTGACTTGTTTCTAAGTTATCAAGTTATCATCTACTATATGTTTCTGGCTGAAAATTATTGTTTCCTTTTTATCCTATACTCAAACTACATACTCCCAACGCGCGTCCTATATTAGTTGATCATTTTTTATTTTGCACGATGCTTAAGAAATCATAAATAAGATTTTTTTTTTTTACTAATTTATCCCTTAAAAACATCTTGGGAAATTTACAAACAAATGTGAACATTTTAAAAAAGAATTAATTGCAAGGGTAATATAAGAAAAAATATATAATTAATACTTTCTTGATTTAGTAAAGTAACCAACTAATATGTGACAACTATTTTTAGTATAATGATCAATTAATATGGGACGGAAGGAAAAAAAGAACCAAATGCATAAAGGTTCTATCGTTCTGATTCGAGTGAGAGCCCAAACTGGTGAGACAAGAAGATCTTGATCGAAAGCTCCCATTGGCGATTATTCAAAGCTAGCTTGAAAATTTTGAATTTCTAATAACTAAGCTATTATAGTCAAATATATAATGTATTGAAATGCACAAAAACGTCATATACAACACTGAATTGTCAAAGCAATATAATCCTGAGATGTTATATTGTTATATCATATTATATGTTCTTTATAATAATATTTCGTTACAGCAATCAAAAAAATTCTAGACAAACGAGAACGATAAAATTTCTGTCTAATTATTGTCCAAATGGTGCAAAAGTTCTCAAAGGCCCTGAGATTCTGGCTTTCTTTGATTATTTTGCGTCACTTTCTGTTTGTAACACATTATTAGTCGATACACTTTCTTCCTTAATTTCTTTCTTTCTTCTTTTACTTAGAATTCAATCTTCACTTTGTAGAATTAAGCAGCTAATAAGGCAAAGATTATGTCACTTTTACCCCCAAAAAAGGGTCTTTTTGGTATGTAAAATATGTTCATACTTGTCAATTCACGTGAGGTACATAGTTTTTTCTACGTATATATATGTGCATTGTCTACTCAACAAATATAAGCATTCAAAGTGGTTTAATTTTCATAGTTTGAGAGACATGGCTCAATTATTGTTGTTGGTGTTAGCATTTTTCCTCATGATGATGAACATTAATATTCATCAAATTTCAGGCACTCATCCTGATCTAGTGGTCGTTCCTTACCCAATTAGCCCCGCGTCTTCACCATTACCTGGTGGAGATAGCGGTGCAGGAGGTGGTGGAGGAGGAGGAGGTGAAGGAGCTGGTACAAAAGGTGGTTATGGTTATGGAAGTGGTAGTGGTTCTGGATGGGGAAGAAGTGGTGGAGGCGGTGGTGGTGGTGGAGGAGGTGGAGGTGGAGGTAGTGATCGAGGACAACGTGGTGGAGGATCAGGCCAAGGTATTGGTTGTGGTGCAGGTCAGGGTTCTAGTGGTACCGATGAAAGTGTTCCAATCCCTAGTCCTAGTGTCAAGCCTTGGATGACAAGGAAAGTTTTCCCAGGCTTTTACTAGTCATGAGTCATGACTAGTAAAAAAGGTCACGTACTTAATTGTAATATGACGCAATAATATTCGAAATAATATTTTCTTTTGTACTATAGTACAAAGGATAAATAAGTCATAAATAAAGAGATATAAGTTATGAAATTACTTATGTTTATTATACATGTGCTTGAACCTTTATTGTGAATGAGTATTTGTGATCTTCCAAGTTAATTATATATATGTACATGCACTGCTTACTATTTAAAATTTCGATTGCTCGATATAATATTGTTGGAATATTTCATATTGATTAGTTTGGTTTGATTTTAATTTTGGTATAATTTTAACCAAAGTCACAATTTAGACGTAAGTGAGGGTTTCTTCTCATCCAATATAATCTTACAAATAAAAAGACTTAAAAAAATTGATTTGAGATAAGCTAGAGTAAATCCTAAGTTAAGGGGTAACACCCTTATCTTGAAATCCTTCGGCTTCGATATAAAAGTTAAGTTAGGCCTAATCTATATCGTATAAGAAATTTAAATTTGCACTCCAATATAAATGTTAATTTGGTTATATGATTCTTTCTCACGTAGATCAACAAAAATACAACGTACTATAAATGATCTATATATAAAAAACTAAAAATACTCGCAAAAAATATTTCTTTTTATTCAAATTATAAATAATATAAAAAAACATTTCATCCTCAAAATAGTGAACGGATGCAAAAACATAAAAATAAATTAAAATGGGGTGCCTGTGCTAATACTAAATCGAACAGGTATCACTATGTAAATAAACTTAAATCAAAGGGTACTAACAAAAACGTATAAATTAATCTTCAAGTCCCTCTCATTCTCACTATAAATAATTTTCCCATCCCTAAGGCGGGAAAAATTGGGAAGAAAAATTCACACACGGAGAGAAGATGAAGAAGAACTCAAATTCAAAATCCGGCAGAGATCTACAAAGCTTAGTCGAAGCCATCAAATCATCAGATGTAAGCTTTTTTCCTCTAATTTCACTCATTTGATTCATCTGTTGTATCATTTTTATAAATTCCTTGTATTTTCAGAATTTATTTCGCTGTAGTTTCGTTGTTATGAGTTGCATATTGATACTGGAACTAGTGTTACGTTGTTTTTAAGTTTAGTTTCTCATTTAAGGCGCCTGTGGTGATTGTGTAGAGGTCAAATTGACTGATTTTAGTTTCAGTCATTTGATTCAACTGTTTGCACTGTTTTCTATGTAAATTTACTCGTTTTCAGATGTTAATTCGATATAATTTCGTTATCATGAGTTGCAGTTTGATACTGGAAGTAGTTTTTAGGTTTAGTTTCTCACTTTAGCTGCCCTGTGTTGATAGTGTAGAGGTCAAATTCACTGATTTCAGTCATTTGATTCAACTGTTTGCACTGCTTTTGATGTAAATTTACTCGTTTTCAGATGTTAATTCGATAAAATTTTGTTATTATGAGTTGCAGTTTGATACTGGAAGTAGTTGTACGTTGTTATTGGGTTTAGTTTCGCACTTTAGATGCCCGATGTTGATTGTGTCGAGGTCAAATTGACTGATTTCAGTTTGTCATTTGATTCAACTGATTTACACTGTTTTCTCTGCAAATTTACTCATTTTCAGAAGTTAATTCACTAAAATTTCGTTATTGTGAGTCACATTTTGATGAAATTGCTGTTGGAAATAGTGTAAATTGTTATTTAGGGTTTAGTTTCAGTAATTTTTGACTAGATTCAACTTGTTTCCCACTCTTTGGTGCCCTAGAGCAAACTGACTTATATCATGTTTAGTCATTTGATTCAATTGTTGTATCATTTCCTCATCACGTGTTTAAAAGTTCCCTAGTAGTTTCAGAAGTTTATTTCCTATAATTTCATTATTATGAGGTGTAGTTTGATTATCTATAAGTTATTCTAGATTAAATATGAGGCAGGATTGTTGTCCGATGTTCTGTTTGTAGATAATGCGTTGAGTCTGCGAAATTAAAATGTTATTAGGGAACCTTCTCTAGTAATAAGCATGTAGAAATTTCAGTTTCTTCATGGAAGCATTTGTAGCTTCATGGACATTGTTCCTCCTGACTAATATATCTATGTTTTCTGTTCTTTTCGGATGCTTTTTATACTTGTTTTCTCTACTTGATGGCTTTCACTATGTTAAATGTTTTCTTGGATCATACCTAATAACTCTTAGCTTTTTGCTAATCTTAAGTTATTCCTTGATATAATTTTCTAGTTATTTACATCCTAAGTTTGATTCAATAGTGTCATTTCTATCCGACAGGTTGTTGAGAATCGTGTTGAATTGCTTGATGAACTTGGTGAGCTAGATTTGACCGAGAAATCAGAAGTGGCTTCTCTTATAGAATCCTTACAAGTATCCTGATGACTATTAGACATACTTTTCTTGATTTCACAGTGCAGTGCATAGATTAATTGGATTCAGAAAGGAAAATTTAGATTTCCTTGTAAAAGGAATCATGAGACAAAAACACTAGGTGATTTCTTCCTGATGTTGGTGGGAGGTGACATGTATCCCACAATATTAGCCGAGGTGCGCGCAAGTTGATTGGACAGAACGGTTATAAAAATAAGAAGAGATGAAATAGAGAATTCATTTGTTGTCTGTAAAGAATAATAAACTAGGAACTAGATTGTGGTTCAATCATTGCCATTGGTGTAGGAATTCCAAAATCCAGTTACAAGAAATGATTTTCTATAATCACACAGAGACTACAAGAAAATTTGATTGAGAGAGCTGATCTTCCTAGGCTTGAAATGACTTTCCATGATTTCTTCTTTGCTGATGTTTAACTTGTTTATTTTTCTAAGAAAACAGAACTCCTGATAATAGATAAGGGCTTTGTTCGAATGAATACATGCGAGCTACACTAAACCAAGTCAGCTTCTCTTTCTCTTCATGTTTTATGAATGATGTTGCAACCAAATATATGTATTCCGGAAGATGTGGATCTCATTCTTCTGGTTAAGTAAAACAGCTCATTTGATCTCATTTTAGTAGCTACTTTGTTATCTACCTTAACATTTTACTGGACACTCTGGGAAGACTTCACATGTCTTGACATTTCTCAATGCAAATTGAACAAAACCATTTTGCACGTGGCTGCAAAATATTTGCCGTCAGACATATCTGCAAGCCTAGGACAGTTTCTAGGTCTGGGAGCCAAAGTAAGTGTTGTTTTATTCCTCATCTTCTTAATTATGTAGTCAGTATTCATGATTATACATATTGCTTATATTAAGTTCTTAATCACTAGGCTGCTGTATGGTGTAAAAAGCATCTACAGATGACACTCATGTCGACTCAGGACTCACCTGAAGAAGAACATAGCAGCCTCTTTTATCAGGTCAAATCATTACCTTTTAGTATACTAAAACAAGTCACTGATAAATCTGGATTTGGTTGTACATTTTTAAGAGAGGTTCTCATATATCCTTTGAGTCCTTGAGATCAATCTAATTGCAATTTTCTTTATTTGAGTCTGAACTTTATATCATAGTCGTCCATCTGCATAACAATCAAAAGATTATAATTTCTTGTCTTGTGAAAGCGGTGAAGGTACTCTTTTCTGTTGCTTTCCCTAGCAGGTAGACCTTTTTTTTCTTTATAATATGAATTTTTTCTCCATTCCAACTTTGATAAATTCACTGCATTTTTTAGTAGCAGTGTCTGGCATGGCAATGTCAAGTACTAGCACCACATGGATACACAAGTGTAGTCACCCAAACAAAACTGACCAAATCATCTGTAACACTTTAAACTGAACTGGACCACATGAGTTGAGTTTACCTGTTGATAACATTATTGTTGTGTGTCATGAAGCTGATTGATTTAACTGGCTAAACATCCAACCTGAACTGTGCAAAGTGGAATCCCCTTGTGGATTCTGTAGTCATGTTTCTAGCATTAGACAATTAGCTGGTGGTTGTTTTATTTGCCTTTGCATTTCCTTCAAATGTAAGTTTCCTTAACTTTGAAATGCATGTAGTGTCTGACACGGCGATCAAGTTGTACTTTTCTAACAGATCTTGTTTCTTATCAGTTGCTATTGGATTTGCTTGGCTACTCTGCCTCTATTTTCGCAGCTTTGACCAGATACCCCATTGCGGTTGACAAGGGGTTAATGTCTATTATTGAAAATTTCATCTTGGAGGAATTAAACCTTATAAAGGATTGTATTTTAGCAATGAAGGTATTGATTTCTTATTTATACTGCTCCGCATGTCGTGTTTCACGTGAGTACTTTTATTTTAGCCTTTTCCCCTCTTCTGGAAAGGACAAGTCTCTTACCACAAAAATGTCAAGAAACTCTTCCACCATGGAGCTAAAATTGTTATTTGTGATACTCTAAATATTAAATCGTTAGCACTGCATAAAAACATTGTCATTATTATGCCCAAACCTGCTGCAGAACCTTTTGTTTGTCCAAGTACCTGCCACCATGCCATTGCAGCAGTTTGGCATTTGAGTTAAACTTTTATTATATTAGCCACTTTGATCTCAAAAACTGGGTCAAATGTCTCCTATTTTTTGTAGTAGTAAAAGCAACAGGGTGCACGCCACTTGGCAACTATTTCGAGTAACGAGAACGCAATAAATTGCTTGATTTCGTTAGACTTGTAATAGAAATATAAATTGAGAGATGATGTCCAAACCTACTGAAAGTTGGTTGAAAGTCACAATGATTTGCATATTCTTGAATTGAAAAAAATTTCTCAACCAAATTTCAGCAGATTAACTTCTCAAAAATCATAATATTGGATTTAACCATACATTGCACACAATATAGGGCTTGGTCGTATGGAAGCAGTCATACTACTTCCATTAATTAAAATGAAATGGATAAAAAGAAAGCATTTGTACCACCATTTCATGTTTCACTCATATCCTTTTCCCATCTTTTCCTTCTGAACAATCTCTAGCAAATATGATACAGAAAATGCCTTCTTATTCTCATAAGCAGATGTAATAGTCAATACATGCAGAATACAGACGTAGGTATATGCTGTTATTATCTTTAGTTGTACTGTTAAGGCCTGTTTGCTTTTATTATCTTTACTGCTCTAAACTTTCGTGATTATCTCCAGGCAATTTCCTCATTTGGTTCAGACGTGCAGAAAATTGCATTGGAAGTTCTTGATGCTCTGATACGATTGTGTAAGGTATATTCCCATGGCATAAACTGGGATTCTTACCTTAAGATGGAGGAGGAAAGAAAAGTTATGGAAAGTGAAGAGGCTGAAAGTGCAGATCATGTCAACAAGATAATGAAATTTACGGTTGAGAAGTTGTGTGAGTTGGGCATCCTTGCAGCTAATGATGGAGGAAATCTTGTGAGCTTAATTAATCTGTCATGGAAAGGTGTAGTTAACTTACTTCAGCTTGGCAAGGGTTCTTTGGCTGTAAAGTTGAATGTAGGAGACATTATTCTGACTCTTATTTCTCTGGCTAATGGGTCTTTGAGATGTGCGGCTGAGACTTGGTCATCCCCATTGAAAGAAGCAGTTTCTGCAATGGAAGCTAGAAGAGTGTTCCTTCCAGTCAAGTTTTACTTGATTAATGCTGTGCGAATTATCTCTCAGTACCCATCCGAGGCATTTTATGTGTTCAAAGATATAATATTATCTGTCATAATGATCTCAACCTTTAGAATATTCCTCATTAAAGATGAGCAGCTCAAATTTGCTGGTGATGCAATTTCAGAAATCTTGGAGCCGACATCCTTTCATATGCTTAACTCTTTCCTTAACTCAGCTCAAGTGAAATCAGAGCAGAAATTTCAAATTTTGGAGTGGTTGTTTGGCGATGAAACTGATTTGGATAATGTCCCCATAGGGTGCAATATTAACGAAGCTAGTAGCATGAGTGCAATATTTTCTGTAAGTTCTGGCACTATGCAGGGAGCAAAGATACTATTTATTGGTCGAGTAGCCTTGTTTGTTAATCTTCTGAAAAACTCACCTGATATTGAAGATGATGCAAGACTAGGGATGGCTAGAAAACTTGGATGGTTATTGTGCATCTGCACTGATAAAGATGTGTATTCTTCCATTCTTGTCTTGGAACTTCCTACAATGTCTCGTACTAGACAAAAACAAGAATCTGATGAGCTCCTGTTCCATTTCATTATTAATGCCTTGAAAACCTTCATGATAGTTACCTCTTCAAGTCAAGCTTGGTGTGAAATAGAGTCTTTTCTTCTTGAAAACCTTTTTCATCCCCACTTTCTTTGTCGTGAGATTGTTACTGAACTTTGGTGCTTTATCTCACGTCACGCTGACGGAGTTGTGGTAGATGACATTATTGAAAAGTTCTGCTCATTAATGAAGTACACAGAAGCTCCTGACGTTGCACTAAATCCTGATAGTCTCGTCAGAAAAATGGCGAGATTTCTCTGTGTGCTCGTTACATCTGGTCCAAATTCTATGGTAGATAAAGTTTATAAGACAGTGCTTGCATATAACACATCAACCTATTCATCAGTTACTTACTTAGCCTTGCTTATGGAGGGATTCCCACTAAATGCACTTTCAGAAAAATTGAGAAGTGAGGCAAAGCAACAAATTGTAACTCAATACTTTAACTTCCTTGGGAGTTTTGGGGGTACACTACCGAGAGAAGGCGGCTCTGCTGTTTATGGTGCTCCAGTTTTTGCTCTTTCTGCCGCTCTGCAGTTTCGGTATGTGATCAGCTCCTTTGCATGAATTGGCTAATTCTCCAAACTTAATTGGCTAACTACAAATGTTTATTCTTGTTAAACAGAAACACGGAATGTTGAAATTTACAGTTTTAAGCTTATTGTGGAACAGAACTATTTAAACTTTTTCTTATTACCTGCATTGAGTGATAAAATAAAAGACTTAGAAAGTTGGTGTTTTAGTTATAAAGCAAATGACTATCAGTGTTAGTGTGCTTTTGGCCTCTGCTCTATAATTGTAATAGATGTAGCTTTTATAAGACACTATCTATGTTTTTACTATTGATAAGTTCAAATTACCAACTTAGATTCAATATGTTCCTTTTTTCCTGTTTTTTCTTGTTGCAGCCTAATCAGCATATCAGATGCTGAGATGAAGACTATAAAGTTCCTTGCTGCTATTATTCACAAGTATAGAGATTGTTCAGATATCAAAATAAAGGATAAATACCGCAGGCTTCTTAGTGAGACACTAGGAATCATTTCTAACATGAAGCATTTGTATACTTCCAATGAGATGGAAGAAGTCATTTTGGCCCTTCAGAACCTCTTCATCTCTGGACCAGCATTATCAGATGGAAAATTATTTCAATGCAAACCAAACTTGTCATCTTTTATGGCTGGCCTTGGTGAGATTGAATTGGAAGACCGAGAGGACAATGCAGTGAGTTCAGCTGTGTGGGAGCTGTATCACATGTTACTTAGAGAGCGACACTGGGCACTTGTTCACCTCACTATCACAGCCTTTGGATATTTTGCTGCTCGCAGTAGTTGTAATCATCTCTGGAGATATGTACCTGAAGATGCAGCTCTTTCGTTTGATCTGGCAACAGGAAAAGAAGCTGATGAGGAGAGATTTATGTCTGACCTGAAAACATTTCTTGACAAGGAATCAGCATGTCCAAAGATAAAACCTTGTCCGGACACAGTTAACATGTTTGCTATGGATGGTCAAATGCTGAAAGAGACCTTGAAAAAGATAAAAGATGTTGATCCGAAGCTTATGGTCTGTGATCCCATGGAGGTTGACAATGAAAAGCAACCCAATAGAAAAAGAAAATTTCCTAACAGAGTTACCAAAGGAGTGGAATTACTGAGAGATGGCATGAAGGTTATGGGTGATGCTCTTTCCGAGTGGAAGCATAACCATTTCGACTCCACTGATATTCGCGAAAAATTCTTGACTCACTTCTCTCACCTGGAAGATGTGGTTACCCACTTAGTGAGCCTTGCTGACAGTGGCTAACTTCTACTGGAATAGTTCACTTCTGCAGTGACTGATGCAAATTATTATCAGGTATTTGCATTGGACTTAATCTGTTATGGATAATGGTGCATCTCTAAATTTGTCTATAATTCTCTAAGTTTAGTTTTGGTTGAACTCAAGATAGCACGGTATGATTTTCTTTGTACTTCTATTTACATATAAGTGAAGCAAGTTCAGAATTGGCATAGTTAAAACAAAAGTACTTGTACACTGTTGGAGAAAATGAATGTTATTTTAGTGAACATCTTGAAATTTTGTAAGTCAAGTGGTATTTGGGTAATTAGACATTCAGCACATAAAGATCTCTTTGATGAATTCCAGTGCCGAGTCCAAGTCTTATGAATGACCATTAAAAACTATAGGACAAGGACGTATATAATGCTTTGCATAATAAGATGAATTCAATTGATAGTGGAAAACTAATGAAGAACATACTAATGATTATCATGTCATTAGCAAAATCCAATTCAACTTTGTCAAAAAGCATTGCTCATACTCTATATATTCTAGAGAGTTTGAAACTTGCTTGCCATATTTCTTAGAACACATCATATTTGGTATAATTCTACAAGTGGGGGCTGAGGAGGATGGGGTTTACGCAGCCTTATCGAAGTTGTTTTCGATAGATCCTCCTCTCAAGTAAACTACACTGACAGTGTGACAAAAAACTTTTTGCGACTTTCTTTGACAGTTACTTTGATCAATTTCTTGTGCAACATTTCAGTTAATAATGCCTTTTAAATAAACATATTTAGAGATGTAGAAATTCATCTGAGAAGAAACTACCAAATATTATTCACCAATGAAACAAAGAACCTAAGTATGATATTAAATTCCTTCTTCTTCTTCTTCCCATTCATAGAACCTAAGTAGTAGAAATGCTCCATTCTCATTAATCTGCCAAGTGCATCTTTTGTTAGCACACCTACTCTTATCTCTCTGGTAATCAAAGAAAACACAACTATCTCCATAATATTTACCAGCTCCATAATCCATGAAGCATGACAACACGTAATTACCACCAGGTCTCGGGAGGTCAACGTCGACTGTAAAAGTCTTACTCGTGCCTTGTGTTAGTGTAATTGGTACATATTGCAATCCATTTAAGTCACACTCTAAGTGTAACTTATTCTTGAAGGATATGGAATCGTAGATGTCAATAATGTATCTCTCTGGTTCAGAAGCTACAAATAAACAAGTGATGAACAAAAAAAATAGGACAAGGATTGGAATTTTTAGTAGTACTATAGAAGAAACCATTTGTTCTCTTTTTGTTTTTTCTTGTTCATTCTTTAGGATTATTATGTCCTTTATATAGTACATAGTTTTCTTGTTCTCAGTCCTTATAATGATTTAGTTTCTATGAATATACAGTGTCTAATTTGAAAAGGATATTTGTTCTCTTCCAAATTAGGGAAAGTTTGATTATGTATATCTTTATATATCCAATTTGAAGTTTTTCTCATTTTAGCCAAATATATTTATTTGATTTCCTTTTTTTATTTTTTATTTATTTTCGATTTTCCGTAACATGTGCATTCTTTGTCTATATATTAATTATTATAATTGTGTAGGATTTTTATTGTTACTAGATTAGTGTACATGCTTTTTTATGCAAGATTCAATCTCTATAAAATTGAACAGTCATGTTACATAAAAGAACAGGTTCTAATCAGCCAATATTGATTTTAATAGGATATCTATGAACATTGGTACTCGAGACGAGGGTTTATGAAAAAAACACTCTCTACCTTCACGAGGTAGGGGTAAGTTTTGGATATATATACTCTACCCTTCAATTAGTTAAGTTCTTAATTAATTGAAGTTAAATGGAAGACTATAAAACACTATAAATATTTTTTGCATCATAACATATATCATCAGAGAGAACATTACAAGGAGTGGTTCTAGGCCTTCCTTTACTAAGAATTAAAAGTACATTATGATCATCATAGAGTTTATAACGTACTATCATGATGACATTGTCCAATTGAATATTAGATTCTGTTGTGAGTTGAAGAAGAGATATAAACCAGTTGGCATTAGATTCCAAGTGCACCTTTTGTCTGCAATTTCACACCTAGGTATATCTCTACTATATTTAAAAAGAAGAAAACTTCCAGACCTAGGACCAGAAGTCATGTTACAAATTAGTGTAGCTTCTACTTGGGCACCAACATCAACAGAATATTTATGAAGATGAGATTGTCTAAGACTAACTCTTGGTTGAGTAATACCGTTAATTGCACAATCCATGTCTAATGGATTGATTAACTCATCGATGACATTTACATTGAAGAAAGGCATGAAGAACTTTGTAGTTGTACCATAGAAGGGGAATGATTATAGAAAGAAAAAGAGGTAAACTAAAATTGACAATTGAAATTTGAGTGAAGAAGACATTTTTTTTTTCTATTTAGTTACTTAAGTTTTTGGAGTTTGAGTTCTTTAAATAGGTAAAAAATATAAGAAAAGTGGAAAACTTAATTTATTAAGTTTTTAATTCTAGATAAACACAATCTAGAGTTAGATTGTATAGAGGAAAGTATATTAAAAAAAAGTTAAAGAATTTCCTGTGAACTATCAAGTTTAAATCACTCTCTATTTTGACAAAAAATTAGAAATGATTTCTCTTAGAACAAAACTTTAAATTTAATTTTTAATTATAAACTTAATTCTTTGGAAAATAAGAAAAGATTTCACGCTGGTACAATTGTGCATCATTTGTTTTTTCAGAGAAAATATTTTGATCGGTATGAGAAAAATTTTAAAAATATTTTGTTAGGAAAACATATTCCAGAAAACATTCTAACACTCCATTTTGGTCTTAATTTATTAGAACAACAGAATTTTGAATAAATAAAATAAAAAATATTGAGCTTCGATATAAGCTATTAAATTTTTGAATACGGCATAATACCAAAAAGTATCCGTCCTAGCTAAAAACCAACTCCCTCTGTTTCATTTTAAATGTTTCGATTGAACTGAATATGAAAGTTTCTGAAAGTAAGAAAAACTTAAAATAATTTTATATTCTTTTATAGATAAATTAAAAAGAAAATGAAGAGAAACAAAAGAATATTATATAGAGTTAGAAGTTTCATAGTCAGCAGCTCATAATAATCTTCAAATATGACATTTATTCATTTGCTTGAAAAGGTAGAAGACTTCAACCTTTATGCAAATACAAAAAATCAATTAAAAATAAAAGAAAACTTTTAGCCCTCAAATTTAGAGAGCTAAAAAAACCATATTGCAAAACACAATACTTGCTAGTGCTAATTTACAACCCAATCTCAACGAGTTCACCAAATTTCCATACACTTAATTTCTAGCAAAATTAATACCACACACTATAGCAAAAAGAACTTAGTACAATAGACAGCATACGTGTTCGTTCTGACTTTCAAGCGAGAACCATAAATAGGTGATTGGTGCACCATTCTTGCTGCTACATATATTATTCTTGATGACTTAATAGATTCATTCAATTGAACTCACGAGGACGAGAAAAACCTTTAGGCACGACGACAATGAGCTTTGCACATATATCTACAATCATAATAACAAGGTCCTCCACAATGAAGAGGACAATCCAAACGCATCCCTTTGCATCTATTTTTAACCATGCATTGTGCAAATTCACCTATTTTGTAATCTTGATCATTGTTCATATGCAAATGTTTATGATGATTATTATGCTCTTTTTGTTTCCTACATCCCCATGCCCACCACCCACCCCCACCTCCTCCCCACCCCCATCCACCACTACCTCCCATACCCCACCACCACCCCCACCCTTACTCCCACCCCCGCCACCACCACCACCACCTCCTCCTTTACCATCGTTTCCACCTCCGCCTCCACCTCCACCACCCCACCAACGTCCACCACCACCACGACCTCCTCCTCCTCCACCTCCCTTATTCGTATCCTTTTTATCGATAACATCACGAGTAATATTGTAGGAATTGTTGGCATTTGTTGAACCTTGAACAACATTGCTACTTCCATCTACATTTTCATCACCTCTCAAACACACCACAAAAGCAAAAAAGAAAAACAAGAATGTTAACAAACTTTGACTAGTAGGAATACAATATTTCTTCATATTGTTTCTTTGCTTGATTAAGATATTTGCACTATTGTCTTCCTTTTATAGTTGTACCTATAGGCAACTAGATATTGAACATATATTACGTACCTACTTGGTTTTTTTCTAGTCATGTTGAAGCTATATATCTAAGTTCTAACGAACTATTGTTGACAGATATAATAAGTATATATTTCTAATATACAATTATTGAATTGCCTTGGATTTTACTCTGTCCCCACTATAACACAATTGAATGGTTGGGACTCATTTTTGGCTTGTATGAAAAGGGAAGGCAACTCATGAATGAGGATCCTAGCACTTTAATTTGCCTAACTTTTTTTAATATAAACATAGCGTGACCAACATTTATAGAAAGTTTGGGCTTTATGAGGTTTTATCAATGGGGCCTACTAGTTTTCTTGTTGGTCCAAGCACTAGTTGGTGTTCAGTATCTGTATTGGTATCTCAATAAATTCAGATATGCGATGTAGAAAAGTCCATTTAGGAGGGAAACACTTCCTATCAGAATTTTTTTCAATATCTAAGTCAAATTTGAAAACTCGAATTAAAACTGAAACACAAGTTTTCTTGTTGGTCCAGGTAGTAGTTTTGTTGATTCAGTGTTTAGTATTTGTATTGATATCCCAATTAATTTAGATTTGTGACAAGTAAAGCTCATTTAAGGTGGAGACACTTTTTATCAAAAGTTTTTCCAATTTCTGAGCTTGAATTTGAGAATTTTAATTAAAAGTAAGGAAATCTTATTCATCCTATCATAGCCCTCGATAAGTGAGGCACTAGTTGGTTGGCTGGTAAGCCTAGCAACTTGTGTACATGCGTAATTACAACTTGTGATGGTGGTGTTAAAACTTTATATGCTAAATCATATTATTTTAATAGTATTAAACAGTGTTTTCAAAAACGTTTTTGGGGCGAGTCTTGGGGGGGGGGGGGGGTACCAAAAATGCTCCGGGGCGTAAATTAAAGACATAGATTCATAAGGCGTAAGTTCTAAAATTTGAGGCGTAATCCTCGAGCATAAAACCGTAAGTCCTGGGCGTAAAAACGTGAGACCCAAATGTAGGACTTACGCCCCCGTGTCTCGGAGCTTATGCATCGCCCCATACGATATAAAACACCTCGCCTCACACTCCCATCTTTTAATACACTGATATTAAATTTAAGCATTATTTACATATTTTGCGTGTATATATATGACATATTTGAAAAATAGTATCGGATAACACCTCTTATTTTTGGCCGATAACATATTCATCGCCTTTTATTGTTCCATCTCATAGCAAGCTTCCTATTGGCACTCTTTGCACGTCGCATGCCATTATTCTATAGAACAATTAATTACTTATCAAATTGCTTGCTACAATAATGATTTTTTTTTTTTAATTTGAGATTTCAAAAGTTACCAATAAATACAATTTTTAAAAAGCTATTAAGACCAACCTTTTATTGGTCTATTTATAAAAGGTGAAAGGCCATTATAACCATCAAAGCTCGTTGATTTTTTATTTTAAAAAAAATAAAATTATTTGCAAATAAAAACTATATTCTTGTATATCTAAAATCAATTCAAGAAATTGATTACTACTTTACCCTCATTAATAGTGGAAACAAAAATATGTTATTAGTTTTGTTTACTAAAATGGTTAAGGCATATTCGATTAGAATATTCCTTTGGATTTTTTAAATGTGACAAATATTTTCTTTTCACTAAAGTGACATTATAAAAAGGACCATAGATGAAACAATAACACAAAAAATAATTTAATGGCTTCCCCAATTACCCCTCATTTTGCCTTTTACTTTCTCTTCACTACACTAATTTTCTCCATTAATTTTTCTTCTTCCATAGCTTATGAAAATTATACTGTTCAATTGCACAACAAAATGACACAGCCTGTAACAGTCCATTGCATGTTGAATGGGAAAATAGATCTTAAAAAAAGGATCATAGGTGCTTTAATATTTATTTATACAATTTATGTTAATTATGCTCATGAACAAACTTATCTTTTGTGTGATTTGTGGGCAGATAATAAATCAGGAACATTTGATGTATTTGATTATAAGAGAGATGAGTATCTTTGTGCTGAAAATAAACTTTGTTATTGGATAATTAGGGATGATGGACTTTGTCTTTATAAAAATAATGGATGTCTTGTTCACTTTGATTGGTATTTAGGTTTCTAAGTGTTGTTTATGTAACAAGAGTGTGATGTTGATTATGTAGTTAAATAGAATGAAAGAAGATGTTTCTAGAATGGGATCTGTCGTATAGTGAAAGCTTGGTGCAATCGACTGTTCTTTTGGTGCTAATTAATAAATATTATGCTTATACATATGCCCTTTTCTTGATGTTGCTCTTTGTTTTTCCCTTCTATATATACATAACATTACATATATAGCTTGTTTGATCGAGTTTATGGAAAGTCTATTTGTTTTTTAAAAGCTTGTTTTTAGAAGGTTAAAGTGTTTGATCAAGAATTTATGAAAAAATACAAGTGCAGGTTGTGGAGAATACTTAAAAAAAACTCTTTATAATTAGAGAAATTATATTGGAGGTGAATTATACAGGTATTAAATATGCATAAATAATATCATGGTTGATAGTTGGTTCAAAAGACAAATTATGCACATGTAAAATTAATACAGTATTTAATTTGCAATTTAGAAAACCACAAAATAAACACATATATAAGTTATGAGAAAATCTGTGTATTTTATGCAGAATAAAAGATGAAATAACTAATATTGGGCTAGATTCGGACCGTACCGATCGGGTTCCTTACCATTCCTAAGTGGGTCGCGGTCCGACTAATAGGCTGATACATGTTATATTAATAAATATTCCGGATGTATATAAAGATACAAAAAATATAAATATAGGAAATTGTATCCACTTGTCCTAATTTAGCTTGTATTCATTCTCCGTGATATCATGCGTATTCATTCACTCTAATCACTCGTATCATTCGTGATAAAAAAGAGTAAATAGAAAGAGAGCACGAAAATATACAACAATATAATATAGAAAGAAAGGTGGAAGATATAGAGAGAAGGAGATGCGATAAAGAGAGAAGGACAATAGAGGAGAGAAGGTTGATAAAGGGGAGAGAAGGAGGGAGAGGGAGAGAGATGTGAACGGGATTAGGAAAGAGAGGCTAAAAAAAAGTAAAGTATCGTTATACATATAATTTTTTTAAGTACAATTATATAAAATACATAACATATGTTTGTTATATCATGTAAAATTCCCTTTATTTTAATACATGAAGATATCAATAAATCTCTTCAATCTTCTGATTTAATATAAAATTTTTAGATTTTGTATCCAAGGTCTTTCCAAAAAATTAATTACTACTTCCGCGATCACAACTCACAAGTATGCCTTCACTAATAATGGAAAAGAAAAATAAGTAGCTAGTCTTTCTTGTTTACTGAGGCGGACCCACATGTATAGGTGGAATGCACGTGTATTAGTTAATTTTGGGATATATATATATATATATATATATCTTGAGAAGTAGAATATAATTTACATTGCATCCATGAAGAGCATAGAAGTGAAATTGGGTTGCTGATACAAGCTAAAACATCCACCCACGTGACCTGCTAGAATCGTAGTTAGCCCTTTAAATTCAAAACTTATTATAAAAACAATAAAATATGGTTCTAGCAGGTATTGAACCCTCGTCATGCGGGTGGGTGTTTGGCTTGTACCAATGGCCCTAATAAGTGGAATTAATCCCCTTGACTAGTGTGCTATTCAAAGTTAGCTGGGCTGAATTATTTGTTTTAACCTAATATTCGATATCTATGTTGATTCAAATCAGAAAATTTCACATTGAAGGATAAAATGCTCTCTAACAAAAACGATTTTGTATCCTAGAGAACTCGAACTCAAAACCTCTGGTTAAGGATGAAGAAACACTTACCATGCACTCCAGTCTCCACCACATCCTTTGTTACTGAATTAATTATTTCTGTATTAGTGTTATTTCACCTTCTATATAAAATAAATTCCTTCATAACTTGTACATATTTTAGTTACACAAATTTCTAAATTACAAACCAAACATCATATCATCTTTATACATAAATAATTTACCTCTCAATCAGCTACTAAACTCAATATTATGAATATCTACCAACTACTACTGCCTAACACAATATAATTTACTACACATCTAAACCAACTACCAACCATCCCATCCCAATATGGAAAAAAAAACAAATATAAAAAGGACCAAAGATGAGAAAATAACACATAAAAAATAGTAATAATTTAATGGCTTCCCAAATTACCCCTCACTTTATCTTTTACTTTCTCTTCACTACACTAATTTTCTCCATGAGTTTTTCTCCTTCCTTTGCTAATTATGAATACTATACTGTTCAAATGCACACCCTTATGAAAGAACCTGTAACAATCCATTGTATATTGAATGAGAGCAAAGATTATGGAAAAAAGGTCATAAATGGTGTATTTTATATGTACTCACTTAATATTCCTATTTATCCTAATGCACCAAATATTCTTTTGTGTGCAATACAAACAGATAATAAAGCAGGAACTTTTAATATGTTTGATTATAAGAGAGATAAACCCCTTTGTGGTGAAATATATAAACTTTGCTATTGGTTTATTCAAGATGATGGACTTTGTCTTTATAATAAAAATAATGGAAAATGTCTTTTTCACTACAATTGGTAGTGATTTAGGTTCCTAATTAAGTGGTGTTTATGTAACAAGTTTTACAATGGTTATGTAGTTAATTGAAGTTGTTTCTATAAGTGTGGTATAACTCCTCTCAATTTTATATAGTGAGAGCTTAGTGTAGTCGATTGCGCTTTTAGTAGTACATATTAATATTTAACTCTAATCCTTAACTTTTATATCTTTTTGTCTAAGATTATATCTTTGATAAGTTATAATTGTATCATATCCTGTCTGATCACCTCTCTCTGATACTTTTTTCGGCCTACCTCTACCTAGAGCTCCTTATATAACCGTTATAGCGAACTTATCACACCTCCTCATTGGAGCATATATGTGTATCTTCTCTTCACATACTCAAATCATCTCAGCTACCTTTGATCTTGTTCACCACAAAAGTCACTCCCCGAAGAGCTTCATTCCTAATTTTATCTCTCCTAGAATATCCACACACCCGCCATCTCAACTTCCTCATTTTTGCTATTCTCATCTTCTAGACACGTAAATTCTTGATTGACCAACAATTTGCCACATTATTTAATAAGATATATACCAACTATTAGTAATAACTTTCTTGTACTTCAAATACATATTTATAATTTTACTTAATTAGTATAATATTTCACTATAAAAAAAACTTCTCTTTTTTTATTTTAGGTTTAAATTTAATCTTTCACTTCAAAATTATCTTATATATACTTAGTCAAATTTTAATTTATGTAGGATTTCCGTTATATAAAAAGGTTTGAATATTTTAAGATCAATCAGATAATGTGTAACAGTAGAATTTCATCAATAATATAGAAGATATGAGTGTTTGATTTTATCCTTAATTAACACATAATAATTTCCTTTTGACTAAAATGACTTATAAAAAGGTACCAAAGAGGAGAATATAACACATAATTTTTTCTAATGGCTTCCCTAATTACCCATCAATTTTCCTTCTACTTTCTCCTCAGTACACTAATTTTCTCCATCAATTTTTCTCCTTCTATAGCTGAAATTTTTATTCCTAGAATTACCAATACAACACCAAATGTTGTAACAATTCACTGCAAATTAAATGGAATTTCTCTTAAGAAAGAGATAATTAATCCAATGGGGGATGTTTACAAAATTAGCGTTCCAATATATGAAGATAAAGAAAATATTCTTTGGTGTTCAATGTCTACAAAGGATAAATCAGGAAATTTTAAAATATTTGATTATAAGAGAGATCAAATATTTTGTGATGAGAATTATTGTGATTGGTTTATTGGAAATGATAAAATTTGTTTAACTGCTGTTGGTATATTAGATTGTGCTTTGTCCTTTAAATGGTGATTTTATGTTTCGCTATGGGTTAAATAATGAGTCATAATCGACTCGTTTGAATCATCAAATTTTTGTCTCATTGTTTCATTTTTTTTAAAAATATAATAATTTATTTAACTGTCAATTTTTTTTCTGTTTATTATGATTACATATCTGGTCAAATCATTTAAATATTGTTAGATGGACTGCATTTGTTGGTGAGTCAAAATGAACAGAGTTAATAAAATGAATGGATCATTAATCTACCTAAATTTGCACGACTCATGAAACAATAATGAAACTTGAGTAAAAATAATATTTAATATATTTTTAAAAAAGAATATTGAGTGTGAGCCTAGGTATTATGCATATATTTCTTTTATTGTAAAGGGATTTCTTTCAAAAGTTATACTAATAAAACTAGGTGTACATTAATATTATCAAGTTAAATTTGGAGAAAAATCTCTAAAATTATTCCTATGAAAATTGTAGTAACTATTTTCACCATTTGTCTTTAATTAGAAAAGAACAATTCTTTGAAAACGAAAAAGGATTGCAATTATTTTCGTAAATGAACTTTGGTAGAGTATTGCTTGTGGTAGAGTTAATATGATTTCTCCATCTTTAATCAAATATTTTGAATTTGAGTCGTAGGCATAAAAAATATTCTGACATAAGAAGCATATCCCTTTTTAATGACTTTATACTGTCCAAATTCCTATTAATAATTTTAATCGAACATCAGATTAGAAATTAAAATGATATTCATTATTCCTGTTTATTTTAGCCACAAACGATATAATTCTCATTATTGCGTTCATTTCAGTCACGAACAATATAATTCTTTCCATTAATTTCTTTAATAGACTATTTTTCTTGGTTCATAAATCGCAAATTAATGCAACAAGAAGAATCAAGTGAAAATAAGAAAACCATGCAGTATTAAATTCGTTAATTAATAGCTTAAATTAATTCAATAAATATACGATATATACTACATTTAATATACGTATTTATCACTTAATTATAATTAAGTAATATATATTCTTATATTAATTTAAATTAATAAGATATTTATTTCTTTAATTTTATGATTAAGTATCAAATTACTCGAATTTAACTATTATTGAATATCTCTCCTCAAGATTTTGTCATTGACTATTTGTCATTGACTAGACAGAAAAATACGTTTAAAAACTTTATTACATTTGCCTATAATTTGTACATGAATTTATGAGTCATCTACTATATATTATCATCATACATCAATATTTTTAATTCATTCCCCATTTGATTAAGAAAATTGATGGCTTTTTCTTACACATCAATTTGTCTTTTATTTTCTTCTAACAATTTTCTCCATTTTCATTTCTCTTTTAGTAGCTGATGATTATGAAATTCATGTTGCAAATCAAACACCAGATATTTTAAACGCGGAATGTTTTATGGACGATACATCGTTAGGAAAACAAACAATTAAATCAATGGAGATTTACAAATTTAATGTTACTATTGTTGGTAAAAACACAAAAAATGTTTGGTGTCCAATGTGGTTAGGAAAAAGGCCTGGATTATTTAAGATATTTGATTATAATAGAGATCAATCTAATTGTGGTGATCAAGTTTGTCATTGGTATGCTAAACAACATGGAATTTGTCTTTTTAGTGTTTATCAATGTGCTGTGCACTATAATTGGGCATGGTGATGTGTTAATTAAATTACATGGGATAAAGTTATTTAGTTTTTATGATGCTTAGAAATTTTAATGGTATTTTGAAGATGTTATGATTTGCTAGACTCTGGACGTATAACAGAGGCTTAATGTATCAAATTATCGTTTTATTCTATGTATTTTGTTGTATTGGCTTGCGGATATATACGAGTCAATTTATGGTTTTATCCTCTTCTTTTGTACTTTCTCTGTCTCATTTTATATGGTATTTTTGGGTTTCGAGATTCAAACAAATCTATCTAAGATACCATAAGTTTTTTATAGATCTTTTAAACATTTTGAATTATCAATTATTGTGACTTATAGTACTTTTTATGTAGTTTACAAATATATAAATTTCATTTCAAAAAATTTGAAGATTTCATGGGCAAATTCCCGATCAAACTTAAACTGTTTGACTCTCGAAAAATGAAAAGTGCCACATAATTTAAGACACAAAGAGTCATATTTTTTTTATTCAATAAACTTGCATGTTTATGATTAAATTAATGTGCATTTTCCTCATGTATTTTCTAACTATTATAAAACATGTTATTTACACTAGAACAATTTATTTAATTTTCTCCCTAAATAATTTGTAATGTCTGGGACAGATTTGGTGACTTAATCTTTTATGAATTAAAATCAATTAATTAATTCCTATTTTTAGTCAATGGTTACTAAAGTCAAGAGATAAAAAGATGAACACATGTATTACTATAATAATTACTATAAATCACTTATAAAAAATCATTGATGAGATTCCCTTCCTAATAACCAATAGTTACCCAAATCCCTGATTTATCATACAAAATAATTAAAGCGTAATATATAAATATGTCATTTAATTTGACATTAACTTATATTTATGTCCTTTAATTTTAAGTGTGCAACAAGTAGACACTTAAATTTGTATGAAATTGAATAAATATACATTTATATCCTACATGGTATCCTACTTGGGAATTTATGTCCCACATGATGTCTTACGTGTATTATGTCATGTATGACACATATGTCTCATTGTTTAAATTTATACAAATTTAAGTGTCTATTTTGTGCACACTCAAAGTTGAAGGGCATAAATGTGAAATAAGTCCAGTTAAAAGACGTTTTAATTTATATACACTATATCTAACACATGATATATTAATTATGTCACCAACTAGCAATTGATTATCGCACCTTATAAGTAATCAAAATTGTGTAAATATATAATGCTTTTATATAACCTTTTTTCCATCCATTGTCCAAATCACAAAAAAAAAAAACATGGAAATTTCCTACAAAGTCTTCTTCTTACTATTGGTCTTCTACTCAATTTCATTCACAAATGGGCAAAAAAGAGTTGAGATAATTAATTATGGGCATCAAAATTTACTTATTAGATGTCAATCCAATGGATATTGTCACGAAATTCAAATAATACAACCTAGTGGTATATACAGTTTTGATGTTGATTTTGGTGAAGGTACAATTGTTAAAGCATGGTGTACAATGGAATTAGCAGAAAAATGGGGAATTTTCCAAGTGTTTAATACAGAAAGAACTTCTTTGTTTTGTGATGAAGGATATTGTACTTGGTATGTAAATGAAGATGGAATTTGTTATCCTAATGAGCAATTGAGTGGATGTATTAAGAAGTATTTTTGGCCAAAAGTTTGATTATTATTTCAAAATGGAAACATAAATATTTTAGTTATGTATAGTCTTTTTGTTTGATTGGTAAAAGCATTTTTTTCGTTAATTATTTGGTATATGAAATTCACTGATTTGATTAATATCATCTTACTTAACGAAGCCCTTAGTTGAATACTTATCGTCTTGCTCTTGACGATGAAGTAATCAGAGGGTCATGGGTCAATATGTATATATCTCAATATTGTTGAAGGTATGAATGAACACCTTACTCTAATTGGGTGAGAGTATTTTTATGTTTTACCGTAGTGTCTTTTAGTCAAAGGTAGGTTAGAGTCAAAATTTTGGCTTGTGAACTCACGAACTACTGTATTATTATTTTCATATTTGATTGTTTTACCTGAGTCGAGGCCTATTGAGAATAAAACTTTATATACACTATTTTTTTCAAATATCAGTTGTGACTAGAGTTGTTCAAAATCGAGTCGAAATTGATAATCTGAACTGAAAAAACGTTATTTGTTCTTCGGTAATGGGTTATTAGTTTAACGGTTTTGATTTTTTTATTATCGGGTTATCTTTCTTAATGATTTGAGTTTTTTTCTTAACGGGTTAACTGATAACTCGATAGTAAATTAATAAATTATATTTATACCATTTAGTATATAAAGTCCTTGACTTAGGATTTAGTTTTTTATTTTTATTTTTGGTAGTCTCAAACTTTCGGTTATTCTACAATGTGTTAGTATTGTTTTTGAGCAAGATGCAATCGATCACTCATGTGCATGGTATAAACTGATAATCGATAAGTCGAACCGATAAACTTTAAAACCGAACCCAATTTCTGAATTTGTTGCTGTTCATGTCTTTATGTCTTTAATTTGGTAAATTGTTTTTACAATAGCCCCCCTTGATCTTAAAGTACTTACATACTACTAGAAATGTTAATTAAATTTTAAAATGTCGAAGACAATCCACAGTAGTATAAATTGTGACATATTTTTTGGTAATTACTTTATTTAAGTAATGATATTTTATAATTAAAATTCATGCATCTCTCTTTCCTTTTGATTTTGATTTCGGCTTCATGGTATATTCCCTTAATGTTTCATGTATTTCCTACGCAGAAACTTACAAAATATTTATGGTATAGTTTTTAAATATTTAAATTATAAAATATTAAGTTAATTTAATTTAATTCAACTTTATGAATGAATCAAATTAACTTCTAATAATAAAGAAAAATATGAAAATTAATTTGGGATGATAATACATGATAATCAATTGTTTACATCAAGTCAATAAATACATAATAAATATTAGCACATAAAATTGTAATTGACTCACCTCTTTAAACTAATCAATTAATTACCAAAAATCCTTCTCAAATCACTAAATTAAAAAGAATCTCTTGTGAGATTATGCTAAAATGAAAAAAATATTTACTCCCTTAATTATCAGATTATTATTTTTTCCTTACACACAATCAATTCACTTATAAACTAATTACTCCATACATTACACACCAAATCAAAATCATTATTTTCTTATAAGAAAAAACACCATGTTCTCTTCCCTTTTCACTCACTCCATATTATTCTATCTCATTTTACTAATTTTTTCTCCATTTTCAATTGCACAAAAAACCACAGAACTTAGAATTCACAATCATGGTACTGCTGGAATTTTGAATGTAAGATGTATGTCAAATGGACATGATTTAGGGAAACAACAAGTGCCATTTTATTCATCATATACACTAAACCCTAATTCACATCAAGATTTGTTAAGAAACAAGAGTACAACATGGTGTGCTTTGGAATTAGCTTCATTTTGGGGAATATTTCTTATGTATAATGACAATAGGACTGAATATTCATGTAGAGGTAAAACTTGTACTTGGTATGTAAATGCTGATAGACTTTGTCTTTGGGATGATCAAAGTGATTGTAGTGTTGTGTATAATTGTACTAGTTGTGCTAGGTCAAAACATTGGCCATTATTGGCTTGAGTTTTTCATTAATTAGTGTTTAAATTATATCTTGTGTTCTATTGGAATTATCAAGAAAATGGCAAGATTTACTTTGATTGTTTTAGTATATGTTTAGAATATTCTTTCTTGGTATCTGAAATTTACTGACTTGACTAATACAAATTCGCATCACGTAAACCTTAGTTTATGGGGAAACACCCCCTTATAAAAATTGCTTCATTCTTATAATTTAGATCTTGTGTTTGATTAAGGACAAAAGAATCATATTCATTCATCCACCATATTCCTTAGTGATCTTTCTTTGTTAATTGAGTCAATGAGTAAAAAACATACCTAAAATATTCTGGTTAATTATTTGAATTTTATATCTGGACTAGTATGGAATTCCTACTTGATCGTCACCAAATATTTATTGAAACATACCCCGACTATTTAGCCCATTCAAAGATGTTTTAGGTTTGCTTCAATACTCTATTGAATAAATTCATCATAAAATATTAGTTTTCTTCGAACCTTATCCTTACATCAAAGATTTTTCCAAGACTTTTTCATGGTAAAGTTTGAAAATCAAGCAATGAGTCTTTTGCACATATGAAGAAAATAGAAAAGGAGGAAGAATATTTGCACAATATTTCTTTAACGCTATCAACAATTACATTAGGTGTCCTTAAAATGGATTTACACTATATAAAAAAAATGGAAGAAATTGGGCTCTTAGATATATTATCTACTTTTACTATCAGATACACTTACATAGGATAGAGGCGAGCGAAATAGAAGAGAGACGAGCGAGAGAATCGATGTATCCCAGATATATATGAATCACACAAGATACATGTATCTGAAATATCATATATATCTCAGATACATGTGAATCTCCTTGGATATGGTGTATCTGGAAAAAAAATTACACCCATTTTGACCTCATGTATCTTAGAATCTGGACATCTAACAATCTGGCATGAATGGCAATTTTGAAAACTCAAGAGAAGACACATATATAATTAGTCCCTGAATTAATGAGATTTTGTTGTTTTTGAAATAAACTATAAATATTTGTATATTTATAAATAATCTTACTAAGGTTAAAATCAAATTGTTTTTAGATATAAAAAAAAAATCATTTTCTTTGGACAAACTAATAAAGAAATTAATTAAAGTACTATCACATAAATAGATAGATACAAAAGATGATACTTTTTAATTTTCGGCTCGTAGCAATAAGTGTTGTTTACTCTTTTTGTTTGAACAATTTATTTAATTTATTTTTATATAATTAATTAGTAACTCCAATTTTTAGTCAACGCACAACTACTATAAATTGGAACCAAATCAATACAAAAAATAAAACCAAAACACACAAAAAAATAAGAAGCAATAACATGACTTCCCCATTGTGTCAAGTCTTTATCCTTTGTTTTGTACTTAGTTTTTCCTCAACTTTTGTTAATTCAGTTATTTTGTTTGACTATAAAATTTCAATAAAAAATAAAGCTTCAGAAACAAATGAGGTTCATTGCACTTTGAGAGGACAAGATCTTGGTGTTCATCCTTTTAATCCAAATGATTTTTATGAAGTTGATATCCCTATAGTTGTTAAAGGCGATAATAGCGTCTTTTGTGACGTTAAATTGATAGTTAAACAATTTAAACATGGTAATTTTGAGCTTTTTAACTTTGATAGAGATAAAAATAGTTGTGATGATAGCAACACTTGTCATTGGGAAGTACAAGATGGAGGATTGTGTTTGGCTGTTGGAGATAAATGTAATTTGTTCTTAAATTGGAGCAATTAACTTTGATTGATTGAATCAATTATATATGAAGTAGTCAAGTTGTTAATGACGTACGTATATGTGTCATATAATTAATCGTGTAATTTTCTAACAAAGAGGATTCCGATGAATTCCCTAGCCTCCACCCCTTGAGAGTGTTGATCCATATGGCGTATATGAATCCATACGACATTTCACTTGACATAAGTTTATAATGCATAACAAGTTATGGTATACTACATAATTTGGTTCTTATAAAACTTATGTTGAACGAGATAAAAGTTCAGTTTCACAACTCACAAGTTATGTCGTACTGCATAACTTAATTCCTACAAAACTTAAGTTGAGCAAGACAAAAATTCTCTAAACTTATGTTAAACGAATTAAGTCATATAAATACTACACAACTTATGATGCATAACTTATTTCCTACGTAACTTATGCTGGGCTAATCGAGCAATTAAATGAAGTAAAAATTAGGCAAATCACATAGTATAAGAAATAAATTACTTCATATCCCTACTCTTTCATTAATTACCAAAAATTCCTTTTTTAGTGTCTTTCGGATACATAATATTGCAGGCGGATACTTTAATTAATAAAGGGCGGATACTTAAATTATTAAGTTGTTGTTATCAGTTTAATGCGTTAAATAAGGGATTAAAACAGAAATTATAATTGACTCCCACAAATTACGCCTATGTTTCTTCCTTCAACCAATCAGTCGTTCATAAACCTCTAACTGAATTATAATTTTTAAATTTCAAATTGTGAAACATTTTCCTTGTTCTTTGAAAAATAGTAAAAGTTTGATTCAAACAATTTTGGAAAGCAATTTTGTGAAGATTCGAAATGAATATTTTGATCTTCTGGATCATGGGAAAGTGATATTGCGGCCGATATAAAAGTGATGGGATAGTGATTGGGGAAAATATTTCGTTCGTGAATCTTATTTACATTGTTTGTTTTGAGAGAAAAACTTGTTCATGTGGTAGATTTCAACATGACGAGATACCTTGTGCGCACGCAATTGTCGTTTTGAAGAAGAAGAATATTAAAGATATACACCCCTACTGCTCTGATTACTATAAACATGATGCATTAACAAATAGTTATGCAGTTCCAATGGAACCAATGCCAGACAAAAGTGATTGGACAGCTCCAGAATGTGTTTTGGAAGAAGTCGTCTTGCCACCAAGATATAAAAAAAATGCCTGGTAGACCAAGAAAAGAGAGGAAGAAAAATCCAGACGAAAAGCTAAGCACAAAAACGAATTGTTGTGGACGTTGTGGACAAGAAGGTCACAATATAAGAACATGCACTTTCTTTCCAAAAGATTCTTGATGATTACTTTTTAAGAATTTTTATGCTTCATTGTACTAATTTTCTGGATATTTTGAATCTGCTAATAAGATATTATCATTTGGTGTGATTTTAACTTTATATAAATGTTACAAGCGACAAACTGTTGAATATGCATTTTTTGCATGTATGGCGTACTTTCGATCTCTCCTAATGTTACTTCTCGAGTCTCTGAACAACAACTTCTCAAAGCCCCATAGCCTATAACAACCACCATATGTAATTAAGTAACAAATGGAGAGTATGAAAGGAATATGTAAAAAAATAAATCATTTCATTGCTGATTTGATGGTCAGTACCTAAAAACTTTACAATAACATAACCACTTGATACTAAATATATTGAATTGTTTTATACCTAGTGTAAAACATATTGTTTCATGTGTTGGGGTATATAACAATTAAGTTATTTGATAATTTATTTAGTATCATATACGTTATAGTTCAACTATATTTTATATTTGATAATAAAAAAATGTTAGTTGTTATGATTTAAATCAATGTCACAAGATTCAACCTGTTAAAGGATACTAAATATATTGAAACTTAATTGTTTTGTACCAATTGTAACATATACACAAATTTGTTATTTGATAATAAAATGTGTATCATATACATAATAATTTTATGAATATTGTGTATCTGATAATAATATAGTATCATATGTTGTGATTTACATCAAGGCTACCACATGTTAATAGATACTAAATAAATTGAAAATTAGTTGTTGTTTACCAAGTGTAAAATATATAGTATCAGATATTCTGTATCTGATGGTTATATTGTATCAGCAGTAGTGGTGTATAAGATACAATTTGTAACAAGATACTATATAATAAACTATATATATTGGAACAATAATTAAAATTGAAATACAATTTTTGACAAAAACAATCTTCAAATTAATAATTACTTAGAATAATTGTGTTGAAACGGGAAGAAATATTACAAAATACTAATTAACGTATCTTCAATACAATAAAACATAACTATTCTACATTAATCATTCCGCCTTCTGCTGGTGTAGTGTAGCCACTCTTTGGCCTTATAGGATCATCAGTATCGCTAACCTATCCCGCCTTGAACTTGTCCATACCATACTTCCATAACAGTATTGCATATCTATTGCGAAGATAGTCACTCCGTAAACTAATATATAGATGGAATGTTGATTTCGTCGCTCAGGTATTCAGCTCAAGTTGCATTTGAGGATATTTAGGTATGGGGAAAATATGGTATCCTTGAATAACTCAATACCGTGGTCCTTTATTGACAAGACTAAATCTTCAATAAAATTGGAGTTGTAGGTAGGACCAAACTTTAGGGAGTTCTTTGGAATATGTTTAATTACATAAATCATATTCTGCAATTACATAAAAATAATTTTTATCAAACATAAAAAAAGTACATGATACATTTATACCTACAGTTAGAAATGCTATACTATTACAGAAATATAATGATGTTTCGCTTTAATTGATACTAAATAACAAGAATACATAAGAGGTACACAAAACCAATTATACTGTATATACAGTGACATAATTCAATGTGATGCAAATATAAATTCTCATAACCATTTTTATTCTTTTAAGTATCATATAGAGAATTATCATTGACTATGATGCACAGTACCAAAATCAACCTAGATGCCAAATTGTGAATTAAGCAAGTATCTTAGATACAGTAATGTTCATTTCATTTGATACTAAATAACAACAAAACATAAGAAAACATAAGAGGTACACAAATTCAATTATTCCTTATATACAGTGACAAAAAACAACCTACAAAGTAAATGTGATTTGAGTACTTAACTTCGATACAATTCTCTTCACTTTTGATACAACAACAGTTAATAAACAAATTCGCAAAAAATTAATGTATCTGAAAAACAACTGCATATTTCAAAGAGGATACTTAATTAAAAAATAAGAAATTATTTATCATCAGATTAAAAAAAAACAGGGGATACATATATGATAAAAATTGCATACCATGGGTAATGTTGGTCGATTAACGGGAGGGGTAGCCTTTCTACCCTTTTTTTTGGGTTTTTAGATCTTTTGAAGTAGATGCATGTACTTTTTTTTTTACCGATTTTCTCTTGCTAGAACTTTGATTGTAATGACTATCGGGTCATGCAACCTTTTAGAACTCAATTCTTTGCTGTTAGGATCTTTTGAATAAAAAATTAGAGATTTGTTAGATGTTAGATGCATAATGCAAGAGCCAAAACGATTGATACACAATAAAAGAAAAATAAAGGCGAAAATCACAATGGAGAAGATGAGAAAACCTAATTTGAGCTCTAAATCCGGTTGTATAGTGATAGGATTCTTTTGAAACTCAAAATTGTTTGAATTTGATAACTGAAATTGTAATGGGAGAGATTGAGGGCGAAAATTAGGGAATGGGAAACGTCTGATTTGTCTTCCAAATAATAAAGTATCCGGTTAAGTTGAATTGGGGGAAAATAAGGGATTTTTGTATTTTAATAAAAGAGTAGGGAAATATTGAGAATATGTAAAGTAATGTTGTGTACTTAAGTAATTTGTCCTTAAATGAACTACACGTGAAAATATGGGCCTAGAAATTAAGAATGGAAGGTGTTGGGCTCTCAAAAGAAATTGGGTTCTAAAAAGGAATTGATATATTTGAATTTTTTTTCTGAGTACTTATAATTAAGTCTTCATTTAATGTATAAGATCCCATATAATTAGTTGACTTTAAACATGGGTTAGAATCAATATTAACTCAATAAAATATACAATGTAATTAAATCTGAGATTTGTATGAATTTTTATAATTGAGGTATATTACGTAATAATGAGCTTCTATAAATGGTATAATTATATTATTTTTTCTTTATATGTGATGTATTTTAATTAGGTATGTGTTTAATATAGAAACGAATAATATTGAATTTTAAAAAAGAATATCATTATTTTTAAGACACTAATACAGAAAATACATTACATAAATTGATACGAATATTTTTAAATTTTACATTGACTTTCACTTTTATAAATTAAAATTAATTATACTTCTATATTTAGTCAAAAGAGAAAAAAATATCAACACATATTTTTGCTATAAATTGAGTAACATCAACACATACCCACACAAAAAAAAAAACACACACACACACACCCCAAGAAAAACATGACTTCCCCATTGTCTCAAGTCTTAATACTTAGTTTTATACTTTGTTTTTTCTCATCAACTTATGTTAATTCATTGATCTTGTTTGACTACCATGTAGCAATTATTAATGTTGCTTCATCAAAAGCAGACGTAAAATGCACCTTGAGAGGACAAGATCTTGGTGATCATCCAATAAATCTAAAAGATTTATATCTTATCGATGTTCCTATAGTTGTCAAAGGTGATAATCATGTTTTTTGTGACATTGTATTAATAGGTACTAAAAAACGTGGAAAATTTGAGATTTTTAACTATGATAGAGATATGAATACTTGTGATGGTGATAGAAATTGTTATTGGCATATACAAGATGGAGGATTGTGTTCTCTTGTTGGAACCAAATGTAATTTGTTCTTCAAGTGGAACTAATTAAGAAATTGATTATTATATTTCATTGTTGAATTGTAAGAGTATATTTTTCAATATATATGAAATCAAGTTGATTATATTTTATAAGTTTATTTTATTTCATTAGTTTTTTTTTTATACTAAAGTATCTCTTTCTTAAATCATTGTTTGAAATGATTTATTTGAGTCGAGAGTGTATCGGAAACATCTTCTCTATTGAAGACTTATCATGATTTTGATAAATAAAGAGTAATATCACAAGGGTCACGAATAATGTTTGACAGATGGAGATTCAAAATTTAAACTCAATAAGCTTAGAAGTAAATTTTTTAGACTAAACTGTTTAAGTAAAGGAAGAACTGTTTAATCATCATCTATCAATAGAGCCTAGTTAAGGTGTCTAAGTGAAAGATCGTGCCAAGTTTAGGAGGCCACCGATGGGTTAGCCCTAAACTTATTATTAAGATGTTCCCATGTGTTCAAGTTTTTTGAAATTTCAACTTTACATATAAATCTTCATATATATATGCAATGACGGAGACATTAATATATATACACATAAAATAATTTTTTCGACAAAGGGACTTCCTAATTGATTCTATCTAGATATATTCCCATGATTATGTGTTTGTTACGTGGGAAAAAAAACAAGTTTGATAATTTGTTCAGTCTTGTAGTGCACTCATTTTCTCTATGAGAGTGAATTAAAACGATGACCTACAATATGTATCGAAATTACTTTAATTTTCTTTGAGCATCCAACTCAACACAATATAGACAAATTAAAGTCCAAATTGTCATGAATTGATATAAATATTTGTGAGTTAATTTTCTGATTGGTCATTTATGATTTAATAATTGATTATGAATTGATATAAATATTTGCCTACTAAAATCATCTTTATAATTCATATTTTTTCAATCCTAACTCTTATGCTTTCTTTGTCTATAACCCCCAAATATTTAGTGTGTAATTTAATAACACACAACGGTGTATTACTTTTTTTTTATATAAGTTTTATTTTTATATTATGTGAAGGTATGCACATTCATAATAATCACTAAAATATAATTTTGTGGTGTTGTACAAACGACTTTTGCAATTTCGTCTAAAGTTTAATATTGCCATTTATAGTATATGTGATCATATATATATAAGTTCTGTCGTAAAAGACATAACAAGTTATGTCGTACTACATAACTTAATTCCTAAACTTATGTTAAACGAATTAAGTCATATAAATACTACATAATTTATGATGCATAACTTATGCTAGGCTAGACAAAAAATTTCTAAACTTATGCCGGAGCAATTAAATGGGCTACACGTGAAAATATGGGCCTAGAAATTACGAATGGAAGGTGTTGGGCTCTCAAAAGGAATTGGGTTCTAAAAGGGAATTAAAAGAAGGGAAAATTTTCAAAACAACAATATTTTAGCTTTTAATGGGACTCCTTAGCAATAGTTTCACTATTTATTTAAAATGTCAATATTTTAGTTTGTTAAGGATTGAGTTATGTATTTATTTTATTTTGATTAATTTGAAAGAATACAAATAATTAATAACTGAATAGAGAAAATCATGGAACAAAAAATTTCAAAAAAGGTAATTTTTAAAAAAAATTTAACATCAATTACATTTTTGAAAGAGCATATGTTGCCATTTTTCTTTCTAGTGTTTTTTTCTTTGTTCTTAAGAATTTCATTTTTTTTTTTTGGAAACAGTAGTTTGTATTTTATATCTTATATGAGTGGAAGTGTTGGAAAATTTATAATGCCCTCTGTTTTGGATATTTAAATGTTTGAACTTCTTTGAATATGTGTTCATCCGAAATGTATTCGAATACCTAATGATATGTATAACTAATTTAAAATACAAAAAATGTTGGTATTGATTTATTATGAATACAACTCTTTGGCATTCTAGTTCAAGTACAAAAATAAAGGCAGTTGTGTAGTATATACCAAAATATAAATACAAATTAGTTGTAGATCGAAATGATATTGAAAAATACAGTTGCGATGAATACATAAATAATACATAGAATAAGTTTATTCAAAATAAATTGTATTTATATTTCAATACCCAATTTTGTTATATTATTATTTCACTTTAAATTTGCAGAAAGTATTTTCTAGCTTAGTTTTTATTTCAAATATCATGTTGTATTTCAATATAATTTTGTATATCAAATGCAGAATGAATACCAATAATTTTGTATTCCCCTTCTTGTGATGTATTCGTCGCACAATTTTATATATTATGTATTCATAAAATTATATTGCTTTAGCCAAATAAAATACAAAATATGTCTTACTAAGTTTGTATTTCAAATATCAGGTTGTATTTCAGTATGATTTTCTATTTCAAACGAAAAAATGAATACCAATTAGTTTCCATTTCCCTTCTTATAATGTATTCGTCACAATTCTATAAATTATGTATTCAATCATAAGATATAGAATTGTGACGAATACATTATATACCTATTTAAATTACTACAAACTAAAAAAGAAATACAATATTTTAAAATAAAAAAACAAATGATGAGTAAAAGAAAAACAATTGACAAACAAAAATTAATAGGAATACAGTTGTGGTATGAATACAATTTTGTAACCTTCTTCTTTGACTGTCTTTCTTCTTCTTCTTCATCTACTATGTTCTTTTTTCCGATTTTTTTCCCATCAAAATCGAATCTGAATCTGTATTCACTTGTGTATTAGTAACCCTATAAGCAAAATTCGAAATTATTAAATATGTATGTATAAAAAAATCAAACAATATATGATGTATGTGTGCTAATGTAGTTACTACAATCTACTAAATCTCAAATATGAAGACAAAATTTTTGATAATTTGAATTTCGAAATTATCAAAAATTAGAATGTATTAAATATCAAACAAAATAAACATACATATGAATTTCTAGATTCTCCAAAATCTGAAAAATTAAAAGAAAATCACAAAAAAATTGAAAATCATAACTATTTGATGAATAACTAAACAAAATCACATAAAAATTAAAAAATTCGACTGAAAATCCGTAATATATAGAATCGGTGATTTAAACTTCAAATCAAAATGGATAATGGAAATTACCTTGTCAATCGATAAATCTTCTTGAATTAATAAATAGATTTCATTTAACAATAAAGAAGATTTCTTGATGAACAACAATTTAGCACCTTGAAGAAAGATAAACTTGAAACGTGAAAGGTGGGGAAGAAACGTGAAAAGTGGGGAAGAAACGTGAATGGAGTTGAAAAAAGGTTAATGTGTATTGGTTAAAACGTGAATAGGATGTTATTTAGTACTTATAATATGTGGTTCCTATAATTTATACAAAAAATATTTTGAAGATTTTTTTTCTGAGTACTTATAATTAAGTCTTTATTTAAGGAATATTTAGTTGATTTTAAACATGGGTTAGAATCAGTATTAACTCAATAAAACATACAATGTAATTAATTCTAAAATTTATATGAATTTTTATAATTGAGGTATATTACGTACTGAGCTTCTATAAATGGCATAATTATATTATTTTTCCTTTATATGTGATATATTTTAATTATTAGGTACGTGTTTAATAAAGAAAGGATTAATATTGAAGTTTTTAAAAGAATATCATTACATAAACCGATACAAAAGGAATACTTTTAAATTAAGTTTTGTACGAACTGTTATTTCTTTTCTATTTTTATTTGAGCAATTTGTTTTTCTTCCAATATGTAATGTTTGGTCTCTTTTTTTTTGTAAACTTTTACTTTCATGAATTAAAATAAATTATACTTCTATATTTAGTTAAAAGAGGAAAAAAATATCAACACATATTATTGCTATAAGTTGGAGTCGCAACTCGCACCAACACACAAAAAAAAAAAAACATTCACACAAACTAAAAAAAACATGACTTCCCCATTGTCTCAATTCTTTATACTTTGTTTAATACTTAATTTTTTCTCATCAACTTTTGTTAATTCATTAATCTTGTTTGACTACCAAGTAGCAATTGTTAATGTTGCTTCATCAAAAGCAGACGTAAAATGCACGTTGAGAGGACAAGGTCTTGGTGATCATCCAATAAATCCAAGAGATTCATATACTATTGATGTTCCTATAGTTGTCAAAGGTGACAATCATGTCTTTTGTGACATTGTATTAATAGGTACTAAAAAACATGGAAATTTTGAGATTTTTAACTATGATAGAGATATAAATACTTGCGAAGGTACTAGTAATTGTCATTGGGAAATACAAGATGGAGGATTGTGTTCTCTTGTTGGGAACAAATGCAATTTGTTCTTCAAGTGGAACTAACTAAAAAAATTGATTGATATATTTGATTATTGAATTGTAAGAGTAGTTTTTTTCAATATATATGAAATCAAATTGATTATATTTTACATGTTTATTTTATTTCATTGGTTTCTTTACTACTATATATCTCTTTTCAAATTTTTATTGAAACCTTCACAAGATAAGTAATCTTTTAATCGATTAATTTGGAATTAGCTTAGCTGATCTTTTATACACCGTTCAATATATTATGAAACATTTTAAATTGAATCAGGAATTGTGTGTTCATGGTGAAAGAGGTTAGTCTACAATTTATTTGATCTAGTGGTGCACTCTATAACAAAAATAACTTTTAGCGACAATAAATATGCACATTAACTAAGAGTATTAAAGTTTTTATCGGTATTAATTAATTTTTGTTAGAACCAACGTCACTATAGATTTAGCGACACTTACAAAGAATGCTAAAATGTAATTTGTCACTAGTAATTGTCTCTAAGAAAATATATCTAGTGGTAATTAAACTATTATTATTAATTAATTGTCGCCAAAAATTATTTTTGATTTAGTGAATGAGATATTCAATTTGATTTTCTTTGACCACCTAACTTTAACGAAATATGTCCCTATTGTTAATGTTTGGGTCAAATTTGTAAAATTAATTACACTTCTATTTTAAGTCAATGGTCATTTACTCAAGAGACTAAAAAAAAATGAAATTACATGCATTGAATCTTAAATAACACAAAATACAATTATAAATTGTACTCACACACAAAAATAAAAATAAAAATACCATCATGGCTTCCAAATTATCTCATCTCTTAGTCCTTTTTTTCCTACTTAATTTCTTCTACTCATCTTATGTTAATTCAATAATCTTGTTTAGTTACAACATTTATATCGTTAATGCAACTCCAAAATCAGTGGATACACATTGCTATTTAAGAGGAGATGATCTTGGTGACCATCCATTAGCTCCAAATGAATTTTACTCAATTGAAATTCCAATTGTTGTTAAAGGAGATAATCATGTATTTTGTGACATTATTTTTGGGGACAAAAAAGGAAAATTTGAGCTTTTTGATTATGATAGAGATCTTCAATCTTGTGATATGAATACACATACTTGTTATTGGGATGTACAAGAAGATGGATTATGTATGAGATCAGGAGATCATTGTATTTTGCATTTTAATTGGAATTAATCATTAATTCCAATTGAAATATTATAAGTTTTATTTGGATATAATACATATGAGCTTTCCCCTTTCTTTGAGTCTCTAAAGCAATGAATCTAATAAATAAGTATTCACAATAAGATTTCGAAGTTAACAATAATCATATCAAGCTATTTGGAAAACGGAATTAAATCGATCCAAAAATTTAATTTCGAAAACGAAGGGTAAATTTGGAAATTAATATGAAAATCTGTTACCCAAAGAATTTAGAGTCAATAGTGAAATCATTTAAAAAACGGAGTTAAAATCAATCTACAATCCTCAATTAATCAAAATCCTTCAATCTTCTTCAAAAGTCTTTCAAGTTGGGGTGAGATCCAATGTTTAAACATCAAAATCATGAATAAATCAATGGGTAAAAGAATGAGAGAGTTAGAAATCGTTACCCAATCAATGAATCTTGAAAACCCCTTTAAAATTGTTGTTACCGAGCTCCTAACATTAAAAATAATGGTGAGTTTTTGGAAGAAATTAAGCAATGTTCAAGCAAAAATTGCTCATTACGATCGCGACCCAAAGCCTCACGATCATGATGAGTAAACATGTCTACTCATTAAAGTTGACCATCGTGATCATGACTGGGACTCACGCGATCACGATGACCAATACACTGACTCTACGTGATCGCAAGAGAAGGTCTCGCAGTCGCAATGAACAACATTCCTGACATCAGAAAAACAGAAACCAACATTACACACAAGGCACAAATTGAGTACATAAACCAAATATGCTACCCAACTGAATTCAACATTTCAGACTCAATTGAACCATCAAAACACAAATTTGAGGTCTCCTTAACTCGAAACTCATGAAAGTTGCAATAAATTAACTTAATGCTTAAAATGACCAAACTAACCTCCGGACCTCTGAATATTCAACCAATGCCTCTCTTAGGCCTAAAATCATCATCGAAATCTAATGAAACTGTCGGAAATCTGACCCTATCATCTAAAGATCGAATGTTGACCAAAGTTAATTCAAAGGTCAAAATGACCCAAACTTCCAACTTAAGACCTCAAATCCACGAAACCCATCCGAATCCGAAATCGACGATTCTCCCACACCAATTTCCACATTCCAGAACTAATGGAGCTAACAATTCCATTTCTCGACTCAAAACTCCGACGAACACCGAAATCACTTTTAACTAACTTAAGCCTTTCAAAATTCCAAAACTTCTAAAAATCACAATTTTTACTTAACTTTCAAAACCAACAATCAAAGATGACTCGGGACAACTATTGAAAGGGGTAAAATGATAATTTTACAAATATATTCAAAACTGACCTTCCGACTTCACATCTTTAATTTTTACAAAAGAAACATTTGATGGGGAAAACCAAGAATGTTAACTGTTAAGAATAAAAGAGATTTTTAGCACTAAAAAATATGCACATTAACGAAGAGTGCTGAAGCTTTTACCAGTATTAGGTAATTTCATTAGTTAATTGCAAGGAATGCTAAAATGTAATTTGTTACTAGTAATTGCCTCTCAAAAAATATATTTAATGGTAATTAAATAATAATTATTAATTAGTTATCGATAAAAATCATTTTTGATGTAATGAATAGGAAAGTCAATTTGATTTTCTTTGACCACTCAACTTAACTAAATATCTTAAAAGGGATTTATGTATATTATTTATTATATTTAGAAAAAAGTTTAAATTGACCATGAATTGTGATACAAATATGTGCCTAATTTGGAAAAATAATTACTCTTCTATTTTACGTCCATGGTGATTTACTCAAGAGATTAGAAAAAAAAAATCAGATTACATGCACTGAATCTTAAATCACACAAAATACAATTATAAATTATACACACTCTCTCACACACACACACAAAAACATAATACCATCATGGCTTCCAAATTATGTCACCTCTTGGTCCTTTTTTTCCTACTTAATATCTTCTACTCATCTTATGTGAATTCAATAATCTTGTCTATTTATAACATAAATATTGTTAATGCAACTCCAAAATTAGTGGATACACATTGCTATTTAAGAGGAAGTGATCTTGGTGATTATCCATTAGCTCCAAATGAAGTATACTCAACTGAAGTTCCAATAGTTGTTATAGGATTTAATAATTTATTTTGTGACATTATTTTGGGGGACAGAAAACAAAATTTTATGCTTTTTGATTATGATAGAGATGGTAAATCTTGTGATTTGGATACACATACTTGCCATTGGAATGTACAAGAAGATGGATTATGTTTAAGATCAGGAGATCATTGTATTTTGCAATTCAATTGGAGTTAATTATTAATTAATTCCAATTGAAATATTATAAGTTTTATTTTGATATACATGAAGTCAAGTTGTTAAGGGGTATACAAGTTTGTGTTATGTAATAATTGTTTGAGCCAATAAATGGACAGGTCATTTGACCAAGTAGCTAGCCAAGAGCGAGTTTTATAACGTAATTTTTACAAATCTAGCTATCACTATCGATCATCAATACTAATTATCACCATTCACAACCAACAATCATTATATTTAATTTTCTTACAATATTTTATTGATGTACATTTGATTAATTTCGTATTTTAAAAACAATTATATTTATTAATTTTTAAATAAAGAAAATTTTAATACACTCAGTTGAAAATAAACGGTCTTAAATATTTCGTATTAAAATGCAAACTAATAAAGATAATATAAATTCTCTTTAGAAAAAAAGGAAGAAATATAATTTAAGCACTATTTGCATAATAAGGAAAATAATTATTGTAATGACTAATAATTTAGAACACTATTTGCATGTCGATGAAAATATAAGTCCATCCGTGCAAATAAATAAATAAATATATTTGTTGACACATAGTTAAAAGTTTTACATTGTCACATTTATTGCAATTTTCTAAATTTGGATATTAAATATTTGACAACTAAAATTAAAGAATAAATTATTTAATATTAACGGTCATTATATTCTAACTATATTCAAAGATTGATTATTTTTTATAATTATAAATAGAGTCTCCATTAACTCAAAAAAATAAATATAGAATAATTAAAGAGAAAAAAAATACATTATGTCTTTTCCAATTTCTCATATGTTCATACTTAGCCTTTTATTTATTACAATATCATCCTTGAGTTCAACAGATAATTTCCAAGTTAGTCTTACTAATACAACTCCACATTTATTGGATACATATTGTATTTCTGGAGGAAAAAGTGTTGGATCTCACTCAATGAGTTTAAATGATGTTTACAATATTAAAATTGCAATTTTCCCCAAAGGAGTTAACAAAATTGTGTGTGATATTACAATGCATATTCCAAATGGAAACAAACATGGAAAATTCAAGTTGTTTGATTTGATGAGAGATGTTGGTAAATGTCAAGGCAATATTTGTCAATTGAGTGTACAAGATAATGGAGTTTGTTTTATGCTTGATGATCATTGTGAATTGCATTTTGATTGGTCTTAGATTTATGTATAATTTCATGTATTGATGAATTGGAAAATAAGATGTTATCTTGTTTTGGATGTTGACACCCAATTTTGACCCTCCACAATATAAATTAATCATTTCGAGCTTCTCCAATTTCAAACGATTTAAAATTATTAGTTTTATAAAATTTCTAAAAATAAAATAAAATATTAATAATAGTAAAAAATAAATAAATAGTAATAATAATATAGTTTGCAAGATTTTTAAATAGTTTTGTCACTTTTCATAATTTTTAGATAATATATATGTTTTACATAATTATGTATATAATTAGTATATTTTATGATTATTCGAAAATCGTCTCAAAAAAGATTTTATATTTTAAATGTTAGGGATGGTTATAATTTTGAATTAATGAGTTTTATGAAATTCAAGATGCTTTCAAGTCAGTTTTTAAAGTAATTTTACCTTTTCTTAATAATAAACATGTATATTTTTGCAATCACGTTATTTTATAAATATTTGAAAATATCATCACAAAAGATTTTACATTTTAGTTAAATACTTTATTAATTTACTTTAAGTTATAGTTATAATTTCGAGTTAATTAGCTTTGTAATTGAATTAGTTAGTATATAATTAAGTTTATTATTATTTTTTTTATTTTATTTCGTTAAGATTAAGAAGCTCATTAATTAATTTATATTAACTCCTCTTGTTTAAATTTTAGCCGAATTCACAATTAAATTCTATTAGGCTATAATGGAAATCCATTATTTAATAACAATTTATCCCATCTTTAAAAATAATTTTGGGCCACTTCCTAAAGGCCCAACTCTTTCCCTTTCTCAAAATTTCCAATCCCATTTTTTCAGCCCAATTCCCAGTGATCCAAACATCAACCAGCAGCCCTTAGATGCAAGACACAGCCCACCATCCCAGCCCATTAACTTCCTGACCCGACCCAACCCCTTTTCCCCTTTAATTTCAATACATACATCAGTACTAATACAACAAACAGTAGCCGACATAGACCTAACCCCTGCGTCTTCTTCCTTCCAAAACGACTAGCAAGCAACGTCCAAATCCCAGCAAATCCGGAAAGCAGCAGGCGTCTGCAATTACCATCACCATGGCCATTTTTTTTTCCTTTTTCAGAACTCCCCATTCCTCCCACTGTTGCCTCGAAAAAATGCATACAAGTTTGGATTTCGAATTCGAAATTTCACCCGATTTCCCCTGATTTTCCAGCTATATATTGCTCTCTTTTGATCACTGGTGAGAGAAGAGGGAAGCACAATAATTTCTCATTAGATATTCAAGAATAGGTTTATATTTTCCCTCTCGTTGCCCCTAACTGGAATTTTCCGAAACTCATCGGAGATTTATTTGTGGTGGTGTATTGCTTCACGATCAAGCTCGTTGTCCTAGTCTCGTTGCCCCGACGAAGGTAATATCCCTTTCCCTTTGCTAAGTTCTTTTTCATCTCGTGTTATTGTTGTGTCGAAATTTCCAATTTTTGTGTTCATGTTGCTGCTGTTTATTTTCGGATTTCCTTAACAAAGATATAAAGTTATGGTTTTAACATTTGAATATGACTAAGTGTTACTCTTCTTGCTAATGAAATAGTTATTGGTATTATTTACTGTTTGTTGATGTAGTATCTCGTTTTATCCATTTTTTTTTATTTCGTGTTTCGTCTTATTGTTTACCATGTCATGTTTGAGTCGTGCTTTGGTTTAGATGTTAGTCGCTAATTCATTAGGTTTGATATAGCTTAATCATGCTCTAAGGTTTGTTAAACCTCTGTTATTCTTCCCAAAACTTGTTGTTATACTGTGCATTGTTGTTCAAAATCGGCAAAATTGATGGTTAGAATTGGTCACTGTCCGATTTTTATATTACGGTAATATGGAACTAAGTTGTGCATTAATAAAGTCACCAAATGCTAGTGCTTAAATTCCTCATCCTCATGTGTTTGTTTCCTCGATGAGATCCTCGTGCAAACATCTAACTATGCTTATGTGTATGTCTAAATTCTATAGTTAGTTGGTTGGAAATATGATTTAACTAAGTTCAAATTAACTGATTTGTGATTAATTCCCTCCTTTGGTTTGTATAAGTTTAATTTTAACATGGGTGATTGGAACTCTTCCTTATTTATGCTTGAATTGTCTTAGATGGTGTGTTAAGCACTTCAAAACACGTCTGGTTACTGCCTTCACTTACTAATATTGTATGTATATTTAAGTTTATTGTTTTCACATACATTAATTAGGTACAGAAGCTTAAAGTTGAATGTGCTTTTCTCTTTGCTAATTTGTCTTCTTTTTTGTGTTTTGTTGCGAATGTCATCCCGAGTCCATTGGACTCTCATCCCACTGCATTTCTGATTGTGGGGCCATGGTGGCCTAATTATCTCCTTAAGTCTGTTTCTAAATGGATCAAGATTGAGAGCTGAAACAGGCCCCGGAAGTCCAAAAGCAGGCTGTATACACGTTGTATACATTCAATATACGCTATATGCAGCTGTATATACTTATATACAGGTCAAAAACGCAATAAAAAACAGGGCTGGAGTGAAATACAAGTGTTTGGAAGCAAGAAATACCTGAAAAGAGCTAATATATGCGCTCATATACACTGATATACAGTCGGTATATACAAAAACGGGATTGGGTTAAAACCCAAAAACTTGTAGCAAAATTGGCCCAAAAGGGGCCCAATTTCATTCTCTTTTACTCTCCTAATTATTTTGACTAACTTCATTTATCTCTAACCTTAATTTATTTTAATTAACTTAATTAGATTCCCCAAAAGAGGAGTTATTTTCTTTGTGTTGATCCATTTTCAATAAATTTCTTTCTTTTGTGGCGATTTATTAATTAAGCAAGTAGTTGGTCAAATTTTATCACTTTAAGTAAGTTGAATCTTTTGTTCAAAAAAGGAAAAATGTTCTTCGGTGCTTCTTCACTTAAAACATATTTTATGCATTTTTAAAAATTATTTAAGATAGACAATTTTCTTGAATAAACTTAAAAATAATTAAAGTGTTTTCCTTTCCTTAGTCATTTTGTCGAAATAATAATAATAATAATAATTTAACTCAATTTACTCTCCAACCAATTTAAATGGTTTAAGTGCAAATTATTATTTTCTAAAATGATTCAATTAAATCTTAATTACTCTAATTTTGTTAAAATCTTAATTGACCAAGTTGTCACAATTAAGTTCCAATTTTCTTAAAAATTAAAAAATGCGTCATTTATTTAATTATTTTCTCAAAGTTAATCAAATATTGTAAATTTCTTATTTTTATGTTAAATCATTATTTTCCTAAAAATAGTCAAATATATTTTAGTCAAGTCGCAGGTCAACCGCATGTTAGCGGGCACTTCGAATGCTTAAACCCTTCTCGAAGTGTAAATTGAACCACGAACCCTCTTTGGTATTTTCAAATGATTTTTTCTGTTTAAATCTTTGAAAATTATAAGTTTTTCTTAATTTCTTTAAAAAATTAAGTGGCGACTCTTTTTCTAAGTATTTTTCTCAAATTGTTTTATACTTAGAATATTTCAAAAAAAGTGATTTTTCTAGAGATAGTAAAATTACGACACAACATTGGAGGTTGAGTAATTTAAGACATTGTTTAAAGTCTGATTATCTGAATTATTCGTATCTTATTTATTAAGTTTGTTTATATTTTTCATGAAATATAACTGCAAGTGACGTGATTAGAGAATTAGGTGAAAAATAGATTGTATTTGACTTATTAATTTAAAAAGTTGTTTTATTTAGAAATATATTTAGGACTGGTTTTAGAGTCGCCACTTAATTTTAGAGTAAAATTAAGAAAACTGTTGTTTTCAAAAGACTAAAACAAAAAATCTAATGAAAACTTAAAAGGGGTTCGAGGTTCTTATTAGCATTTCGGGAAGAGTTTGAAAGCACCCGAAATGCCCGCTAATATGCGGTTATCCGGTAATTAATTATTTGACTAAAATAATTTAACTTAACTTAAATTGCAAAATTGAATTATAGTTAGGACCATTTTAAGAGAAAAAGAAGAAAAATATTAAAATATTATCCAAGTGAAGTGTTTTGCAAACTTATTTTATTTATGTACTTATTTATTTTTTAGATCAAGTAAGAGATGAATAGTTTAGTTAAGTAATTGATTCAAAATGGGCGTCTTTTGGGGACTTTGAAATTTTTATTTTTTTTAAAAACCTTAAGATAATAGCAGGTAATAGTGAGTGAACAAACACAACAAAGGGAGGAGGGAAAGAGATTTGGGTCCAAGGATGATTTTTTCTGTCCGCCTGGACCAGTACTTGGGCCCATTTTCATTTTGGCCCTTCAGCCCATTTGAGTCACATGCACCTGTCCTAAATTCTAACAAAATAATAAACATAATGACTAAATGGGCTTAGGCCCAATAATAACAAAAATACATTTTTTGTATAAACAGTGGGCCTTTGGCCCAATTTTTTCAATTCTCCTCCGCTTTCGCATTCTTCCAACTTCAAGACCTGTTCGTCGATTTTTATAGCTGGCTGACCCAGAAAGGGAATTTGAGCCTTTACGGCTCTCTCGAAATGCAAATAGTAAGATGAGTTCATGATGAACTCAAGGCAAATTTCACATGCACAAAAGGAAATAAGGATTAGTATTCGAAAGTAATATCTTAAAAGATACATTTGAATGACAATGAAGATTAATCAGTTGCAAAATAATAAACGCATCAAAGTGAATACCACATTCAAGCTAAGGCCAAACAAATTAACCAAGTTAAAACATCATAAGAAAATAAATAGCAATGACTATGAGCTCAAAAATCAAGTGGTAGTCAGGGCCTTCAAACTAGGAGTAATTATCAACCTAATCTAATGACTCTTGCACGATGCGCACCAACAAGCAACAAGAAAGTCGATGATTCGATAAGATCAACATATATATATATATATATAAGCAGAGGAGCTAATACCATATTGATACAAATAGATTTCTCCGCTTAAGCTATCAATCATATAATGCTAAAGATAAACAGTTTAAAAAATAATAATAAATAAATAAAATAAATAAAGCATATGAGATAGGCACCTAGCGAGAACATATGAATAAAACAATTAGAAAATACTTGACTCTTAGGCATGGCTAGACCCAATTATTTATAACCTTTAGAAAGACAAAAGAAACCCACTGTGTTAGCAAGAAAAACCTTTACTACTTATCTTAAGACTTAACATGGACTAGAAGGAATTTAATACATGTTAGAAAGTAACAAATTTCACATTAGACTAAAACAAGGAAATTCCCAGGCATATGCATGTGTAATGACAATAAATTTGAAAGGGGAATAAGCATAAGGATAGCAAAACAAGCTTACTAAGGACGACGGCCAGTTGAAATCAAAATGGATATCTTCACATTATATGAAGACAAGAAAACTATTTTTTTTTATAGAAAATTAACAATAAACTTAGTTAAATCGATGCATTGAAGTAGATGAGTTACAAACACCGACAAAGAATCAAAATCCAAATGGCATAAACACTATTCTGACTAAATAAGAGGAGACAGCTAGGAACACAAGGAAAAAATCGAAGAAGATAGAACAATATGGCCAACACATTTTAGGTATAAACCACATGAACCATCAGACCATTTCGAACAAACGAGATAGAGGCTCAGCTAGCTTTCAGAATAAAATCGAGAAACTGATTCAAGAAATATCATTTCACCATTTCACTTAACAACTCATGATATTCTAAATTTCCAAAATTAACAGAGGAAAAGCTAGAGGTAAAGGAATTGTACCTCTTTTGAAGCAGCGAACTAAGAATTCAAGCGAAGCGAAGCTTTCCACCACTAGCAACAGAGAATCCCGATGAAATTTTAAACTCCAAAGTAATAAACTCAGAAACTTAGTTATACAAGAGTTATCGCCCTAAAATATACTTCTGTTTTTCCTCTCTATATTGGATTTTCGACTCCTTTTGTGTTTTTTTTAACTATCTCCCTCAACGTAAAATAACACTTTTTCTTTTAGTTCCTGCTCACTGTCTCTCCATTCAAACTCTTCCAACTTTTTCCCAATATTTTCTCCAACCCCACACAATGAAGAAGAGGGGGAATTTATAGGGGGAAACTAGGGTTCAAAAATGGGGGGAAAGGAGTCCAAATCCGGATGAGACAAGGCCCATTTCAAATTCAAACTCGAAAAATCTTTCACAAATCCCGAAAAACATATTTTTTCTGAAGCTTCAACTTCATTCCGAAAGGGGAAAAGGGGGACGGACGGTGGGATTGAATCACTCGTCCTTGCCATGCCACACGGAGCGATCTCACGGCCCCAAGGACGAGAGGCGCGGCTGGCAGATGTTTTTGCTGCTGTTGCAGCGAAGAAAACGCTGGAATGAACTGCTGTAACGCTTCTGGGAAGAACGTTGCTGGGTTCTGTTAACGTTCGGGTCTCTTTTGAATAGGGATTGGGCCGGGTCGTAGGAGAAATGGGCTGGGTTTGCGTTGGATTGGGTGGGTTGAGGAATTGAAAAGTGGGCTATTGAATTGGAAAAGGGAATTGTCTTTGGGAAAATATTGATATTGTTGGCATATTGCTGCTGATGTATTGAAGTGGGCAGCTCGAAAATGGCCCACTCTCTCGGTCTTGCAATTAATTCAAACATAGCCAAATTGAATTAACATTTTTAACCGAAATGAATTTAGTTGGTAATTCGGCTAAAAACTAAATAAGGCGAATCAATAAAAAATTAATTAGCGAGCTTCTTAATCTTAACGGAATAAAATAATTAACTTAAATAAAATAACTAATCCAACAACATAGCTATAATTCAAACTAAATTAGACTAATAAAGCGTTTAACGTTAAAATAATAATAATAAAAAAATATTTTTCAAGATAGTTTTCAAGTATTTTTTTAAAAAAATTAGTTACATACGTAACAATATAAAACATATTTATTATTTAAAATATTATAAAAGTGAATAAAATTCTTAAAATATCTTGAAACATATTTTGAATTTTTATAAAATTAGTTATTTCAAATCGTTTGAAATTAAGGAAGCTCGCAAATTAATTCTTATCGTGGAGGGTCAAAATTAGGTGTCAGCAAAAGCGTTTTGAGCAAAATTAGTATTTGATCAAATTTTTAAAAAGTCTATCCGATTGTTTTATTCAAGAGGGCTAATTAAAAAAAAAAGATTTTTCTGGGGGTGAAAACTACTTCTTTAGCTTTTGAAAACAAGTTTCTACTAATGCTTTTCAAAAATATTTATTTTTCTCTAGAATAATTTGGTCAAATACCTTATTTTATAAAAATAAGAATCCTTTTTACTAAATAAATACTTTTGGCCATTCAAAATTTTTGTCAAACAGACTATAAATCCATCTACGTTTTTCAGATTTTCTTAGTAATGGCGAAATTATTGTTTTGGCAAATTTTGATATTTTATTCATGACTCTGCAAACGAATTACACCACTTTACACTTCCACGGGCAAAGCCCAACCCTCACTAGCCCATTACTGAAAATAAAAAATCAAAATAACATACAATGAATAACACCAAGGCCCAACCCAATCTGGACACGGACATATATATATCTATTTCATAGTAGGGTTTCCTAATGGGTCCTCTTCACTTCTCTTGTCCCATCGCCGCTTTCTCCTTCTCTTTCATTGCTTTCCATTTTGTCACCTACGATGTCGCCTCCTTGGACTAATTCAGCTCTTCGGTTCCTCTTGCTATGGATCATCAACGTGATGTTGATGTGTTTCCTGGTTGTTGATAAATCAACTAACAGTAGTAAGTATCTTGTTATCTGAGCTCGTCTTCCTTTCTTCTGTTTTCCTTTTTTCCTTCTAACTTCATTGTTCTTTTTCAGTTGTGCTCTCAGGTTCCATGGGTTGTGCTCGTTGTTTGTTACCGTCGGATCTTCTCTAAAGGAGGAAAGCCTCTTCATTTGGTAGGTCCTCTCGCTTTCTTTCTTTCTTTTCCTTTTCCTTCGATAGCTACTCATTATCTTCCTGCAGGTGGTCATGTGACAAAGTGCAAGGATCGCTCTACTCCGCCTCCCTTTAAGAGTGTTGCTGGCTTTCTCCAGGTTTAACAGTTCTATTCCTGACTCCAAATCCCCATTCGAATCCTTTTTGCTGGCTGAAATAACATTTCCTTGTTTTTGTTGCCTTCTGATGTTGCTTATGGAAAATTCTAATTTGTAGTCTTTTCTTGCCCCTATCCCCTTAAAAGGTGAAATTCTTAAGTACATGCATAGTAGTTTATCGTTGTTGATGATTCTCCTCCCCTCCGTCTCCATGCTATTAAAACTTGTGAATGTGTAGTTCTCTTTGTCAATAGCTATGTTTGCAAAATGATGTGCTAACTTATTTCCTTCTCCTAAAATGTGTTGGAAAATGAATTTCTTCTCTTGTAAATATGCCTGAATTTTTGACACTTTCTACAATCATCCATGGACATGCTCACTTCCCTTCTAGCGCTTTGTACATTAGCATTGAGTCGGTTTGAATAATAACTTGCTTGTGTAGTGACTGTTTACAATGTTTGCATGCCTCTAGTATATCTTTAGCTTTTGCGATTGTATTTGTAGTATTTTCTATGCTTTCTCATTCCGCATATTCAACATCACCCCTATCATTCCTCAAACAAAAAACATAGGAACTGCGATCCGAATTTCTCCTAGAGGCTCCATCTGTATTATATTTCACCCACCCATTTGGTGGAAATTCCCATAATACTCTCTTTATCTTCAATTTAGGTATGTATCTTGTCCACTCTATGAACATATCGGACCATTTAATAGGACAGGGGATACGGGGCTTCTTTAGTCTTAGCAACATATACACATTCCTAGTGAATTGTGAATAATTCATGCAACTGATGTCTGCTTCCCTTCATGTTTCATCATGATCCTCTTTCTCTATAATTCCCATATTACAAAGCTGGGTAAAGCTCTAAAGAAAGGTATCACATTCTTCCCAACAATTGTCCCCCACCACAACATTAAAACTTCCCTTAATCGAAGTCCTTCGATGTTTAAACTTGCAAAAGAGCAAAAATAGGTCAGGTCCTGTTAGCTGAATCAGATTTATGAAAGAGATGGGCTATTATAATACTACATACTATACATTCTCTCATTATATAAGAGAGTGTTCACACTGAAGTAGGCACGCCTCTGTCGACGTACTTTCTTCAGCGTGTTTTGAAAAAAAAATTCACAAGCCGCGAGGTTGTAATTAAGAGTAGGTGGTTGATTGATCATATAACTAGTAAATTGTGGATAACTACAAGAGATACTAGGACGATGATGAATAAAAACTAGACTACATTTGTTGTTACCATTGTAAGTTGAAGTCTCCTTAACTTTAATCTTTTTCACTATTCACTTAACATGATCTAGCTCACCCTCCAACCTCCTCCCAACATTTCAAATCTCACCTATTGACTTCGACTCATTTAAACTTATCGTAACCACCGCCACACCACTACAACTACCAACTTCCCTCAATTCTACACCACCTTTGGTATTCAAATTATTTTGATTAGTTTGAGGTACTAACATTACCGGTAGATCTGCATCTAGGGTTTCTGAAACCTTGGTGACATTGACAGTGACGATAGCCGTAGAAACATCTTTCTTTAGGGTTTTACGATTTCTCCGGGTGTAAACTTTTCCAAAGAAACATGTATCTTCTGAATCCATTTGAAATGTAACCTGGAAAAAAAAAACCCAATTTGGGAACTTTGGGTTTCCAAAAAAAATTGAAAACAATTTCAGCGAAACAGATTGAAAAATCAAAAACTTACAAAAATGTGTATCACTTTCGTTTCTTCTCTTCTTCCTTTTTTCGTAAGTTTTCGATTTTTCAATCAACTTCGCTGAAATTGTTTTCAATCTTTTTTGGAAACCTTAAGTTCCCAAATTGGGTTTTTATTTTTTTCATGTTACATTTCGGATAGATTCAGAAGATACACGCTTCTCCAGAAAAGTTTACACCCCGAGAAAGTGTAAAACCCTGAAGAAAGACGTTTCTACAGTCGTCGCCGCTGCTAATGTCACCAAGATTTCAGAAACCCTAGATGCAGATAAATCGGTAAACGTAGTACCTCAAACTGATCAAAATCATTTGATTACTAATTCCACCTCAGGAGGTGAGCCTGCAAGCGGTGTAGAATTGTGGGAAAATGGTCGTTGTAATGGTGGGGATGTGGATACGATAAGTTTAAATGAGTGGAAGTCAATATGTGATATATATTAGAAATGTTAGAAGGAGGTTAGAGGGCGAGCTAGATCATGTTAGAAAAATGGTGAAGAAGATTGAAGTTAAGGAGACTTTAGTTTACAATGGTAACAACAAACATAGTCTAGTTTTGATTCCTCATCGTCCTAGTATCTTTTGTAAATATCCACAATTTACTAGCGATATGATCAATTGACCACCTACTCTTAATTACAACTCCATGGGTTGTGAATTTTTTTCTGAAATACGCTGAAGAAGGTACGTCGACGGAGGCGTTCCTGCTTCAGTGCGAACTATCTTTTATATAATGAGAGAATGTATATTATGTATTATTATATTTATTTTTTTATATAATATAATTTTTCGTCAAATGATGTTTAACTAATAACCATTGTTTAGTTTATGTAGTAGATCTTGGACAAAACCTTAAAACTCTTTAAGATAATTCCTTATTGATTCATGAGAATGCATCTTTTATCGATACTTTATTTATTATATTGCCAATCGTAGGGATGTCAATGGTTCAGTTTGACTAGGTATTTATAAAATTTTATAAATAATTTTATATCACCAATTATTGGTTATCTGACTAGTTAATGACATAACTGAATTTATAAATAATTGTATATTACCATTAATATTATCAATTCAATTATTTCATTCTTTTCTAAAAAATCTGTTGTTTCATAAACTAGTCATATAATACTTTAAAAAAAATCTACGATCATCATATCAAATATTTTATTTTCTACTAATGCTTTTCAAAAATACTTATTTTCTCCAAAATAATTTGGTCAAACACCTTATTTTATAAAAATAAGCACAGTTCTTAATAAAATAGATATTTTTTACCATTCAAAAACTTGGTCAAACAGATTATAAATCCATTTATATTTTTCAGATTCTCTTATTAATGGCGAAATAAAAAACCTCATAAAGAGTACTATTCTAAATTTAATGTGAAGATGTCCATTAAGATGTTCATAATTAAAGTATTTTTCGTCATTGATCGTTGATTTATTACTAGTTACAAGATATAAACAAATATTACTGAAATTCAAAATAATAAAGCAATAGTTAAATAATATGAGTTAAAATTAAAAATCATAGCTAAAACAGATTCCATAATTTAGAAAATAATTATACACTAATTAAATTAAAGTAGAACAAAAGAAATAATTTTTTAAAACTAAAAGTCATAGCTAAATCTGATTCCATAATTTCGAAAAAAGTATACACTAATTAAATTAATGTAGAACAACCTGCGGGGTTGTAATTAAGAGTAGGTGGCTGATTGATCATATAGCTAGTAAATTGTGGATTTCTACAAGAGATACCAGGACGATGAGGATCAAAACTAGACTATGTTTGTTGTTACCATTGTAAACTGAAGTATCCTTAACTTCAGTCTTCTTCACTATTCACCTAACATGACCTAGCTCACCCTCTAACCTCCTCCTAACATTTCTAATCTCACATATTGACTTAGACTCATTTAAACTTATCGTAACTACCTCCCCACCACTACAACTACCAGCTTCCCTCAATTTTACACCGCCTTTTGGCACATCTCCCGAGGTGAAATTAGTAATCAAATAATTCTGATCAGTTTGAAGTACTACCATAACCGGTAGCTTTGCATCTAGGGTTTCTGAAACCTTGGTGACATTGGCAGTGGCGTTGGCCGAAGAAACGTCTTTCTTCAGGGTTTTACGGTTTCTCCACGTGTAAACTTTCTCCGAGAAATTTGTATCTTCTGAATCCATCCAAAATGTAACCTGAAAAAGACACAACTTGGGAACTTAGGGTTTCCAAAAAAAATTGAAAATAGTTTCAGCGAAGCAGATTGAAAAATAAAAAACTTACAAAAACGTGTATCACTTTCGTTTCTTCTCTTCTTCCTTCTTTTGGAAGTTTTCGATTTTCCAATTTGCTTCACTGAAACTGTTTTCAATTTTTTTTTTGGAAACCCTAAGTTCCTAAATTGGGTTTTTTTTTTTTCAATTTACATTTTGGATGGATTCAGAAGATACACATTTCTCCGAGAAAGTTTACACCCGGAGAAATCGTAAAACCTTGAAGAAAGACGTTTTTACGACCATTGCCGTTGTCAATGTCACCAAGGTTTCAAAAGCCTTAGATGCAGAGCATCCGGTAAAGGTAGTACATCAAAATGATCAGAATCATTCGATTACTAATTCCACCTCGGGAGATGTGCCCGAAGGCAGAGTAGATTTGGGGGAATATGGTAGTTGTAGTACAGTGGTGGGGAGGTGGTTACTATAAGTTTAAATGAGTCAAAGTCAATAGGTGAGATTAGAAATGTTAGGAGGAGGTTAGATGGCGAGCTAGATCATGTTAGGGGAATGGTGAAGAAGATTGAAGTTAGGGAGATTTCAGTTTACAATGGTAACAACAAACGTAGTCTAGTTTTGATTCTTCATCGTCCTAGTATCTCTTGTAGATATCCACAATTTAGTAGCTATATGATCAATCGACCACCTACTATTAGTTATAACCCCGCGGGTTATGGAATTTTTTTTTCGAAACACGCTGAAGCAGGTACCTCGACGGAGGCGTGCTTGCTTCAGCACAGACTATCTCTTATATAATAAGAGAATGTATAGTATGTAGTATAGTATTTATTTTTTATATAATATAATTTTTTGTCAAATGATGTTTTAGCTAATAACCATTCTTTAGTTTATGTAATAGATCTTGAACAGTATCTTATAACTCTTTAAGATAATACCTTATTGGTTCATGAGAATGCATCTTTTATCGATACTTTATTTAGTATATCGTCAATTATAGGGATGTCAATGGTTCAATTTGATTAAGTATTTCAATACAAATAATTTTCGTAGAGATTTCTATACAATTTTATAAATAATTTTATATCACCAATTATTGGTTATATGACTAGTTAATGACATAACTGAATTTATAAATAATTGTATATTACCATCAATATTATCAATTCGGTAAAAAAATAAAAAATCAACGATCATCCTATCAAATATTTTATTCCTACACTTAATATCTATTGAATCAAATTTTCACATTTCTCGTTCACACCTTACAACCCAACAATAATAAGTATTGAAATATTTAATAATAAGATAAAGAAAAAAGGTACTTTCTCCGTTTCTTTTTACTTGTCATGTTACACTTTTCAAAAGTTAATTTGACTAATTTTTAAAGATAAATTAAATTACATTAATTTAATATTTTTAAACTAAAACTTTTTGATATTCAAAAACTATACGAAAAGTACTATAAATTACAATTTTGCATATCAATATGATGAAAAAATACATCCTAAATTGTTTGTTCAATACTTATCGATCGTTTGACTCAAAAAAAAAATCGTGACAATTAAAAAAAAACAGAGGGAGTACATAAAAAAGGTATGTCATCAACTATTTCTGGAAATAAATTTAATTCCCTACCAAGAAAATCAAATAATTGAGATCCTTTTCTTTTTTTTGGAAAAAAAAAAAAATGGAAATATCATTCTCATTTATTAATTGAGATCTTTTTTTTTTGGGAAAAAAAATAATGGAAATATCATTCTCATTTAAGATTTCCACTTATAAAATGTAGCAAATGAACATGCAACACAAACTTAAACAATTCCAAAAAATAAAATAAAATATGGAAAAATCAAAGTCTCTCAATATTGTTCTCTTTTTGTCTTTTTTCTTATTTTTCTACAAAACATCCTTTGTTGAAAGTTTACCAACAATTCACATAAAAAATGTGTTTCCAAAAGAATCATCAGCTCTTGAAATTAATTGTGTGGCTGGTATAGTTAAAGTACCAGAAAGTGGGAATGGCACAATTGAATCTGAAATAACCTATGATTTTGATATTACTACAAATGTTGCCTACTTGTGTACACTACACCATGGTTCTTCAATTTCATGTTTTCAAGCATTTGATCCACAACGAGACGCTCCAAGCACGATAAGTATTTATTGGCTATGTAAAAATGATGGACTCTTTTACTCGTATGATCAAATTACTTACAACGATGGACCTAAATGGGAACTCAAAGATGATTGTACGTTTTATAAAAATTAAGTTGTATTATTCGCTATAAGCTAAGCACACTAGAAGTATTAAAATGTATTGTCCTATCTTTTGTAAGTTATATGAATTCATTTGTGATGTTATTCTTAATTTGAGGAATTTTAGACATATTTTTTCTTTTTATAGATGAAAGTTATAATACCTCGTTATTTATGTCCTTCCTCAAATATGCATTTGTTGATTCACTTTCACTTATAATGAATTTAAACTATATTATAGGCACATACTATAGGCTCGTTTTTGTTTGAATTTTTTTCTATTTTTTGATACCTTTAATTCGAGACTTTGAGATTTTGGGGGAGCAGTATGTGAAGTCTCATCATTTTTTTTTTTTTTTTTTACATATTTTGGATACTTATGATTCATTTTACATGAATGAGACGATATTCTCAGTTTTTCGTGTGTGTTAGCCCATGAGTATTTTGGTGATATGGCTTACAAACGATTATTTTTGCAAAACCTATATGGAACCCTTTGTAGGGAGTTGGAGAAGCAGTAGGTGAAGCCTCACCATTTTTGCACATATTTTAGCTATATGACCTTTATCGAACCCTTCATAGGGAGTTGAGGGAGCAGTACATGTAGCATCATCATTTTTTCCACATATTTTGGACATTTAGCTTCTACCAAACCTTTCCAGGGGGTTGGGGAAGCAATACTTGAAGTCTTGCCATATTTTTTGCACATATTTTGGGTATTTAGGAGTCATTTTACATGAATTAGATGATTTTTTTTTCAATGTTTTGTGTGTATTAGCCCATAAATATTTTTGTAATGTGATTTTTGGATGATTTTTTTGCAGAACCTTTACGGAACCCTTAGTATGGAGTTGGGGGAGTAGTATGTGAAGTCTCACAATTTACCGCACATATTTTGGACATTTCGTGTATACTGGCCTATGAATATTTTGGTGATATGCCTTCTTGATGATTTTTTGCAAAACCATTACAGAAACTTCCTAGCGAGTTGGTGGAGCAGTACATCAAGCATCACCATTTTTACGCATCTTTTTGGTATTTAGGAGCCATTTTACAAGAATTGAGTGATTTTCTCAAAATTTTAAGTGTGTTAGCCCATGAATATTTTGGGGAAATGACTTTCGAATGATTTTTTTTGCAAAACATTTAAGGAACCTTTCATAGAGAGTTGGGGGAGCAGTACATGAAGCCTCATCATTTAAGAGTGATTTTTGGGCATTACGGGCCAATTTGCAGGAATTAGGTGATTTTCTCAATTTTTTGTGTGTTAGCCCATGAATATTTTGGTGAGATATATTTCTAGATGATTTTTTTGTGGAACCTTTACGGAATCCTCCGTAGGGAGTTGGAGTACAATCTCACCATTTTTAGATTGATTTTTGAGCATTTAGGGGCCAATTTACAGGAATTATGTGGTTTTCTCAGTTTTTCGCGAGTGTTAGCCCATAAATATTTTTATTATATGGCTTTTTGGTTTTTTTTTTTTTGCGAAACCTTTACGGAACCCTTCGTAGGGAATTGGGGGAGCAATATGTATAGTCTCACCATTATAAGATTTAGTTTTGGGCATTTAGGGGCCAATTTACACGAATTAGGCGATTTTTCAAATTTTTTCGTGTGTGTTGGCGCATGAATATTTTGGTGATATTGCTTCCCGATAATTTTTTTGTGAATCCTTTACGTAACTCTCCTTAGGGAGTTGGGGGAGCAGTACGTACAATCTCACCATTTTTAGAGTGATTTCTGGACATTTAGGAGCCAATTCAAAGGGAATTAGGCGATATTTTCTCAGTTTTTTTAGTGTGTGTTAGCTCATGAATATTTTGGTCATATGACTTTCAGACGATTTTCTTTGCGAAACCTTAACAGAACCCTCTATAGGGAGTTGGGCGAACAATATATATGTACAAACTCACCATTTTTAGAGTGATTTTAGGGCATTTAGAGACCAATTTACAAGAATTATATGATTTTCTCAAATTTTCGTGTGTGTTAGCCCATGAGTTTTTTGGTAATATGGCTTCCGAAAGATTTTTGCGAAACATTTACAGAACCCTCCGTAGAGAGTTGGGGAAGTAGTACGTGCAATCTCACTTTTTTAAGAGTGATTTTTTGGTATTTAGGGAAATTTTAGAGAAATTACACGATTTTCTCAATTTTACGTGTGAGTTAGCCCATAAATATTTTGGTGATATGACTTCCAAATGATTTTTTTGCGAAACCTTTATGGAACCCTTGGTAGGGAGTTGGGGAGCAGTAAGTATGGTCTCGCCATTTTTAGAATGATTTTTCAGCATTTAGGGTCAATTTACGAGAATTACTTAATTTACAGGAATTAGGTGATTTGCTGGAATATGGGGAGCCGTACCTAAAATAATATTGTACAACGTTGTTAATTAAGTCTCAAATTCAGAATTAATTTCTTTTTTTTTGATGTTTTGCTTACTACATTAATAATTTTATTTTAATAGTATTAATGGAGATTAAATTACAGATAGTATTGATACCTCTTTTTCTTAAATCAATTTATTTTAATCTCATTCTCATTAAGATTTCCACTTATAAAATGTAGCAAATGAAGACATCACCTTAAACAATTTAAAAAAAAATGGAAAAATCACACTCTCTCAATATTGTTTTCCTTTTCTCATTTCTCTTATTTTTCTACAAAACATCCTTTATTGTTAGTTTACCAATGATTCGCATAAAAAATGTATTTCCAAACACTTCACATGTTCTTGAACTTAGTTGTGTGGCTGGTACAATTAAAGTACCAGCACAAGGAAATCAAACAATTGAATCTGAAGTAATGTATTACTTTGGAATTACTAAAAATATTGCCTATTTATGTAAACTACACCATGGTCCTTTTATTTCATGTTTTTGTGCATTTGATCCAAAACGAGATCCTTCAAACGTGACGAGTATTGATTGGCTACCTAAAAACGATGGGCTTTATTATTCATATGACCATATTACTTTCATTGATGGTCCTAAATGGGCACCCAAGGAAGATTGTGTGTTCTCTAAAAATTAAGTTGTATTATTCGCTATAAATATAATAGAAGAATTATTGGGGAGTTGGGATTTAGATATATTTATTTAAATGTATCGTCCTATTTTTCCGGCTAAAGAATGGATGCGATTTTTTTTCTATTACATGAATTCAATTGTATGTTACATGTGGTGACAATATTGGTGATTTTGTGTTGTTTGATTTTAGAAGAGATTTGAGTTCATGTGATTACCGTCGTCAATTTTTTTTGATAGGAAGTGCTTCATCTGAGAAATTGGATTAGTAGTAATAGTGACTATCAATATCAAATAGTTATAAAGAACCAAATATATTTTATTTATCTTGTGGTGTAGAAAATTTGAAATATCATGGTGTAAATAAAAAAACTATAATATAGTACAAGTTAGACGAGTTGAGATGTGACTCATTGTATAACCCATCGTCTTAGGCTAAGAAATCATATGGTTGATTAGTGTAGGGGTGAGATGTGTGTAGACCATAGTGTTGGGATGGAAAAATAATAATCAATGTGAAAAATCATTTATATAATTTATTTTCTTCTCATCATACGATAAGATATTTTCTTCATTTTAAAAAAAAACTTGTCTCCTCAAATAAAATGTTTTTCAAAACAATTTGATTAACTAAACAAGATTTTTTTTATGTTAAATACGAATCTATAAACAATCAACTTAATTTTCATTAGAAGAACGGAAATTTAAATAAATATCACTAGTTTAGGAGCTAATTACTTAGATACACTCTAATTTTCCATATTATGTACCTAATTACACTTTTGTGCATCCAAATACATTAAGATACATCTAGATACACATATCTCGAGATACATGGGGTCAAAATTAGGTATAATATTTGTTCTAGATTCATTATATCCAAGTGGATTCACATGTATCTGAGATACATAACAAATCTCGCATGCCCTCCTCGCTTCTCTCCTATGTTTTTAGTATCCTAGGTACATGTGAATCACAACATATACAAACATATACATGTATCTAGTGTGTATCTGGATACATAACTGTCACGCCTCGAGCCTACACCCTGGGCGGGACCGGCACCCGGAGACCATTTCTGGCCCCAAGCGAACCCTTGGCCTGGCTTTCTTAACTCAGCGGAAACCTAACCCAACAGAATAACTCAATGCAATGCAATATTACAAAACAACTTAACTTATAAAATATGGCCATAAAGGCAACTTGAATCTCAAAATAGAATATTTACATATAACTGTCTGTCTATGAAGCCTCTAAAATACTGAGATGGATGTTGGGACAGACCCCGCAACATCCTAATAAAACAAAAAGCTAAGAACACAAAATAATTGAGTCCTCCGGAATGCAAGGAGGCTCACCACTGACTCTGGAGTGCTCAGCTGGATCAACGACGTGCAGGATGCTGATCCGGGGTACCTGAATCTGCATCATCAAACGATGCAGGCCAACTGGCATCAGTACATGGAATGTACGAGTATGCGAGCTGGAAAACTAAGCAACAAAGGCTAGAAGGAAATCTGGAAGAAACTGAATAGCTTACCTGGCTCAACTCAACTCAACCTGACTGACTTCTTTCAATATAAGGCAATTTAAAACAAGTGCGATATAAAGAAAGACTGTTTAAAACATGCTATAAACTCTGTGTGTATACAAAGATACAGTAAGCCTGAAATGTATATAGAAATACAATGCACTGATGTATATAAAAATACAAATAATCTCTGTGTATGAAAATACGATAACTGCTGTGGAAGTTTCTCTAACCGACAACCATCACATAAGAGCTATAGTGATGATACATCGATCGACCTCACGCTGCCAGAGCATCTTATACCCGGCCAAAGGTATAAGACCTGAACTGCCTAATGGATCCACTAGTCTAATCTGAAAAAGATTCATCTAAAAAGTATGATCCTTTTCTACCCATGGTGGCTAACATGGTTCTATGGGGGCTGTGGGTTCTTTGAACGCTCCCCCAATTCGGTGCTCGATACTACTCCCAAAAATGTACTGGCTCTTATGTTTTTAAAACATATTTATTCCTGCTGATATGAGATAATTACTTAAAAACTAGCCCGAAGGCTCTTTGGAAATCTCAGTTTCCAACCTTGTTCAAATGTAAAGACATTTCTTTAAAACTTCTTTGGGAATACATAGTTCCCTAATAACTTTGAGAAATGAACTCAACTTTAAACTCTTTACTTTACTTGAACTCTTGGCTTGATGTGAAACTCTTAACTTAACATGAAACTCTTAACTTTACATGAAACTCAATACTTAACTTGGAACTTGAGCCTTAGAATGAAGTTAAAACGTTCAATGAAGACTCTTGGAAAACCTTAAAGACTTGCTTTGACTTACTTACTTCTAAGCTTGACTTCACTTGACTTGGAAACTAACTTCACTTGAATTGGAAACTAACTTCACTTGACTTGTAGTTTTACTTGACTTTTAGAAGTACCTTGGAGTGTTGGAAACAACTAGGAAACATAGGTATAATACCTAGGAACATGTATGAAAAAAAAATGGTGAATGAAAGGGAAGGATTGGTGTCCTTGGCACTAGGAGAGGTGCGACAGCCCAACCCCTTTTTCCCCAAAAATTCGACTTTTTCCCCTTGTTTCTTTCCAATTCTAAACCCTCTCAACCTCAAGGTTTCAGCAGCAACACTTAGAATCACAAAGACCCTTATTATACAATAGATTCAACTCAAAAATCACAGCCAGAAATCTGTACTAAACCAGCAAGAACTTCAACACAACACCACTACAACTTCAACAACCAATAAATCTTCTCTTGGAATTAAAAACGAGTTGGTGTGTGGGGGTATGAACCAACCAACACTAAAGATCATCAATCTCTCAACATACAATAGATCACAACTCAAATACACAACCCAATCCTGTCCCACAACCAACAATAACTTCAACAACACAACTAACAACATCAACAACAACTAACAACTTCAACAACAAATCCAATCTTTTCTCAAACCATAAACATGAGCTTGGTGGGTGGGGGAAAGGATCAACCCACACAAAGAACTCACATACCTTGATAGGGATCACCCCCGACGAAAATCCACGACGGAAACTTGTTGATCTCCTCTTTCTCCTCTTCTTCTCTTCTTCTTCTCTTCTTCACTCTCAAGAACCCTAACTCTTTCTCTTTTAAAATGGGACAAAATGATCCAAAGATCAGCCTAATACAACAATATAAGCTCAAAAGAAATGATTTGTGAAAAGACTAAAATGCCCTTAAATTTCCGGACGGACTCCTTGCCAACTGCCCCAACTTTCAAAGGGCATAACTCGCTCATACGAACTCGAAATCGAGCAAACTCGGTGGCGTTGAAAAGATAGTCCCAAGGGCTTTCCAAACATAACTGGAACTACTCCTAAATCATCCTGAGCTAGGAGTTACGACTGCTCAAAGTTGGCCAAAAACTCACTGATTTCCACACTTAGCCAAATTTCCAGATTTTTGAACTTAGCCAAATTTTCCAGATTCTGGACTGCCAAATTTCCAGATTTTAAATTTTTCCAAAAATGACTATTTCCAAATTTCAAGCTTCTTCAAAGCCACTTCAAATTGTCGGATGTTACAATAACGAATCTCGCTCATCTCTATCCCAATGTAATGATAAGGAAAGTCATATTTGAAGTTTTTATAAAATTATCATTTTACCCCTCCCGATAGTTGCCAAGAGTCATTCATGATTAGTCGGTGAAGTTGATTTTAGGAATTTTGAACTATTCGATAAATACGATTAATTAATTGATTGGTATTTATTAAATAATTAATTTATTTAGTTATTGGGTAATGGGTCAAGTCCATAATTCATTTAGTGACCCATGTAAAATAAATTAAACCTAAACTGTGAGAGAGAACCGTACAGTTGGTGCTATTTGCTTTATGAGCAGTGAATCCTCTTCCTTCAGGTAAGAAATCACATATTAGGTAATAAAAACTCAAGTTTAATTAGATTTCTTACCTGAAGGAAGAGGATTCACTGCTCAAGTTTAGTTAGATTTCAAAATTAAGTACTGCTTTATGGGTTACTGCCGACAAGAACTGGGGACTATATCATAGGGCTATTATGACCAGTGATTAGGGGATGTGATATTATTGAATAGATGCACTAATAATATTCTTTCTAAAAGTATTCCACGAACACATATTAGTTACTGTTTAAGTATTGATTTCGTAACTTGGTTTTGATTTCGAAAATTTTGTAATTATCACATTATAATTCAAGTTTGATATATTGAGATATGTAATTAAATATAAGGTACATTTTATTATATGAAAGTTATTACGGTTGTAGTGTTTAGAAAATTTTTGGATGAGTTTTTGTGTCTAGGCTAGACACATAGTAATATAGGTGTTGTTAGTTTCGAAATCTTATTATGATATTAATGTGAATAGATTGCTTTGAGTTGGAAGTTCAACGAAAGGGGAAGACTCAAGTCCCGGAGTGATGAATTCTTGATTGATTGAGGCAAGTGGATTTCTAAACCCTTGTTAAGTGTATGGAATTCGTGTATTTCCTTGTGATATGTGTTTGGGGGTAATGAGACTTGGTGATGGGTTGACTTGTACATATTGATTATTTTCTAATGATGAAAAAGAGGTAATAAAAGACAATGTGTTTAATTGTTGATGTGTGATGTTTGAGGCTGGGTTGAAAAGGCTTGTTGAATCATTGTTGATGTTGTATCACAATTGTATTGTTGTGAATTGTGTATTGTTATGAAAATGGTCATCTTCTCATTATTTGGGTGAACATGTCATTTGCATTGGTTCTGAGACATGGTTGTGATAAGTGTTATGTGATAAGAGGATGTACCATTTCGAGGGACGTATCGTGCGCCGCGATGGATACTATATTTTGAGGGACGTATCGCGCGCCGCGATGGATGCATGGATAGATATGTCCCCCATGGGTCCCGGACTGAGAGACAACGGGTGTGTATCACTAGGTCAGACATGCATCACTATACTTGATATTGCATTGCACATAGTTATCATTAGTGAACTTGATATTGTGTTTTGTTGATCTTGTGAGTGCCTTTCTGTGGAACTTTGATTGGTGAATATTGAGCTCGTTGTTGAGGATATGTAATTGTTAGAGTATTGTTGTTGAGATATGTGCTATGTGAATTGTGAACTGTTAGGTTAGGCTGCTTTTATACAGGTTGTAGTTGTGGAGGTTCGGTTGGGGTGTAAGGAGTACCCTTATTATATCCCCTTAGCTTGTGTTTAGAGGTTTACTTGTTGAGTACCGCGTGGTTTGGTACTCACCCCTTGCTACTACATTTTTTTTGTAGGTTACTAGCTCGGACCTTTGTGATATATTCTCTTCTTTTCCGAGGCTTCTTGGAGATTTGTGAGGTAGCTGTTTGTCAACTCAGCAGACCTTCTTACTCCTATTTATGATCTTGTTCTACTATAGAAATAAGGTCATTTGAGACTTGTGTTTTTCTTTTGAATCAATTGTAATACTTTAGAGACTTGTACACGTGACAACCAGATTTTGGGGGTATTTTTGAGTTGATTATAAAGTTTCCGCATTTTATTGTAATGGTTGAGTTTTAGGACAGACTTGTCTTGGTGGGATAAGACGAGTGTCATCACGTCCATTTTTGGGTCGTGACACTATCCCTATTTTAGTATATATGGCAGCAAAAATACATGCATTTATCTGTGCTTCGTCAATATATAATATAATTTTTTTAATTAGTAGTATATAATAGTATACATGTAGTGAATTACGTCGAATTATCAATTTTTCCGTGAAAGAAGCCCAGTAAAACTTCTTGTTTGTTTGGCCCTTTAAAAATTAACTTATATTTGTAAATGGAAAAGGTTTAATATTAGTAAAAATTAGGCAAATGACATAGTATAAGAAAGAAATTACTTCCTTTCCCTACTCTTTCATTAATTACCAAAAATCCCTTTTTTTAGTGTTTTTCGGATACATAATATAGCAGCGCAGATACTTTAATTAATAAAGGGCGGATACTTAATATAGCAACACGGATACTTTAATTAATAACGGGCGGATACTTAAATTAACGGGCGGATGCATAATATAGCAGCGCGGATACTTTAATTAATAACGAGCGGATACTTAAATTAATAAAGTATCTGGTTAGATTGAATTGGGGAAAAATAGGGATTTTTGTATTTTAGTAAAAGAGTAGGGAAATATTGAGAATAGGTAAAGAAGTGTTGTGTATTTAAGTAATTTTTCCTTAATATTATACAATGAGATTAGTACAATATTATCTTTTATTTTAGCCGATGCTCTCGACATTAACCTTTCCGGTCCAAAAAACCTCCATATTAAACATACTCTTAATCGAGAACTTAAATATATTATCTATGTCTCAATTTATTTTGAGATTCAAATTTTTAAATTTGAACAGTGAATTAGGACATAGAAACTTTAAGTTTTTTGAAATAATTTTTATATTTTTGAAATCTATTTAAAAGTACTTTAAATCACAAAAAGTAACAACTTAAAATATTTTTAAGAACATATATAAAAAGTTTTAAACAAAATATTTAATCAACTCTCGAAAAATTCAGCTTTATCATATAAATTGGATTGAGAGAGTAATAAGAATTTAGTAAAATCATAAATGAAGCACAAGATTACCTACCAAATAAAGATTCAAGTCATCAATTGAACATTGGACTTCATGCAACCTATATCATATTCTTATTTGGAAATAAAGTAAATCTGATTAATAATATATAGTAACTAAATCTTATCTTCAAACAATCACTTACTATGTCTATTTATTAATTAACTTTCTGTTTTTGGTTTCAAAGTGGTCAAATAATCACTAATCAAATTACCATAATGTATAATATTCCTCACTATATAAATAGCCAATTCTCCCTTTGTAAACAAGTACAACAATCAAGTTAAAATGGGGAGATGTATAATATTCTTCATTATGCTAGGCCTTGCTTGTTATCTAATGGCACTAATCTCAATCAATCAACCAGATGATTACTTTGAAAAAATTTACAACATTCACATTATCAATGGCTTCACAAATAACTCATCTGTGCCATTAGTTGTTTGGTGCATTTCGAGTGATAACGTTGATCTAGGAGGTCGTGCCCTACAAGAACGCGATGAGTTTAGTTGGAGTGTGAAATCGACTTTTTGGAAGAACACACAATTTTCATGTACCATGAAATTTGATAACCAAAGAAGGAGTTTTCAAGCTTTTCAAAGAAGAAGAGACATTCAAAGATGTTACCCTACAAGAGAATGTTTTTGGTTGGTGAAAGAAGATGGTTTCTATTATAGTAATGATGAAATTTATTGGAGAAAAGATTTTAATTGGACTTTGAATTGAACTATTCTAGTTTTTTTTGTTTGTTTTGTTTACCCTTAGATGGGAAGGTTAAGGAAGTAAGAAATAAGACAGAAGGTTAATAGGTAGTCGAGTTCTCGCACTTTATGTGGAGAGATACGGGTGTATATAGCCTCTTATCCCCACCTCTTCTCCTTATTAGCAGTCGTGTAGACTATTAATAAATATTCCTCAATATATATATTACTGGTTGTTATTTTATTTGCATTGTGTCTTGTTATTTTACTCTCATATATCTACTCTCACAAAGATGAAAATAAGATCTGTGTATAACTTACCCTCTGAACATAGAACATTTGTGTGTTTCTATGCCTTTTGTAAGAGCTATGGAATTCATCCACTTAACAAGGAAGAATTTGATAAATAATAATAATAATATGAACAACAATAGTAGTGAAGAATTTGATTAAAAATAATACCAACAATATATTTGGGATACTTATAATATTTCCATTAATAGCCATGATCTTCATACTATTCCCACATCGGTTCTAATTCAAATTATTCTTTGGAATATTTGGAAACATAGAAATAAAGAAGCTCTTTAGAACTCAGACTTCAAATGATCTCAAGCATCGTCCATGCAATTCCCTTTGAAACCCTAGAATATTACCACTTAGGTTTCAAGATCCCAAGTCGCAACGAAATAATATAAAGCAAATATGAATGGAAATCGACTCTCAGGTATTATTTACTATTCTAAATAGTAATAGCCTATATTCACACATTTATTCAGATTGCGTGTCTTTGCTACATCTGATGAAAAATACGTCATTGAATCACACATTTAAAGGGAGGAGAATAGTGTAACCGACCTCCAAGTTGAATATGATTATAAATTAACTCTATATCTTTGAAGTATCTTTTTCTTTTGTATCTAATGCATGAGAGAGACGCTATGAGAATTGTGTTTTATAAATCAGTTTTTTTTTGTGTGTGTGGATGAAGCTTAAATATTAAATAAAATCTTTGCTTTCTAAGCAAAAAAGAATCAAAGGAAATGGGTAAAAAGCTATAGTGCAAAAATTAATATATTGTCCTCTTTAAATGTTGAACTATCCGCTTTACTATATAGGTCAAAAAATGTAGGTCAGATAACTTGAGATAGCTACTGACTCACTCAAGATAATTAATAAGCATAGTACATAGTTGACATACAATTGGCACACATATTTTACGTTCTTGTAGGGATCAACTATATAAGTTGGCAGGGGCGTGCATTCGGTTTTTCGGTTTGATTTTGCACTATTCGGTTTTGATTTTTCTGTTTTTGATTTTGTAAAAGTGTAACCCAATTCGATCTAAAATAAACTTGGTTTGGTTTGGTTTTCCTCTATTCGGTTCGGCTTTTTTCAATTTGGTTATTCAGTTATGTCAATAATTAATAACATAACCAAAGTAACAATATTGAATCCCTTAAATATACTTTCTAATATAAATCATAAGTAAAACTTAAAACACAATACTTATAAGTATACCTATTAAAGATGTTCAAACATAAAATATAGACGTAATCATCCTGAAAGGCAATAACCAAAAAGGGACAAAAAGTGGTTAACTCTAATTTAATTCTAAACCTAAACACTTTATATATGTATAATTCGGTTTTTTTTTATAAAAAATTTGAAACCAAATCAAACAAAGCAATTTATTAATTCAAAATCAATTCGAAAAACCAAAAAATCAATCCGAATAAAAATTCAGTTTTATTTGATTTAATTATATTATTCGATTTAATTCGAATAGTGCACACCCCTAAGTTGGGGACCTCCCCTTCTAAAAAAAAGCAAGTATGAGTACATATAGCAAAATAAGGTGGCAGACTTGCTAGCTAAAAAATGCCAGAAGTTACAAATTGACTGAACAGTTTTTCTGATATTTGCTAAAAATGTTTTTGCAAGTAGACATGAAAGGAACTTTTTTTTGTAAGACATAATAATTTTGAATGTACTCATATTAATAGGTAGAGCCTATCATATGCTAGCAGTTATGCACAGGGGCGGACCTAATAGTGGGTTAAATGAGTTCGTATGAATCCACTTTAATTTATTAAAAAATAACTCCGTATATATATATATATAAATCAGTTTTGAAATTTTATAAATTTTGGCTCTACTTAAACAAGTGTAGTGCTGGCCCAGCTGCATGGTGGGTTCAAATTTATCCAAGATATCCGAGTTTGAATCTGTCTATCAACGTTTAAGCTGCAATTTGTTTTTTGCATCTTTAAAAGTTTATATCTTGAACTCACTTGGTAAAAATGTAAGGAAAGAGGATCTGATTCGGTATACAATTAGTCATTTTCGATATATAATTAGTCATTTTATACATTTCGGTATAAAATGTATAAAATGCGTTTGTGTTTGTATAAAGCGAGAGGAAAGTGTATATACAAATATAAATACATATATTTTCGTCCTCTACACTTAAATTTATACAAATACATATCTTATAATACAAATTACAATGTATAAATGAATTTATACAAAACTGAACAATTTGTATAAAATTGGATGTATCTAGCGAATTATACAAATCAAAAGGTCCATAACAAACATAAAATTTGCTATGGAGCGCAATTATGCAAACTATATCTATAACATACAAATATATTTTTTATGTTTGCTTTATGTGAAAGTTATAAAAGGAAAAATCACCCCATATACATATTTAAGAGACACTATTACGGGTTTTAAATCTACTTTTAAAAAATTCTTGCTTATAACAGTTTAATTACGGGTTATAACATATCACTATTTATTTATAAATCAATTAAATTTTACTTTATTAAATAGTTAATCTTTTTATAATTTTATATTATTATTAAATTATTTAAATAAAGAATACACCATAATTATCTCTTACACAATTATAGGGATTTACATTGATTATTGTTCCTTTTTGACATTAATTAAATAATTAATTTTTTTATAATTTTATATTATTATTAAATTATTTAAATAAAGAATACACCATAATTATCTTTTACACAATTATAGAGATTTACATTAATTATTGTTCCTTTTTTCTACAGTTACACGCTAATTTCATCCCCCACACCCCTAAGCAGCAGGCCTCTGCTATACAACACGCTACCACCCCACCACCCCACGTTACCAATTCATCTTTCCTCTCTTTCAATCATATTTCATTGAAATCGTTTTTCAACATCTAAATACTGATTAGGTGAAAATTTTCATCATACAATCAAAAGAAAGGGCGGATTCACAACTCTAAGAATCAAGATTTTAAGATTTTCGACAAAACATATCGAAGAAATCTTAGCATACTCCTCGAAAGAGCCCTCAATTAGTAGAAGCGACTTCTACTGTTGAAATACATGCTCCAATTGAAGTCAAGCATATGGCGAATGTGCCTCAACAAGAGTCAAGTTCAAAGTATGTATTTCTATCCTTTAGTGATTTCATCAGAAAAATTAACTCACTTTATTTCTTAAAATTATTTTTCTTTCAATTTTATTTCAGTAATTGTGGTATGTACACATGTTTATTTGTTGAATACATCAACAATGAAATTTTTAATATGAGTTCCATTGATAACAAATCAGTAATTTTTTTGTTAAAAATATTATATTATGCTTATTGTTGGTATGAAACTTGTATTGGTGTGAAACTTGTACAAAATGTGAATAATATTGGTATGAAACTGACTCAGATTTTGTAAGCGAGAAAAAAAATAAAAAAATCAACAATGTGAATGTGGGTCAGTCATCAAAATCCTCCAAAAGAAGAGCAACAATAGACAATAATTTGAAAATTCCAAAGTTAAAAGTGGGCAAAAAAGTTGTATGGGTAAAAATTTTATTCAAATTATTTTCTCAATTATTCTATTTAAAAACACATGTAAAAAGAATTTTGAAATTCAAATTAAAAGTGTCTAATTGAATTTTTTATATAATTATAATAAAATGGGGGAAACAATTAACCAATTGTAAAGAAAATATAACTAGGCATATTAAATAAACAATTTAGATTTTTGTTAATTAAAAAAAATACAAAAGTTGATGAATTTCCCATACTAGAAAGGAAAAAAAGACAAAACTTTCATAAATAACAATATTAGTATTCGTTTATATGTAAAAAGGGAAAAAAAATAAAGAGTATTCTAACAAAGTCAAAGAAATGGATGTCAATTTTTATTTTTATTTTTTTGGAGTCACGTTTTAAGTAAGTTGGAGACTTTATTTTCTTTGTAAAAAGAATATAGATGCAAATAATATACTAGAATTTTTTTTACGTATAACGTAAATTACTCTAACATTATACACCATATAATTTCATTATGTAGATAAAGGACACCTATTTTGGATCTTAGCCACAAACCTTAATGACTTAATCTTTATAAAATTGTTAATATTTGATAATATTCCGACCAGAGGGGGAGCTAGGTGGGGTTCATGGGTTCGGATGAATCCACTAGCTTTTTTCGTAGACTCCTATATTTGTATTACAAAATTAAATAAATATATGTATATTAACATGTGAACCCCAAACAAAAAAGATAGTGACGGAGCTAGGAATTTTATGAAGAGAATTGCACAACAAAAGCTCGTTTTTATTCACGAAATTAAAATATTGATCATATCATTCTCAGAAGTGAAGTCAATATTTTGTTGGTTGATGTTATTCAGGGTGGCCAGCGATTGGGGACTACACTATTCCTTATCTAGTTTACTCATTAACATGACAATCCGAGATTATGACTTTAACCATGCTAGGAGATATATTTCAATTGTTTTGTCTGTTATTTTAGTAATAATTAGACTTGGCGGATACCATTGCCGTTGAGCCACCTCCGCAGGTTGAGGAAGAGCCTGGACATGATAAAGTTGATGTTGCTAATCAGAACGCGCCTGCACCTCTTGCTGATGAAGTTGCTGCTGATGATGATCATGACGATGGTCTTGAAGTTCATGCTGAAATTGAGCGCAACACTGATGATGGTCATGAAGTGCTGATCAGTGCAATATGAATGATGGTCTTGAAGTTCCAAAGCGAGTTTAAATCTGAGGTTATGCCATAGGTTTTTTTTTAAGATGATGTAACTGGAATTTAGTAGCTTAAACTTTTCCTTATTGTTTGTTAATTGTGATATTGAAGATGCTGCAACGGCTAGAAAACTTGACTAGCTTAGACTTTTCCTAATTGTTTGTTAAGATGTTGCGGTGGCTAGAAAACTTGATTGTTTGTGCATCTGATGTGTCTATGCTTCTATTCTTGTTTCAAAAAATTTCGTACAATGTCTCGTATTAATCAAAAACAAGAATTTGATGAGGAGCCCCTGTTCCATTTCATTATTAATGCCTTGAAAACCTTCATGATAGTTACCTCTTCAAGTCAAGCTTGGTCTGAAACAAAGTTTGTTCTTCTTGAAAACCTTTTTCATCTTCACTTTCTTTGTCGTGAGATTGTTACTGAACGTTGCTGCTTTATCTCACGTCATTATGGTAGACGACATTGTTGAAAAGTTCTGCTCGTTAATGAAGTACACAGAAGCTCTCGATGACGTTGCACTTAGTTCTGATAGCCTGGTCAGAAAAATGGCGAGATTTCTGTGTGTGCTTGTTACATGATCTGGTCCAAATTCTATGGCAGATAAATTTTATAAGACAGTGGTTGGATATAACTATTCATCAATTACTTACTTACTTAGCCTTGCTTATGGAGGGATTCTATTAAAAAAAATGAGAATGCAATTTTTTTGATATTTTTAATTAAAATGAATTAATGGTACCTATCTAATCAATAATTTTTTATGTTTGACTCGTTTACTCATCGTTCACTGATTTTTTCCTTTATCGGTAAGAGGCAAAAAAACATCGGCCTTTACTTATTTATCTTAGCTACCTACTCTTTTTGTGTAGTATACATCACATTATTCATACCGTATGATCTATAATATTAAATAAATATCTCCATTTAACAAAACAAAAAAAAGGTGTGGATCGATCTTTTTATGGTTAAAAAATCTAGTACTTTGTTATTTGTTTATATTTTATATTTTATTAGCATAACTTTGTATTTAAATATGAATACTTTATTTTTGAGTTCTATAATACGACGGGAAAGAGGGTGATGAAGGTTGCATTGCCCTCTTACGTCCATCTCATCCAAATATTCAACCCCGTTTTTCTGATAAAATATTCATACAAACATATAAATATCTTGTGCTTTAAATTATTTTTGTTGTCTTATCAAAATATAACTATCGAAATTGTTTCTTAAGAAAATAACATAAAATATGAAATTAGTAATGACACTTAAATATTCAACAAAAAATAATAATGAAATATCATAAAACAAATATTTCAAATTAATAAGTCATAATAAAAATAATTATAATTTAAATTATTAAATTATGCTAAAATAAGTCTAATAAATATTAATTACATGACTAAATATTAAAGAAAAATTAAAATTAGATTATTTATTTTGATTGTCTAAACTCTAAACCCATGAAAAACTAAAGAAATTCACGTTATTGTCATTTTTATTGTTGAATTCAAAATTCTAAGTTTCAAGCTTGAAATAATATGTTAAAAGATAAAAATTATGAAAAAGTATAAGAAATATTTAGAAATTATATTAAAGTAAGTATTTTTTATGTATAAAATAAAACTTTAAAATTATATATAATGTCGGATTGGTTTAGTCTCGAGTTATTCTTCTTTTTATAGTTAAAACAAAACCAACCCAGTATAATCAAATTTTTTTCGATACCAAATCAAGACAACAAAATCATTAATCAATTTTTCTTCGACTTGACTGAATTTATGATTTGATTCAATTTTTGATATTTTTTACCTCGAGAAAAATAGCTAAAAAGTCAAAACTCTTTTAAGTAGTACAACAACTTTTTCTATTGTATATAAAAATGTTTAAATGAAGATAATTATAAAGCAAAAAGATATTTCCTCGATATGAAGTTGATATTAAAGAGAAAAATATCTTCATTTATATATTTGTAAACAATATGTTAAAGGAAAAATGATTTTTTTTTCTTTCTATTATTGGTAATTTTTTTTTTTATTCTTATAATATTTGACTAAGTACAACTAACCTTCGATATCAATTAATTAAAATATGTTTTTCTGATCCTTCATAATTATATTATTTATGAATATGGAGCAACAATAAAAAAATTTCTTAACAAAACACATCAATAATTGAATGGCGTAACACTTAATATTAATGGGTTAAATTCTTGAAAATTTATAATTAGAGAGACCGTAACCCCCATATCAATTAATTGAAAGTTGAAAATTTATAATTAGAGACACTGTAACCCCCGTATCAATTAATTGAAAGTTAAATATATTTGATCGAAACCAATCAACCAAAATCAAAATTAATTTATTGAGATATCATTTTTGGGGAAATTAAATAAATGAAATTCCCTTCTTATTTTGATTTCCACTTATAAAATGTAGACACAACTTTAAACATTTCCCAAAAAAAAATAAAATGGAAAAAATCAAACATTGTTCTCCTTTTTTGCTTTTTATTTTTCTTCAAAACATCTTTTGTTATTAGTTTACCAACAATTCATACAAAAAATGTATTTCCAAAAGGTCAACCTCCTCTTCTACTTAATTGTGTTCCTGGTACAATTAAAGTACCAACACAAGGGAATCAATAAATTGAAGCCCAAATAACATATGATTTTGCAATTACTAATAATGTTGCGTACTTATGTAAACTATATTGGGGTCGTTACATTGCATGTTTGCAAGTATTTGATCCAGAACGAGACCCTCCAAACACCGCAAATATTTATTGGTTACCTAAAAATGATGGGGTTTATTATTCGTATGATCAAATTACTTACAATGATGGACCTAAATGGGAGCTCAAGGATGATTGTACGTTCTATTAAAAAATAAGTTGTATTTTATTAGCGAGTTGGAAAGATAAATTTTATTTAATATATTGTTCTATCGGTCAATGAAATGAATTTTTTTTCTCTGGCTGCATAAATCCAATTTTCATTTCATATGGATAAAACTATTTTGTTTTCAATAATGTTTTTATTATTTATTGTAGATACACATGGATGCACGCGCACCTGTTATTCACGTGAATACAAATATTTTGTAGAGATATTATATGTGTGCAAATACTCTTAATAAACATGTATATGCAATACTTAAAAAATGTTTTTTTTCATGAAAATTGTGTTAAAATTATTTTTTAGAAAATAAGTGAATTTTCTACTTATTTTTTTGTGTTCATTATAAAAGTAAAATTATTATCTTAAAAATATTTGTATATAATTTGGAAGGTGGAGGTGGAGATGGTAGCGATGTGGGATGATGAGGATGAGTGCTATGGAGGTGGGGCTGTGGGGGTGAAGATGAAGTGGAAAGGACATAATCCGAAATAGAATTTCACTAATAGAGCTTGTTTTTCCTAATTTTTTTTTTCTTGGAGCTAATTTTCCTCATTTAAAGGAGTTTGTTTTTCAAAAAAAGAAAATTTTCAAAATATTTAACCAACCGAACATTAGAAAATATTTGTCTTCATACCGAATACACAATAAATCATAGTTAATTCACTCACATTCTCACCTTAATTTATAGCTTATCATAATGTGTTATATTATATGTTCTTATTAATAACATTTAGTAATAGTAATAAAAAAATATCCAAACATATAACATCGTTGGATTCATTAATGGATGGGTCTGGTCCTTTGAGTTGAATAAAAAATTCACGTGGATCAATAAATTAGCGTCACCTAGCTATTTAGTTTAAAAGATCCATCGATACCATATGAAGGTATACCGTTAAAAGGAGGGATATTTTTAATCCAAATAAACGATTACTGGCAAATAGGATCCAATAAATGAAAAGAGGATAGTTAATAGCCAGAGGGGATTAAAGTAATTTTGCAAACAAAGGGGGAACCATATGCTTGTATTATTGGAAATATTAATTAACATAATTAATTTCACAAGAAAAATAGATTAAAATGATGCTCACCAATCACGATATTTTTTGTAAAGAATTTGACCATCATTCTTACTATAATAACCTAGATAAAAACCATCAATCTGCACTTTATAAAAGCATTTTTTTGTAAAATCTTCAACATAACCTTCTCCATCATGAACACAATAATGCAAATCGTTATACACATCGAATACTTTACTATTATAAGCACCCCACCAAAAATGACAAAAGAATAATGTACGCTCAGTTGCACAAAATTCCCAATTAAAATCTTTTCCCACATCAACAAAATTATACCCCAAATCATCATCAGCAGAAGCACAATGAATTTTCAATCTAACAGTGCTGACAAGAAGATCATTGAGAATGTGCACCTCGTGCTTTCGAAAAAGAAGGGGCAAACAAAATCCCTCAATATTATGAATCATGATAAATAATTGTAACAAAAAGAGGTTTTTCACTAAGAAGTGAACCATGTTCAGAGAATAATTTTGAATAATGCTTTTGAATAATATGAAATTCCCAAATGTGTTGATGGAATTATATAGGACATATAATGATACAATTAAGGAAATCCTTTTATTAATCTTGCTTTTCTCTTACTTTTGACTCTTAAATTTTGGTTAGCAAGAAAAAATAAAAATAATACTCCTTTTATTCATTTTTAGTTGTCAAGTTATGTTTTTCGAAAGTCAATGTAACTAATTTTCAAAATTAAATTAGATACATTAATTTGATATTTAAAAAAAATAGATATTAAAAAACTATACGAAAAGTACTATATATTGCATTCTTTTGCATATCAGTATGATAAAAAAATAAATCGTAAAATGTTAGTCAAAATTCATATCATTTGACTCTAAAAGAGGATATCATGACAACTAAAAGTGGATGGAGTGAGTAATAATTTATTTTTAGTCTTATTGTAGTCAAACGTCATTATGATAATAATATTTGTTTGAAAATTTTATCGCTACTAGTGAAGTAGTAGGTGTTATTGATATTTGACATTTAAATTTTACGAAAAAGTTAATTTAAAACTTTTATGTATAAAAAAAGAAAGAATGTATTTGTTAACCATTTGTTATTTTAGAAAGAATAAGACTATAAAAAAAAAGGAAAAATTACTTGACTACAAATTCTTTTTTATCCTATTTTCTATTGTTCCCTATCATTCTAAAAAACAACAATTTTAGGGGATTTTATAAATTGAAAAAGAGTAGGGATAGAATGTAATTTGATCCTTACACTAAGAAATTCCTAAAAATTTTACATAAAAAAAAAAGCTAACACAAATAATATAATCTTTTAGATATTCATATTTGAGATTTACTATAGTGACATTAGTGATGATTATCATAAATATTTTATTCTTATAAATAATATATTTCTTAGCGAAATTATTATTACACAATATTCACTACTAAAAGATCATAATTTTTTCAATAAAAAATGTTCAATGGCTATTTCCACAGATATTTTGATTGGCTCGATGAGAAAAGAAAAAAAAATACAAGTATTTTCACATAGAAAAACTAAAAAAAATATATTTCTGTGAATATGTGTTTCCTATCATGCATTTTCCCAATAAGTTGATTCGACAAAAAATAAATAACAAATTATATTTTATAACATAAATTTTCCATTCTTTCATCAAAGATTGTCTAGATAGGAACATTAAGAATGAAAAACCTCTTGATATAATATAATTTTATCCATTTGATTGGGCCTTACTGTAGTCAAACCTTAATTTGTTGTAGTCAAACCTTAATTTATTGAGTTGTGATTTTCAAATACTAAATACTTAAAGAAATAAATAAATAAAGTGGATTGTTGTAACTACATAAATAGTTTTATTTTCCTTTTGACATAAGAATGCAATTATAAAATAAACTAATTAAAAACAAGTCAATATAATATATTGGCACTTAGAAAGTTCATATACTATTTATTCTTTTAATATGCCTTTTACAAATAAAAGATTTGTTTATTACCAACCACGGTATTTTTGGGAATTAATTTTATCACCATCAAAATATCCCAAATAGATACCATCATACTTGACTTGCCATATGCATTCAGTAGTATCCTTTGGAACAATATTAACTCCATCATGAACGCAATAATGTTGATCGTTAAATACATCGAACATCAGATTTTTATTGTCCCACCAAAAGTGACAAAAGTATAAAGTCCAAGTCCATGCGCAAAATCCCCATCTGAAATCATCTCCCACCTTAAGGATTTTATTCCCCAAATCATCGTCACCAGATGCACAATGAATTTCTAGACTATCCGTAGAATCTGGAGGAAGATTATTAAGAACATGTACCGAATATTTTGGAAGAAAAGGAACCTGACAGTCATAACTTTGAATGTTGTAGGGCATGATTAATAGCAAAAGGAGGATCTTCACTAACAAGTGAACCATCTTGAAAAAATAATAAGAACTATATGCTTTTTTGAAATATGAATTTTACAGTGTTTTGATGGTATATTTATAGGAGAAATATGTTGAGATTTTTTATTTTTTTTTTGGAAAATTATATTTTATAACATAAATTTTTCATTCTTACATCAAAGATTGTCTAGATACGAACATTGAGAATGAAAAATCTCTTGATATAAAATAATTTTATCCATTTGATTGGACCTTACTGTAGTCAAACCTTAATTTATTGTAGTCAAACTTAATTTATTGAGTTGTGATTTTCAAATACTAAATACTTAAAGAAATAAATAAATAAAGTGGATTGTTGTAACTACATAAATAGTTTTATTTTCCTTTTTGACATAAGAATGCAATTATAAAATAAACTAATTAAAAACAAGTCAATATAATATATATTGGCACTTAGAAAGTTCATATATTATTTATTATTTAATTTGGCTTGACTTATTTCACATTTTATGTTATTTATTTTCTCATAAAGTGTCATATAATTATTATATTTTATTTAAATAAAATAAATATCAAGTATTAAATAAAATATAATAAATATCAAGCAATAGTTGTAAATATTAATTGGGCCTTACCCAACTCAAAAGTCAAGCCTAAATTTATTGAGTTGTGATTTTCAAATACTGAAGTATAAATGCTTAAAGAAATAAATAAATTAAGTGGATTGTTGTAAATACATAAATAATTTTCATTTTCATTTTCCTTTTGATATAAGAATGCAAGTATAAATAAATTAAAAGACAAATCAATATAATATATTGGCACTTGATAGTCCATAATTATTCTTTTTAATAAGCTTTTACAAATTTAAAAATAAAAGACATGTTTATTACCAAACAGCGTATTTTTGGGAATGAATTTTATCACCATCAAAATATCCCAAATAGATACCATCATACTTGACATCCCATATGCATTTACTAGTACCCTTTGGAACATAATTAGTTCCATCATGAACGCAATAATCTAGATCATTAAATACATCGAATACTCGATCTTTTTTGCCCCACCAAAAGTGACAAAAATATAAAGTCTTAGACAACCCGCAAAATCCCCATCTGAAATCATCTCCCACCTTAGGAAAATTGTACCCCAAATCATCGTCACCAGATGCACAGTGAATTTCTAAACTATCCGTAGAATGTAAAGGAAGATGATTGAGAACATGTACCTCATAGCTTGGAAGCCAAGAAATATTACAATTATGAGTTTTGAATGTTGGAGGGCATGATTAATAACAAAAAGAGAATCTTCACTAACAAGTGAACCATTTTTGAGAAAATAATAAGAAGTATATGGTTTTTTGAAATATGAATTTTGCAAGGGTTTTTATGGTATATTTATAGGAGAAATTTCTACTATATAGAAAAGTCAAGTCATGGACGACCAAGGCTAAAAAGGTCATTTCAGCACTATCCTCAAAGCTCTAGAACCTTCCGCTTATATTAATGGCATTCAGATAGTTTGCTCAAGCTCTAGAACCTTCCGGTTATATTAATGACATTCTTGTCCTTGCAGTTTTATATTTCAAAATTTGTTTTTCCCTTTATTCTTGGTTATTGTAATTTATTTATTTTTTGGTAAAAAAAGGATACTTACATTATATATTAATTAGCATCATTACATGAGAGTGGCAGGGCTAAATGCCTGCTAGTATAGTTCTGGGAGAATACAACAGCATTATAGCTGCTACTATTACAATTTATAGGTCTTTGAAGCCTAACAAAAAAAGTTCCTCCTTTGTTTGTGTCCAATTTCTCTGAAACACACACCGGTGGAACTTCCAAGAAAAAAAATGAGTTAGCCTGATTAATCTTCGATCCCTCCCTTGCTAGCGCATCTGCCACTCTGTTAGCTTCCCTAAAAGTGTGCTGGATTGGTTGGGGGGGGGGGGGGGGGGTTCCCCAGACACCTCAGTAGATCCCTGCAATCAAATAGCATGTTTGTGTAAGATGGGTGATCATTTTCGATGAAGGTGATGAGTTCCTTGCGATCGATATTGACTTCCAAAGGTAGTAGTCCTCTTGCTAAAGCTATCCTGAGTCCCTGCATGAGAGCTGTTAGTTCAGCTTTAACATTATTGGACATATGGAGATTTCCCATATAACCTACAATCCAATCCTCATTGTGGTCTCTGATAACTATGTCACACCCTGAGCCTACACCTTGGACGTGGCCGGCACTCGAAGACTATTGCTGGCCCCCAAGCGAACCCTTGGCCTGGCTTACTTAACTCAGCGGAAACCTTAACTCAACAGAATAACTCCATGCAATGAAAGGTCATAAAACAACCTAACTGATAAAATCTAGCCAAAAAGGCAACTTGAGTCTCAAAATAGAATATTTATATATATATATAGATGAGAGACTCAATACTAACTGAGTGACTGTCTATGAAGCCTCTATAATACTGAGATGGATGTTGGGACAAACCCCGCAACATCCTAATAAAACAGAACTAGGAAAAACGAAATAACAGAGTCCTCCGGAATGCAAGAAGGCTCACCACTGACTCTGGAGTGCTCAACTGGATCAACGGCGTGCTGGATGATGATCCTGGGTACCTACGTCTGCATCATAATAAGATGCAGGCCAACTGGCATCAGTACATGGAATGTACGAGTATGTGAGCTGGACAGCTAAACATAACTTAAGCTTGAAAGGGATACAAAAGAGAACTTACCTTGGCTTTATTCAACTCATGAGTAACTGAACTCAATATAAAGCAATAAGACACATGTAATGTATAAAACTTGTAAAACTATTAAAAACATGACGTCAAAAATCATATTTATAATATCATAAAAATACCATGCTCCCTCTCAAACTCTACTTTTGCAATGCATGAATGAAGTCACATACCCCCATCCATACTAAGCAGAACCTCTCGAGGAACCATGCAATTTCTACTGTGGGAGTTTTTCTAACCGACAGCCACTACTATAAGCCTAAGTGGGGCTACAACGTCTTGTCCACGCTGCCAGAACTGTCCTATACTTTACCGTCATATAGAACGCTTTACCTTAGTGGATTCACTAGCTTAACTTTACGTGATCATTTAAAAAGTATGAACCGTTAAATCCCATGTTGGCTACATGGTTCCTATGGAGAGTTGAGTTAATATGAACTCGTGTCCCCAATTCGGTGCTCAAGACTACTCCCAAAAATATACTTTAGCTCATATGTTTTAAAAACAAACTTCTTTCTCTAGTTTGAATTAATTGCTCAAACTACCCTCTTAAAAGAGGTAATTGCTCTTGAAAACTCTTTCTAAAATGAACATATCAAAACCATATTTTAATATGATCATTGATGACTCGGGAAGTCATACTGCATAATTAAACATTGATGGTATATCTAGAGACCATACTGTTTAAACATTGATGACATACTCGATTGTCATACTAATCATGTTTTAGAAACTCTTTCGCAAAACTCATCGTTTTATTAAAAGATATAGTACTCAAACTGCTCAAAACTCTTTTGGAAATCACAGTTTCCTCTCATCTTAAATGTAAACACATTTATAAACTTCTTTGGGAATACTTAGTTCCCTAATAGCTTTTGAAAAATGAACTTGACTCTATACTCTTTACTTAACTTGAAACTCTATACTCTTTACTTAACTTGAAACTTGAGCCTAAAAAAAATGAAGTTAAAACGTTCAATAAAGACTCTTGAAAAACTTTAAAGACTTGATTTGACTTACTTCTTAACTTCTAAGCTTGACTCTAACTTCACTTGACTTTGATCCTAACATTCCTCGAATTGTATTATAGATTCAAGGGTAATGGTCTCATGTTTATGGATGAGTTCGGGATGTCTAGATGTACCTTAGAGTGTTGAAAACAACTATAAAACATAGGTACATTACCAAGGAACATGTATGAAATAGTGGGGAAGGAATGGGAATGATTGGTCCTTGGAGCTCTCAGAGGCACGAGTCGCCAGCCTTCAGACTTCAGAGGGTCCTGCTTGGCGCTCTGCAAGGCGCGCCGCCCCAAGGGGGAAACGTCAGAACTCCTGTTGGGGCGCGCTGGCTGGCGCGACGCCTAAGCCTTTTCCCCCGAAAATTCAACTTTTCTCCTTTGTTTTTCCAACTCTAAACTTCTTAACTTCAAAGGTTCTTTCCCCAAACACTCATAATAATTAAAACCCTCAATATACAATAGATTCAACTAAGAATTCCATCCAGAAACATGCACCAACCCAACAAGAAACTTTAACAACACAACCACAAACTTCAACAAACACAACCACAAATTTTAACAAATACAACCAATCTTTTCTCATAATTAAAACGAGTTTGGCGTGTGGGGGAATGAACCAACCCAACAATATGATTTCACATACCTTAATAGGGATCACCCCCGACAAAATTCACGACGATCTCTACGAACCTTGCTTCTTCTTTTCCTTCTCCTCTTTTTCTCATCTTCTCTCTCAAAGCCCTAACCCTCACTTTTTAAAAGGGAAAACTGATTTAAAATCAGTCTAGACCCTTAATATAACCAAAAGAAAGGTTAGGAAAAAGACCAAAATACCCTTACAAATTCGGATGAACTTCCCTGCTAACAACCCAACTTTTAAAGGGCATAACTCACTCATACGAATTCGGAATCGCGCAAACTCGGCGGCGTTGGAAAGATCATTCCAAAAGATTTCCAAAAATAACTGGAAATACACCTAAATCATCTTGAGCTAGGAGTTATGACCGTTTGAAGTTGACCAAAAACTCCCTTTTTTTTCCATACTTAACTAAATTTCCAGATTTTTAATTCTTTCCAAGAATGACTATTTCCAATTCTAAACTTCTTCATAGCTATTTCAAATTGCCGGATGTTACAAACTACCCCTGTGCTGCTTCTGTTGGGATTCCCTATTGAAGAACCGTCGCTATTTAGTTTATAACCTCTTTCTGGGGGCATCCACTTGATAAGGGTTGGTTGATTCTTCTTTTTGGCACTTCTGCCTCCAGTGAGACTGTGGAATTCAATGGCATGATTAAGGGTTTTTTTAATACACAAGTTGGTTTTTATGTTCTTATGGTGGTTTTCATTTCTTTTTTAACCACATACTCCATAAGAAGAAAGGAAATAATCTTGCCAGGCAAGAAAACTTTGTCTTGTATGTACTTGTAGCCTTTTTATTTCCTCTAGCAAATTTTTTTCTTGGCCATTCCTAATTTCATTAATGGATCTTTGTACTTTTAATTCGTTCCACATTTTTTTTGCAATGTAGCATTCCATAAATATGTGTTCTAAAGTTTCGAATTTGTGACATAAATGGCATGCCTGATCGATGTTTATCCCGATTGAATGTAAATATTTCCGAGTACGGAGTCTACCGTGCTGGCACAGCCATACGAAGAATTTTATCTTATTTAGCATCTGAGGGACCAAATCCATTTATTTTTGTCAGGTGGTTCCTTTTTATGCTTGTTCATTAGGAGCTTGTATACTGAAGAGGTTGTTAATATTCTATTTGAATTTAGCTTCCATGAGGTAGTGTCCTCTTTATTGTGTGTTATATACGTGCAGTGAAACAGATTTATTAATTCTTCCGAGAGATCGAATGATATATCCTCTGTTTTTATGACATTGAACTCGTGTGCTACTTCTCCTACTTTCATATCTAGTTCTGTTTCTTTTAGAGGTCCCTGAATTTGTTCCATGATTGGTTTGCCATTTGGTAACCATGTATCAAACCAAAAGGATGTTAGTTTGCCATTTCCTAGAACCCACTCTATGCCTTTTTTGCAGATATCCCAGCCTACTATGAGGTCTTTCTAGATTTTGTTGTGATTTTTTAAAGATTTAGAGCTTCTATCTATAAAGATTAAGATGGGAAGGTCAAAAGATAATTTCATTAAGTCTGGCAGCAAGCTATTATATACATAATCTTCAACCAACTGATGCTAAAGTGCAGGCCACCACCTGCACATGATCTACAACTAACTAATGCTAGATAATAGGAACTATAACTACTCCTAAATGTGCTCCACATAGTAGGAGACTTATTCAAACTAGTAACAAGAGGTAAATAAAACATATACTAGAAGTTACTGCAGTTAGCAACCTACAGATTTCGTTAATACACCCCCTCAAGGTAGGCAAGGTGCAACAATGCCTAACTTGGAACGACACCTAGTAAATGCTGATTTAGGCAGTGACTTGGTGAATGTATCAGCAAGTTGATCACAAGCATGCATATGAGTAACATGGACTCGATGATCTTGAACCTGGTCACGAACTTATGCAAAATCAATAGCAACATGTTTCATACGGGTATGAAAAATTGGGTTGTGAGATAAATAAGTCACTCCAACATTGTCACAGTAGATTGTTGGCATCTTCGAAATGGTGACATGCAACTCATGAAGTAAGTGTCGCACCCAAGTGAGCTCTGCAAGTGCATTGGCGACGGATTTGTACTCTGCCTCGGTGGATGAGCGAGCTACTACACGTTGTTTTTTTAATGACCAACTGACTGGATTTGGTCCAAAGAAAATAATGTAACCTGATGTAGAGATTCTGTAATTTGGATCGCCAACCCAGTCTGCATCAGCATACATATACAAATTGGAGTCAGAGCTGCGAATGATGTGAAGTCCTGAATTTGAAGTTTCTTTAAGATACCGTAGCACTCTTTTAACCGCTTTCCAATGTTCATCAGTCGGGACATGCATAAATTGAGACAATTTATTGACTGCATAAGAGATGTCAGGCCGTGTGAGAGACAAATACTGCAATTTGCCAAGGGTACGCCAGTAGCGAGTGACATCACTATGTGGCGAACCGTCAGCCACTCGAAGTGGTACAGTGGAACACATTGGGGTAGAAACACCTTTGCAATTTTCCAAATCCAGTTCGGAAAGAATATCCAGAATATATTTTGATTGAGAAAGAATGAGACCATCTGGTATATGCTTAACATCAACACCCAAGAAATAGTTCAAATAGCCAAGATCTTTCAACGAAAATCTAGTTGCCAAGGAACTGATGAAAAATTTGATCACTTTTGGATGGTTGCCAGTGATTATGATGTCATCAACATAGACAAGAACGCAAATAGTTACAGCCATATGCTTCCATACAAATAGAGAGGTGTCAGATTTTGTTCTGACAAACCCCATTTTCAGCAGATGTTAATGCAGAGAATTATACCAAGCCCGAGGGGCTTGTTTGAGGCCATAAATAGCCTTTTTCAGCTTGCAAACATGAGTCGGGAATTGGGGATTAACAAATCCTTGGGGTTGAGACATAAACACTTCTTCGTCCAATTCTCCTTGAAGGAAAACATTATTGACATCAAGTTGATGGATTGGCCAATTGTGTTGCACAGCGATAGATAGAACCAACCTGACCGTTGTTGGTTTGACAACGGGACTGAATGTCTCATGAAAATCCAATCCAAGGCGCTCCGTGAACCCTTTTGCAACTAGACGAGCTTTGAAACGGTCTATAGAGCCATCTGCTTTTCGCTTGATCCGATACAACCATTTGCAGTCCACCACATTATTGGACAGGTCTCGCGTTACGAGTTCCCAAGTTTGATTTTTGATTAAGGCATCATACTCTTCTTGCATTGCTTGCCTCCACTCTTCATGTTTATCAGCCTATTTGAAAGTTACAGGTGTAGGAATCAAATGGGTTAGAAAAGAGAGTTTTCTCTTTGGCTTGGAGATATTATTCTGAGATCGAGTTATAATTCGATTTAAGGGTGGTGGGGGAATCGAGGAAGCAGGTATGGCAAGAGAGGGATCACTAGATGTCAGGGGTGGGGGAGTGGTGGCGCTAGGGGCTGGGAGTGATTGTTGTGTTTGTATGAACTTACTAGATTTGCGTCTCTGGTACGTGAGTAAAGGCTTGTGGATGGTAGGTGTCACGACCCGATTTCTCAAGTCAGGATGGCACCTACTATAACCCACCAGTAGGTAAGCCAACCCGTAACCCGAAACAACAAGTAATGGGTCTGAGGGTAGAAACTAAACAAGAGTAGACAAATAACAATATAAACAGGCGGAAGCAAACCAAAAACATATATACAAATAAAGATCCCTCCCAGAATCTGGAAGTCACTAGTACAGAGCTACTAACAAAATGAGTACAAGTCCCAAAAGTGGACAACAGAGATGGGACACAATTCGGGGCTCGGTAACAACACAATATCAACAAGCAACGAAAACCCAAATTTTCTCAAAAGAATAGAAATGGGACAGCAGCTAATTCAGCGTTTTTACCAAAAACAGGCGATCTACAGTAAAATCTAACAACACCACAATGTTCTTCTCGAAAAACCACTCAAGATAGCCTCAAAAATCACCAAAATCAGATCTAAAATGGCTAAGAAAACAAGTCTCAAAATTTTTCAAAATCAAGCTCATAAAAGAGGTCTGGCAGCAGGTATTTTTCGAAAATTACCTCAAACGGGGACTCCAAATCACTATTCGAGCTCACCAACACGTTGTCCTCGAAAAATCTCACAACTTTGCCTTTTGGATCGCCCAAATCGGTTGAGAGATGAGGGTTTGAAGTTTTGGAATTTTGGCTGATTTTTCTGCATTTATTGCAGAAAATCTGCAATAATTCCAAAAATTAAAACTCCGACGGGGTGCTCCGAACTCGTTCGGAACCCCGTGTACGCAAATGAGATATGCAATCATACCAAATTCGACATTCCAGATTCAACGGCGCAGTCGAAATTTCCATCAGAGGTCATTTGTAGAAAAAGTGGGTCCCTCATTCAAAAGCCCTTTTAAGTCAAAATCCACAAAAGGGCTCGAAAATATATCGAAAACCTCCAGACACAAAAAAAGGGTCAATCTAGACCAAACTCGACATTCTGGAGCTAACCACGCTGACAGAATTCTCATCCGAACGCATTTACTCAGAATGTTGATCAAAGTCAAACTTAGGCTCAAACTTAAAGTTAAAACGCCTAATCGCACCGACTCACACTGAAAATCTCGGGAGTCATGTCGACCATGCTACTAGCCTAAAATGACCCTTTCGGAGCTGATGAAATCGTCAGAATTAGATTCCGATGTCATCTTCTTGAACTTTTGATCGAAAATGATCGTTCAAGGTTCATAAGCTCCAAAACACAAAAACTCGCACCAAGACCAAATGAACGACCAGGTGACCGAACTGTAAGTCCCAGCAAGTCATAAATGACTTGGGGTCGCTATAGGAATGCTCTAAACGACACACAGAACGCAAGACACAGAAATGACCACGAGGGTCATTACAGTAGGATCATGCAAAAAAGAAGGAGCAGGAAGTTGTGTATTACCTGATGTCTCTGCAACTACTGGTACTTGGCCGTGGCTATTGGAGTGAGCATCGCTTGGGGAAGAGGTTGTATGGTGATAGTTGGACTCTACAGGGATTGGAATAGGTGGTGGGATAAAGAGAGGAGGAGTTGGAATTGCTGTTGGAATCTCCTCTTTGGATTCAACAACTTCCCAACTTAATTGGGAAGTATATTTCTGCAAGTGAATAAACATTCTTTTAAAAGGAAATTCGTTTTCAAAAAATTGTACATCACGACTTACAAAAATTTTCAACTGAACTGGGTCAAAGCAGATATGAGCATGGTGAGTCTGGGAGATACCTAAATACATACACGGGGCAGACCATGGCTCAAGTTTATTTTTAGTATAAGGTTTAAGCCATGGGTAACAAAGACAACCAAAAACTCTTAGGGTGGTATAATCAGGAAATCGACCAAATAATTTTTGGTAGGGCGACTCATTATTCAGGATGGGAGTGGGAAGTCTGTTGATAAGGTAGACAGTATGATGACAGGTAAAAGACCAAAAATCAGGTGGTAAGGAGGCTTCATGAAGAAGAGTTTTAGTGGTTTCAAGAATATGACGATGTCTACGTTCAGCTATGGCAACACGTTGAGGTGTGTATGGAGGTGAAATCAAGTGTTCAATGCCATTTTTCTGAAGATAGGGCTGAAGACCAATAAACTCACCCCCTCCGTCCGTATAAATTGAGGAAATTTTAGTTTTGAAGAAATTTTCTACTAAAGGATGAAACTTTGAGAATATTGAAGCAACCTCACTTTTGTTTTTGAGCGTATACAACCAAGTATATTTGGTGTATTGGTCAACAAAAATGCAGTAATATAATTTTTTATCAAGTGACAAAATAGGTGATGGTCCCCATAAATCACTAAAGACAATCTGAAGAGGAATATTACTGGACAAAGTGAGTCGTTGAAATGGCAAACGATGCGCTTTATTAGAAGAACAAGAATTACAAGGTTCAAACTTGGCTTTTCCAGCAACGACAGGTAAAGAAAATTTCTTCAGAATAAAATTTAAAATTCTAGAGTGGGGATGACCCAATCGACTATGCCAGAGTTGATGTGGGGCTTTTGTGGAGGAGAGGTGAATGGATGGCTTCCTGATGTGCAGATACGACCACTTATACAATCCATTATTGTTTCGGCCTTGTACCAGCGACTTCAGAGTATGCAAGTCCTTCACAACAAAAGTAAAAGGGAAGAATTCAATAGATGCGCGGTTATCTTGACAAAACTTAGCAACAGAAATGAGATTCTTCTTTATTAAAGGAGCACAAAGTGTGTCAGAAAGCTTAAAAGCAGTATTAGATGCCTGAATCAAAGTTGAACCAGTATGAGTGATGGGAGTGGTTTTATCGTCACCCATAGAAATTTCTTCTGTTCCTGTATACTCTTCAAGGTTGTGGGGTTCACTAGTGACATGGTGAGTTGCACCAGAGTCTAGAACCCAAGAGTTTCCAGACGATTGTAGGCCAGATGCAAAGTTAACCTTAGCTTCAAAATGATTATGTGACTTGGAGCGACATACATTTGCTGTGTGACCAAACTTTTGGCACAATTGACATTTGACAGATTGCTTAAATTGTCTCCTGTTTTGTTGATTGTTGGAATCCGATTGCGGATTATTGGAATTCCATTGGAGAGACTGAGATGGTTTCCGTTGCTGACTGTTGAAGCGAGAATTATTCCTATTGAATTGCGGAGGTGTGTTGGACTTCTGGACAACAACAACTGTGACCATAGAAGATGGTTTTTCCAGATCTTGATGTTTGAGGAAAAGCTCATGATCTGTGAGCTTGTGAAATAATTCTTCAAAGCTTAAGGAAGAGTCTCGTGCGCGTATTGCAGCAGAGATTTCACGGTACTCGGGGCCAAGACCACTTAGAATTTTGACAATAAGTTCATTGTCATTGACAGGTGAACTAGCAACTTTGAGAGCATCAGAGAGAGAACGAACCTCCTGTAAGTATTCTGCAATGGTTTTAGAAGCCTTCTTGGTATTTTGTAATTGATCTCGCAAGCTAAAGATGCGAGTATGCCTTTTGTTGGCATAGGCTGTGTGGAGGACTTCCCATGCTTTGTTAGCAGATGTTGCTGCGGCAACAGTTGGAGCAATGGTAGGATCGACCGATGTCATCATTGCTTGTTGGATCAGTTGATCTTGAGAGAACCAAATCTGATAATTGGGATTTGGTACAGTAAGATTATTTTGGATAATCGTGTGGGATGGAGCTGTTGTGGTTCCATCAAGATGCCCATGAGTTGATGCCCGTTTAGTAGCATCACAAGTTGTGCTTTCCAGGTTAAAAAGTGGAGGTTACCTTGTAACTTAAGAGGTAACTGAGCAACAGGGTTAAATTGCACCACATGAGTGGTGGCAGAAACTGTAGGACTGCTGGCAGCAGTAGCATTAGTAACTGGAGCCATATATGAGCAAACTTTAAAAGAAATAGATGGATCTAACTCGGTGGAGCTTATAATGCTCTGATACCATATAAAGATTAAGATGGGAAGGTCAAAAGATAATTTCATTAAGTCTGGCAACAAGCTGTTATATACATAATCTTCAACCAACTGATGCTAAAATGCAGGCCACCACCTGCACATGATCTACAACTAACTAATGCTAGATAATAAGAACTATAACTACTCCTAAATGTGCTCCACATAGTAGGAGACTTATTCAAACTAGTAACAAGTGGTAAATAAAACATATACTAGAAGTTACCGCAGTTAGCAACCTACAGATATTGTTAATACTATCGAGTTTTCCATTAGTTGTGTATGTTTTTAATAAGAATGAGACCCATAATAAGTTCGGATTTTTAGCTCTCCAAGCCAGTTTTGATAGAAGGGCTTTGTTATTTTATATTTGATCTTTGTACTCCTAGCCCACTATTACTTTTTTTGGCTGTTATTACTTCCCATTTTATCAGATGGAGCTTTTTCTTTTCCTTAGTTGTTCCCCATATGAAGTTTCGTTGTATTTGGTCTATTTTATTTGTGATTGATTTTGGGAGTTTTGTTATTTGTATAATGTGGGTTGGAATATTATTGAAGCATGCTTTCGCCAGGGAGGTTCTTCCCGCTATGTTTAGAAATTTGGTCTTCCATCCCGCTAATTTGGATTGCATATTATCAGTAATGAACTGAAAATTATTATTTGTGACTCGGCTGTGGGATATTGGGATGCCTAGATATTTTCCAAAATGGTTTCCACATTTGATTTTGAGTTTCCTCGAGATGGTGTCAACCAAAGTCTCTGGGCAATTATTAGAAAAGATTAGCTTTGATTTTAGTGTGTTTATTACTTGTCCAGAGGTGTGGCAGAACACTTCATAACTTCTTGTAAACATTCACAGTTAGTTACACTTGCCTTACTCATAAGTACTAGGTCGTTTGCGAAGAACAAGTGCGAAAATTTTGGTCCTTTGTTTGAGATTTTTATTGGAGTCCAATTTTTTAATTGCATTTCTTGGTCTATCTTCCTAGATAAGATTTCCATACAGAGAATGAATATGTAAGGTGACATTGGGTCCCCTTGTCGTATTCCCCTGGATAGTCTGAAGTATTCTGTTTTTGATCCATTAATGAGGATTGCCATTCGACTCGTTGAGATGCACGACATAATTAACTTGATGATATTACTGGGAAATTGGAAGTATTGGAGTGTTTCTTTAATAAAGGACCACTCAATCTTGTCGAAGGCCTTCTCTAGGTCAATTTTAATAATTATATTTGCTTTCTTGCCTTTCATTTTTTTAAAGTGTGAAATGATTTCCAGTACGATAATGGCATTATCTGTAGTTTGTCTATTCTTTAAAAAACTTGATTGACATGGCCCAATTATTTTGTCCATGATGGGTCTCATTCGTTGAGAAATTATCTTTGTTATTACTTTGTATGTGGTGTTGCAAAGGCTTATGGGCCTGAAGTCTTTTAAATTATTTGCGTTCTTTTTCTTTGGGATTAGGCATATAAGAGTATCATTTATTCATTCGGGGATGAGCCCTTGTATGAAGGAATTTTTACATAGTTGTACGACTGAGTTTCCTACTATACTCCAGTATTTTTTGTTAAAGAAAGGATGGAGTCCGTCCGGCCCAGGGGCCTTAAGGGGTTGGAAGGAACATATAGCTTTAGGGACTTCTTCTGATGACGGTGTTACTCCGAGGGTGGAGAAGTCTCTGGGATATCTTGGTCTTCTAGGCATGTCCTATTTCGTTTGGAGTGGGACTGTTTGGTGTGAAACAAGTCCTTAAAGTAGTTGAAAATGGTGTTTTTAATTTCATTTTGATTAAACAACCATTCCCCTTCATCAGAGATCAGGGCAGTGATCCTATTCTTTCTTCTTCTATTTAGTGTGGATGTATGAAAGAATCTAGTATTTGTGTCTCCTTCGTTTAACCAGTTTACTCTAGACTTTAATTTCCAAAATTCCTCCTCGATACGTAGTAAATAGTTATATGATCAAAATTACTTAAATACACAACACTTTTTTACCTATTCTCAATATTTCTCTACTTTTTTACTAAAATACAAAAATCCCTTATTTTCCCCAATTCAACTTAACCGGATACTTTATTAGTTTAAGTATCCACCCGTTATTAATTAAAGTATCCGCGCTGCTATATTATGCATCCGCCGTTAATTTAAGTATCTGCCCGTTATTAATAACAACAACTTAATAATTCAAGTATCTGCTCGTTATTAATTAAAGTATCCGCGCTGCTATATTATGCATCCGCCCGTTATAAATAACAATAACTTAATAATTTAAGTATCCGCCCGTTATTAATTAAAGTATCTGCGCTGCTATATTATGTATCCGAAAAACACTAAAAAAAAGGGATTTTTGGTAATTAATGAAAGAGTAGGGAAAGGAAGTAATTTCTTTCTTATACTATGTCATTTGCCTAATTTTTACTAGTTATATTCTTGAATGAGCCCATTTTCAAGTTGTGTAAGAAAAGAGTTGTGTGTGTAATTTAGGGACTTTTGGATTCCTTCTAGTCTTCTCATTATTTTTCTTTTTTTTTAAGAATATATTTCCAAAAGTAGTATGATTCCATATTGTTACTTTTTCCTGAAAAATAGGCATAGAGTTGAGTATATTATTTCCCTCCCCCCATGCGTCACTAATTATTTTTTGTAGGTCCGGGTGGGTGGTCCACTGTAACACCCCTAAATACTAACCAAGAGTCGCATGTCGATTTACCGTTGCTTAATTACTAGAATATGTTTTAGTCTCATTTTGGGAACTTGAAGTGTTGTGAAAATTGCCAACTTGCTTAGCATAAATTCTTATCGTAATTTAAGGATTTGTGATGGGGTGTTTAGGTAATATCCTAATTAAAATTTTGTTTAACTTTAAAAGGAAGGTAAGGGATATACATATAGATATATATGTATGCTTTTTGGGCAGCCAACATTTTGTTGGGCAGCCCCTTTGGGTGACTTTTGTTTAGGTGATAAGTATCACCTTTGGAAGATATATTTTTTCCAACCCCTATAATTAATTTCGTTTTTCCTCAAGTCTAAAAACATTAGAACCTTAGCTTAACAGATTGTTCTTCAAAATCACAAGAGAAAACTTGGCCCTTTTGGTTGGAATTCAAGAACACACACTTCTTGTTGGTAAGTGTCGAAATCTGTTGCTGAACTGGGCAGTGTTTAGTATTATATGCATAACTCTCGTTCTAGAGCTTAGTTTACAGTGAGTAAATATGATTTGGGAAGCTAATTGATAGACCTACAACTCTTATGTTTATGTCAAACTCTGATTCAGCTGTTATAGACTCGAAATATGGGACGCAACATAGGACAAGTTCTGTCCAGATTTTAGAATTTCAAATTCTGTATGAACAGCTGTTAGTGTTTTGACTATATCTTGTTGTACAAAATACCTTTTGCGGTGATTCTTGTTTGTTTGCAACCCTAAGAGATGTATCTACATATTTCATGAAGGGTATAAAGTCTAGTTTTGCTGTTTTCCGTTTCAAATCTAAGTTGCGACATGAGGTACTAGGCTGGCCAGAATCACTGTTTTGGAGCATTGTTGTGTTTGTGCAGGCTAATTTTACTTGTGATGATAATCCCGTTTTACATCAATATTATTGAGCTGCTAGGGATTAAATAAGTTGTTTAATTGTATTTTAAAGGTTGTATATACTCGTGAACAAGTTGAGGACCTTGATACGTTGGTTGGACTGTTTCTTTGCTAAGGCACCGAGGTTTGTGTATAAACTTGTACTTGCACTCTTTTAACCTCTAGTATATTTGAAATTGGATCTTGGTACCTTGACTACCTCTTGTCACTTTGCATTGTGTGGGTTGGTATCCTTTGAGAAGTTAAAGATGCTTGTGTACCTCGCCCACTTGTACGGATTGTTTGATCACTTGGCACTCTTGTTGGGACCTCGTCCTTCTTGTGGCTGTGACTTTGTCACTCTTGGCATGCCTCTTGATTCGGATCATTTGCCATCTTGACTCTGGATTTTTAGTTCGTCTTAAGTATGGATGTTGTCCATTTTAAGTACGAATTAGAAAACCATTTTTAATATGGTTCTTGGTTCTCTTGATTATTGGGCTTTGACCCTTCTTGATATAGGGCGTCGACCCTTCTTGATACTTGGTTGTGCTTGGTGTGAAGACATGATGTACATATTGGGCGAACCTTGTTGTTGAATCTCTTGGAAAATGATGCTATGAACGTTCTTGACATTTGGATCTTTAAATATCGAACTTGATACTCTTTATATATTGTTTACTTGATTTATTAATTATGTTCAATTATGTTGCTTATGACTTGAGAAGGTTTATTTTGTGAATCGGATGGCTCCAAAACTATAGTTTTGCACCACTAAGCTATATGCTTAGCGATAGTTGTTTCTATCGTAGGGAATGAGCGAGTAGATGCGTGAAGTTGGCCATTGGAGAGGGAGATTTTGAGAGCCTTAAGGAAGATCACATTTGCATTTAGGCATCTATATTTTGTATAAACCTTGGGACTTGTACATGATCTTTTTGTTGTATATTTACTGATCGTGTCACCATGGGTTGTAAATTAAGTATGGCTATGTGTTTTGTTCTTTTGGGGCGTGAAAGCCCAAGTCTTGTAATATATTAAATTTACCACTAATTTTGAATGATGGTATGAAGCATGAATCACCTAGTTGAGTACTCGAAAGTTAGATATATATATATTTTTTTTAATGTGAGGACAATATATATATATGCATAAAAATCTCATAATTTATTGGCTGGTTTTGAATATTTGTGTGAAGCATGAACGGGCTGATTTCGGTACTTCGAAATGGGTAATATTCATATTATTTCATCCTTAAGTGTGAAGATAATATATGCATGAAAAAGCTCATCGGTTATTTGCTTAAATTATTTTTGGGAGGGTTTTTCCGTCATAAGTTGAAACTCCGTGCCATATCAATTTTGACATCACATAAATGTTTAAATGTACAAGATGCACATCCTTATCTAATTTTTCCCTTTATGAACCTAATCCCTCTATTAAACTACAATCAGTATGGCCATAGTAAATCTCTTTTAATTGTCGCAAGTATTTAAGTAGTTTTCTTGCTTAGGTGGTAGTATCCTTTCGAAAGGGTCGTTACATCCACATTGTCTCGAATCTAATTTCTTTTTTCCCTCTTTACGTTTTCAAGTGGAAAAAGTGAAAGAAGGAGGGGGCAATGATCTGAGTGGGTACGAGGTAGGTGATGTACCTGGGGGTCGGGGAAGGTATGGATCCAATTGTCGTTTGCAAGAAATCTATCTAATCTTTCGTATATGAGTTGAGATCTATTTTTAAAACATTTATTTAACCACGTGTAACGACTTCCTTTAAACCCCATATCGATTAGTTCGCAATAGTTGACTGTATCCAAAAACTCCTTTGTATTATTTTTATTAATTGGTCTGCCTCCTTTTTTTTCCGTTATGCTTAGGAGTTCATTAAAGTCCCCCCCTAGTAACCAATTTCCTTTGTAGTTTTCTTTTATAGTTTTCAGATTCTGCCATAATATATTTCGAGAGTGTCTATACGTACTAGCATATACATTGCTAAAGAGCTAGAATTCTTTTGTTGAGTGTACCTTAACCATCGCATGTATCTCCTGGCCAGTTGTCGCTATATCATCTAACTCAAGAATTTCATCGTCCCAGAGCATCACCACTCCTCTCGAGTTGCCAATAGCTGGTACTTGGATCATATTATTAAAAGGAAAGTTGTTTAAGAGAGCTTGATGGTCCTGCATTTTTGTTTCCACAAGAGCTACTAGTGGGGGTTTGTGCCAATCCACAAGGTCCCTAAAGTTTCTCCTAAAGTCGTTCCCATTACACCCTCTACAATTTCAAACTATTATATTCATTGATCTGTTAAAGGTGGGTGTTATGTTCCCCGTTACTTCCCTCTCTCTCTCCATTATTAGAGTCGGGTTCATTATCACTACAAAGTTCCCAATTTCTGGGTTGGACAGAGGTCGTATATCTATTGAGCTTTTGGACAAATTTGGTGGATAGATGAGTATGAGTTTTTATTCGTATCTCTCTTTGAATATTACTATTTTTATATCCTTTAACACGGATATTTCTGATCGAGTTTTCCTCATCATGATTATTGCCTCTTCTATTTCCCTCACATCTATTTCCTCTTCTTGTCCTGATACTACTCGTGGGGGAGGGGAAGTTCTGGAAGGCGGTATTACCTGGGATGTTGATGATGATATGTTGGGAACCACTTGGGGAGGACTCTCCTTGGCTTCGTTGTGCACCACTGTTGAGAAGATCGGGTCTGTCCTGACATTGTTCCATGGGGTCGTTGCATTCCCCGGTATCTGGTGGGGAAACAAGAAGGGAGGGAACATCATAGGCTCTTGGTTCATGGAGGGGTTGAGGGGATTGAAGAGTGGCATCTCCCAAGTGGGATAGTGGTAGAAGGGAATTTGTGGGAATGGGAAGCTCATTGGAGGTTGTAGTACAGTTGACAACCACAAGTGGTTGTTGTATGTTTCCATCGCCAGCCTCATTCCCTCTGAAACAATCTGAGCCAAGAACGTTGGATTTTGGACCATGATTGCTACATGCCTTCCCTCCACTATCGCACTGAAGGATAGAGCTTGTCCTTGCAAGCTTATTTCCAGCCAAGAATGGGGAGATGGGTTTGGTTCTGAAGCATGGGTCGCGTAGAACATGTGCTCCTCCAAGCTCATTGGGAAAGTTTGAAATGGAATAGCAAGATGGGGTAAGCTCATGGTCGTTTGGCTGAAAGTGGGATTTTTCCTGGGACTTCGAGACGAGCGCCTCTGGTTCGCTCTTCTCCTTTGGGATGGAACTGGAATTCTTGGCATTTTTGGAAGGTATTGGAAGATCTATGTAGATAGAGTGTATTGGAATGGATATAGATACTTTAGAGTCAGTACTAGGAATATTTAGAGTTAATTTGGGAGTTGGAGTAAATGGTGTATCCTTCTTAAAAGGGGCACTTTTTTTATTTCCATTTTTAGCATAAATTGATGATGACGTAGTTGGAAATGTACGTTGTTGGGTGTTATCTTCTTCCAGAAGTTTGGAGTAAGAGGTAGTTGAGAGTGCCATCAAGGCATTCTGTGTGTTTAAGTGGTCCATACTGATTAACGTAGTATTATTAGGGGTAATATGAGTGTTATGGTGTCTATTTTTGAGTTCCAAGGGATGTGGAAGTAGATTAGTGGTATCCTTCCTAGAGGGCAATGCAGGGGTTTTTTTAGGGGTACCGGAGATAGTAGCTGACTCTGTCTCTTCCGCAGATTTTGAGTTTTTATGATTCTTTTTGTTATTTTTGCACTGTTTGCTGATGGACTTGACGTCACTTGGTGTGATGTCGCCATTAATTTTTTCCGACCCTTGTTGCAGTGTAGCAGTAATGGCATTAATTTTTTCCAGCGCTTGATCAGACGTTTGAATTTTGTCTTGGGTATTTTTAATATATGGTTTTCCTTGGGAAGTTTCCCCATAACTTTTGGATGCTTTTTTATATTTAAAGACTTTAGATTCGAGATACTTACCTGACTTGGCATGGAATAAATTGACATGGATACCTTTTTCCGCATTGGTTTCCACCGTTGTACCGTCCTGTTCCATTCTTTTGTTTTGGATTAGCCTTTTTCCGAAACGTGACCATTTGCCATGTTTCTTCCTGCTTTGTTGGTTGGCCCCTGCCCTGTACTCCTGTATCCTTCGTTGTGTCCATCTCCATTTGTTTTTTATTGGTTTCCTTCGTAGTTGGTCTGTGTGAGTAGAGATTCCCCGTGTGTCCAAGGACGCCACAATTTGGACACAAAATATTGCATCCTTCATAGGCTAGTTGTTGGTTGTGGTGGCCAATACAATTGGATTTTTTGACAGGAACTCCAATTGGAACTTCAACGCATATTTTGGCGTAGCGGCCTCTGATGTGCATACATCCGTCTTAACAAGCTTGCCAAGTTTTTTGCCTATTCTAGCTAGGATTGAGTGGTCATAGAATTCAGTAGGTAGCTCCGGAAGTCTAATCCATATTGCTGATTTGGTTTCTTTTGCTTCGAAGGCCACGAAGTTTGGGTGCCAGCGCTTGACTTATAGGAAAAACCCATTAATAAACCATGGCCCCTGTTGTAGTGTTTTTTTGAAGGTTCTCCTCTTTATATAATTTCACTATGTAGTAGTCGTATCCTAGATCTATAAGGATGATTTCTTTGGAGACTCATCCATAGGACGGATAATTTCCTTTTGAGATACAAGTGGCTCATTTTTTTCCAAATACCTTAATGATAATGGAATATGACCATGGCTTGTAGATCCTCTGTTTCTCTTCCTCTGTTAGGTGTATTCCTTCCTTATCTTCCATGCCTTCATAATTGTTGGTCGTGACATCAGTGTTTGTTTTTTTGCTCCCTGGTGGCTCATCGATTATCATTTCCTCCTCAAGATTTGTCCTTGGTGTTGTCTGTTGATCGATTGTATTTGAATATGGGGTGATCAGCATCTCCTTAAAGGATACATTCTTGTCACTCTTTGCTTTGATTCTATCTTTTGTTAATTCCCCATTTTTGATTTCGCCTTGTGTACTCACATCTTTGTCTGGTGGGATCTTGTGACTCAGGATTTCTTGTTGTAGATGCATTTCTTCATCCATAAACTTACGAAGTTTGTTTACGAGTTGATATGACTTGCAAACCTATGGACAAATTAGTGGATATCGAATGTGTTTTTGCTAGAAAGGAAAATAAATCATATTATAGTGTTTTGTTGTTGTGAAACACTTTCTATTAAAATGTGAAAATAACTTCTTCAGAATTTTATATCATAAACCAAAACCCTTTAAACGTAATTATTGGTTATTGTAATTTGTTTTTCCCTTTATCCTTATAGGTACACATTGCTTTATTCTATAGTAAAAAAATTATTATAATAAAAGTATGTTACTTAGTAGTGCATTTGAATTTTATGCCTTCATATCATTCTTTATGGTATCCACTCTTTTATTCCATTTACTAACATAAAGTGATTTGAGCTGAGAGTTTGATTCCCTATCTTGTTAATCTCCTTTCCTACTCTCAAAAAAAAAAAATTGTCAAAAGTTTTCAATAACTATGACAATCTAAATAAGTTCCTCCGATCTTTTTTGGTATTTGGGTTTTGAAGTATTTAGTATTTAGTAAGTTAAGAAACTTAATCCGGAGTATATAATGTTTTTAAGATGATTTTTGGTAAAAATTACATGTCTTACAATTTTTTCTAATGTGTATATTTTGCATTTAGAATGTTGTATGAGTCGAGCAATGCAAATTTGCGAAGGAACTGAGTACAACTTGAACATTTTTTGGTTGAATTTGTTTGGTATAATGAGAAACAATAGATGTTTGAATGGGGATTTTAATGTGGCCAAGCCTTGATGCCAACGAGTTCTTTAACCTTCTTCACAGGTTAGTTTAATATATATATATTAAACCAAAAAAAAAAAAAACACGACCAAAAAAGTTGATCTTTTAATTGGGCCTTACCCAACTCAAACCTAAATTTATTGAGTTGTGATTTTCAAATACTAAAGTCTAAATGCTTAAAGAAATAAATAAATTAAGTGGATTGTTGTTAATACATAAATAATTTTCATTTTTCTTTTGACACAAGAATGCAAGTATAAATAAATGAAAAGACAAATCAATATAATATTTTGGCACTTGATAGTCCATAATTATTCTTTATAATAAGCTTTTACAAATTTAAAAATAAAAGACATGTTTATTACCAAGCAGCGTATTTTTGGGAATAAATTTTATCACCATCAAAATATCCCAAATAGATACCATCATACTTGACATCCCATATGCAGTTTCTAGTACCCTTTGGAACAAAACTAACTCCATCATGAACACAATAATATAGATCATTAAATACATCAAATACTCGATCTTTATTGCCCCACCAAAAGTGACAAAAATATAAAGTCTTAGACAACCCGCAAAATCCCCATCTGAAATCATCTTCCACCTTAGGAAAATTGTACCCCAACTCATCGTCACCAGATGCACAGTGAATTTCTAGACTATCCGTAGAATCTAAAGGAAGATTATTGAGAACATGTACCTCATATGATGGAAGCCAATAATTCTTACAATTATAACTTTGAATGTTGGAGGGCATGATCAATAACAAAAAGAGAATCTTCACTAACAAGTGAACCATCTTGAGAAAATAATAAGAACTATATGCTTTTTTGAAATATGAATTTTGCAAGAGTTTTGACGGTATATTTATAGGAGAAATATGTTGAGATTTGTATTTTATTTTTTTGGAAATTCTTTTAACTTGTGGATAACAACATCATAAGTTATCTTATGTTTTGGGAAGCAAAACATCATAAAAGGACATTAACTTATTTTCATAATTATACTACCAAAAAAAGAAATGGATAAAAAGAGACACTTTATCAAATATGTTAATCCATAAAATGATGATAAAATCACTCCTCTTTATGTAATCTTAGATTCATGATTGCATATGAAAGTTTATTTAATTTCCATTTTTGCTGATCAGCGGTACAAAAATATTTTATTTTATTTTTTTAGTTTAAAAAAAATCAAGAGATACTTTAATATTTATATTTTTTTTATCCTTAATTATTATTAAATACTATTCATTTCTCAATTTTTCATAATGTTGAATTTATATCTTCACTCATTTCATTTTGCTTGTCATATTTTGCTTTGCGAGAGTCAATTTGATTGATATTTCTAAGCTATATTGAATTAGAATAATTCAATATTTAAATTAAAATTTTGATATTGTTCAAACACTATATGAAAAATACGATAAGTTGTAGTCCTCATTTTCATATGATGAAAAAATACACTTTAAATGTTGATCAAACTTCATGCAGTTTCACCCCCGAGAAGCAAAACACGACAAGTAAAATGGAATCACGGTAATATATTTAAGTAATGATACAATACAATTGTCATTCTATTTATTGTTCCTCGAGAGACAAAATAAAAATAGACGGATCTTTTATCTATGAGAACTCTTATTCGATATTCAGAGCTCGTAATGTAGTTCTGATTAAATTACATCGCCTCTGCAGGGCCTATTCGAGTTTGAATTCACAACTTTGAATGGTCTAATAATTAAATTTGTTCTCGAATTACAAACCATAGATGTCTCGTAACTCAAACAAAATCCAAATCAAACGAAGTTCACTAATTCATATTATCTCTTATTAATAGTACTAGAACTAGATACAAAAGCGTGGAGTATATATTATTTTATTTATTTTAATTTTATAATTTTATTGTCAATTATTTTATAATATTTTAAACATACATTTTAAATAATATATGTGGCACATGTGATATTTTGAGAGTCCTAATTTACAAGTAGCTATAATAAACCTAAAATGCCCAAATTATCCTCAAACTTAGTAAGTAATTTCGGAAAGCACACACGTTGACCGAGACGTGTGTGCTTATTCCCTCTTCATATTAGTAGTGGATGTTTGTTTTATGATTTCTCATTATATATATCGTTGGTGATAACAAATTTAAGTTGTCATGACTTATTTCACGTGCTATTTATTTATCTTATAAAGCATCATATAATTATTTTATTTAAATAAAAGAAATATCAAGCATATAAATAAATTAAAAGACAAATCAATATAAAATAGTGGCACTTGATGGTCCATAATACTCCATATATTATTATTCATTTTAATAAGCTTTTACAAATTTACAAATAAAAGACATGTTTATTACCAATCACGGTATTTTTGGGAATAAATTTTATTACCATCAACATATCCCAAATAGATACCATCATACTTGACATCCCATATGCATTTGGTAGTACCTTTTGGAACAATATTAACTCCATCATGAATGCAATGATCTCGATTGTTAAATACTTTGAACACTAGATCTTTATTTCCCCACCAAAAATGACAAAAGTATAAAGTCCAAGACCACGCACAAAATCCCCATCTGAGATCATCTCCCACCTTAGGGAAATTGTGTCCCAAATCATCGTTACCAGATGCACAATGAACTTCTAAACTATATGTAGAATCTAGTGGAAGATTATTGAGGACGTGTACCTCATGTTTTGGAAGAAAGGGAATCTGACAATCATAACTTTGAATGTTGTAGGGCATGATTAATAACAAAAAGAGGATCTTCACTAATAAATGAACCATCTTGAGAAAATAATAAGAACTATATGCTTTTTTGAAATATGAATTTTGCAAGTGTTTAATTTGATGGTATATTTATAGGAGAAATATGTTGAGATTTGTATTTTTTTTTAGGGAAATTCTTTTAATTTGTGGATAACAACATCATAAGATATCTTATGTTTTGGGAAACAAAACATCACAAAAAGTTATCAACTTATTTTCACAATTTTACAACCAAAAAGAGAAATGGTTCAAAAAAGATACTTTATCAAATATGTTAAACCATAAAATGATGATAAAATCAACTAGAATAAGGTAAACAATTATTAAATTATACATACAATGGAAAACTATTGAACACATTACTCTTTATGTAATCTTAGATTCATGATTGCATATGGAAAGTTTATCTAATTTCCATTTTTGCTGGTCCACAGTACAAAAAAGAATATTTAATTTTATTTTCTTAGTTTAAAAAATCAAGATATACTTTAATATTTATATCTGTTTTATCCCTATTATCAAGTACTATTCATCCCAATTTTTTATAATGTTGAATAAATATCTCCATTAATTTCTTTTAGCTTGTCATATTTTGCTTTACAATAATCAATTTGATTAATTTTTCTGAGCTAAATTGAATTAGAATAATTCAATATTTTGAATTAAATTTTTGATATTGTCCAAATACTATATGAAAAAAAATACTTTCAGTTGCAACTCTTTTCAATTTAATACGATGAAAAAATACATCTTAATTTTTAATCAAACTTCATGCAGTTTCACTCTCGAGAAGCAAAATGCGACAAGTAAAATGGAATCAATGTAATATATTTATATAATGATATAATAAACTTGTCATTCTATCTATTATTCCTTGAGAGACAAGTAAAAATAGACGGGGGCAATACTTTACACTTTAATCTTTTATCTATGAAAACTCTCACTCAATATTCAGAGCTCGCATTGAAGCTTTGACTAAATTTGCATCGCCCTCTGCATGACCTATATATTAGAGTTTGAATTTACAATTTTGGATGGTCTAATAATTAAATTTGTTGTCAAATTTCAAACCATAGATGTCTTGTAACTCAAATAAAATTCAAATCAAACGAAGTTCACTAATTCATATGATCTCTTATTAATAGTAGTATATTTGTTTTATGAATTTTCATTATATATATCTCGTTGGTGATATTAAATTTAAGCTGCTGACTTATTTCACATTTTCTGTTATTATTTTCTTATAAAGTGTTATATAATTATAATATTTTATTTAAATAAAAGAAATATCAACATTAGTTACATGTCATTTTCCTTTTAACATTAAAATGCAAGTATAAATAAATTAGAAGACAAATCAATATAATATATTGGCACTTGATAGTCCATATATTATTATTCTTTTTAATAAGCTTTCACAAATTTACAAATAAAAGAAATATTTATTAATTACCAATCACGGTATTTTTGGGAATAAGTTTTATCACCTTCAACATATCCCAAATAAATACCATCATACCTTACATCCCATATGCATTTGGTAGTACCCTGTGGAACAATTTTACCTCCATCATGAACGCAATAATTTAGATCATTAAATACATCGAATACTAGATCTTTATTGCCCCACCAAAAGTGACAAAAAAATAAAGTATTAGGCTTCCCGCAAAATCCCCATCTGAAATCATCTCCCACATTAGGGAACCTGTGCCCAAAATCATTGTCACCAGATGCACAGTGAACTTCTAGACCATACGTAGAATCTGAAGGAAGATTATTGAGCACATGTACCTCACATATTGGAAAACCAGGAATATTACAATTATAACTTTGAATGTTGTAGGGCATGATTAATAACAAAAAGAGGATCTTCACTAACAAATGAACCATCTTGAGAAAATATTAAGAACTATATGCTTTTTTGAAATATGAATTTTGCCAGTGTTTTGATGGTATATTTATAGGAGAAATATGTTGAGATTTTTTTATTTTTTTTGGAAATTCTTTTAATTGTGGATAACAACATCATAAAATATCTTATGTTTTGGGAAGCAAAACATCTTAAAAAGACATTAATTTATTTTCATAATTTTAGAACTAAAAAGGAAATGGATAAAAAATGACACTTCATCAGATATGTCATCCATAAAATGATGATAAAATCAACTAGAATATGCAAAACATTTATTAAATTAGATACAATGGAAAGCTATTGAACACATTACTCTTTATGTAATCTTATATTCATGAATGCGTGGAAAGTTATTAAATTTCCATTTTTGCTTGTACACGGACAAAAAAGAATATTTAGTTAATTTTATTTTCTTAGTTTAAAAAATCAAGAGATACTTTAATATTTGTATCTATTTTATCCTTATTATCAAGTACTATTCATTTCTCAATTTCCCATAATGTTCAATTTATATCTCTATTCATTTTTTTTTCTTGTCATATTTTGCTTTACGAGAGTCAATTTGATTAATGTTTCTGAGCTAAATTGAATTAGAATAACTTAATATTTTAAATTTAAAATTTAGATGTTCAAAAACTATATGAAAAATACTATAAGTTGCATTCCTTCTCATTTTCATACTAGAAAAAAAATACATCTTAAATGTTGATCAAACTTCATGTAATTTCACTAACATGACAAGTAAAATGGGATCAAGGTAATATATTTAAATAATGATATAATAAAATTGTTATTCTATCTGTTGTTCCTTGAGACAAGTAAAAATGGACGCTGAGACACCACATTACTCTTTAATCATTTATCTATGAGAACTTTGAAAGATGAAATCCTCATGAAAATACGACGATGCGTAGTGTTTTTTTAAAATTTCCCACTTGATGTTCACAGCTCGCATTGAAGCCCCGACTATATTTACATTGCCTCTGCAAGGCCTATTCTAATTTGAATTTACTATTTTGGATGTTTTAATAATTAAATTTGTTGTCGAATTACAAAAGATGTCTTGTAACTCAAGCAAAATCCAAATCAAACGAAGTTCACTAATTCATATCATCTCTTATTAATAGTATATTTGTTTTATGGTTTTTCATTGTATATATTGTTGGGGTAACGATCCGTTAGGTCTTTTTGAGTACTATAAAATTATTTCAACTCTTTTCACATATTTTAAAAAATGATAATTTTAAACTATTTATTTAATATCGATGATGTAGTTGACAAATATTTATTAAATAATTAATTTTTATTAGTCCGTAATTAATGGGCCATATACTACCCCAAGTCAAACCCATATATGCAAATAAGTTAGGGAGTTTACTAATTTTCAATCATAACACAACCAACCAGACACCGCTTGATTTGAAGTTTAGTTAGGGCATAATCATTGGCCAAGAATTAAGAACTAATGATTACATACTGATGATGAGGAATTCTTAATTAGATTAGATGGTGAATGGTTGGGGATAATGAATTTATATGTTGCGATTATGTTCTGTGTATTTTTAAAAATTATAAATAAAGTTTTAATATATTAGTATATGAAATTAAATATTAAGTGTATTGTACGTATTATATGCATTCTATTAAAGTTATGATAATTGGAGGTATTGAGACTTACCCTTAATTAGGCTTGAACATTAGGAAATTGATTATAGATTTGGGTAATATAAGTTATTGGGTTTAGGTTAGACATTTATTACTAGGGAAAAACATTGGGAATTATAGCTTGCTTGACTTCGGCTCTTCGGTGGAGGTAGGTTGTGGTTTATTCTATGTGATAGAGAGACTCTTAATAGTGATTGATATTGTGAAATTTTATATGTACTTGATTGTTGTGGTTTAGATAATTCATGTGTTGTTTGTGATTGGTCTAAAATCCCAAGACCACGAAAGTTATAATGTTGAATTTGTTCTATTAAAGTGATGCCTTAAATAAATAAGACTTGATGAAATATTGTTAATGAAGTGTAAAGTGATGATAAAGAATAAGAAATTAACTATGTTGTTGGATCGGGTGCCACGAGCCGGCAAGATATATTTGGATCAGGTGTCACGTTCCAACACGATATATTTGGATCGGGTGGTAGGAGCCGACACGGTATTATTGGATCGGATGTCACGTCATATATTTAGATCGAGTGTCACATTCCGACACAATATTATTGAATCAGGTGCCATGTCCCAACACGGTAACATTAAAGGAAAACATATTAAAGTAACTTAATGTACTCAATCTCAAAGAACCTATCTCCCAAAAAAGTTTTGTGTGGAGGCCTGAGTTCTCATATGTGTTTTTGATATAAAAATGCAAGTATAAATAAATTAAAAGACAAATCAATATAATATATTGGCACTTGATAGTCCAAATATTATTATTCTTTTTAATAAGCTTTTACAAATTTACGAATAAAAGACATGTTTATTAATTACCAATCACGATATTTTTGGGAATACATTTTATCACCTTTAACATATCCTAAATAGATACCATCATACTTGACATCCCAATAGCATTTGGTGGTACCCTGTGGAACAATATTAGCTCCATCATGAACGCAATGATCTAGATCATTAAACACATCGAATACTAAATCTTTATTGCCCCACCAAAAGTGACAAAAAAATAAAGTATTAGGCTTTCCGCAAAATCCCCATCTGAAATCATCTCCCACCTTAGGGAATCTATGCCCAAAATCATTGTCACCAGATGCACAATGAACTTCTAGACCATACACAGAGTCCAGAGGAAGGTTATTGAGCACATGTACCTCACATACTGGAAAATCAGGAATATTACAATTATAACTTTGAATGTTGTAGGGCATGATTAATAACAAAAAGAGAATCTTCACTAACAAATGAACCATCTTGAGAAAATATTAAGAACTATATGCTTTTTTGAAATATGAATTTTGCAAGTATTTTGATGGTATATTTATAAGAGGAATATGTTGGGATTTTTTATTTTTTTTGGAAATTCTTTTAATTGTGGATAACAACATCATAAAATATCTTATGTTTTGGGAAGCAAAACATCATAAAAAGACATTAATTTATTTTCATAATTTTAGTACCAAAAAAAAAAGAAATGGATAAAAAATGACACTTTATCAAATATGTCATCCATAAAATGATGATAAAATCAACTAGAATAAGCAAAACATTTATTAAATTACATACAATGGAAAGCTATTGAACACATTACTCTTTATGTAATCTTATATTCATGAATGCATGGAAAGTTATTAAATTTCCATTTTTGCTTTTCCACGGAACAAAAAAAATATTTAATTTTCTTTTCTTAGTTTAAAAAATCAAGAGATATTTTAATATTTATATCTATTTTATTTTTATTATTAAATACTATATTCATTTTCCAATTTTCCATAATGTTGAATTTATATGTCCATTCTTTTCTTTTTGATTATCATATTTTTGCTTTATAAGAGTCAATTTGACTAATTTTTTAGAGCTAAATTGAATTACAATAATTTAATATTTTAAATTTAAAACTTAGATGTTCGAAAACTATATGAAAATACTATAAGGTGCAATACTTCTCATTTTAATAGGATGAAAAAGAATACATTTTAAAATATTTTTCAAAATTCATTCCGTTTGATTCTTGAAAATCAAAATTTGATGAGTAAAATGAACAGAAGAAATATGTTCAAATAGTGATATTAAAATTATCATTATGTCTATCGTTCCTAAAGAGACAAGTAAAAATCAATGGAGAAAGCAACATATTACTCATTAATCTTTTATTTTGACAACTTAGGAAGACGAATCCCTCATGAAAATACGAGGATGCATAATGTTAAAGACATTATGGGTGTGTTTGGTATGAAGGATGTTTTTCAATTTTCTCATGTTTGGTTGAATTAAATGTTTTGGAAAATGTTTTTCAAATCAACTCATTTTCCTCAAATTTAAGGAAAATGACTTATCTTCAAAACTTAAGGAAAACATTTTCCAAAATTCTCTTTCAACTTCAAATTACAATTATTTTTTGGTTGAAAAAATCAATTTATTTTGTCCCTACCCTCAAATCAGCCCCCCAACCCCCCCCCCCCCCAAAAAAAAATAATTAATTTTTTTACCCCACCCCCCTCTCAAAAAAATATTAAAAATTGTTTTTAAAAGATATTTCTAATTTCAATTTTTTATTTTTTTACCCCCCACCCACCCCCTACCGTCCCCCACCCCCAAAAAAAATTTAAGTTTATTTTAAAAAAATATTTTCAACTTCAAAATTTCAATTTTTCACCCCTACCCTCGACCCCCCCTCACCCACCCCCTACCACGCCCCCCCCCCACCCCAAAAAAAATTAAGTTTATTTTTAAAAATTATTTTCAATTTCAAAAATTATTTTCTACTCTAGTAAAAATAAAAGATATTTTTCAAAAATATTTTTCATTCATAAATCAAACACAAAATCTTTTCTGAAAAAATATTTTCTACTCACCAACCAAACATGAGAAAATAAGTCAAAAAATAACTTGTTTTCCAAGAAAACATTTTCCAGGGAAAACATTTCCTTCATACCAAACCCACCCTATATGTATCCAATTTCTTGAAATATTTTACATTTTAAAAAGTATTTATTGTAATGTAATTCGTAGGTATTACTTAATATATACTTGTTTTGTGATTTTTCATTATTGGTGGTATTATATTTAAGTTGTCATGACATATTTTACATTTTATGTCATTTTATTATTAAGGTGTTATATAATTATTGTATTTTATCTAAGTAAAAGAAATATTAAGCATGTATACATGTTGTTATATCATATATTTTTATGTTTTTTGTCTATGCAAAAGGTCTCGATACAAGCATTGAAACTTTAATTTCACAACGTTAATATATATATATATATATATATATATATATTCATGTGCGTATAATATCTCATCTTAACTGAAATGACGCAAAATTACATTATAACTTGTAAGCAATGGAAAAATACATATTCCATATATATAACGCACAAAAAAATCTTGATAAATAACATAGTTTATTGATATAAAAATGTCATTTTGTGTTATTCTTGTACAAATAAAAAATCCATCATTTACCAAGTACGATATTTTTTGTAAACAGTTTGACCACTATTTTTATCTTCATAACCTAAATAAAAACCATCATCCTTCACTAGCCATATGCATCTTCTAGTATCATTTGGAACAAAATTAGCTCCACCATGAATGCAATTATTTAGATCGTTAAATACATCGAATACTTCAGTTTTCTGACCCGTCCAAAAATGACAAAAGAATAAAGTACTATGCGACGCACAAAATTCCCATTTGAAATCCGTTCCCACAGGTGGAAATTGAAAGCCAAGATCATTATCTCCAGATGCACAATGAAGTTTTAGCGGTGGTTGATTGGTAGAAATATAATTTAGAATGTGCACTTGGTAACCATTAGAGAACTTGCATTTGTAACCACCTTGAATGTTATGGGGCAAGATAAATAAAAAGAAGAGGATTTTCACTAACAAGTGATGAACCATATTGAGAAAATAATTAAGAAAAATGTTTTTGAATAATATTAAATTTGTATGTTTTTTGATGGTATATATAGGAAAAATATGTTACTATAACAACTTTTTTCAAATCTTTTTAATTCGAATTAATTATGACAACGATCCTTACCTTATCTTTGAGGACATTATAATAAATGAAATATTTTTTGATTATTTTTTTTCTCTCTTGACTCTTATGTTTGAGGAAGCAAAACATCATAAGAATAAAATTAATTTATTTTCATAATCTTACTACCAAAAAGAGTTCTGTCATCTACTTATTGAGGAACATTTTTAGTGGGATATCCTTATGTGATATCTCTCCGTATCTTTTCAATTGTCATGTCTAGCTTTTTAAAATTAATTTGATCAATTTTTAAAATTAAATTAAATTAATATTTTAACATTCATAAATTATACAAAAAGTACTATATTTTACAGTTTATCTCATCCTAATATGATGATAAAATATATTTTAAAATATTAATGAGAGTTGATATTACTTAGCTCTTAAAAAGTAGAACATGACAATTATTATAAAACAGAGAAAGTACTTGCTAAATGAAAAACAAATATGTTACTAGATGTATTCTCAAAATGACGCTAATAAAATCAACCAGATAAAAAAAAATCACGATTCATTAAATCGTTATATATAGAATCAATGTAACACCTTACTCTTTATAACTCTTATATATTAATATTGATGTCAATATATATAAAAGTAACAATTAGAATTGGGAAAAAGATCTGATATATCCATTAGTTTTGTTATTTAGAGGTAAATATTTCTCATTATGAAAATGACTCATATAAATATATATATATAACACTAATGACTCACATATATCATTTTCCTCTTACGAAAGTGATAAGAAATTTTTTATATAGTTTTAATTTTTTTTTAGTAAAAAAAGATAATCATGAGGGGATATATTTGATCTCTCACACGTTTTTTCTTTAGCCTATTTTTATTTATCGACTAATTTAAATTTATTATTTTGATGGTAAAATTTATTTTTTCACTTATTTTTTTAGCATTTATTATAGATGCCCCAAGTATTTATTTATCAATATAAAAATTAAATTACAATATAGCCGCAAAAAAATAGTTTTCAATTTTTTAAAAAACTTTTTAATCTTTTTTCATTCTCACCTTTTTCTTTTTTATTTCTCTTATTTTACACTAAAGAATGAATGAAAAAAATAAAATAAGATATAAAACTCAAATAATAATAATAATTAAAGAAATCAAAAAATAATTATGTGTAAAAGATCATATACATGATTTTTAAAATAATATATATTTTTTTCATTTTTGTAACAATTGGGGTATATGCAAGCCAATTTTATAACTATAGAGGTATATGTAAGTCATTTATTTCTTAACGATAGGAGCATACGTGCACAATTTTTATAACAAATGTATATCAGCTTTAAATGATAAGGATTATATTCCTTTTCCTATTAGAATTTAATTAGTACAATGAACGTGATTTTGTATTGAATTGGTCAATTAAATACAATTTATATTGAGTTATCATCCAAAGAATCTCCTCATTCTCCATATTTAATATTCTTCCCCCTTTACTTTTCCTTCTAATTTTTGAATCCCTTAAAAAAACGAAATAATTATTTTATCATACCATTTTTATTAATTAATATTTAATATTAGATTTAAAAAATAAGTGATTAATATTAAGAGTAAAATATTAAAAAAAATACTTATATTTTTATATTAAAAAATGACCAATAAAAATAAAAAATTATTTTGAAATACTGTGTAAGTAAAAGTGAACGGGAATAGCAACAGAGAAAACTTTTGAAATAATTAAATTATTTTTGAATACATGCACCACGTTAAGTGCTTGGCTGTTCAAGAACTTCAGGCTAGTGTCTTCTTGTTTACTAGATTCATTGTAACATAATTTTACCATTTATTGAAATGTAAATTTAATTTTTCGTACAAATATATATATTTTCTAAAGGGTAAAAATGGTCGTTTAATTTTTTAATGGACATTTTGGTTATATATTTTAATTTAGTGTAGGGATAAAATAGTAATTTAACTTTGCAGATCGAAGCTTTGATGATGATGATGATGATGATATGATGATGTAAGTTAAGTAATTGTATTTTTTCTATATTTTCCCATATTCCATTACCTATAGTTATTTATGGTATAAAAATAATAAGGTGTCTTATATTATAGCCTATATAAAGCCGTCAAACTCCAATAATTTGATTAAACAACTCATTATACTAAAGCCATGAAAAATATGTCTGGTTCACTCAAATTTCAATTGTCCATTTTGGTTTATCTCTTAACCCTATTTTCATTCCCCTTTAATGCAACATCAAATTTCTTCAACATTGATGTCATTAGTGAGTTAATTGATCCATTATACATTGATTGTATAATGAATGGCAATATTATTGAACCAAGAGTTGGCCTTAAACAATCCAATCTTCATAGATATCCTGTTGAAATCAATACTGGTAGATTAGAACCTACTCTTCTATGTAACATGACTGCTGGTCCTAGGTATGGAACTTTCCTAATTTTTCAATTTTATAGAGATATACCTAGGTGCGATATCGTGCATAAAAGGTGCACTTGGAACATTATGGAAGGTGGTTTGTACCTCTTTTATAACTTGACGCAAAATTTGGTTTTCAACTGGTCGATATCACCTATATTATCATACAATGGAGATGATGTTGTCAATGAGTTGGTTGATCCAAAAGAAACTTGATAAGTATCTTAGAGTCAGAGACATATCTAAAATTTGGAGTTTCTGAGTTTCACATTCTAGTGATTGTTTATGTACTTAGCTATAAGTATTGCAAGAAAGACTAATGTAAGATTTTCATTATCATGTGATAAACTCAATATATATTACATATTTCTATTTGTGCCCTAATTTTTCTATCAATTCCTATGGAACACAACACAAGCAATGAGAAATCAAATTGTTGTAGCATAATGTTGTGTTAACAATATAACTATTTATTCCACTTAAAACAGTCTTAACCATTAATAAGCCAAGGAGGACTGAGAAGCCATGAAAAAGTAAACATATGAAGAAATAAAGAAAATTCAAAGTCTATTACAGATACATAAAAATAATTTTGCCTATGTATATGATGTAATTCTCCGAGGACCCCTAGCTCCGATTAGATCATCTCAAGGGCCACATACTTTCCACAAGATTTAGCGCAACACAATCCCCCCTTCTATTTTTTCGTTCTTGAATTTCATGTATCTCAACTATTCTCCAATCTTTCCTTCCAATGTCAAATATAAACAAGGGCAAACTCTCACTAGATGAAACTAAAAGAAGCTCCCCCTTGATGTTAGTGGTAAATAAATAGATAAAAATTGCGCTTTTAAGTAACTCTGATGGTAGCTCAATCAATTGCTTCACCCATATTGTCTCATTTTGAAAAACATCTAAATTTATTATGTGAAAATTTGAAGTATTCACTAGTGCTTCCACTTGTCCCTTCACATCTATCAATTTTGGTGAGTATCCCCTTATTATCTCATCGGACAATATGATGGTACGAATTATCTTCTCATCTCTGACACTGAATGCAACTATATTACGTGGTCCAACGAAATTTATAAAATAAATAATCCCGTCGATACAAACACTCTCCTTCCTCTTGTGGAAAAATTTGGGAATATTTATGTATGCCTTCCTCCATGATTTATCCACTCCAATAGTGAAAATCCAATAAGTTAGTGAGTTATCAATTACCAAACATACCTTCAATACTATAAATTTCTTGATGGTGGGATCAAAACCTAAGGAACAACAAGTCAATGAACTTGTTATAATTTTTTCCATCGATGGATTAGGAAGAAATACATGTTCTCTTGTAAACGGATTACAAATAGCAACATCTCCTCGATTGTTCCACATACAAACTACGCCATTGATAGACTCTGAATAATGATTAAGATTTCGAAAACATGGATCATTCAAGTACTTGACGAGATAAGAAACACAAGTCAAATCATCTTGTCCTAAATTGTATATGATAAATTTTTCCTTCAAAATTATGTAATACACAAGAAAGTCAGCTACACGACTTTTTCGATGTGCTTCAATGAATAAAGGTTCTGAATTAAGAGAGTCAAAAGATTTCGAAAGGCACTTAAAACGCATTAAAGACTTGATAGAAATTCGTTTTAAAATTTCAAAGACAAGCTCGTTGGGAATATTAGAATTACTCATGACGAATATATTCTTCTTATTGGTGGTTGCAAACGACCATATATAGTATTATAAAATTGGACTAGTTTTTTTTTTTTTGTCCTTATATTATGACTCTTAGTTACATAAGAATTCCCAATATTTTAAAAATTAAACACTTACATAGTCTTTTCACCATTTTTTTCCTAATATTTAATTGAATTTTTTTTTGCCCTTCATTAAAAGACTTCGCTTCAGATAAAATAGTTTTTTCATCATTTTCTCCTAATATTTGCGTGTTTAAATCAATTAAAAGTTTTATTTAATGTTGAAATACGTGAAACTAGCAAGTTTATCCTACTTTCAATTAACGTAGGAATTAATCACATTTTCAGATTACTTTTTGATAATAAAATTCACTTTCAATTCTATCAGGACTGTTTTCAATTCACACTAGGAATATTAAATTTTTTCTTATATAAAATGTGTAAAAAGATTATTACTTAATTAATATCCTAATTAAAGGGAGAAATTGGAATCCTCACTTAAGTCCTATTGGAACGAAGAGTTCAAGTTCGAGAGCAATTGAACCATGCTTTTAAGGAGGAGTTACTGGGGTAGGTATCAATTTGTTTGTCCTATTTTGATCTGACACAAAATTTAAATATTAAAAGAGACTTAAATTTTATAGTCTTAAATATGTCAAGTGAAAAGTTGAAATTAAAAAGTTATTTAAAAAAAAGACACATTCTTTTTAAAAAAAACTAAAAAAAAGTAAGACAGATAATCTAATTGGAGAGAATAGTATAAATTATAGCACAATCTCTCTTAAAAAAAAATGGAAGAATAGAAATATCATACAAGATTAATTCGTTGTTACTTATTATAAAAGCACGAAAGTCCTTCAAAATATCGTCCACTTTTTACCATTTAAAGAAAAAACATATATATATATATATATATATATATTCAGGCAGTATCGACGGAAGGGGCGGACCCACCTCTACCCAGGGGTGTCTTAGTTGGAAAATTACATATATAGAGGTCAATTTTGATTAATAAATATACATATATAAGTGTTGACACCTATTCACATAAATTAAAGATTTAGTCTAGTGCCTAGTAGTTAAGGGCGTTGTGAAAATTTATTGAGATCGTATGATGTTATAATTATATTTTTTACTATAACCAGTGACACTCCTTAATGTTCGCTATTGAACAATGGGGGGGAGACTTGCATTCTCACGACCCTATTTAAGTTATCAACCAAAATTTTCTAATCAATGGACTTTACATTCTTCAAGTGTCTAAAGTGTTGTTATGAATCAGCCCCATCCCAATAACGATACTAACAAGTATATCACACGGATAGGTATTGGGACAAGTAGGTCCACTACAAGCAACAAGGCCAAGGCCAGGCCTTCACAAAGGATAATTTGGGATCCACACTGAGGGTATGGTTAAATAGAACATGGCATCACTATGAGAGGGATCGTATGAATTATGTGCAAAGGGCAGCTTTGTGTTTCTCATCCCCAATTCTAGAGTCTAACTTTCTCATCCCCATTCTTATCTCTATCCTTAGTTACTTGTTATTTCAATATTTCCATTATAATTTGGTAGTTTGATTATTGCAATTAAAATCTTAAAGTTGTAATAGTGTTTCAGTGCTCTTATTAATATAGTAAGGATTTCAGTTTGTTACAAGTGCTTATAAAGAGTGGTGTGTTTTTTCAATATATACCGTTTTATCAATTACATGAGACACACGTACTCTAAATTAGTATATTATAATTAAATTAAGACATCTTTTTCATGGTCACTTTTATGAAAATTTTAAAACAATTTTTTTTTAAAATGACAGTTTTTCATTTATGCTTTTAATTAAATTAAAATAATAATAAACATGAGTTGCCAGAAATTTTATCAAAATAAAATCAATTTATATAAACCATCAGCCTTGCACCGTAGTTAGGGTTTTCACTAAAGTTCAACATCTACTACATAAATTGTAGTCATTTATAAATAATATAATATAATATAATTTTTCATCGAATGATATTTAAATGAACAAGAATAATAAAAGTTGTTTACCAATCACGATATTTTGTATAAAGAACTTTGCCAACATCTTGATTAAAATAACCCAAATAAAAGCCATCAGCCTGCACTTTCCACATGCATTCACTAGTATATTCTTGAACATATCCACTTCCATCATGAATGCAATAATGCAAATCGTTAAATACATCGAATACTTGATTATTATTTTGACCCCACCAAAAATGACAAAAGAATAATGTATATTTAGTCGCACAAAATTTCCAATGAAAATCCGTTCTCACAGCAGGGAAGTTATGCCCCAAATCATCATCTCCAGACGCACAATGAAATTCTAATTGAGGAGATGTAATAGGAAGATTATTGAGAATGTGCACTTGACGTCCACAATATCCAGCCTGAATATTATGCATCATGATAAATAATTGTAACGTAAAGAGGACTTTCACTAAGAAATAAACCATGTTAAAGAAATAATTATTATAATGCTTTTGAATCTAATATGTTTTTGTGGTATATATAGAGAGAGAAGAGAAATAACTTCTCTCGAGCCTTTTAATTTGAAGGGTAATTTGAATTAATGATAACAAGCTTTACCTTTTATATAGTTTGATGGTGAATATATATAGGAAAATATTTTATTTTCTTACCTTTTAATTATGACAAGAAAATCTCTATCTTTTGGTGACATATAAGTAAATGGAATATTTATTAGGAACTTTATGGGAAGCAATTAACACTTATATAAATATCTTGGAAATATTATGGAAAGCAATTTCATACCTTATTCTTTATGATAATTTATATAGGGTAATGCTAAATGGTAAGAAAATTTGGTCAGAGATTGGCCAAATTTTTTTACAAACTATAATATATTTTTTATTTTAAAATAAACTGATCTTTTTTCTATTTTTTAGTTAAAAAGTATTAAAGTTAAAAGGGTAAAAATATTTTAAAAGGTAAAATAACATAAGTAAAATACCATTCTGGCCAAATTTTCTGGCCAAAAGGATTTTTCCATTTATATATATGTTTCTTGGAAACCTTATGGAAACTAATTTAACACCTTACTTTTTATAATTTATATATATATTTCCTAGATATCTCTTACATATGTACATATTTATCAATATATCCCTTATTGATTGATTAACATATTTCATAAGTTTTGTTATTTTTATTCAAGATTTTTTTATTTTATATAATAATTTTTTTATTCTATTTATGTTTTATATTATTATTTATATATTACGAGTATATTGTATATATATTACTATATGTATTATTTTATACAATTAGAAATAAAAGTAATAACGATATTTTAAAGGATTAAAAAAAATAACAATTAAAAATTTAGACCCTTAAAAAAAAAAAAAGTAACAAGTAACAATTTTTTCTTTTCTTAATTTATGTACTATTTTATTTAAACTTGAATTTTTTTACAACTTTAGAGTATTATAACAAAAAAAAGATAATAGCTAAGAATGAATTCAAAAAAAATTGGTAACAAATAACAAAAATATTCCTCTTTTCAATATTTTTCAACAATATTGATTGAAAATTTGAATATGTACATTTTATGTAAATGAATTAAAAATGTAATTAAAGTTTATGTATTCGATGTTTGAAATATTTTTTCTCTATTAAATAATCTATATATTTAAAAACACAGTGATACTTGTCCTTTTTGGTAATTTGACTCTCAAAAGCACTTTTTAAAGAAAATTAGTCAAACACAAATTGCTTATCCAAAACACTTTCAAAATAAATTTGCTCAAACACAAATTATTTTGTTTGAAAAACACTATTCTGAAAAACTATTTTTAAAAAGCGTTTCTAAAAATAAGTCATTTTTAAGAGCAATGTCAAACAGACTTTTAATTTATTCTCTACACTAATCACTTTACATAAATGCATATAACATTTTTTTATTCAATTTATTTTGTTCGATCTCCTACAACTTTGACCTCAATATAATAATTATTTACATTTCAAATAACACTTTCATGTGAATAAATAATCATACGGTAATAATAATAATAATATATATAAATGACACAAAATACAACCATGAAATTTGCAAGTCTGCTAAATTAAAGCATATGATTATATCAATAATTATTGGCTGTTTATTTTTTTATTTTTCTTATTCTAATTAACTCACTGAAATAATAATTCAAAGTTGGAGCTAGATTGTTTAGAATTTGTTATTTTTATATTTATTTAATTAATATCTAGTTAGAATTTGTTTATCCTAATTCATATAAGAATAAGTTTTCTAATCCTACTTTCATTTAGTTTCTTACTTTTATACATATAGATGTTGCTAGATATAAAAAAAAAACACACAGAAAATATAGAAACATACAAAATATACAGAAATATATAAAATAGAGAGAACTTAAATTAAAAATAAAAAACCTTTGAATTTATAAATAAAATATTTTGGTTCATCCACTTTAATTGCAAGCAAAAGAATTACATCTTTACCAATCAAGGTATTTTGTATATATAACTTGACCAACATTTTGATTAAAATAACCTATATAGAAACCATCATCATTCACTTGCCAATGGCAATCACTAGTATCGTATGGAATAAAACCATGCCCTCTATTACTAACGCAGGCATCCGTGTTGTTAAACACATCAAACCTTAAATCTTTTCCGTTCCACCAAAAGTGACAAAAGTATAACGTAGAAAAAGTCGGGTAAAATGACCAATTAAACTGTCCCTATTCCAGGATAGCGATGACCAAGGTCGTGGTCTTCAGATGCACAATGAACTTCTAGCTGAGGAGTATTTTGAGGAAGATCATTGTGAACGTGCACCTCGTGTTTTTCTTCACAATAACCTTGAATGTTGTAGGGCATGATAAATAACAAAAAGAGTAATTTCACCAGCAAGTGCACCATTTTGAGAAAATTAATAGAATATACACTATATATGATTAATTTGGATATGAAATATATTTTGATGGTGAATATATATAGGAAAAATATTTTATTTTCTTACCTTTTAATTATGGCAAGAAAATCTCTATCTTTTGGTGACATATAGTAAATGGAATATTTATTGGGAACTTTATGGGAAGCAATTTAACACCTTACTTTTGATAACTTATATAAATATCTTGGAAATGTTATGGAAAGCAATTTAATACCTTATTCTTTATAATAACTTTATATATATATATATATATATGGAGTTATTTCACAAAGACTTGCCAGGGTAAGGAAGAAGGGGGGAACAAGCACACTTGGAGAGCGCAGTACAACGGAGAGTTGTATGTTGCGTTCGGGAAGGATGAATCGCTCCCGAAAAGGAATCTATTGATTCTCTCCCAATTGGTTGGACCGTAGGTGCGATGATTTACTTCATGGGCGAGGTCTCTGGTTCAAGTCCAGGATGGCCCAGCTGCGCCAGGGAAAAGAATAGAAGAAGCATCTGACTACTTCATGCATGCTCCACTTGGCTCGGGGGAATATAGCTCAGTTGGTAGAGCTAATATATATATATATATTTCCTAGAAATCTTATGGAAACCAGTTTAACACCTTACTATTTATATATTATATTTACATATATACTAGAAACCTTATGGAAACCAATTTAACACCTTACTCTTTATATCTTATATTTATATATATTTCTTGGAAACCTTATGGAATCTAATTTAACACCTTGCGTTTTATAATTTATAATATATATATATATATTTCCAGAAACCTTATGGAAACCAATTTAATACCTTATTTAAATACATGTATACATATAAAACTCATATATTATTTCTTGGACACCAAATTTATATCTTATATTGAGGAAAATACACTTAAATACATGTACTTTTACTATCAAATACATAAAAAAGAGGGCGAGCAAGATTTGTTTGTATCCCAGATGCATACAAATTACATTAGATACATGTATCTGGTGAGATTCACATAGCAAGATTTGTTATGTATCCCAGATACATGCAAATTCACTTGGATACAATGTATCTAGAACAAATCATACCTAATTTTGAGCCCCTGTATCCCCATATACATGTATATGAACGTATTTGGACATACCAAAATTTGGTAAGATACGTGATATTCCAAACTAGAGTGTATCTAAGTAATTAGCTCATAAACTAATGAAATTTATGTAAGTTCCCAATAATAATTAAGATTCCAAAAACATTCATTCATCATCCCAGTATTGAAGGGACTAGTAATACAACCTGGGCTCCGGACACTGGGTGGGAAACCAAAAAAAAACACAATCTAAGTCATTTTGTCATATTATTAAATACATCGAATACTTAATTATTATTTCACCCCACCAAAAATAAGAAAAGAATAATTAATGTATAGTACGTATCTTATCAGATTTTGGTGCATACAGATACGTTTAGATACATCCAGATACATGTATCTATGGATACATTGTAATGACCCTAAAGGTCATTTTTGGAAATTTTCATAAAATGACCGTTTTACCCCTCCCGATAGTTGCCCCGAGTCCTAATTGTTGTATTTTCGAAGTTGGTTTGGAGGAAAATTGATGAAAAGTTGAGTTTTTGGAAAGTTGAGTTTTTAAGAGTTAAAGTTTGGTTAAAAGTGCTATTTCGAGTCATTTGGAGTTTCGAGACTCGAATCGGATTTTCGTCGATTCCAGCAGTTTTAGAATGTCGAAACGGGTTTATGAGAATTTACGGAGTCGAATTTTGAGTTAAAATGAAGATTTGAGGTCCTAAGTTGCTAAAATTGTGAAATTTTGATCAAGAGTTGACTTTGGTCAACAAACGAGGTTCCGGTGCTCGAAATGGAATTCCGAGGGCACCGTTGGATTCAGGGGGTGATTCTAAGTCTAGAATGAGTCTTGGTTGAATTTTTAGAGGCCCCGAGTGTGTTTCGAGTTTTTGAGCCTAAGGTTAGTTTCTTGACGCCTTATCGGATATCGGGTCAAGGAGACCTCGAATTCAAATTCCGATGATTTCATTGAGTCCTAAATGTCATTTTCAAGCTAGTAGCATATTTGGTTTGTGTTCGGGAAGTGCCAAATGAGTTTTGCGTGAGCTTTTAAGCTTCTTGTATGCTTTGACACTATTTCAGCAAATTGTGGCAACTAAAGGGTTCATTATTAGTTTTAAAGGTCGAAAAATTATTCCGAAGGTTCTGAAATTTTGAGCATGAATTACAGGACTTATCTGCAAATGTTGGGTGCATTTTCGCTAACCCGAGATTGGACTTTTATCGCAAATAAGAAATAATTGTTTACCGAGTAGAAATGATATTTGACTAGGCAACGAGCATGAAATTGAGCTCCGATTGAACGAGCAGGTCCGTATCATTATTTAAGACATTTACAAAAAAGAATCGGGTCATTTCACTATCGTATGAGGAAATTACGGCCTTTTTAGTGAAAGATTAACGGCTGTTTTTCTAGTGCATAACAGCAATGTACTGTTATAAAAATCTCAGACTGTGTTCATTTGGTATTTTGAGCATATCGGGAGTTCTAGAGATCAGAAAGGAGTGATTCTTACGGGTTTCTTCTTGAATTAATATGAGGGTTAGTATTCAATCTTCAATTCGACATTTTCTCATAATTTCTTTATCTGGTTTTTTTTCCTATCCGTAAATCTCTTGGGAAAAATTAGGATTTTATCGATTTGGACTCCCTTTTTGATGAAAAAGGTATATTTACGATCCTTATGTTATGGGTAAACTGATTTTAACATAAAATTATTGATTCATCGATTATTTTCATCATTTTAACCGCGTACAATTTGGACTTTCCCGGTAAAGTTAAAGTTTGATAAATTGTGAATTTCAAGGTCGATCTTAACTCCGTTTTTGATGAAATTTCATATTTGAACTTATCTAAGCATGGGTAAGATGTTTTTCAAGAGATATTTCATTTTCGAGTCGGGGTTTCGGATCCGAATATTTTAGGCTTCTTCAAGAACGTGGATTTTTCTTCAAATTGAGTTTGTGAATTGATTTCAACTCCGTTTTCAAATTGGTTTTCACCATTAGCTTCCAAATACTTTAAGGATCATTTTACATCAAAAATTTCCAGATTTGGGTATCGTTTTCCGGTATGAGACTTTTGGACCATTTTGCCCTTTTTCCCTAAATTTCTTGATTTTGGTGTCATTGGACTCGAATTGTGATTGTGAATAATTGTTTGAATAGATTAACGTGATCCGAATTATACTCGGAAAGGAAAGGCTCAAGTCAAGTAACTTTTGGAGTTCGTTTTAAGGCAAGTGGCTTCCAAACTTTGTAAAACTCTTAGACTACGCATGACTACTTTCCTAATTGTGTTGGGGAGTAATGGGGATATGAGGATGGATTTTATTGGTTGATTGAAATTGTTGTAAATGAAAGATGGGGAATAAAACGAGCTAAATGTGTTATATGTGACTTGAATTTGTTGAATAAGTCATGTGATAACTGATATTCAGGGGATAGAAGAGCATGAGTAGGCTATGATTGATACAGACATTGATGTTGAGACAGATGATGTGTAATACTATGATGCGGTCGTGATATGGTTGTGATTGAGACATGTGATGTGTAATATTATGATGTGGTCGTGATATGGTTGTGATTGAGACAAATGATGTGTAATATTATGATGTGGTCGTGATATGGTTGTGATTGAGACATGTGATGTGTAATACTATGATGTGGTCGTGATATGGTTGTGATTGAGACAGATGATATGTAATACTATGATGTGATCGTGATATGATTGTGATTGATGACATGTGCATATTTATTATTCATCCCATGTGTGAACTATCTGTTGCATGAGTTCTGAGACACTGATATGAGGATGGACGGATATGAGACACAGTTGAGACTAGCTCGGCTAGCGATTTGGATGCCGATGGGATCTGGTTCCGGCGGTGATACATGGTCCATGTGTGGCCCCCATGGGTTCTGATTTGAGTATTCAGCGCGGACTGATTACGTCAACAGATGTGTATCGTAGGACAGACATGCATCACGACTACATGACATCATTATTGCATTTTACATTGCATTTGCCTTATCTTTGTCTGTGATGTGTGGATTGTATCGGTTTACCCTTCTTATGTGGAATTTGATCTACTTGCTCTTATTTGTTGATCTGAGGTTGATGAGGATATATTGTTAGTTCTGGCTGTTGAATATGATCTGTTTAGTATAGGTTGGTTGGTTTGCTGCTAGATTGAAGTTTCGGTGGTTCGGTTGGGATTGAAAAGAGTTGTTTGTAGCTGCTAGTTTTGCTTAGTTTAGAGTTACTTGCGAGTACTTGTGGTTTTCGGTACTCACCCTTGCTTCTACACAATTATGTAGGTTGACAGCTCTCTCAGATTCGGCTTAGTATTTTCTTTAGCAGATTGAGCTTTGGGACATACTCGAGAGGTAGCGGTTCATTTCAGACGTGCCCTTGAGTTATCTTTACTTTCAGTTTTGTTCTATTTGAGAACTATACTCTGAGACTTGTATATTTTTATTCGAATTCTGTATTTAGAGGTTTGTACATGTGACAACCAAATTCTAGGTAGTGTTGAGTCCTAATTAAAGTCTTCCGCTTATTTATTATCTTTTATTCTCGTATTTCTACTTCTCTATCGTTGTGGTTGGGTTAGGCTGACGTGTTCGGTGGGAAACAGACACGTGCCATCACATCCGGATTTGGGGTGTGACATACATGGATAAAAATTAGGTGTAATTATTCTAGATACATTGTATCTATGTGAATTCGCTTGTATCTGGGATACATAACAAATCTCGCTCGCCTCCCTTGCGTCTCTCCAATCTCGCTCACCACTCTCCTATCCCAAATATATGTGAATAACACCCGATAAATACATATACATGTATCTAGTGTGTATCCAATGTAATTCTCACGTATCTGGGATACATAACGAATCTCACTCACTTCCCTCCCCAGCTCGCTTGTCCCTCTCCCTATTTTAGTGTATCTAGTAGCAAAAATACAAGTATCTAAGTGTATCATCCTCAATATATGATAGAAAACTCTTTATTAGTTGTACAATATGTAACATTTTAAAAATATAAATAATAATAGTATATATGGTACTAAAGTACGTCTATTGTAGTTTTTCCTAATTATTTCCATGTCAAACAACACTATCATGTGAACAAATAATCATGTGGTAACTAAAAATCAAACTCAAGCTTGCAAAGAATCTGAAAGAAACACTTACCTTGGCTTTACTCAACTCCTGAATAACTTAACTCAATATAAAGCAATAAAACACATACAATATATAGAAAACTTTTAAAACAGTAAAAATCAACTTAGTTCGTTAAAGAAAATGCAATAACAAACTCAACTTTACTCTTATAAGAAAGTAATAGCTTATGTGGGAGATTCTCTAACCGACAACCACCACAATGAGCCTAAGTGGTGATACTGGTCTTCCCCACGCTGTCAGAACTGTCCTATACTTTGCCGTCATATAGAACTACTTAACTTAGTGGATCCACTAGCTTATGCTAAAAGCATCTTAAAGAGTCATCTAAAAAGTTGATCCTTTACTACCCATGATGACTACATGGTTTATGGAGACTTGAGTTAATATGAACTTTCATCCCCATATCGGTGCTCAATACTACTCCCAAAATATACTTAGCTCATATGTTTGTAAAAACAAAACTCTTTCTTTGGTTTGAGATAATTACTCAAAAACTTAGCTTAAAAGCTCTCTTGGAAATCTCAGTTTCCTTTCTTGCTCAAATGTGAAAACATTTACTCTTTGGGAATACATAGTCCCGATACACTCTTTTGAAGAAATGCACTTCAAACTTTACTCTTTACTCAACTCAAAACTCAAGTCTTATAACAAAGGTAAAACATTTGTAAAAGACTTTTGGAAAACTTTATGAACTTCTCTTAACTTGACTCTTGACTTCTCTTGACTTGACTCTTAACTTCTCCTGATTTGACTTTTAACTTTCCTTGAATTGAATTATGGAATCAAGGATTTTGATTTGTGATAAGATAGATCTCATGATGTTTAGGAATGATTATAGATAGCTAAACATGAGAAAATTTAAATCAAGAAATCAATGTTTGAGGGTGGGTCCGCGACGCGGAGGTGAATTAAAATATTTGGTCGCGAAATAAACTTTTGAGGTAGAACGGTCCGTGACCACTCCTCTCCGCGAAAACAATTTTGTCAAATCTGAGGAACAGTTTCGCGACGCGGACCTGCTACCTGTTCCTTGTCCAACTTTTTACTTCTTCGTTTTCCAGCCCTAATTCACCTAAACTCGACTATTTTTCTCAAATTCTCTTTAGATTCAGGTACCCAGTGCATGTACACAAGAACCTAACTCAGAACAACTCTATAATCGACTCTATAATCTCAAGAAACTCCTCAATCTCATCCCAATTCAAGAACGGAAGTAAATTCAAGAACACACATCAAGAACATTCAAACTTTCAACTTTTTAGGACGAATTTATGCTGAATTAAACATGTTTGGCGCGTGGGTGAACGAACCCAACGCTATGAAAGTCTCACATACCTCGTAGGGATCACCCCTTGACGAAATGCACGAGCCGAGCTTCAATAACTTGACGATTCATTGCTCCTTCTCCTCTTTTCCCCTCTTCTTTTCTCTTCTCTGCAAAACCCTAACTTGTTTCTCAAAAGCGTAAACTGAATCCAATCAGTTTAGACCCCTAAGTAATTACCAAAAACTAATTAAAATAAAATGGTAAGGAAAAGACCAAACTACGCTTCTAAAATCCGGATTGGACATTTCTTTATTTGAACAGCCCAACTTTCAATGGGAGTAACTCACTCATATGAACTAAGAATTGTGCAAATTTGGCTGCGTTGGAAAGATTATTCCAAGATCTTTCCAACGATATCTGGAAACACACCTAACTCATCCTGATCTAGGAGTTATGGTCGTTTGAAGTTGACCAAAAACTCAAACTTAACCAATTTTCCAGATTTTTATTATTTCCAAAAATCACTCTTTCTAATTCTAGCTCTTTCTAGTTCTTTCAATTTGCGAGATGTTACAATAATATTGCAAAGTAGAGTTTACCTAAGTAATTAACTCATAAACTAGTGAAATTTATGTAAATTCCTAATAATAATTAAGATTCCAAAAATATCCATCAACCAAGTATTGAAGGGACAAGTAACACAACCTAAGTCATCTTGTCATATTATTAAATACATCAAATACTTGACTACTATTTTCACCCCACCAAAAATAACAAATGAATAATTAATATATACTTGGTCGCACAAAATTTTCAATTGAAATCTGTTCCCGTAGAAGGGAAATTATGCCCCAAATCGTTATTTTCAGATGCACAATGAAATTCTAATTTAGGAGACGTAACAAGAAGTTTATTGAGTCGAGCTTCCTTAGGTACGAAGTCGCTTTTCTTAGGGAACGCTTTACCCCTTAGTGTGGGACTTCCCGGCACGAATCCAAATTTAATCGGGCTCCAATGTGGATACCAAACACCAGGTGAAAAATCAAAATATTTTTTTTATTGAGATCGTGCACCTGACGTCCACAATATCCAACCTAAATGTTGTGGATCATGATAAATAATTGTAACAAAAAGAGGCAAAAAAATATTTTTAAGGGCATACATTATTATGGAAATATTTTTATCATCTTTTGATTATTTTTTCCATCACTTTAGTGTCATAAGTTTTGGGAATAAAAACATCATAAGAAAATAATCAGCCAAAGATTTTTAATAAGGGGTTCAAAATCTAAAAAAATAGACATGAAATAGTCAAAGTGGTTCGATATCTATTATATATGCCTAAAAGATTATTTTAGCCATATATAAATTATATAATTTTCCGCCGAAGGGGTTCAGATGAACCCCCTAATCGTAAGGTGGCTCCGCCACTGGTGGGTAGGGGTGTGAATGAGATGGTTTGGTTGGTTATTTAAAAAAAATTATACCGGCCATCTTAATTTTAGGATATTTTATAATGTATAATCAAACTTAGATTTTTTAAAGTCATCTCAATCATATCAGTTTCACTTCGATATGGTACGGTTCAGTTAATTTTTATTTTTTTTTGTACTTTTAAAATATCACCTCAAAATATACTATTATTAAAAAGAAATCTTTCACAAATATGTTTTCGAATAAGCACTTCAAATCATATGGTAATTTTTTTATATATATAAATGACACAAAATACAATCATGAATATTGCAAGTCTTCTAAAATAAATCATATAATATCAAAAGAAATACATATTACCAATCACGGTATTTTGTATATATAATTTGATCAACATCATTATCAAAATAACCTAAATAAATACCATCAGCCTTCACTTGCCAATGACAATTAACAACATAGTCTGGAACAGAACCATCGGTAACACAGCCAGTTATTTGGTTAAATACATCAAAGGCTAAATCTTTTTCATTCCACCAAAAATGACAAAAGAATAACGTAGCAGGAGTTGCACAAAATGACCAATGAAAATCCGATCCTATAGCAGGATAATGATAACCAAGATCATCGTCACCAGATGCGCAGTGAAATTTTAACTGAGGAGTATTTTGAGGAAGATCATTGTGAATGTCAAATGAGGGTGAACAACCATGAATGTTATAGGGCATGATAAATAATAATAAGAGGATTAATAATTGTGCCATTTTGAGAAATTTAATAGAATTACTATATAGTATATACTTAATTTTTGCTATGGAATATTTTGTTAAGTGTTTTGATGTTGTATATTTATAGGAGAAATTTCTTGCTTTTTACTTGGTGACATATAGTAAGGGAATTATTTGTATTGTTTTATGTTTTTACCTATTTAGGATGCAAAACATCTTAAGAAAAAAAATTAATTTATTTTTATAATCTGTATATGCTTAATTAGGATAATTTTTCATTGAAAATCAAATGGGATATTCTTATAGAATACTTTTTTAATGAAAAATAATAGATATATTACCAAATGTGTTCTCCATGATATAATCACAAAATCAACCAGATTAAGTAAAATATTATTGATTAAATCTTATGGAAAGCAATCTAATACTACTCTTTATAATTTATATAAATATATTGAAAATCTTATGGTAAGCAATTTAACACTTTACTCTTTATAACTTATGTAAATATTTTGGTAATCTTGTGGAAAGCAATTTAACATTTTACTCTTTATGTAACTTACATAAATATCTTGGAAATCTTATGAAATTTAATTTAACACCTTACTCTTTATAACTTAATTATATAAATATCTTCAAAATTTTATGGGAAGCAATTAACACTTTACTCTTTATATCATAACTTGATATAAATATCTTGAAAATCTTATGAAAATAAATTTAACACCTTACTCTTTACAACTTATATAAATATCTTGAAAATATTATAGGATGTAATTTAACACCTTACTCTTTATAACTTATATAAATATCTTGGAGATCTTATGGAAAGCATTTTTAATTAATAAATAATATATTTTACTTAAGTATGTAAATGAAGTGGCTAATGGGGGCAAGGCAGGGCGGAACTATCAAGGATAGAGCGCGGGGCTTGATCTAAATAGAATCGTAACTTAAATGGGGCAAGGCAAAGCAAAACCTTCATATATAAGAGAAGATTTAACTCGTCATGTTCTGTCCTGTCCTGTCCATCTTGTTGTCATTACTATATATATAAAATGTCTAAAACAAATCGTCTAAAACTTATTGCATACATCCATATACATAGAATAAAATACAAAAATGATAAATAAGATAATTGATAATTGATACTATATTATAAGAATGCAAATATACTAAAACAAATCATAAATAATAATTCCCATTACAATACTTTCCCAAATACAAAAAACTAAGGGAAAATGCATAAGTACCCCCACAGCCTATGCCCGAAATCCCAGAGACACACCTAACCTTTACTAAGGTCCTATTACCCCCCCGAACTTAATTTATCTATAATATTCTACCCCTTTTCGGCCTACGTGGCACTATCCTCGAAAAAAATGTCAACATGCGTTGGGCCCACAAGACAGTGCCACGTAGGCCAAAAAGGGGTAGAATATTACATATAACATAAGTTCGGGGGGGTAATAGGACCTTAGTAAAGGTTAGGTGTGTCTCTGGGATTTCAGGTATAGGCTGGGGGGGTACTTATGCATTTTCCCAAAAACTAATTGTAACACCCCAGAATTTTTTTTAGCTAAGACTCGAATCGTTCTTCATACTAAGTGAGATTTTTGCAAGGAATTTAAAATTTCTTGAGTATTAAGGTCACTAGATGTTGCACCTTGAGTTCCAAGAAGAACCTAAGAGAAAAGCATTCAAGTCATTCCTAGTTTTTCTTAAGTTTTTAGTCAACTTCAAACGACGATAACTCCTAGTACAGGATGATTTAGGTGAGCTATAAGATAGAAAATTAAAGCCCTTCGAGTCCTCTTTCCAACGCCACAGAGTTTGCTAAATTCCGAGCTCTACGTAAAAAGTTATGACTGATTTACTAACGTCGCGCAAACCTGGCAGCAGCTCCGCGACGCGGAGCCAATACGGACCTCACTGCCTGGTGAAAAATAATTCCGACTCCCAGCTCGTTTTATTTATTTCTTTAAGGGTATTTTAGTCCTAAAAACCCTTAGGAGGTCATCTAAATTGCCCTAAATGAATAGAAAATCAGTTTTCTTAAATCAAGCCCTCTCATTCACTCCAAAGATTCTACACTCAAGAAAATCAAGAAAAGCTAAGGCAAGGGTTCTTCTTCAAAGGTTTTCCTTCAAGAGGATAATTCTTTCAAATATGTAAGCTTCCATAGTGTTGGGTTTGTTCACCCACACGCCAATCATATTAATTTCAGCTTTAAATTCGTTCTAAAAGATGAAGCTTTGATATTCTTGTTATGTATTCATGAATTTGTTTTCATTCTTGAATTGGGTTGAGATTGAGGAGTTCTTGAGGTTAATGTGTCGATTTATAGAGTGGTTAGAGTTAGATTCTAGTGTACATGTGCTAGGTATCTAAATCTAAAGAGAGATTGAGAAAAAGAATCGAATTTAGGTGAATTGGGGCAGGAAAACTAAGAAGGAGAAAGTCGAGTGCGATCTGGTACGCAAGTCCGCGTCGCGGACTTACTCCCCCAGTGAGCTAAAAATTGCTCCGTGTTGCGGTTAGGACAAGGACTCATCTGTCTCAACATTTAATTTCGTGAGTATTATTTTAAACCATCTCTGCGTCGCGGACTTGTTCCAAGACGGTGATTTCGTGACTTTTCTCATGTTTAGCTATCAGCAATCATTCCTAAACATCATGAGACCTTTCCTATCACAAGTCACACCCTTGAATCCATAATTCAAATTCAAGGTAGAGTTAAAAGTTAAGTCTTGAGAGTTCTTTCGAACCTTTTGAGAAAGTAATTCAGAGAGAATGAGAAGAGTTGTATACCTGAGTTCCTTATTGATATTTTGACCCTTGAGTCAAGTCGTTCATGTCCATAACTTCCGCATGAACTCCATCAATTTAGTATCTTTGAAAGGAATAGTATCTTCAAGTTCTAAGCCTTTAAGTGTTGAGTTCCTAATCTCTTTTGAGAAGTATCTTTGAGTCCTTGAGTTGAATATTTCATGATCATAATTCCGCATGACATTATAAGTCGAACAGTCTTGAGATGAGAAGTATCTTTGAGTCATTGAGTTGAGTAGTTCATTCTCATAATTCCGCATGAATTCTAAGTTGAGCATTCTTGAAATGAGTAGTATCATTAAAGTTCTTGAGTTCCAAGTATTTGAGTTCTATCTATGGTTATTGAAAACCTTGCATTGAGTAGTTCATGTTCATAATTCGGCATGAACCATATTTTAAGAAGTCTTTTACAAACGTTTTAACTTTGTTTTAAGACTTAAGTTTTGAGTCCAGTAAAGAGAAAAGTTGAAGTTCTCCTCTTCAAAAAGTAAATGGGGACTATGTATTCCCAAAGAGATTTAAAATGTTTTCACATTTAAATAAAAATGGAAACTAAGATTTCCAAAGAGCCTTCGGGCTAGTTTTCAGAAAAGAGTATCGCTTTCTAAATGTAGCAAGAGGGGAAACTGAGATTTCCAAGATAGCCTTTGAGCTAAGTTTTGAGCAATTATCTCAAATCATAGAAAGAAGTATGTTTTAAACATAAAGAGCTAGTATCATATTTTGGGAGTAGTATTGAGCACCGAATTGGGGGCGAGCATGAGTTCAGATAACTCACGTCTCCATAAAACCATGTAGCCACCATGGGTAGAAAAGGATCATACTTTTTAGATGAACCTTCTTCACAATAGACTAGTGGATCCACTTAGTAGTTCAGGTCTTATGCTGATGGCAAGGTATAGGATGGTCCTTTGGCAACATGAGGTAACGTGATGTATCATCACTATAGCTCTTAAGTGATGGTTGTCGGTTAGAGAAACTCCCACAGAAATTATATTATTTTCTTATATGAGAAAAATTGAGTTTGTTATTGCATTTTCTTTAACAAACTGAGTTGTTTTACTATTTTATAAAGCTTTCCATATATTGCATGTGTATTGTTGCTTTATATTGAGCTGAGTATCCAGAGTTGAGTACCCAGAGTCAAATATCATTGAGTATCTAATCTGTGAGTTGAGTATTTTATCCTTGAGTACTTCTAAGTTGAGTAAGTTTGAGTAGTTTGGAGTATTCCTTGAATTGAGTAAGATTGAAAAGAGGTAAGTATGTTTCCTTTTTATCAAGTTTCAAGCTTATGTTTATGCTTTAGAATTCCTCTTACATGCTCATACATTCCACGTACTGAGCCATTATACATTCCACGTACTGAGCCATTTGGCCTACATCTTCTCATGATGCAGACACATGTATTCAGGATCATCAACAGGAGCTTCGTTGATACATCTGAGAGTTCGAGTTAGCTATGGTGAGCCTCCTTGCTTCTGGAGGATTTCATTTACCTTTCAGTTATATCAGTTGTTAGGATGTCGTGGGTCTTGTCCCGACTTCCATCTTTATCAGTTAAAGGCTTCATAGATAGTCAGTATAGTTGAGAAGTTTGTATCATTTATTTTATTAAATGTTTTAAAGACTTGAGTTGCCTATTTTATAGCGAGTTAAATAATTTATTTTTATTCAATTTTTTTTTAGTTAAAGCTTGTGTTAAAGTTTCATGAATTTTATTCAATTTTTAAGCTTTGTATGCTTGAATCAGTTTTCCGCTTGTAGTCAGCCAGGATGACAGTTCGCTTGGGGACCAGCAATGGTTCTCGAGTGCCGGTCACGTCCAGGATGTAGGCTCGGATTGTGACACTAATAATATTCTTCATGATGATAACCAATCAGCATACTTGGTGAGATTTTGTTTACCCATAAAATTTTCAGTACCAAAATAGAAACCATCTTCTTGCACTCCATAAATACATTTGGTAGTATCATATGGAATAAATTTATCCCCTCCATGAATACAATAATTTGCATCGTTAAATACATCGAATACATTTTCTTTAAAACCCCACCATAAGTGACAAAAAAGTAATGTGGATTCAAAAAAATTATCTTTGAATAACCAACTATAATCCTTTGCCAAATCGGGATATTGATGATCAAAATCATCGTCAGCAAATGCACAATGAAGTTGTAGCATTGGTGTATTTGGAGGAAGATTATTGAGAATGTGAACTTCGTGTTCCACGGTTTTATTGAAAAAATGACATAAATCAATTCGATTGATTTTTCATATTCTTCTTGCACCCCTAGCGGTATGAAGCTATTAATTAAGATATTAGTGTTTTAATTTATTTTATTCTATTCAATTTATTTTGTTCGATATCCTACAACTTGACCTCAATTTAATAATTATTTACACGTCAAATAAAACAATCATGTGAATAAATAAATCATATGGTAAATTTGTTTTTATATTATATATATAAATAAATTTATTTAAATGACACAAAATACAATCATGAATATTGCAAGTCTTCTAAAACAAATCATATAATATCAAAAGAAATACATATTACCAATCACGGTATTTTGTATATATAATTTGATCAACATCATTATCAAAATAACCTAAATAAATACCATCAGCCTTCACTTGCCAATGACAATTAACAACATAGTCTGGAACAGAACCATCAGTAACACAACCAGTTATTTGGTTAAATACATCAAAGGCTAAATCTCTTTCATTCCACCAAAAATGACAAAAGAATAACGTAGCAGGAGTTGCGCAAAATGACCAATGAAAATCCGATCCAATAGCAGGATAATGATAACCAAGATCATCGTCACCAGATGCGCAGTGAAATTTTAGCTGAGGAGTATTTTGAGGAAGATCATTGTGAATGTCAAATGAGGGTGAACAACCATGAATGTTATAGGGCATGATAAATAATAATAAGAGGATTAATAATTGTGCCATTTTGAGAAAACTAATAGAATTACTATATAGTATATGCTTAATTTTTGCTATGGAATATTTTGTTAAGTGTTTTGATGTTGTATATTTATAGGAGAAATTTCTTGCTTTTTACTTGGTGACATATAGTAAGGGAATTATTTGTATTGTTTTATGTTTTTACCTATTTAGGATGCAAAACATCTTAAGAAAAAAAGTAATTTATTTTTATAATCTGTATATGCTTAATTAGGATAATTTTTCATTGAAAATCAAATGGGATATTCTTATAGAATATTTTTTTAATGAAAAATAATAGCTATATTACCCAATGTGTTCTACATGATATAATCACAAAATCAAGAAGATTAAACAAAATATTATTGATGAAATCTTATGGAAAGCAATTTAATACCTTACTCTTTATAATTTATATAAATATCTTAAAAATCTTATGGTAAGCAATTTAATACTTTACTCTTTATAACTTATATAAATATTTTGGGAATCTTATGGAAAGCAATTTAACATTTTACTCTTTATGTAACTTACATAAATATCTTGGAAATCTTATGTAATTTAATTTAACACCTTACTCTTTATAACTTAATTATATAAATATCTTGGAAATCTTATGTAATTTAATTTAACACTTTACTCTTTATAACATAACTTGATATAAATATCTTGGAAATCTTATGGAAACAAATTTAATACCTTACTCTTTACAACTTATATAAATATCTTGAAAATATTATAGGAAGTAATTTAACACCTTACTCTTTATAACTTATATAAATATCTTGGAGATCTTATGGAAAGCATTTTTAATTAATAAATAATATATTTTACTTAAGTATGTAAATGGAGTGGCTAATGGGGGCAAGGCAGGGCGGAACTATCAAGGATAGAGCGCGGGGCTTGATCTAAATAGAATCATAACTTAAATGGGGCAAGGCAAAGCAAAACCTTCATACAAAAGAGAAGATTTAACCCACCCTGTCCTGTCCTATCCATCTTGTTGTCATCACTATATATATAAAATGTCTAAAACAAATCATCTAAAACTTATTGAATTGTCACGACCCAAAAATGGAGGTGATGGCACTCGTCGTATCCCACCAAGACAAGTCAGCCTAAAACCCAATCATTTCGATAAAGTGTGGAAATAAAGCAAAGTTCAATAGCAATTACTATTACGAAAACAAGTCAACTTAATTCAATCCCCAAAACCTGGTTGTCACGTGCACAAGCCTCGAATGTAAATACTATAATTGAAATAAAATATGCAAGTCTCAAATGACGTTGTCTTTCAAGTAAAAACAAAATCATAAACAGGAGTAAGAAGGTTCGCTGAGATGACAAACAGCTACCTCTCAGATCTCCACAGAAAACCTCGGAAACGAAGAGAATGGAAGGTGTCACGAAGATCCGGGCTCGTAACCTACAAAAAATTGTAGAAGCAAGGGGTGAGTACCAAACCACACGGTACTCAACAAGCAAACCTCTAAACACAAGCTAAGAGTACAGAATACGGGTACTCCTTACACCCCATCCTAATTTACCTCCATAACTACAACCTGCATAAAACCAATCCAACCTAACAATTTACAATTTACAAAGCATACAGCTCAACAATAGCACTCTTACAGGTCATATATTCTCAATAACACCTCAATATTCGTCAATAACCAATTTCACAGAAAGGCACTCACAAGATCAGCAACACACAAGATCAAGTTCATCAATAATAAAAATGTGCAATGCAATGAAATGCAATGTCAAGTATAGTGATGCATGTCTGACCTAATGATACACACCCGCTGTCTCTCAGTCCGGGACCCATGGGGGACATATCTGTCCATGCATCCATCGCGGCGCGCGATACGTCCCTCGAAATATAATATCCGTCGCGGCGCGCGACACGTCCCTCGAAATATAGTATCCATCGCGGCGCGCGATACGTCCCTCGAAATGGTACATCCTCTTTAATTTCTTATTCTTTCTCAATGCACATAACACTTGTCACAACCATGTCTCAGAATAATGCAAATGACATGTTCACACAAATAATGAGGAGATGACCATTTTCATAACATTGCACAAATCACAACTTCAACGATGATTCAACAAGTCTTTCAAACAATTCTCAACACATTACACAAACAATTGATCACATTACTCCCAAACATATACCACAAGGAAATACACGAATTCCATACGCTTAACAAGGGTTTAGAAATCCACTTTGCCTTAAATAACCGAATAATCACTCCGAGACTTGAGTCTTCCCTTTCCGTTGAGCTTCCAAATCAATGCAATCTATTCAAGTGCATATTCACAATAAGATTTCGGAACTAACAATACCCATATTACTATAGGTTTAGCCTAGACCCAAAAACTCGCCCAAGTTTATAATCATATTAAGAAAAATCCTCAATTAGAATAAATACCCTATCTGTAACTTTCACATGGAAAGAACAGAGAAATCGAGAAGTGACACAACAACAAAATTCCACCCCACCATGCTTTGGTTTCCAATTACCGTCAATTTCTTACTTGTTTTGGCCAATGGTTAATCCTAATTATACTCCAATGATTGGCTGCATGCAATTATCTAATGACTATCCTTATTGGGCAACGACAACCCACTGGAAAGCTTGATCAACATCTGCCAAACACAAGAACAATAACTTCTCTAAATATTTAAAGTTGCTATTGCCTTAAAATTGGAATCATTGCTTAATCATTGGTCATTAAGAAAATTCATAACAATTATTTTAAAAAAAACTCACGTTGAATCAGCCAATATTGTTCAACCCAATTCCTTTATGCTCTAATCTATAATTAAGGATAACAAGGAATCCCCCCCCTACTCTTCTAACATTTATAATTTATTATATTTGATAGGAAACCTTCGTACCTATTGGCGGTCGTTGGACGCTGCTCCAAATATTTTCGTCGACTTTCCTTTCCTCTCATGTACGTCTGCTTAGGTTAGTTTCTGACTCCTTTTCTTTTCTCAACTTATGACCCAAAAATCCTCAACCCTAATAATTTATTTTCATATATGGGTCAAGTGGTATTAAACTAATTATAACTTTACCCATTATGCATTAACTAAAATTAGTTATTTAATAAGTAACCATCAATTAGTTCACTCTAGTTAAATGAATATTCAAAATTTCCAAAAATGACCTTCCGGGTCATTACATGAATACATCCATATACATAGAATAAATTACAAAAAAAATAAATAAGATAATTGATAATTGATACTATATTATAAGAATGGAAATATACTAAAACAAATCATCAATAATAATTCCCATTACATAATTTTTCTTATTTTTAGTTTCCCAAATACAAAAAATTAATAATATTCTTCATGATGATAACCAATCAGCATACTTGGTGAGATTTTGTTTACCCATAAAATTTTCAGTACCAAAATAGAAACCATTTTCTTGCACTCCATAAATACATTTGGTAGTATCATATGGAACAAATTTATCCCCTCCATGAATACAATAATTTGCATCGTTAAATACATCGAATACATTTTCTTTAAAACCCCACTAGAAGTGACAAAAAAGTATTGTGGATTCAAAAAAATTATCTTTGAATGACCAACTATAATCCTTTGCCAAATCGGGATATTGATGACCAAAATCATCGTCAATGATGTTGTAGAATTGGTGTATTTAGAGGAAGATTATTGAGAATGTGAACTTCGTATACCACGGTTTAATTGAAAAAATGGCATAAATCAGTTTGATTGATTTTTCATATTCTTTTTACACCCCTAGCAGTATGAAGCTATTAATTAAGATATTAGTGTTTTAATTTATTTTATTCTATTCAATTTATTTTGTTCGATATCCTACAACTTGACCTCAATATAATAATTATTTACACGTCAAATAAAACAATCATGTGAATAAATAAATCATATGGTACTTCTTTTTTTTATATTATATATATAAATAAATTTATTTAAATGACACAAAATACAACCATGAATATTGCAAGTCTTCTAAAACAAATCATATAATATCAAAAGAAATACATATTACCAATCACGGTATTTTGTATATATAATTTGATCAACATCATTATCAAAATAACCTAAATAAATACCATCAGCCTTCACTTGCCAATGACAATTAACAACATAGTCTGGAACAGAACCATCAGTAACACAACCAGTTATTTGGTTAAATACATCAAAGGCTAAATCTCTTTCATTCCACCAAAAATGACAAAAGAATAACGTAGCAGGAGTTGCGCAAAATGACCAATGAAAATCCGATCCAATTGCAGGATAATGATAACCAAGATCATCGTCACCAGATGCGCAGTGAAATTTTAGCTGAGGAGTATTTTGAGGAAGATCATTGTGAATGTCAAATGAGGGTGAACAACCATGAATGTTATAGGGCATGATAAATAAAAATAAGAGGATTAATAATTGTGCCATTTTGAGAAAACTAATAGAATTACTATATAGTATATGCTTAATTTTTGCTATGGAATATTTTGTTAAGTGTTTTGATGTTGTATATTTATAGGAGAAATTTCTTGCTTTTTACTTGGTGACATATAGTAAGGGAATTATTTGTATTGTTTTATGTTTTTACCTATTTAGGATGCAAAACATCTTAAGAAAAAAAGTAATTTATTTTTATAATCTGTATATGCTTAATTAGGATAATTTTTCATTGAAAATCAAATGGGATATTCTTATAGAATATTTTTTTAATGAAAAATAATAGCTATATTACCCAATGTGTTCTACATGATATAATCACAAAATCAAGAAGATTAAACAAAATATTATTGATGAAATCTTATGGAAAGCAATTTAATACCTTACTCTTTATAATTTATATAAATATCTTGAAAATCTTACGGTAAGCAATTTAACACTTTTCTTTATAACTTATGTAAATATTTTGGAAATCTTATGGAAAGTAATTTAATATTTTACTCTTTATGTAACTTACATAAATATCTTGGAAATCTTATGAAATTTAACTTAACACCTTACTCTTTATAACTTAATTATATAAATATCTTCAAAATTTTATGGGAAGAATTTTAACACTTTACTCTTTATGTACAAAACCAAATCAAAAACCGAACCAAACCGTAAATCGAGTTTAACCGAAAAAAAATCCGACTAGTGGTTTGGTTTGACTTGGTTTGATATTGGAAAAAAAAAAACCGACTATATTTGGGTTGGTTTGGTTTTAACTAAAAAAAACCAACCCGACATTATAAATGTAATTTTAAAATTTTATTTTATACATAAAAATATTTATTTTGATATAATTTTAAAATATTTCTTATACTATTTCATAGTTTTTATCTTTTATATATTATTTCAAGTTTAAAACTTAGAATTCGGGATGGTCCAATAAAGATTATAGTTCATAGATGTTGATAATTATAATAAAACTTAAATCAAAATCAAATTGAAAATATTATAGGAAGTAATTTAACACCTTACTCTTTATAACTTATATAAATATCTTGGAGATCTTATGAAAAGCATTTTTAATTAATAAGTATTATAATTTACTTAAGAATGTAAATGGAGTGGCTAATGGGGGCAAGGCAGGGCGGAACTATCAAGGATAGAGCGCGGGGCTTGATCTAAATAGAATCGTAACTTAAATGTGGCAAGGCAAAGCAAAACCTTCATATATAAGAGAAGATTTAACCCGTCATGTCCTGTCCTGTCCTATCCATCTTGTTGTCATTACTATATATATAAAATGTCTAAAACAAATCGTCTAAAACTTATCGAATACATTCATATACATAGAATAAAATACAAAAATGATAAATAAGATAATTGATAGTTGATACTATATTATAAGAATGCAAATATACTAAAACAAATCATAAATAATAATTCCCATTACATAATTTTTACTTTCCCAAATACAAAAAGTAATAATATTCTTCATGATGTCAACCAATCAGCATACTTGGTGAGATTTTGTTTACCCATAAAATTTTCAGTACCAAAATAGAAACCATCTTCTTGCACTCCATAAATACATTTGGTAGTATCATATGGACCAAATTTCTCCCCACCATGGATACATTAAATACATCGAAAACATTTTCTTTAAAACCCCATCAGAAGTGACAAAAATATTATGTGGATCCAAAAAAATTATCTTTAAATGACCAACTATAATCCTTTGCCAAATCGGGATATTGATGACCAAAATCATCGTCAATGAAGTTGTAGAATTGGTGTATTTAGAGGAAGATTATTGAGAATGTGAACTTCGTATACCACGGTTTAATTGAAAAAATGGCATAAATCAGTTTGATTGATTTTTCATATTCTTTTTACACCCCTAGCAGTATGAAGCTATTAATTAAGATATTAGTGTTTTAATTTATTTTATTCTATTCAATTTATTTTGTTCGATATCCTACAACTTGACCTCAATATAATAATTATTTACACGTCAAATAAAACAATCATGTGAATAAATAAATCATATGGTACTTCTTTTTTTTATATTATATATATAAATAAATTTATTTAAATGACACAAAATACAACCATGAATATTGCAAGTCTTCTAAAACAAATCATATTATATCAAAAGAAATACATATTACCAATCACGGTATTTTGTATATATAATTTGATCAACATCATTTTCATAATAACCTAAATAAATACCATCAGCCTTCACTTGCCAATGACAATTAACAACATAGTCTGGAACAGAACCAAATTTTTTATCAGTAACACAGCCAGTCATTTGGTCAAATACGTCAAAGACTAGATCTTTTCCATTCCACCAAAAATGACAAAAGAATAATGTAGTAGGAGATGCGCAAAATGACCAATTAAGATCCGATCCTATAGCAGGATAATGATAACCAAGATCATCGTCACCAGATGCGCAGTGAAATTCTAGCTGAGGAGTATTTTGAGGAAGATCATTGTGAATGTGAAATGAGGGTAAACAACCATGAATGTTATAGGGCATGATAAATAAAAATAAGAGGATTAATAATTGTGCCATTTTGAGAAAATTAATAGAATATACTATATAGTATATACCTAATTTTGTATACGGAATATTTTGTTAAATGTTTTGATGTTGTATATTTATAGGAGAAATTTCTTGCTTTTTACTTGGTGACATATTGTAAGGGAATTATTTGTATTGTTTTATGTTTTTACCTATTTAGGAAGCAAAACATCTTAAGAAAAAAATTAATTTATTTTTATAATCTTTATATGCTTAATTTGGATAATTTTTCATTGAAAATCAAAATGGGATATTCTTATAATATACCTTTTTGATGAAAAATAATAGATATGTTACCAAATGTGTTCTCCATGATATAATCACAAAATCAACCAGATTAAGCAAAATATTATTGATTCAATCTTATGGAATGCAATTTAATACCTTACTCTTTATAATTTATATAAATATCTTGAAAATCTTATGGTAAGCAATTTAACACTTTACTCTTTATAACTTATATAATTATTTTGGTAATCTTATGGTAAGCAATTTAACATTTCACTCTTTAACTATTATTTCATTCAAATTAAATTAGTGAATGTAATATTTTACTTGAGTATATGTAAATGGAGTGATTAATGGGACAGGGCAGAACAAAATCTTCATAAATAAGGGAAGACTTAACCCGCTCTGTCCTATTGTCATCTGTATATAAAATGTTTAAATAACATAATTGAAAATTGATACTATCCAGCAACTTATTGAACACATCCATATACATAGAATGAAATACAAAAATGATAAATAAGATAATTGATACTATATTATAAGAATACAAATATACTAAAACAAATCATAAATAATTCCCATTACATAATTTTTCTAATTTTTACTTTCACAAATACAAAAGCTAATAATATTTCTCATGGTGATAACCAATCAGCATACTTGGTGAGATTTTGTTTACCCATAAAATTTTCAGTACCAAAATAGAAACCATCTTCTTGCACTCCATAAATACATTTGGTAGTATCATATGGAACAAATTTATCCCCACCATGGATACAATAATGTGCATCGTTAAATACATCGAATACATTTTCTTTAAAACCCCACCAGAAGTGACAAAAATATAATGTGGATCCAAAAAAATTATCTTTAAATGACCAACTATAATCCTTCCCCAAATCGGGATATTGATGACCAAAATCATCGTCAGCAGATGCACAATGAAGTTGTAGCATTGGTGTATTTGGAGGAAGATTATTGAGAATGTGAACTTCGTATTCTCCGGTAATGTTGAAGGGCATGATAAATAACAAGAAAAGGATTTTCACTAATGAGGAAATCATAGTGAAAGTAAAATTTGAGGACGAAAAATGTAGTTTTATTCACATTTTAAGAGTGATGGTATATATAATCATATTACCACAAATTAATTTGGTAAGTGATTTTTTATTTAAGAAAATTCAATGTGAAGGTGATTTGTAGCCTAAATAGATTTTCATATAATATATTTTTAAAGAATATTAATTATATGTTACCAAAAGTGTATCATAATTGATGACAAACAAAAGCAGATTATGAAACGCATTTTTCAAAATCACAACAAATTTGATGCTTGAAATATTCTCTTTTAGGGAAAATTACTTTTTTGACATACATTCATATCATATATATTAATTTTTCTATATTTGCAAATAATTAATTACATAATGTCAATGCTTCTCTCCATCTTCCTGTAACGGAAGATAAGGATCCGCAATATGAGGGGTTGCGGGTTCACCAAGGTTGGGAGAGTCCGGGACCAGTTGGTACGTTCTTACCACTAATTAAGAGTTTCCTATCATATATTGAGGAAGATACACCTAAATATATATATTGTTTTGCAACAAGATACACTAAAATAGGGAGAAAGGTGAGTGGGATAGTCATGTATCCCAGATACATGCTAATCATACTAGATACACATATCTATATCGCAACCAGATCTAGATACATAGGAGAGTGGCGAGGGAGATGGGAGGGAGGTGATCGACATTTGTAATGTATGCTAATCTACTTAGATACAATGTATCTAGAACAAATTACACCTAATTTTGACCTTAAGTATCTTGAGATACATGCACCAAAATCTAATAAGATTCGTAATTTTGTAAACTATAGTGTATCTAAGTAATTAATTTCTAAACTAATCCAATTTTAATTATAAGAATTTCATTTTCAAGCATCGTTATTCTGATTGGGATTAATTATTAGCAAATATATAGTAATAATTTCTAATTTATGTGACATTTTTTTTCTTTTGTCTAGGTACATCTTTTATACCTGGTATTTAAATCAAATTAATAGATGTATCATATGTGCATATATATATATATATATATATATAAAATTCAAATCGTAAAACGAAAAATCCTACTTGGAAAACAAGATCAGAACAAGAGAAGTTTATAAAATCAATCTTTAATATTTATTGTCATCACATGACATATAAGTAAAAAAACACAAAGATTAATCCTAGCTATATATTCCCTAAGACCAAGCCATATAGTAATGCATAGTGTGTGAATCATCAGTCTTATTATATTGTTCCAAATAAAAACCATCTTGCCTCACTTCCCATTTACAATATTGTAGATAATTATAAGCCTGTTGATTGTTGAGACAATAATCTGGATTGTTATATATATATATATCAAAACTTCTATCTTTTGTATCCCACCAAAAATGACAAAAAAATAACGTTCTACCAAAATTTGAATCACAAAATGCCCAATTAAAGTCTTCATCTATGGCAGGCCAATGATGTCCAAGGTCATCATTCTTCGACGCACAATGAAGTTCTAGTTGAGGGGAATTATTAGGAAGTTTGTTGATAACATGTACCTGAATCTTACCTAAACCAAAGGCACATTTGTGTCCAAGTGAAAGGTCAAAGAAAGATGATAACAACAACAAGAAGAAGAAGATGATATCCATAGTGAGAAAATAATTAAGTTTGGAAAGTATAGGGAGTTTCTAGAGTTTTATATAGAAAATTTTGAGTTTAGAATAAAATCACAAAATCTTGATATAATTGAAATTATGGAAGATGATTAATTAAAAATAAATATACTTTCCATTTGATTAACACTCTCCTCTCCTTTTATGTTTTTTCTTAATAAAAAAATATTTTTTTTCTTTCCTTTATGCTTTAATTACTTTCCATAAAGAATATATGGAAACTGAGTCATCATCGATTAATTGATGAAAGAACTCTATAGGCATACTTCACTATCATATATAGCATTATTATCTATATTTTTTTAAAAATATTACATATCTTACCACTAATTAAGAGTTTTCTATCATATATTGAGAAAAATTTACTTAAATACATGTATGTATTTTTGCTAGAGAGGCGAGCAAGATTTGATATGTATCTCAAATACATGTGAATCCCAGTAGATACATACAGATTCATGTATCTAGTGAGATTCGCATAGCACATACATAGGAGAGTGACTAGCGAGATGGGCGAGATTTGTTATGTATCTCAGATACATACGAATCTACTTGGATACAATAATGTATCTAGAATAAATTACACTTAATTTTGACCTCATGTATTTGAACGTATCTAAACACACCAAAATCTTATAAGCTACGTAATATTACGAACTAGAGTCATTTAAGTAATTAACTCGTATATTAATCAAATTTATGTAAGTTTTCCATTATTGATCCTTTGCATACCAAACTTCTTTAATTTTCTGATTTAATTTAAGTTACCTTTCATTAATTAGCAAGAAAATCCCATCTACTAAACAACATCTAGATGAGAGAAATTTTTATTTGATTTATTTGGAGAAATATTACAATTTGTCATTCCATAAAAGGTTTAGATTACAACACAAAAGATAAATACTATCCTTCAAAAACTTGATCTATTAGCAAAAAAAAAATTTGTCTTGCTTTACGCCTGATATATATATATATAAATCGTAAAATGAAAAATCCTACTTAAAAAAACAAGATGAGGACAAAAGAAACATAAAATCAATTTTTAATATTCATTTGTCATTACATAAACCCAAAGTACACAAACATTGGCCTTATATATTCCCCTAAGACCAATCATATAATAGATTCATATGATATGTTTTATCAGTATCATTATACTGTTCCAAAAAAAAACCATTTTCTCTCACCTCCCATTTACAATACTCTAAAAAATTATAAGCTGTTTGACCTTTAATACAAGTATATGGGTCGCTATATACATCAAACATTTGCACTTTTGAATACCACCAAAAGTGACAATAATATAATGTTTTATAGCTAATCGACTCGCAAAATGACCAATTAAAGTCTTCCTCTGCGGCTGGTGAATATTCTCCAAGGTCAGTATCCTTAGCCGCGCAATGAAGTTTTAGTGGTGGGGCATTAGGAGGAAGTTTGTTGATAATATGTACCTGTAATGGACCTTCCAGGACGCAATGTCTTGCTAGTGAAAGGTCAAGGGGGACATCAATAACAACAAGAAAAAGAAAATGTTGAACAAGGAGAGATTCATAGTGAGAAAAGAAGTTTTTGTCATAGTGAAAAAAGAAGTATGACAAAAGTAAAGAGAGTTTTTGGAGTTTTATATAGAAAATTTTGACTTTATTAGGACAAAGATCCATGTTTTAAATTTCCTCTTCATTTAATATTATCTATGGAAAAAAACATTAATTAGACCTTGACATTTTTATGATTTTGTTACAATATCATAAATGCTTAATTAATTATTATAAATGTTTGAGCTTTTTCTGGGAAAAAAAATAATTCTCTTCAATAAATTTGGTTTATTCTTTTCTTATAAAAAAAGTTTGGAGATCTATAAATTAAAAATCTCTATATTCTCATAGTAAAACACAATAGAATCCACAATATATATAATCGTTTAGAGACTTTTATTTATGGAAAGACTTTCTTTTATACAGTTTCTATGCCTTTAATTAGTTTTTTTTAATTATGTAGCCCAATTGGTAATATCATATTATAATATTATGTATTTTAGTATAGTTTTATGTGTCATCTAATTTATCGACATATGATTTGCAATTGTAAGCTTCCACATGACACCGTAATTCTTTCGAGCCCAACAGACACAGTTTAATTTAATTATTATTCTGGGAGGATAGGCTCAAAATAAAAGTAGATTATAATATGATTAAATAGAAAAGTATTTCACTAAACTTAATTAAGCGTTTAGAAATGATTCAACGAATAAGTCCCAAAAACGGGAAAACATAACTAGACATTTTAAAATAATTACTATAAATATATATTTTGCAGCATTAACTTATTATTCATTATGACATTTAAAATATTAACCCAAGCAGCATATTTTAATTAAGCTTTTAGAAATGATTCAACAAATAAGTCCCAAAAGGGGGAATCTTAACTAGACATTTTAAGATAATTATTACAAATATATACTTGGCAGCATTAACTATATTCAGTATGCCATTTAAAATATTAAGCCAAATAGCAGATTTTTAATATACATGAGACTCAGTCATTAATATATATATATATATATGATTTTTTTCCTGTATTTGATCGATGAGAAATGTGAGTGTGTTTTATCCATTTCCTTCATCCCCCGCTATCAAAATAATCAAAAAGAAAGGCGGGCTTGCTTCTTATTTTCGTGTTTGATCTCTTCCATCTCTGTCTGGCCAATCCACACCCAATCAGAGTAGTCAGTGTGTCTGCTATGTTCTTCTTTGATGAAATGGATGTTGTAGCCTTGTAGGAGAGGTTGGGAAGGAGCGACTTCGCTAAAGGCCGTTTTTCTGTGCGTGAGGGAGGTCTTTTTCCTTTCTCCTTTCATTGCTTGACTAAGTTTGCTTTTAAATGAAGGGAATGCATTTGTGCAGGTAGAAAAAGATGGGGGTCAAGCTATGGGCACAAGGAGGTAAGGTATAATAAGTTGATTCTTCGTCTTTTGTTTGTCCTTGGATTGGAAGCCACAGGCAATACCTTCTTGCTTGTGTAGTTGGCCTTGTCTGCTTAGTGCAGAAGTGAGTAAAGAATGTTCATTCTTTGGTTTATAAAGATACACACTAGATACATGTATCTAAAGCGATTAGCATGTATATGTGATACCATATATATGGGAGAGTGGCGAGTGAGATGGTAGAGAGACGAATTAACGAGATTTTCTATAGATCACAGATACATGCGAATCCACTTGGATACAACCTATTTATAACAAATTGCACGTAAATTTGATCGTCTGGAGCTGAGATACATGTATCTGAACGTATCCAGAGGCACCAAAATCTGGTAAGATACGTAATATTGCAAACTAGAGTGTATCTGAGTAATTAACTCATACACTAGTGAGATTTATGTAAATTCTCATTTAAAAAATCCGACACAAATAATTTGATTTGATATTTTAAAAACCTAAACCAACCTGGCTATATACCCCTAATTAAAAGATTCAAAGTCATAATACTGATCGAGCTCATTCATACAAACAAAAAATAAATAAAATAACATTTAATATCTAAAGAAACATGATATAGGGATAAAGAAGAAAGAAAAAATAAATAAAAATCTTAATAATTAATCTTATTTTTCCTTCTCACCTTACATAAACAAGAACACAAACATTGATCCTACTCCCTACCAATCCAAATAGTGATACATATAATATGTTTTATCTGTATCATTATATTGTTGCAAATAAAAACCATCTAATCTCACCTCCCATTTACAAATATTTGTTAAATTGGGGCTATCTGGATTATCAACACAATAATATCGATTGTTAAACACATCGAAAACCTTATCTTTTGAATCCCACCAAAAATGACAAAAGTATAAAGTTTGGCCAAAAACATCATGGCAAAATGACCAATTAAAGTCTTCATTTACGATGGGATAGTGATCTCCAAAGTCATCATTCTTCGACGCACAATGAATCTTAAGTTGCGGAGAGTTAGAAGGAAGTTTATTGATAACATGTACCTCATACTTATCGGAGAGGATGCATGTTTTTGCTAGTGAAAGGTTAAGGGGAGTGATCAATAACAAGAAGTAAAAGATGTTGATGAAGGAGAAATACATATTGAGAAAATGAGTGTGATAAAAGTAAAAAGGGGGTTTCTAGAGTTTTATATAGAGAAAAAAATGAGTTGAATACAAAACTCATTTTTAGTGTCATTGAATTTATGGGAAGTTGACTAAAACTACAACAATGATGATTTTTGACCATGAATTGGTTAGCTACCATATAAATTTTTGACCATGAATTGTTTTTACAAATAGTATAATAGTAAGTTTGACATCGTTGTGGGGAGATAAAAAAATATTTTTTCTGTTTAAAAAGAATATTCTTTTTGAAAAATAATCGTTTGGCAAATTTTAAAACTGTTTTTAAATGAAAGTAGAATTAGTTTTTCTGCTTCTGGGAAGTTAGCATATCACATAAGTTTGATTAAGTTTCATTCAAGAATATTATTTTTTATTTTTATATAATAATTTTTTTTATTTCTTTTACGTTTATATATTACTATTTTATATTTTATATTTATATATTATTTTACAGAATTAGAAATAAAGGTAACAACAATATTTTTGCAGGATTAAAAAAAATATGTAGAATGGTTTTAAGAAAACAATATTATTTTTAGTATGTAGTGATTTAATTTGTAGAATGATTTCTAAATTAATTTTGCTTAATATTTTAATTAAATTATCATGTTAATATTATATTAATATTTAATTTATTTATTTATCTATGTATAATATTGATTGAAAATTTCAATATGTACATTTTAATTTAATTAAAATAAAAATTTAATTAAGACTTTTGTAATAAATATTTAATTTAATTTCTATCTATGAAATAATCCTAATATTAAAAACACATTGATACATTTGCTCTTTTGTAATTTAACTCTGAAAATCATTTTTTTTTTTTTAAAAAATAGTCAAACACAATTTTCTTATCAAAAACATTTTTCAAATGAATTTCCCAAACACAAATTATTTTTTGTCAGAAACCCTTTTCTAAAAAGCTATTTTTAAAAAAATGATTCTAGAAATAAGTAATTTTTAACAACAATGCCAAACGAACTCTGAATAATTAGTGAAATCATACCCAAAATAATCAGTTTATATTCAACTTTCGGGACGAATATTGCAATTTGCACTTAACTGCACAAGTAACTATAAGGAAAAGAAAAAAAAACTTCTGAATGAAATTACAAGAAGAGAAAAATATATCCTTATATGAATTTTAATTTATTTTGATAAAAATGTAAAAATAATAATCAGTGTTTATTACATCAGCTGAAAAGAATATATTTAAGTCGTTTGTGTAATGATAGATGTATAAGTAAGTCATTTTTCTTAATGAAGATGTATCAATTCTAAAATTATAAAACTGAGGGGTATATCTGGAATAACTCTTCTAGCATCAACATGGATTGACCAGAGACCGGAAGTAGTCGTCGTTTTTTTTCATAGTAGCCATACAACAAAAATGGGAAATACCACTTAGCGCAGTGAAACAAGAAAGAGAGCTCGAGCACAACTTTCGTGTCACCAACAGAATGAGTAATTTATATGAGTACTTACTCATATTTATCCATTTTAAATGGGTTGGAAACCCAACTCATTTAAAATGGGTAAAAAACAAATAATACTCATATTACTCATTTAAAAGTGGATAATTAAATGCATAAAATGTGTTAAAGATGTTCATTCATAAAAAAAAAAAATGATATTAATAATTTTTTTGGATGTAGGTAGTCGAGGTAGGGGGTGGCTGCGGTAATCAAAAAATCTATTTTTTTAAAAAATAAATTAACTTTTTTTGGAAGGGGATGGAGGAGGGGAAGGGGTGAGGTGAGATAGGGGCAGTGGGGGGTGGGGGGGGACTGGTTGGGAATTGGGTGATAAAGAAAATTTTAATTCTTTTCAATTAAAAAATTAAATTTTGTTTAACTTTTTTTTTTGGGATAGGGACGGGGCCGTGAGGGGGGGGGGGTAATTTAAAACTAATTTTATTTTTAAAATATAAATTTAGAAAAGTTTTAATTTTTTGGGGGGTGGGGGTGGGGGTGAGAGGGAGGAGTGGGATAAAACATTTTGTTTGTTAAACTTTTAACAAGATCCTTACTATAACATGAGTACCATATTTATCCATATTATCTATTAAGTATTAATTTGCTTTTATCCACTTAAAATATGAATGGAGTCAAATATTTTATCCATCTTTGTTCAATTCGTCTTGAGAGATGGGATCAATAAGTGACAAAAGATCACATTATAAGATTCAAGTCGTAATACTAATTGAGCTTATTCACACAAACGAAAAATAAATAAATAAGTAAGTAGCATCACATTTTATATCTAAAAAACAATATATGGATAAATAAGAAAGAAAAAAGAAAGAAATCTCATTATATTTCCTTCTCACTATTACATAAACAAGAACACCAACATATATATTCCCTAAGACCAATCCAAATAATGATGCATATAATATGTGCTATTTGCATCGTTATATTGTTCCAAATAAAACCCATCTGACCTAACCTCCCATTTACAAATGTTCACAAAATTTGGGACATGTTGATCATTTACACAATTATATTTATTATTAAACACATCAAAAACCTTATCTTTTGAATCCCACCAAAAATGACAAAAGTATAAAGTTTGGCCAAAAAGCGAATGACAAAACGACCAATTAAAGTCTTCATTTACAGTAGGATAATTGTATCCAAAGTCATCATCCTTCGACGCGCAATGAATCTTTAGCTGCGGGGAGTTAGAAGGAAGTTTGTTGATAACATGTACAGAATACTTCTCGGACCAGTAGCATCTTTTCGCGAGCGAAAGGTTAAGAGGAGTGATCAATAGCAACAAGTAAAAGATGTTGATAAAGGAGAGAGCCATATTGAGAAATGAGTATAATAAAAGTAAAGGGTTTTTTTGGGGTTTTATAGACAAAAAAAATAATGAGTTCAATCTGAACCATATGCAAAATCTTGATTAGGAAATTTATTCACTTAAATTCCTCTTTTAGTGTCATTTAATTTTGGGAAATTGATTAATACCACAACAAGAAAGTTGATTTTTGACCATGAATTGTTTAGCTACCATATAAATTTATCACTAATTATATAAACTTTTATAGAAAAAAATGAGTTTAGTTGGATTTATATGCAAATCTTGATTAGGAAATTTATTCACTTAAATTCCTCTCTTAGTGTCATTGAATTTATGGAAAGTTGATTAAAACCACAAGAAGGGTGATCTTTAACCATGAATATTGAATGGTTTAAGAGCAAATTTCGCAAATAGCCACTAAAATAAATTTAATTAGGCTCTATAGATATAATTTGTTAATTATGATTTTGTAGCTACATGTTAGAAGGATGAGAGATGCGAGTGAGATTGGGAAAGGGAGGAGAGAGGCAAATTGTATATATCTATAATTGTGTATATCTAACCGGTATACATATGTATATATTTGTATATCTGGCGAGTGAGATTGGGAGAGGGAGGAGAGAGGCGAGCAATATTAGGAGAGGGAGGAGAGAGGCGAGCGATAGAGGGCAAAGAATGGAGATAGGCTAATTGTATTTGTATATTTGTCATATAATTGCATATGAATATGTATAATTTGTATTTGTTTATGTATAAAAGATGAGAGAGGTGAAAGAGAGAGGAGAGAAGTGCACATAATTATAGTTAAAATCAAGCCGCGAATGATAATTAATGAAAATTATAGCTATATTAATTAATTAAATAATATATATTTGCTTATCCGCGTAATTTCTCCATTGTTTGTTTAACTACCATATAAATCTGTCACTTTATTTGCTTTGCATGACATAAATTATATTTTACATTTTATACTTGAAAGCGTGAGTCATAAACTTATTGGTGACAATACAAAAATATGGATTAGCATCACCAATTAATGTAGAATATTAATAAACAAATTAAAGTGACATTGTTGTTTCATCGCTAATTTTATAGACAATTAATGGTAAATTATTATTTTTCTTGGAAATAGTAAAATTTTAAATACAGAAAAGATTTGTCACTAAAAGTAATGAAATTTAATTTATAGTTAAATGGTGAAAACTTTGTCCATAGAAAATTATATTTATTGTGACCTTAATTTTGTTACTAATAATAATATAAATAATTAGTCAAATCATACACAATATATCTACCTTTAATAGTATTTTTTTTCTTAAAGATTACAAATATTTCAAAATTCAATATCTTCTTAAAGGACGTGTAATAAAATAATACAATAAAGAATTTGAGACGGATAAAGTAAAAGACAAAAAGTCACACATTATAAGATGATGAAATTTGTCATTATAATAAATTTAATTAGGTTTTTTAGTTATATATAGTTTGCATATTTACAGGTTATAGCTATAGTTTGAGCTGCTATGGGCGATCATGTTTGTATAATTTGTGTATACTGTTGTATAACTCAAGTACAGTGATATAATTCACGTGTATTTATATAATTGAGCTAATTTCGTCTGTATTTGTCTAAACGGTTTAGTATCAATTAATTTGTATTTATTTTTATATAAACTCAAAATAACAAATTTGTACAAACATCTAATCTTTTAAGCAGTTATACATATTACATTATACAAGATTATACAAATTTCGAAAAACTACACGTTTATACAACAGAAAATTGACCGCATAATTTTATATAAAAATTAATGGCAAATAATAATTAACCCAAACTATAGCTATATTAATCAACTAACTACTATATATTTACTCATCCGCATAATTTTTCCCGATAAGATTCTAAGTTGTAATACTGATTGAACTCATTCATACAAACGAAAAATAAATAGCATCATATTTTAGATCATAAAAATAAGACAGGGATAAATATATAAGAAAGAAAAAAAAAGAAATATCAATCTTATTTTTCCTTCTTACTTTACATAAATATATTCTCTACCAACCCGAATAGTGACTCATAAAATATTGTTTAATATCAGGATTATACTGTTCCAAATAAAAACCATCTGACCTCACCTCCCATTTACAATACTTCAGATGATTAGGGTATGTTTGATTATGAACACAATAATCTTTATCGTTAAACACATCGAAAACCCTGTCTTTTGAATTCCACCAAAAATGACAAAAGTATAAAGTAGTTTCGCTAAAAAGTAAACTGCAAAACGACCAATTGAAGTCTTCATTTATGATAGGGTAACGCATCCCAAAATCATCATCCTTTGACGCACAATGAACTTTCAGTTGCGGAGAATTAGGAGGAAGTTTATTGATAATGTGTACCTCATACTTGTCGGTAAAGATGCATTTTTTCGCTAGCGAAAGGTCAAGGGGAGTGAGTAATAATAACAATAAAAAGAAGATGTGTACAAAAGAGATAGCCATTATAATGAAAAAATGCGGATGATAAAAATAAAAGGGGTTTCCAAAGTATTATATAAGAAAAAAAAATGAGTTTAGTCTAATTCATAAAATCTTGATTTGGAAAGTTATTCACTTTTTCTCCCTTAATAATAAAAAAGATTTCTAGAGTTTTATATATAGAAAATAAATAAGTTTAGTTTGATAAAGAAAATCTTAATTTGGAAATTTATTCACTTCTCCATTATTAGTAAAATAATTCTGATGTATTATATTTTTTTAAAATGAGTCTTGTGATCTTGTCTAATCCACAAAATCTTGATATGGAAATTTATTCTCCTTTTCTCCCTTAATAGTTAATAGTAAAAGGATTTTTTGGAGTGTTATATATAGAAAATAAATAAGTTTAGTTTGATACAGAAAATCTTAATTTGGAAATTTATTCACTTCTCCATTATTAGTAAAGTAATTCTGATGTATTATATTTTTTAAAAATGAGTCTTGTGATCTTGCCTAATCCACAAAATCTTGATATGGAAATTTATTCTCCTTTTCTCCCTTAATAGTTAATAGTAAAAGGATTTTTTGGAGTGTTATATATAGAAAATAAATAAGTTTAGTTTGATACAGAAAATCTTAATTTGAAAATTTATTCACTTTTTCTCCTTTAATAGTAAAATAGATTTTTGGAGTATTATGTAGACAGAAAAAATGAATCAAATCTTATTCAGAAAATCTTGATTTGGAAATTTATTCACTTTTTCTCTCATAATAGTAAAAGGGATTTCTGGTGTATTATGTAGAAAAATATTAAATAGGTTTCGTTTAATCCAGAAAATCTTGATTTGAAAATTTATTCACTTTTTCTCCCTTAATAGTAAAAGAGATTTTAGGAGTATTATATAGAGAGAAAAAAATGAATTTAATCTGATCCAAAAAATCTTCATTTGGAAAGTTATTCACTTTTCTTCCCCTATTGTCATTGAATTTATGGGAAATTAATTAAAAATATTATTAAGTGTGATTTATAACCATGAATTATTTACCTACCATATAAATTTATCGCTAAGTTATTCACTTTCCATGATAAAAAATAAATTTTACATTTCATACTTAAAAGCATGAGTGACATACTTTTTAGTGACAATATACAAATTTTATAGCAAAAATGTACCAAAGTTTTCCGCCAAAAATGTGGATTTGCACCAATTATTGAGTAATATTAGCAATAAAATTAAAGTGATATAGTAGTTTCATCACTAATTTTATAGACAGTTTGTGACAAATTATTATTTCACTTAAAAATAGTATGAAAAAAGTTTGTCACTAAAAGTATGTAGTTGAAAAAGCGAGAAAATTGAATTTATTCAAATGGTGTAAACTTTTTTCCATAAAAACTTATATATATACCTTAATTTCGTCACTAAAAGTATAAATAATTCGTAAAATCAATGCACAATATCTCCCTTTAATCTACAAAATTATTTGTTAAGATAGAAAATTGTTATTTATATTCAACTTTTGGGACGAATACTGCAATTCGTACTTAATTGCACAAGTTACATATTCTTAGTGATGATACACATACTATAAGCCCAAAAAAAAAAAAACTTATAAATAAAATTACGAGAAGGGTCAAATGTATTTTTATATGAGCTTTGATTTATTTTAATAAAAAGGTAAAAACAAAATATTAAAATTATTTGTTTCACTTGTGTTTGCTGAAAAGAATATATATGAATCATGTGTGTAATAATATGATATATGTAAGTCATAATTTCTTAATAAAAATATATCAAGTCTAAATTACAGAGTTGAAGAGTATATTTAACTTTTTTCGGTTGTAACTTTGATAACACCAAGAAAGATGACAAGTTTATTTTGACCCATCCATACAATCGAAAAATAAATAGCATCATATTTTATATCATAAAAACAAGATAAGGATAAATATATAAGAAAGAAAATGTGAAATCTCAATCTTATTTTTCCTTCTTATTTTACATAATAAATAATAACACAAACATCTATATTCTCTAAGACCAATCCAAATAGTGAGTCATATAATATGTTTGATCAACAGGATTATATTGTTCCAAATAAAAACCATCTGACCTCACCTCCCATTTACAATACTTAAGTAAATTGGGGACCTTTTGATCATGAACACAATAAATTTTATCGTTAAACACATCGAAAGCCTTGTCTTTTGAATCCAACCAAAAATGACAAAAGTATAAAGTATCACCAAAAAGTTTACTGCAAAATGACCAATTAAAGTCTTCATCTATGACAGAATAATGGTCCCCAAAGTCATCATTCTTTGATGCACAATGAATTTTCAGTTGCGGAGAATTAGGAGGAAGTTTATTTATAATGTGTACCTCATACTTTTCGGTAAAGAAGCATTTTTTCGCTAGCGAAAGGTCAAAGGGAGTGAGTAATAACAACAAGAAGAAAATGTTGATGAAGGAGATAGCCATAGTGAGAAAATGAGTATGACAAAAATAAAAGGTGTTTTTAAAGTATTATATAGAAAAAAAATGAGTTTAGTCTAATCCATAAAATCTTGATATTTGGAAATTTATTCACTTTTTCTCCCTTAATAGTAAAAGAGATTTTTGGAGTATAATATAGAGAAAAAAATAAATTTAATCTGATCCAGAAAATTTTGATTTGGTAAGTTATTCACTTTTTCTCCCTTAATAGTAAAAGAGATTTTTGGAGTATAATATAGAGAAAAAAATAAATTTAATCTGATCCAGAAAAAAATGATTTGGTAAGTTATTCACTTTTTCCCCCCTAATGTCATTGAATTTATGGGGAATTGATTAAAACTACTACAAAAATGTGATCTTTAGCCATGAATGAATTATTTAGCTACCATATAAATTTCCCACTAAATCATTCACTTTCCATGATAAAAATTATATAAAAAAAACTTACATAAATCTCACTAGTTTAGGAGCTAATTAATTACTTAAATATATTATAGTTTGCAATATTAAGAGAATTTATCAGCTTCGTGCATCCAGATACATGTATCTTGAAATACATGGAGTCAAAACTATGTGTAATTTGTTCTAAATACATTGTATCCAAGTGGATTCGCATGGATGTAGGATACATAACATATCTCTCTCACCCTCCCATCTCGTTCACCAATCTATTAAGTATCTGGTATCCAAATACATGTGATACATGTATCTAGTGTGATTTGCATGTATTTGGGATACATAACAAATTTCTCTCACCTATCTCTCTATATTAGTGTATCTGGTAGAAAAATGTGTGTATCTAATAGTATCTTCGTCAATATATGATAAAGCACTCTTAATTAGTAGTCAGATACGTAATATTTTGAAACTATATATAGATAATAATAATAATAATAATAATAATATATAATTATGGAGTATGTCTAATTATATAATTTCTCCGATTATATTTTACATTTCATACATAAAAGCACGAGTCACATATTTTTTTGGATACGATACACAAATTTTATAGCAAAAGTGTACCAAAGTCTCTTTTAGAGAGTGTTTATGACAAATTATTATTTTTCTTAAAAATAGTACGAAAAAAGTTTGTCACAAGTATGTAGTTGAAAAGGTAATAAAATTGAATTTATAGTTAAAAGGTGTAAAAAAAATTCCATAAAAACTTTATATATATATATATATATTGTGACCTTAATTTTGTCACTAATAGTATAAATAATTCGTGAAATCATACCCAATATCTCCATTTAATCTACAAAATTATTGGTTAAGATAGAAAATTGTCATTTATATTCGTACTAATGCTACAGATACTAATAAAAGTATTTGTTTTTCACTTGGAAAGGATATATCTTGTAGTAATTTTTCTTTTACAATCAAGAGAGATTACATGACATAAATAAGGATAAAATAATTTATTTATTAAAAATAAAAAATCTTCAACTAAACATTTTTTTGCAAGGCGTATATCAAAGAAGCGCAAAAAATAATTTGATACGAAGACGTATAAAAATGGAAATAATATCATATTCTATATCTTATAAAAAAATGCAAGATAGGATATATAAAAAAGGGGGAAATCATGAAATCTCAAGTCTTTTATTCCTTTTATATTTAACATAAACAAGACCATAAACATCGATCATGTATATTCCTAACTCCAATAATTTGGGGTCGTTTAGTTAAATATCTTGACCTGGACTCCAATAATTTTTACATAGTCTTGAATAACTAAATATTCTTTTACTTTTTCGTAATATTTAGTGCACATACAATATAGAGAGAATTAAGTAATTTACTTTGAAGGAATGACTTTATCATACCCTTCACAAAATGGTTTGGTTTAACTTAATTTGGTATTGGAAAAAAATTTCGATTATATTTGGGTTGGTTTGGTTTTAACTAAAAGAAGTCAACCCGAAATCAAACCAGCACAACACCAACATGACATTATATATATAATTTTTAAAATTTATTTTATATATAAAAGTGTTTACTTTGACGTAATTTCTAATTATTTCTTATATTTTTTCATATTTTTTATCCTTTAACATATTATTTCAAGTTTTTTTAAACTTAAAATTCTGAATGGTCCAATAAAAGTTACAATCCATAGATTTTAGTTATTCCAATAAAACTCAAATCAATATTAATGCAAAAAAAAAAAATCTAATGTCCATTGATTTTAAGGCTGGCAAGGGGACGGGAACGGGGACGGGGGAACGGGACGAAGGGGGACGGGACGGGACGGGGGACGGTTCTGGGGGGATTTGGCCGGGACTGGGATTGGGGGGACCAGGATTGGGGGGACAAAAATAAGTCCCATCCCGTCCCACTATATATACGGGATGGGACGGGTTTTGGGGGGACGGGACGGGGGATTTTTTATTTTTTATATACTTATTTATTTGTATTGAAATCATATGTTATTGAATAACATTTTTAGTTTATTTGATTTTTTTTCAATAACATTTTTAGCTAATAAATAATGCTTAAGTTTTCAAATTTCAAAATTCAAATTTCAATTTCAAATTTCAATTTCAAACTTCAAATTTCAAACTTCAAATTTCAAACTTCAAATTTCAAATTTCAAATTTCAAATTTCAAATTCAACTTTCAAATTTCAAATTTCAAATTCAACTTTCAAATTTCAAACTTCAATTTTCAATTTTGAAATTACAAATTTGAGAAGTTCAAATTTGTCTTTTAAATATTTTAAAGTAATTTAAACTTGAAATTTTGATTTTTAAATGAAGAAAAGGCCCCAAAAAAGAAGGACGTTATGTGCAATACTTTGAATTTTCCTTCTTTTTTTTTTTTTTAATAATCTAGGTGTTAGTTGTTGACACCCAATTTTGACTGTCTCCGATAATGATTAATTTCCGAGCTTCTTAATTTTAAAACGATTTAGAATAATTAGCTTTATAAAATTTAAATAGTTTCAAGGTTATTTTGAGTAATTTCAATTGGTTTTATAGTATCTCGAATAATAAATGTGTTTCATATAATTATATACGTAATTAGTATATTTTACAAATATTTGAAAATCATATTAAAGATATTTACTTTGGTAAAATAAATATTTTACAAATTTAGTTCTAGTTTGAATTATGGTTAAATTTTGGATTGATAAGTTTTATATGTAAATCGATTAGTTTATGATTAAGTTAATTATTTTATTTCGTTAAGATTAAAGAGCTCATAAGTTAGTCATGTTAATTTGCCTTATAGGAATTCTAGCCGAATCTTCTAAATTAATTCTTTTGGTTACTTCTTTAATTTGTCGGCTAAATTGTTAACTAATTTTGCTACAATTTGAGCCAAAATCTAACATTTTCTTCAGCCCCATTAAAAGACAATTTTTGGGCCAACATCAGCCCATTTCCAGCAGCCCCAACGATTCCCATTCCAATTCCCAACCCAAATTCAATTCTAAAGAAACCCATTCCAATATAATTCCACTTAACCCATATGTACAGCAGCCCAAACCGACCCAGACCCCTGCGTCTTTGTCTTCTTCTCCTTCAACACGCAGAAAACGACCAGGAACGTACAGCAGCAGCCCAGACGTGTCGACACACGCAACAGCAAAGCAGAGCACGCGTCCTACCCCTTTCCTCTTCCGGAATGGGGCAATTTTTGTAGGAAAAAGTGTTTAGCCGAAATGGTGAAAGAATTTTGAATTCAAATTTTTGAAATGGAGCCGATTCTCATCCGGATTTTGGTCCTTTTTCCCATTTATTCTGAACCCTAGTTTCTTCTATATATTTGGATTATTCATTTGTAAAAGGGGGACTTGGGTTTTTTTTTGAAATTTTAGAGTTAAAAATACATAGAATAGCTTAAAGCGGAAATAGCTAGAATACCTACTAACTACTCAAGGAAAGGAGAGGAGATATTTGCTTTGAGTGTTTGGGTTCGATATTCCTACCTATTTTTCTTAACCACTGTTCGCGTTTGGAATTGCTTAGTGGTGAAGTCTCCTCTGCTCGTGGTTGTCCGGTTTGCTGCACTTAGAAAGGTAAACTCGATTTCTGTTCGTGCCATTTATTTCTTGAGCCGTAGGTTGTTCACTGCTTGAAAGCTATAAACTATGTGAATGCTGAAATTTGAAAATAATCTTGCCTTATTCTTAAGTTCGAAATCAGTTGTGTTTATTTGTTTTGTTTATCTAAATTTTCTATTTCGTTTGGTTAGAAGTTTGGCTGACTCAACGTTGATTCTGAGTTGTTTGCCTTCCTATTTCCTTATCGTCTCACTGTTAATCTTGTTGGCTGGCTGTAGGTTAATGCGATTGTGAATTGTCCGAATCTATAATGCTGGTTCTTATAGTCTGCTAGGCAATGGTTGTTTCATTCGTTTAGCTAGCATGAGTCGTGTGGGTTGAATAGTTTTATTTCTTCTCTTGTATAGTGCTTGTTCCATCCGTGTTCAATGAAGTAAAAATATGGTTCATATACCATTTGTTTACCACTTTAAGATCTCATTCGTAATAGTGTTGTTCGCATAGTTTCCATTGCCTCTCACGTCGAGTCGATTTTCTTAAGTCTGTCCTAGTTTAACAAAAGTAAAGGCTAAATCGATAATTTGTCGGAATGTTCATTAGTATCAGCTTGCTTTGTTCCATTCCCGCCCTTCTAAATAGGTTTACTGTTTGAATTTCTCACTACTCGCCTCGTGAATCATGCTAATATTTGAAGTTTTCATAATTGGCATCTATGAGTCATGACTTATTAAGTGTCATAAAAGGCTTTTTTTTTACCAAGAATAGCTTGCCATTTACAGTTTGTATGAATGTAGGGTAGTGTTTTCTTCTAATTGATGGTTGTTAGCATTACTCGCCACTTTACTGATGCCAAGGAATATATATTTGCTATAATGTAGAAAGCTTGTTGCTAGTCTTTTATTTTTATTTTTATCATAAAAGCACATGTACATGCTTTTCCTCATCATTGGAATTCACTGGGCAGTAGAGAAAATAGTAATCAACTATGTTATTTCATTCCCTATTTATGATAAAATGATTGATTGACTACACAATACTTTAATATATTAATTCAATGTGATTTTTTGATTCATTTATTTGATTAGGTTGGTATTAAAATGCTTTGTGTTCTTCTCTCAAGTCACTAAAAAATTTTGAATTTTACTAACGTGTTTCCCCTTTTCTCTGTCAAATACGAATCCCAATTGAGTCCATGAGCACTCCACTTCCTATCCTTGCATTTCGGGGCCTTGCGGGCTCAATGCTTTCTCTATCGAGTCCAAAACAGCCGACGAACAGGGACAGAAAATGATAAATATGGGCCGAAAAATTAAAATCAGATTCCGAAAGGTTGAAAATAGGCTGAGATGCAGCCTATATACATAGATATACAGCCGGATATACTGATATACAGGTTAAAACGCAGCAGCCACAGGTCGAAAAATAAAGGATGGGTCGTAAGCTGAAATACAGGCCCTAGAATCTCAGAAAAACGGGTTGTATACATCCGATATACACGGATATACAACGGATATATACAAAAACGGGTTTAGGATTAAACCTCAAATTTTCAGCGAATTTGGCCCAAAAGGAGGCCCAAATTCAATTTCTCCCTACTCTTTAATTATTTAATTATGATTATTTATTGTTTATTTCGTGTTGACTCTAACTTTTAAATTGTTAACTAACCTAATTAAATTCCCCAAGCGATAAGTTAATTTCTTTACATTGGCTTACCTTTAATACATTCTTATATTTGTTTTTGTTCTATCTTACTAATCAAATATATTGGTCATGTTTCATTTTAATTAAATCTTTTGTTTTTTAAAAGGACATGTTTTGAATGCCTCTTCCTTTAATCATTTTGCTTATTTAAATGGTTTTAAGTTAACACTTTTCTCAAATGGACTAAAATAAAATAAAATTGTGTGTGTTCTCTTTTGTCAATTGATTTAAAATGGTCTCATGCTTTAATTGGTTCAAATTATTATCTTAAAAAATGAATCAAATAATTTTTGGTTAATCTAGTTTTTTTTATTGAAATTCTAATTACTTGTATCACAAGCCAAATGTGTCATTTTTGAATTCTTTTCTCTAAAAAAGAAAAATGTGTCGTTTATCTAATTATTTTTTTTCAAAATTAATTAAATATCGTAATTTATTTAAATATTCTTGTGTTAAATTTTTCAAAATTAGTCAAAATCATTTTTGGTCAAATCGTCGGTCAACCGCAAGTTAGCGGGCATTCCGAGGGCCTAACACCTTCTCGGAATGTACATTTGAACTCGAACCCTTTTTCAATTGATTTTATCTGTTTAAGTCTTTTGAAAAATCTTGTATTTTTTCTTGATTTTTTACTAAAAATTAAGTGGCGACTCTGTCCTTTTGGAAATTCGATTTCTCTTAAATCATAAGATTAATCGATTTTTTTCAAAAACTCAGTCATTTTCCTTTTACATATCTTTTTAAATAAAACATTAGTTGATGTATTAAAGTTCCATTTTTTAACATTTGTTCCTTATTATAAAATTTTGTAATAGCTAGTTCTCTTTTTATTATGTTCAACTATTTTCAAACAAATTAGTATATATGTAAATATGTATGAATATATTAAAATTAAAATGCAAGACAATAGTTATATAAAAAAGACTTAATAAAGCCTTCAAATTTATTCAATAAAATCTAATTGCAACTTAGAAGTTAGAAGTTACAATTTACAAATATTAGTGGAGTAACTAATCTACGCAGCCACCTTCTAGGAAGGGTTCTGTTTCAATAAGTTCTCATATGTAAAACTAATATTTGTTACAAATATTAGATGAGTAACTAATTTACGCAGCCACCTTCTAGGAAGGGTTCTGTTTCAATTAGTTCTCGGATGTAATCTAATATTTGTATTTTCCTTTAAAATTCAATTCTAATTGTCGCATCATATCGACGGTAACATCCTCCGGTGTTGGCAAACTTGCTAGAAACTCTTGTGACTCTAATTCATCATCACTAGATCCAAGTACCGCATTAATCCAAGCTTCTTGTTTGGAACTTAACTTTGGCAAATTATCATTTCTCCTTTCGGCGTTGACCCAATCTCTAAATAAAACTGATATTTCCAAACTGTCTTCCGCCAATGAATGTCTATGATCGCCAAGTTGAAACCTTGCCGCACTAAAAGCAGCCTCTGATGCAACTGATGAAGCTTGAATAGCTAGAACATCACGAACCATTTTTCTTAAAATTGGAAATGCAACGCTCCGCCTCCTCCACCATGCTAATAAATCTTCATTGCCATCTTCGTCTTCCACTGTTTCTAAAGATTGATTAAGATATTCTTCAAAATCATCACGGTTAGTATAATTAAGACCAAGAAAATCTCGCATATAACTTGAAATTCGAGCTTTACTCTGAGGATTAGAAGTTTGACCAACTTCTTGAGTATTTCCTGTAGTTCTATATTTTTCATACAAAATTTTTGCTTCTACTTTTATGCTACACTTACACAGTTGACTAGTTGGATTTATTTCCGGTGAAATTTCTAAGGTATCATAAAAAGTGTCAACAAGTCCCTGCACACCTTGTAATTTATAGTCAGGATGAAGTAAAGTAGCAGTTAAAAAAATTTGAGGAATAGGAAAAAAATATTTTTTAAATTTTTCAATCATACCTTCCATTGCAACTCTAAATTTTTCATTTTTTTTGTATTTAGAAAATTGAATTGAAATAGCACAAATATTTATTAATACTGATGAAATAGTAGGATAATAAATTCCAGAAAACATGGTTGTTGCATCAAAAAAAAGTCTTAAAAATTCTAATAGTTCATTACTTTCTTCCCAATCTTCTTTACAAATTCTGTCTAATGGGTCAGCATTATGAGCATTAAACACCATTTGTATGGGTCCTCTTTATTCGTAAGCAATTGAAAGCATTTCGTAAAAAGAATTCCACCTTGTTTTAATATGTCTTGGAATTTTTCTTGGTGGCAAATCACATAGTACACAACGCTCATTAAATTCCCTAATTCTAGCAGCTCTATTAGCATAAAAAATCCAGGCAACAGCATATTCAATTTTTATACAACCACATTCAAATAATGAAATACCATCTTGTACAACTAAATTTAATACATGTGCAACACATCTAACATGAAAAGAATTATCATCAATTGGACATAATCTAGTTTTTAACATACTAGCAGCGTTTACATTATTAGATGCATTATCTAATGCGACAGACATTACTTTATCTATAAACATGTAATAATTTATAACACTCAAAATATTTGAAGCTAAATATGCACCAGTTTTTTTCTCTACACATTCTTTATAACTTAAGATTCTTTTTTGCAAATTCCAGTTATGATCAATCCAATGTGCTGTAACAGTTAAATAATCACGTCCATTAACACTACGACCCATGTCTGAAGTTATAGACACTTTACAATCTAATATGCTAAACACACAACGAAGATATTGACAATGTTTACCTTGATATACAAAAACATCATATTTAACATTATTTCTTGAAAAACCTCTATAATTAAGATTATAAGTTTGTTGAATATATTCAATAAAATCGGGATGTGAAGGAAAACTATAAGGTAAACCACAAACAGAAACCATTTTAGCTAAATTTTCACGATCTCTTTCCTTATTATATTTACGTTGTGTTAGTGGACCACCGGGGTTAGAAGGATCTAATGTTCCTTGAACCATGTTAGAAGCCCCTACCGATTCATTAACATTAATATCAAAATCATTAACTGGAATTCCTTTTTTTCTATTGGCTAATGATTTAGCTTCTTTATATTGAATCGGCACACAAGATAACAAATGTCTATTTAAGCCCCCCGTCCCACCTTGACCTCCACCTTGTTTATGTTTAAAAGGTTGCTTACATTTATTACAAATAGCAATAGAATTTTCCTTATCTAAAGTCATAAATTGCCACACAACAGAAGTTTTAGGGCGTTGATACTTCACGTTCTCCCTTGTAGGAGGTATAAGGGGTGGGCGTCCAGAATTTTGCTCCATTGAATTTGTAGTTTCATTTGGAACATTTGTCACCGGACTAGTAGGTGTATCTTCTAATTCATGTTCTCCCGAACCAACTTCTACTTCTTCACCTGAATTTTCATCAAGATAAGGATTAATATCACCATAAATTTGTTGTAAAAGTTCATGATCGAGTTGAGCATTTGAATCAATATCATAAGAAGTATCATCAACATAAGTAGAATCATTGGTATTAAATCTAACTCTAGAAGTACCACCACATTTACTCTTATTTTTTCCTTACTACTTTTTTTAGTAAAATTAAATAATCTACTAATGCCACTTGGTTCCTTCTCTTTTCCTTTACCGGTATCTTTTTTGTTAGAACTCATATTTAATTATATGTAAAGTATAATATAAAAATAATAATAACACAAAAATTAATGACGAAAAATAAAATATAAATATTATGAAACGAATGTACCAAACGTCTGCGTTAATAGCAGACATTATAACCGATTCTTGAAGCTTGTAGTTTGTTGTAACTTGTAACTTGTAATTTGGAACTCCAATATTTGATAGCAAATATAATATGAAAACTTAGATATATATATTATGATATATAATATGAAAACTTAGAATTGAAATATATGTATTATGATATAATATGAGACTTAAATGAAATAAATTATTGAGATTTGAGACTTAAGATTGAGAGTTGAGACTTGAAAGAATATAAAAAATAGATGAGAGAATATATGATTTTGTAAGAAATAATAAGGGATAGAGGGGTATTTATAATATTAAAAGTGGGTTAAAGTGTATTTATAATAACTTGAGGGTTTAAAGTAAATTATTAAAAGTAGGAGTGGTAGGGGGTGTTGGTTGGGGGAAAAAAACTGTCAAAATATCCGTTGGGGGGGCCCACTAGCCGTTGCCCAACGGATAGAATTTTAAAAAATAAAATAAAAAAAATAAATTTGTTACGGGATCCCGCGAACCGGCCGATTCATCCGGGCCGGGTCGACCGGGACCAACGGGTGAACCGGACCGGTACCGGTCCCCTAATCCCGAAAGCCCCATCCCGCGATATTCAAACGGGACCTGGTCCGGCGGGCCAGTTCTCGGACCGGTTGCGGGCCGGGGCGGGCCGACCCGGTCCCCCTGCCTGCCCTAATTGATTTAGACTCCTCCCCCCTTCTCAACTACGAAAAAGATCGAGAGGGTCTCGACAGCCCCGAAAGAACAGAAACGGAATTCAGTGAGTAAATCTTTGATTTAGAGGGTGGAAGATGTTATGAATCTGAACTGGGATCTTGGCTTAGGTTCACACTTTCTTTCTTCTTTGTTTGCGAGAGTTACGACCCACTAGTAGACCAAGACTTGAACGGATAGAATCGTACTACCGTTGTCAATGCCGGTGGTGCTTGCCGATGGCCCTTAACACTAAGAATGACAATGATGTTGAATATTTGTTCTCTAGTATTACATTGATTTGGACATTTAAAACATAACATAATTTTAAATTTTCTTTAATATTTAACCATGTAATTAATACTTATTAGACTTATTTTAACACGATTTAATACTTTTAGATTATGATCATTTTCATTATGACTTATTAATTTGCAATATTTATTTTATGCAATTTCACTGTTATTTTTTTTGTTGAATATATTAATGTCATCACTCATCTCATATTTGTGTTATTTTCTTAAGAAATATCTTAGATAGTTATATTTTGATAGAACTAAATAATTATTTGGAGCACGAGTTAATTATATATTTGTATGATACTTTACCGAAAACCCCTGTTGAAAAACCCAAATTTTATTAGTTTGATTTGATTTATAAATTTAAAAATTCTGCACAAATAGTTTAATTTGATTTTTGAAAAACTCAAATTAACCAAGTCATGTACGCCCCTACATAATATTATTGCAGTAATATTCTACTGATTTGATACACTATACACTAGAAAATGTTGTTTTTGATAATTTATATAAGTAAATAGCATCATATTTTATATCTTAAAAAAAAGAACAAGATAGGATATATAAGAAAGGAAATAAAATTATGAAATTTCAAGTCTTTTATTATTTTTCATCACTTAACATAAACAAGACCATAAACATCAATCATATATAATAATCCCAAGACCAATCCAAATAGTGATGCATATAGTATGATCCATCAGTAATATTATGCTGTTCCAAATAAAAACCATCTGATCTCACCTCCCATTTACAAGAACGTGTAAAATTGGGGACATTTTGATCTCTAACACAAAATTCTTTATCGTTGAACACATCAAATACTTTGTCTTTTGAATCCCACCAAAAATGACAAAAGAATAAAGTCCGGTCAAAGAAATTGCAAAACGACCAATTAAAATCTTCATTTATGGCAGGATAATAGTCTTCAAAGTCATCATCCTTTGACGCACAATGCACTTTTAGTTGCGGAGAATTAGAAGGAAGTTTGTTGATAACATGTATCTCATACTTCTCCGAAAAGAAGCATTTTTTGGCTAGAGAAAGATCAAAGGGAGTGATAAATAACAACAATAAGAAGATGTTGATGAAAGAAAGATTCATATTGAAAAAAAGGGAGAAAACAAGTATGACACAAGTAAAAGGGTTTTCTAAAGTATTATATAGAGAAAAAAATGAGTTTAGTTTAATCCATAAAATCTTGATATTTGGATATTTATTCACTTTTTCTCCCTTAATAGTAAAAGAGATTTTTGAAGATTTTTGGAGATTTTTGGAGTATACTATATATAGAAAAAAAAATTGAATTTAATCTGATCCAGAAAATCTTGATTTGGAAAGTTATTCACTTTTCTTCCCCTAAAATAATGTCAATAGCATTTATGGGAAATTGATTAAAACTACTACTAAAATGTGATCTTAACCATGAATGAATTGTTTAGCTACCATATAAATTTGTCACTAAATTATTCACTTTCCATGATAAAAGTTATATAGAAAAAACTTACATAAATCTCACTAGTTTAGATTAGAAGCTAATTACTTAAATATACTCTAGTTTGCAATATTAAGAATTTATCATATCTTGGTGCGTCCAGTTACATGTACCTCGGAATACATGGGTCAAAAATAGGTGTAATTTATTCTAAATACATTGTATCATTCACATGTATATGGGATACATAACATATCTCTCTCTCCTCCCTCCTATCTCGCTCACCAATCTATTATGTATCTGGTATCCAAATAGATGTGAATCACACCAAATACATACATATACATGTATCTAGTGTGGTTTTCATGTATTTGGGATACATAACAAATTTTGCTCGCCTCTCTCCCTATTTTAGTGTATTTGATAGCAAAAATACATGCATCTAATTGTATCTTCCTCAATATATGATAAGGAACTTTTAATTAGTAATAAGATACGAAATATTTTAAAAATACATATAGATAATAATAATCATAATAATATAAAAGGTAATGGAGTATATCTAATTATATAGTTTCTCCGATTATATTTTACATTTCATACATAAAAGCATGAGTCATATTTTTTTGGATACAATACACAAATTTTGTAGCAAAAGTGTACCAAAGTCTCTCGTCAAAAATATGGATTAGCAACAATTATAGAGTAATATTAGCAACAAAATTAAAGTGACATAGCAGTTTCATCACTAATTTTATAGACAGTTTATGACAAATTATTATTTTTCTAAAAAATAGTACGATGAGAGTTTGTCACTAAAGTGTGTAGTTGAAAAGGCGAAAAAAATGAATTTTTAATTAAATGGTGTAAACTTTTTTATATAAAAACTTGTATATATTGTGACTTCAATTTTGTCACTAATAGTATATATAATTCGTGAAATCATACACAATATCTCCATTTAATCTACAGAAGTATTAGTTAAGATAGAAAATTGTCATTTATATTCAACTTTTGGGACGAATATTGCAATTCGTATTTAATTGCACAACATATTCTTAGTGATGATACACATACTATAAGAAGAAAAAAAAAGTACCTATTTTATTTATTTTTTAAATACGAAAAAGGGTAAAATATATTCGAATTTTATTCAAATAATTTAAAATAATATCATTGTTTTCACTTCTGTCAACTAAAAAGAATATATCGTGATTATTTATGTATTGACAAAAGTATATGTGAGTCATTTTCTTAACAAATGATATATCAGCTCTAATTTGCAAAATTGAAGAATATATCATATTCTTTTCCCTTGATATCACCAAGAAAGATGACACAATAAGCTTAACAATATTTTATTTTATCTTTAATAGTAATTTTTGTTTTACTAATATTTCAAGAGAAATTACATTTTGAGACATAAATAAGGATAAAATAATTTATTTTTTAAGAATAAAAAGCCTTCAACTCAATATTTGTTCAAAAGGCGTATATCAAAGAAACACAACAAATAATGTGATAGGAATGCGTATAACAAAGTAAATAGCATCATATTCTATATCTTAAAAAAAAAAAAAAAAACAAGATAGGATATATAAGGAAAAAAATTTATGAAATATCAAGTCTTTTATTGCTTTTCACTTAAATATATAATATAATTAACATAAACAAGACCATAAACATTAATCATAAATATTCCCTAAGACCAATCCAAATAGTGATGCATATAGTATGACCCATCAGTAATATTAAGTTGTTTCAAATAAAAACCATCTGATCTCACCTCCCATGTACAAGAATTCAAAATATTGGGGACATTTTGATCTTTAACACAAAAATTCTTATCGTTAAACACATCAAAACTCTTGTCTTTTGAATCCCACCAAAAATGACAAAAGAATAAAGTTCGATCGAAAAAATTGCAAAACGACCAATTAAAGTCTTCATTTATAGCCGGATAATGATCTCCAAAGTCATCATCCTTTGACGCACAATGCACTTTTAATTGCGGAGAATTAAAAGGAAGTTTGTTGATAACATGTATCTGATACTTCTCCGAAAGAAAGCAATTTTGCGCTAGAGAAAGATCAAAGGGAGTGATAAATAACAACAATAATAAGAAAATGTTGATGAAAGGAAGATCCATATTGAGAAAAGGGAGAAAATAAGTATGACACAAGTAAAATGGTTTTTTATAGAAAAAAATAGTTTAATTTAGTTAGATTCACTAAATCTTGACTGGACCAATAATTTGTACTTAGTCTTGAATTATTAAATATTCTTTGACTTTCCATTTTTAGGGATAATATACAATTAACTTGTCTCAAAGTTTTGATATACTATTTGCTAGAATATATATATCGTTTTTGATAATTTACATAGAAAAAATATTTTTTTTAAAATGAGGCCAAAGTTGTGTAGAATTAGGAAATAAAGAGAAAAATTGAAAACGAAATGAAATTAGAGAAGAAGGAATTTTATTTTTCTTAATTGTTTTTTTTTTTTTTACATTCTAATTATTAATTTTTTTTCTATTATTTATTAGTCTTAAAATAGTTAGATAGTATATTTATTTTATTTTTTCAACAGACAAACAAAGAAAATAAAGAAAGAGGAGCAAACCGTTCATTTTGGGTGGGCATCAAATTTTAATGGGCATGTTGAAGTATGGGTGAGAATAAATACCGAAAAATCAAAAAATTGGATTGAATCGAATTAATTTGGTTTTTTGGTTTGGTTTCACTTTTTTTAAATTCGATTTTTTGGTTTGATTTTCGGTAGAACGGTTTCGATAATTTGGTGCACCGAAGTATCGAACTTTTATCATATATATATATCTTGGCATTTCTTTAACCAAAAACAGAAGCCTAACTAGCATTTAAACTATTCATAAACAAAACAAAGTTTTTAAGTATCACTTAACATGATTTTAAATTTTTAAGTATCTTATACTTTGATTTGGTCATTTTTTTATTTTTTCATTTGTACGGAAAAATTGTTTTAAAAACACCGAATCAAATCGAATCGAAATTGAAAAAAATCGAATTGAACCAAATTAATTCGATCCGATGTTCATTGCACACTTTTTCAAAATTAAAAACCAAAGAATCAAAATCAAAATTTGATAAAATCGAATTGAAGAACCAAACGCCCACCTTAAGTCAATATTTAAGCCATTATCTAAATTCTAAAGACAAGATTGAGATAATAATATAATAAAGAAGAAAGATAAATGATACTCCAAATCAAGTATTGTAGTCAAACACAAATGAACTTATGAATTTTTTTATTATTATTTCTTCTCTCACTTTACTTAAACAATAACACAAACATTAGTCCTATTCCCTAATGCCATTCATGCAAAAAAGTCATATAATATGTGTCATTAATAGCATTATGTTGTTCCAAATAAAAACCATCATATCTCACCTCCCATTTACAATAGTTTAGACGATTTGGAACTTTTAGACCATAGATACAATATGTCACATCATTGAATACATTAAATCTTTTATATTTTATACCCCATCGAAATCGACAAAAATATAAAGTAGTTTGCATAAGTGCCTCGCAAAACCTCCAATGATAGTCTTCATCTATCGTAGGAGAGTGGTGTCCAAGGTCATCATCCCCTGACTCGCAATGAATCTGCAATGGCAATAAACTAAAAGGAAGTTTGTTGAAAATATGTACCTCCATGACGGTAGTGATACATATTTTAGCAGTTGAAAGGTCAAGAGGAGTTATTAGTAACACCAAGAAGATGTTGATCAAGGAGATAGACATATTGAGGGAGAAATAAGGTATGGAAAAAGGTAAAATGGGTTCTTGTGTTTATATATATGAAAAATCTAGTTCAACCAAAAGTCTTCAAAATCTTGATTTGGATTGCAACACATTAATCACTCTATGCCTTATTTAGTTGCATTTAATGAAAAGTCAAATATTAATTATGAATTGTGGGACTGTGATGAGACTACTCTATTTTTAATCAGAGGTCTTGAATTCAAGCATTTTGATTTATAGTAGAATTGTGATATCTGAAGTCATTACCCTTTGACGCACAATGAATTTATAGTTTTGAGGACCAACTAAAAAGTTTATTAATAACATGTACCGATAAATAATCAGAAAAGATGTTGATCAAATGAGAGTGCCGTATCGATAAAATGAGTATTGAAAAGATAAGGGGAGTTCAACAACTTTATACAAAAAAAAAAAACATTTAATTCAATTTAGTCAGATTCACAATATCTTGACTTTGACTCCAACAATTAGTACTTAGTTTGAATCTATTAAATATTTTTGACTATTTCATTTTTAGGGGCAATAACAATAAATTCAGTAATTCTTTCATATTTTATCGATGTAAAATTCATATGGAGTGCTATATATATCCACATTTAAAAGATTAGCGTCTTTAATCCGTATTGAAAAATTATTTTTAAAATATCGAATCAAATTAAATTGAAGTTGAAAAAATCGAATCGAATTAGTTCGATGTTCAGTGCACACTTTTTCAAAATTGAAAACCAAAGAAGCGAATCGGAACCAAACGCCCACTTATGTTGAAGTAAATATTTAAGCCATTATCTAAATTCTAAAGACAAGATTGGGATAATAATATACTAATAAATAAGAAAAATAAATGATTGTCACGACCCAAAAATGAACGTGATGGCACTCGTCTTAACCCACCAAGACAAGTCAGCCTAAACTCAACCATTACAATAAAATGCGGAAATATTTATAATAAACTCAAAAATACCCCCAAAATCTGGTTGTCACGTGTACAAGACTCTAAAATATTACAATTGAATAAAAAGAAAAATACAAGTCTCATATGACATTGTTTCTAGAGTAGAACAAGATCATAAACAGGAGTAAGAAGGTCTGCTAAGTTGACAAACAACTACCTCACAAATCTCCAACAAGCCTCGGAAAAGAAAAGAATTAGAAATTACTCCAAAGTATTGTAGTCAAACACAAAAGAACTTATGAAATCTTTTTTCTTTATTTCTTTTCTCACTTTTACTTCAACAATAACACAAACATTAATCATATTCCCTAATGCCATTCATATAAAAAAGTCATATGATATGTGTCATTAAAAACATTATATTGTTCCAAATAAAAACCGTCATTTCTCACCTCCCATTTACAATAGTGAAGACGATTTGGAGATTTTAGACCATCGAGACAATATTCCACATCATTAAACACATTAAATTTTTTATATCTTATACCCCATTGAAATTGACAAAAATATAAAGTATTTCCCATAAATGCCTCGCAAAATCTCCAATGATAGTCTTCATCTATCGCAGGAGAGTGTTGTCCAAGGTCATCATCTCCCGACTCACAATGAATTTGCAATGGTAATAAATTAAATGGAAGTTTGTTGAAAATATGTACCTCCATAACGGTAGTGATACATATTTTAGCAGTTGAAAGGTCAAGAGGAGTTATTAGTAACACCAAGAAGATGTTGATCAAGGAGATAGACATATTGAGGGAGAAATAAAATATGGAAAAAGGTAAAAGGGGTTCTAGAGTTATATATAAAAAAAAAATATTTACATACGAAGTATAATAATAATAAATTTTCCAGTTTAGTCTACTTGTCAAAATCATGATTTGAGATAGTAATATTAATTGCTTTGGATTTGATTCCATTCTTTCAATTTTGCCTGCAATTTTAGAGGACAGATATTCATGTATCTATTTAATTTTTAAAGGTAACAATTATATTATATTAATGAAAAAAAATAAAAAGTAATCTTCAATTAATTGAAGAAAAAAATATTTAACACAATTTACCTATTATATTCATCTTATATTCTTATGTTTAAGTATTTAAATTGAAGACATAAACCTGCGTTTTTGCTTAGCCTAATAAACAGTTTCCCTAAAAAAAAAAAAACATATCTTCAGAACAATGAACAATGTTTCCTTTTATATCAGAAAACTTTTTTTCTTCAATCATTAAATGCATTTATTTTTTAAAGTCTTACAAACACAAAACTAAGGGAGTCAAAATGAGTGAATCAATTGAATTTTGACATATTAAATAGACATAATATATAAATAAATTTTTTAACTTGATGTCATTTTATATTTATCCTTCAACTATAGGTCTGCACAATTAAACACTTTTAAAAAATAAAAAATTGGCCTTTCATTGATGAGATTAGGATACACACTTTGAAGTTTGACATACCAAACTTGTAACTTTGGTGCTTAAGGAGCACTTAGATAAAAAAAATAAGCCTATATAAAGGCCAGTGAACGTTACTGGCTACGAGTCTGAAATTATTAAAGGGAAAAGGGTCAAAAATATCCCTCAATTTTATTTTATTAGTTGATTATACTCTTACCATTAAAGTAAAGTTAATTTTGCCCTTACTGTTACTAATTTCACTAGAGCCGTCAAAATGGGCTTAGCCCATGGGGCAGGCCCAACCCTACCCGTTATTGGGGTAGGGTTGGGATAGAATTTTTCAAGCCCATTTAAAATTAGGGTTTATAAGCCCTTGGCCCTTGAGGCTTGATCGGGGTTGGGTCGGGGTCGGCCCATGGGCCAAAACTATTTATTTAAGAGTAATTTACAATAATTTCACTAGTATATAATCTAATTATTTATATGCATGCTATGTTGAAATATTATAAATCTTCGTACCCAGATAGTATCTTGAAATATATGGACTCAAAATTGGGTTAATTTGTTCTAGATACACTCTATCCAAGTAGATTCGCATGTATCTAGGATACATATACAAATATCGCGCCCTCGCCTCCCTCCTATCTTGCTTGTCACTCTCTTATCTCACTCGCATATTCAGTATGCGAGATACATGCTAATTACACTAGATTTTTGTTAGTGTTATTGAAACAACATCATTGTTTGTCATATTTGATTTGAAAATCTTCTCATTTTTTTTTATGTTATATAATTATAAGTTTGAAAAGAAAAAAGAAAAACATAAGGGCTAGCCTGCTCCAGCCCTCGGCCCTTCTAGGATTGGGTTGGGTTGAGCATTTTCAGGCCCTACCAAATGAAGGGCCGGCCCGTCCTAGCCCTTCAAATTCCTTGGCCCTCAAGGCTTGGGCCCGATGGGGCTGGGCCGGCCCTTTTTGACAGCTCTAAATTTCACCATATTTATATCCTTTATTTGACGGAAAGCCCCAAATCAACTTAAATTAATCCAATTTCAACTTAGATTACCCAATTATCTATTTTAACCCTAACTCAAACCCGACCCACAATACTAAATACAAATAACAACAAACCCCTAACTTCTCTTTCTCTCTCAACAACTTATGCACACATCTGACGACATGGGGTTGGAATCAACAGTGAGATTTTCACGTTGTTGTTCTTGATGAATATAGAGGGATGGGTTTTCGCCAAAAAGTGTAGCAGTGTTAATTTAAGTTGATTTGGGGATTTCCATCAAATGAGGGGTATATATGGCGAAATTAGTAACAGTAGGGACAAAACTAACTTCACTTTAATGGTAAGAGTATAGTCAATCAATAAAACAAAGTTGAGGGGTATTTTTGACCCTTTTCCTATTGTTAAATATTCCTTGACCTCTTATCTTTAGGGATAACAAAAGCAATTCAGTAATCCTTTTTGCATATTTTCACTAAATTCTATGTCCCCTTGCACATGTTTTGGATCAAGAATTCTATACTTAAGCCTAACTAATCAAGAATTGGGATAATAATATATAGGATAATGCTAAATGGCGAGAAAATTTGGCCTAAATTTAGCCTAAATTTTTAAAAATTTATAATACCTTTTTTATTTTAAAATAAACTGATCTTTTTTTCATTTTTTAATTAAAAGGTATTAAAGTTAAAAAGGTAAAAATGTTCAAAAAGATAAAAATAACATAGATAAAATCAAATTCTGACCAAATTTTCTGACCAAAAGAATTTTTCCTTATATATAATAGATAAGAAAGATAAATGATATCCCAAGTATTGTAGTCAAACACAAAAGAAGTTATAAAATCTTATTTATTTATTTATTTTTCACTTTACTTGAACAATAACACAAACATTGGTCCTATTTTCTATTGCCATTCATGTATATAAGTCATATAATATGTATCACTAACAACATTATACTGTTCCAAATAAAAACCATCTAATCTTACTGCCCATTTACAATAGCCTATAAAATTTGGAATTGTGAGACTTTTAAGACATCAAATACTCTATATTTGTCACCCCATAAAAATCGACAAAAAGATAAAGTTCTATCGGTAAATGCCGCGCAAAATCTCCAATGATAGTCTTCATTTACGATAGGAGGGTGAATTCCAAGGTCATCATCCTTCTACTCGCAATGAATTTTCAATGGTGATAGATTAGAAGAAAGTTTGTTGAAAATATGTACCTCAATGATCTCAGTGATACATATTTTTGCATTTGATTTCCGATTTTGTCCTTTGGAAATTATTGCAAAAAAATCGAGTTTTTATGATTTTGCAAGAAATTAAAGTGCAAAATGCTAAAAATGATAGAATAATAAACAAGAATGATAAATGATACTCCAAGCAAGATAAAGATAAATGATAATAAACAACAATTTTATAATTATTTATTTCTTACAATTCCCTAATGCCATTCGTATACATAAGTCATAAAATATGTATCAGTAGTAGAATTATATTGTTCCAAATAAAAACCCTCTGATCTCACCTCCCATTTACAATAATTAAGAATATTTGGAACTGTGAGACAATCGAGACAAGCATACGCATCATTAAACACATCAACTCTTTTATATTTTATACCCCATCAAAATCGACAAAAATATAAAGTATTTTCTTTAAATGCCTCGCAAAATCGCCAATTATAGTCCTCATCTATAGCAAGATTATGAATTCCAAGTTCATCATTTCCCGACTCGCAATGAATTTACAATGGTAATAAACTCTGATCTGGAAGTTTGCTGATAATGTGTACCTAAAGATCTGTAGTAAGACAAACTTTAGCAATTGAAAGGTCAAGAGGGGATATGATTAATAACAACAAGAAGATTTTGATAAAGGAAATAGCCATATTGAGGTAGAAAAAGGTATATGGAAAAGGCAAAAGGGGTTCTAAAGTTATATACAAAAAAAAATATTTACATACTAAGTATAATAATAATAAAAAATAATCTAGTTTAGTCCACTTGTCAAAATCTTGATTTGGAATAGTAATATTAATTATTTTGGATTTTATTCTATTCTTTCAATTTTGGCAAGTGCAATTTTAGAGGACAGATATTCATGTATCTATTTAATTTCTAAAGGTAAAAATTATATTATATTAATAAAAAAAATAAAAAGTAATCTTCAATTTATTGAAGAAAAAAATATTTAGCACAATTTACCTATTATATTCATCTTATATTCTTATGTTTAAATATTTAAATTGAAGACATAAACCTACGTTTTTGTTTGGCCTAATAAACAGTTTTCCTAAAAAAAAAATTATCTTAGAACAATGTTTCTTTTTATATCAGAAAACTTTTTTTCTTCAATCATTAAATGCATTTATTTTTTAAAGTCTTACAAACACAAAACTAAGGGAGTCGAAATGAGTGAATCAATAGAATTTAGACAAATTAAAACAGATATAATATAGGGAAAAGGGCCTGATATACCACTCAACTTTGCTATTTGGAGCTGATATACCCCTTGTTATGAAAGTGGCTCATATATACCCTTACAAGAATATTAGTGAAACATAAATAAATTTGACATCAAAATAATAAATCTAAATTAGTAATTGAAACAAAAAAAAAGTCAAAAAAATATGTTTGAGGTGGATTAAATATGCTCATATGGGAATATATATTTATTTTTTAAAAAATAAATAATTATACTAAAATTAATTTTTTTCATTTCTGTTAGAGGAAAAGATATATGCGAGTCATTTATATATAATTGGGGGTATTAGGTATATATGAGTCACTTTCATAACGAGAGATATATCAGCTTTAAATGACAAAGTTGAGAGTATATCAAACCTTTTTCCCTATAATATATAAATAAGTCTTTCAACTTGATCTCATTTTATATTTATGCCTCCAACTATAGGTCTGCACAATTAAACACATTAAAAAAAAAAAAAAAACTGGCCTTTCATTGATGAGATTAGGATACACATTTTGAAGTTTGGCATACCAAACTTGTAATTTTGGTGCTTAAGGAGCACTTACCAAAAAAATAAGGTTGACATACTTATATAGAGAAGGTAATCATGTTGTTCATTCTATCCAAATTTAAGTCCCTTAACAAGACTTGGAAGATTAGCAAAGGTTCGTTGAGAGACTAATCGAAGCAAGTTTGTCTGCATGTTGATTTGCCTTTTCGAGGCAGTGATTGATGGTGAAATCATGCTCCATATATAATATAGGTAGGACATCACATATGACACAAATTGTCATGTAGGACATGTGTGTGTATTTATACAATTTTATACAAGTTTAAGTGTCTACTTGTGTACGTTCAAAGTTGGAGGGCATGAATGTGAAATGAAGTTAATACATGGTCGAGTTATTAATTGAAAAAATCAACTTATTAGACATACACCACTATTATATATACTAATTTTATCTATACTTTCAAACAATTTTATATATATATATATATATATATGTAAGTTTTGTTTTCTTCTGAATTCAAGTCTGTCCATATTATATTCTCCATGGAATTTTCCTTGTCCTCATATCTAGTGAATTCAAATGTTGTTTCTTTATCAAAAATTTCATTAGATTGAATTTTTTAATCTAATGAATTCAAATGTTGTTTCTTTATTTAAAATATATTTTTTGTTTTTTACATTTAATTTCTGATTTTGTCCTTAGGAAAATATGGAAAAATATCGAATTTTTATGATTTCGCAAGAAATTAAGGTACAAAATGCTAAAAAGGATGGAATAATAAACAAGAAAAATAAATGATACTCCAAGAAAGATAAAAGATAATAAATAATTAAATTTTTTATCATTATTTATTTCTTACTTTTACTTAAACAATAACACGAACATTGATCCTAAACCCTAACGCCACTTATATATAAGAGTCATATAATATGTCTCAGTAGTAGAATCATATTGTTCCAAATAAAAACCATCTGATCTCACCTCCCATTTACAATAATGAAGAGGATTTGGAACTGTGAGACCATAGAGACAAGTATACGCATCATTGAACACATCAATTCTTTTATATTTTATACCCCATCGAAATCGACAAAAATATAAAGTATTTCCATAAAATGCCTCGCAAAATTGCCAATTATAGTCTTCATTTATAGCAAGATTGTGATTTTCAAGATCATCATCTCTCGACTCGCAATGAATTTGCAATGGTAATAAGCTCTGATCAAGAAGTTTATTGATAATGTGTACCTGAAGATCTGTAGTAAGACAAAATCTAGCAACTGAAAGGTCAAGAGGGAATATGATTAGTAACAACAAGAAGATTTTGATAAAAGAAATAGCCATATTGAGGGAGAAAAAGGTATGGAAAAGGTAAAAGGGGTTCTAGAGTTATATACAAAAAAAATTATTTACATACCTTAAATAATAATAAATTTTCTAGTTAAGTCTACTTGTCAAAATCATGATTTGAGATAGTAATATTAATTACTTTGGATTTGATTCTATTATGTCAATTTTGGTTAAGTGCAATTTTAGAGGACAGATATGCATGTATCTATTTAATTTTTAAAGGTAAAAATTATATTATATTAATAAAAAAATAAAAAGTAATCTTCAATTTTTTTAAGAAGGTAATATTTAACACAATTACATATTATATTCATCTTATATTTTTACGTTTAAATATTAAAATTGAAAACGTAAACCTAACAACGTTTTTATTTAGCCTAATAAACAGTTTTCCTAAAAAATAATAATTTATCCTTAGAACAATGTTTCCTTTTATATCACAAAACTTTTTTCTTCAATCATTAAATGCATTTATTTTTTAAAGTCTTACAAACACATTTAACACAAAACTAAGGGACAAAACTTTTTTTCTTCAATCATTAAATGCATTTATTTTTTGAAGTCTTACAAACACAAAAGTAAGGGTGTCAAAATGAGTGAATCAATAGAATTTAGACAAATTTAAATAGACATAATATATAAAGGAAAGTGCTAAATGACCAGAATTTGGCTAGAAATTTTTTTAAAAACTATAATGTTTTTTTTTAAAAAAACAAACTGATTTTTTTTCCATTTTTTTGTAACGACCTATTCCCGTCGTTATAGAAATACCAACGGGGGGAATTTGGGGCCGAAAAGCTTTTTCGTAATATTTGGATTTTCCCAACCTTGTCCAGATTTGGACGAAATCAAAGTCTTTGAGGTATAGGGAAATCTGGTAGCAATCGGGTGAATCAATTATGATTTTGATAAATGAGTAGTTAGATAACTCGTTAAAGAATCCGTATGACTTTACGGAATTGAATTCGGGTGAGTAGAACTTTCGTAATCAATCTTGGTGTAAAGGGTATTTTCTGAGCGTCGTTGGTTAGAGGTGTGTTGTGAAATGGGAATTTTGGAATTTTTTAATTAGCTCTTTGTCTCACGTAACCCGCATTGGCGCCGCTTTTTGCCGCTACAATGGGGTGATGGCCGTTGTGGCAGGCTCGACGTGAATTAAAATCGTTAATAAACCCCTAAACGACCTCATTATGCAATTTTCGACTTTTAGAGCTAAGGAACAAACCCCAGGCGAATCCTACTCGTTTTTCACCATTCTTGAGGCTAAAGGTAAGCATTTCACTCCTCGAATCTATTTTTCGATCCGTAGAACGTAATAGAATGAGTGAATATTGATGGGGGGATGTTTTGTTAAATATTCTATGGTGGAAACAACCCTAATTTGGATAATTGGGATCATGGGTATGATATAGGGTTCATAGAATTGTTAGTAATTCGGGTAATTAGTGATTGTTTATTGATTCCCGTATTATATTGCGTGTTTGTAGACCAAGAACAAGCGGAACAAATCCGAAAAAGGAAGGATCAAGTTTCTTAGGGTTTCAAGCTTGTTTCGAGGTAGGTGATGGTTGTGATTCTATGATTGTGTTATAAATGATGGTTGTTCTTGCTTCATTATGATACTTGCTTCATTTCGAGCTAGGTGATAGTTGTTCTTGCTTCATTATGATACTTGTATATGTATGAATGTTGCAATGTTGGTCACACTTGTTGTAAATGAGATAGATGAATGATGATTGCCATGAAATCATGACTTAAATGTATGATCTTGATGATATACTTGTGATTGTGATTATGGTGTGTTGAATAGATCGGTTGCCACGTTCCGGCATAACTATGGGATCGGTTGCCACGTTCCGGCATAACTAATTACTTGGATCGGTTGCCACATTCCAGCATAATTATGGGATTGGATACCACGTTCCGGTATGCTAACTGTTTGGATTTGGGCTCCATGAGAGGACCAATGATTTGATATAAATGTGAAGTTGTTTGTTGTTCGTAATGTTGATGATATTGTATATGTTGATATATATGCATGTGATTATAATGTTGTCTTGACTTGCTTATGTTGCACTTAGTGGGATAGTCGTGTGTACTGTGGTTGTGTACTGATACTGCACTTGCTCTTATTTTGTTGAGTACAGGGTATCTTCAAGCGGCTACTGACAGACCTCGCTTGGGAGATCTGTGGTTGTTCGAATTCAAGGGTGAGCCAATTCTTCCAGGCTGCCATGGAATTCTCTTTCGTCCTTGTCCACCATTTTCGGACTTAGACATTTATTTTAGTTAGTTCATTAGTATGGGGTTGTATCCCTTCTTGTTTAGAATTGGTTCATTGGTAGATGTTTTGGTACATTGACTTTCAGGTTCTAGGCTAATTCTTCCGCATTGTTAGTTTATTATTGTTAGACTTTTGTTAGAGTTTATGGGAACTCTATTTATTTCCTTAGTATTTAACTTGCCTCTGTAACTTAAATGCCTTAGTTTTTAGATTAATTGCTTGGGTTGGATTGTAGTAGTGGTTCTCCCACCGAAGTGTTAGTGTGGGTGCCAATCACGACGGTCTGGGTCATGACATTTTTAGTTAAAAGGTGTTAAAGTTAAAAGGGTAAAAATGTTTGAAAAGATAAAATAACATAGATAAAATATCATTTTAGCCAAAAGAATTTTTCCATATATAAATAAGTCTTTTAACTTGATCTCATTTTACATTTATACTCTCCAATTATAGGTCTGCACAATTAAACACTTTTTTTCTAAAAGAAAAACTTGTCTTTTTTTTTATGAGATAAGGATAGACACTTTGAAGTTTGGCATACCAAACTTGTAACTTTGGTGCTTAAGGAGCACTTAGCAAAAAATAAGTCTATATAAAGGCCAGTGGACGTTCACAAATAAGGTGGCCAAATTCATTCTATTTAAATTTACAAGGCCCTTAACAAGATTAGGAAGATTAGCATAGGAGTTGAAGACATGGTTAACATCAGTTGAGAGACTAATAGAAGCAAGTTTGTCTGCAGGTTGATTTGCCTTTTTGAGGCAGTGATTGACGGTGAAACCATGCTCCATAATACATGTAGGACATCAGGTATGACATAAATTGCCATATAGAATATATGTGACTATTTGTTTGATTTTATACAAATTTAAGTGTCTAATTGTATACGTCCAAAGTTGTAGGGCATGAATGTGAAATGAAGCCAAGTTAAAGGGCATATTTATGTATTATGTCATTAAAATAAAATGAATTAATAAATGGACAAATTATTAATTGAAAAAAATTACCTTATTAGACATACACCACTATTATATATACTAATTTTATCTATACTTTCAAACAATTATATATATTATCACTAGTTAAAAGTTTTTATACGATATATTAAGGAAAATACATCCAGATACACATATCCCAAAAATAGCCTAAATTAGTTATCTACGCAATTAAATCATCCCCTATTCACGTGTTAATGTCAATCAACTCTCTCTCTCTCATTAACCTCCCACCCAATGTCCTCCACCACTATTGTATCTGGCACATTATTGTTATATCTAACATATTATTAATGTATCTAATACATTAATTTGTTAAGATTATATATATCTAGTTTTTATCAAGGTATCTGGTTACATGTTTATGTATCTGACAAAAATGTCTAAATTTTATTGAATCGGCAAAAAAAAAGGATTTTAATTGTTTTAATTTTCTTTGGAGTTGTGATATGTCATATCCTCTAATGTCGTTGCAAGCATGATTCTCTCTTTCTCTCCATCCTCCACCACCTTTGTATCTTACACATTATTGATGTATCTTACACATTATTGAATTAAGATTATATTTAGGGTGTGTTTGGTATGAAGGAAAACATTTTCTGAAAATGTTTTCCAATTTTCTCATGTTTGGTTGGGCTAAATGTTTTGGAAAATGTTTTCCAAATCAACTCATTTTCCTCAAATTTAAGGAAAATGACTTCCCTTCTAAACTTAAGGAAAACATTTTCCAAAACTCTCTTCCAACTTCAAATTACAATTATTTTTTGTTGAAAAATCAATTTATTCTTCAAACCAACCCCCCCCCCCCCAAAAAAAAAAAAAAACAAATAATTTAAAGCTTGTTTTTAAATTCAATTTTTTTTACCCCACCCTCACCCCTACCCCCACCCCCTCCCAAAAAAATATTTAAAATTATTTTTAAAAGATATTTCTAATTTCAATTTTTTATTTTTTTACCCCCCACCCACTACCCATCAACCCCCTATCAGCCCCCAACCCCCTTCAAAAAGAAAAAAATTTAAGTTTGTTTTTAAAAAATATTTTCAACTTCAAATTTTTATTTTTTCATCCCGATCCTCGATCACCCACCCCCCTCTCCGGTTACCCCACACCCCAAAAAAAAAATTGAGTTTATTTTTAAAAAATATTTACAAATTCAATTTTTCATTTTTTCATCCTATCCTCGACCCCCCACCCACCCCTAACCCCCCCCCCCCCCAAAAAAAAGAAAAAATTTAAGTTTGTTTTTGAAAAATATTCTCAACTTCAAAATTTCATTTTTTTCATCCTACCCTTGACCCCCCACCCACCTCCTACCCAGCCCCCCACCCACCCACCCCCACCCCCCACCCACAAAAAATTTAAGTTTGTTTTTAAAAAATATTTTAAATTTCAAAATTTCATTTTTTCACCCTTAGAACCCCCACCCACCCACCCCCTACCAGCCCCCCATCCCCCTCCCCAAAAAAAAATAAAAAATTTCAAGTTTGTTTTTAAAAAAACATTTTCAATTTCAAAATTTCATTTTTTCACCCCTACCCTCGACCCCCAACCACCCGCCCCCTACCAGCCCCCCCCCACCCCCACCCCCAAAAAAAAATTTTAAGTTTGTTTTTCAAAAATATTTTCAACTTCAAAATTTCAATTCTTCACCCCTACCCTCAACCCCCCCTTCACCCACCCCCTACCACCCCCCACTCCCCAAAAAAAATTTAAGTTTGTTTTTAAAAACTATTTTCAATTTCAAAAAATATTTTCTACTCTAGTAAAAATAAAAGATATTTCTCAAAAATATTTTTCATTCATAAATCAAACACTAAAAATCTTTTCCGGAAAATATTTTCTACTCACCAACCAAACATGAGAAAATAAGTCAAAAATCAACTTGTTTTCCTGGAAAACATTTTCCTTCATACCAAACACACCCTTATTGTATCTAGTTTTTATCATTTTTCTATTTATAGTCTAAAAATATTAAATAGTCCTTGACTTTTTATCTTTAGGGATAACAAAAGCAATTCAGTAATCCTTTTTGCATATTTTCACTAAATTCTATGTCCCCTTGCACATGTTTTGGATCAAGAGATCTATAATTAAGCCATTAACTAATCAAGACAAGATTGGGAAAATAATATGATAGCTAAGAAAGATAAATGATATCCCAAGTATTGTAGTCAAACACAAAAGAAGTTATAAAATCTTATTTATTTATTTTTCACTTTACTTAAACAATAACACAAACATTGGCCCTATAACCTATTGCCATTCATGTATATAAGTCATATAATATGTATCACAAACAACATTATACTGTTCCAAATAAAAATCATCTGATCTCACCTCCCATTTGCAATAGCCAAGGAAATTTGGAATTGTGAGACCTTTAAGACAATAAAGTAAATTGATATACACATCAAATACTCTATATTTGTCACCCCATCAAAATTGACAAAAATATAAAGTTCTATCAGTAAATGCCGCAAAATCTTTAGTGATAGTCTTCATTTACGACAGGAGAGTGAATTCCAAGGTCATCATCCTTCTACTCGCAGTGAATTTCCAATTGTGATAAATTAGTAAGAAGTTTGTTGAAAATATGTACCTCAATGGTCTCAGTGATACATATTTTTTACATTTGATTTCCGATTTTGTCCTTTGGAAATTATTGCAAAAAATCGAGTTTTTATGATTTTGCAAGAAACTAAAGTGCAAAATGCTAAAAATGATAGAATAATAAACAAGAATGATAAATGATACTCCGAGAAAGATAAAGATAAATGACAATAAATGACAATAAACAACAATTTTATAATTATTTATTTCTTACTATTCCCTAATGCCATTCGAATATATAAGTCATAAAATATGTATCAGTAGTAGAATTATATTGTTCCAAATAAAAACCCTCTGATCTCACCTCCCATTTACAATAATTAAGAAGATTTGGAAATTTTAGACCATGGAGACAAGTATACGCATCGTTGAACACATCAATTATTTTATATTTTATACCCCATCGAAATCGACAAAAATATAAAGTATGTTCACTAAATGCCTCACAAAATCGCCAACTATAGTCTTCATCTATAGCAAGATTGTGAATTACAAGGTCATCATCTCCTGATTCACAATGAATTTGCAACGGTAATATACTCTGATCAGGAAGTTTGTTGATAATGTGTACCTGAAGATCTGTAGTAAGACAAACTCTAGCAAGTGAAAGGTCAAGAGGGGATATGATTAATAACAACAAGAAGACTTTGATAAAAGAAATAGCCATATTGAGGGAGAAAAAGATATGGAAAAGGTAAAAGGGGTTCTAGAGTTATATACAAAAAAAATAAAATTACATACTAAGTATAATAATAACAAATATTCTAGTTTAGTCTACTTGTCAAAGTCTTGATTTGGGATAGCAATATTAATTACTTTGGATTTGATTCTATCATTTCAATTTTGGCATTAGATGACAGATAAGCATGTATCTTAATTATTTAATTTTTAAAGGTCAACATAATATTAATAAAAATTATAATTATAATTAAGTTATAAATTTTGAGAAAATCTTCAAAAAAAAAAATTAAAAAAAATCAAGATAAATTACCTATTAATTTCATCTTATGTTTTTATATTTAATATAAAATTGAAAACATGAACCTAATAACATTTTTGTTTAGCCTAATAAACAGTTGTCTTAAAAAAACAATTTATCTTCTTTAGAACAATGTTTCCTTTTATATCAAAAAAAAAAAATCTTCAAATCATTAAATACATTTGTTTTTAAAAGTTTTACAAACACAAAATTAAGGGAGTCAAAATTTGTGAATTGATCAGAATTTAGACAGATTAAAATAAGATGACTTGATCAGAATAATATTATTTTATTCATTATGACTATATATAATATATTAAATATTTTTAAAAGTATTTGATAAGATTTCCATATATAGACAAGTAGTCTACATAGCAGCCCAATTCTGATCGATTGAACAAATAAATAAGCAGATCACGAACTTAGAGGGGGGGCCGGTGGGAGGGGGTAATATTTTCATGTGTTAATTTTTCCATTTACACAAAGTAAGTCAGTATAGATTTAAATAACGGAGAAGGACCTAAAATGTCCTCAACTATTTGAATTGTTATAGAACTATCCTTCATCCACCTTTGGGTCCCCAGTTATATCCTTGACGTCAATTTTTTGGCTCAAAAATATCCTTATGTCTAACGTATCATAATAGAGTCAAAATCACGGTTAGAGTTAGTCCGGATAAAAGGAAGAATTCAATCCCCTTCTTCCTGATCTTATTGACAGCGGGCCTAAGAGCAAGGAAGTCTCAACTCCCCAATCCCCAGGGTGAGGGGTGAACCTTCTGTCTGATTCAATCTCATCTATTGCTGCTTTCGAATCGGCTAAAAGAGTATTTTTTATTTCACTTAGGAGAAGTATAGAGAAATGTGCCTGAGTCTTCTATAATAAGTAGTTGTGACTCGGTCTAGCTAGGACAGAGCCATCCTAAAGAGACTTTCTTCTGTTCTAGGTTTCCACAAAGCGGTATCAGGGTATGAGAACGCCTTTCTCCTATATATAAACAAGTCTTTGGTTTAGATCAATCAATCCTCAATCCGGGCTCAATGACCGGAATGAATGGCTTTCTCCTGTCTCCCATGGATCCATATTCATAAGGTGGATGAAGGGTAATATTGCACCAAATCTCATAGTTTAAATAAGGGCATTTTAGGCCATTTTTCGTTAAAATAATTTGAAATTACTTAATATATAAGCTCACATAACTAATTGACTTGATTTTAAATTTCATAGTAAATTAAAAATTAAAAAAAAAAAAGTTAGGCATCTACTCTCTACACTCCACCCCCCCCCCCCCCCACCCCCTCCTCTTCACTTCTTATCTTTTTCATTTTTATTTTCTATTTGGATCTTGTCCACCATTGTAAAAAAAACAAAAAAAAACTTCAATTTATGACAAACAAGAGAGAAAAGAGAAGGAAAATAATGATGCATTCATATAGAAATAATTAGTTCAATAAAAGTTGACTTAATTAAGCAAATATGTACGAATATTACATTTTTCTTTTGTGTGTACCCAAAATTCAAAATAAAAAAATAAAAAAAATCATACTCTCTGCATTTCTATTTAGTTGTCATGTTACATTTTTCAAAAGTCAATTTGACTAATTTTTAAAGTTAAATTAGATTACATTAATTCGATATTTTAAACTAAAAATTTAGATATTCAAAAACTATACAGAAATTACTATAAATTGCAATTTTTTAAATATCGATATGATGAAAAAATATATCATAAAATGTTAGATAAAGTTCTTATCATTTGACTTTGAAAAGTGAACGGAGGAGGGAGTATTTATTTTGGATAAAGAGATCTTATTTTGGATAATAATAAATAAGAAAGATAAATGATATTCTAAGTATTGTAGTGAAACACAAAAGAAGTTATGAAATCTTATTTATTTATTTAACACAAACATTGGTCCTATTCCCTATTGCCATCCATGTATATATATATGGTGATAAATTATTAGGAAGTTTGTTCAAAATATGTACCTTCATAGTAGTGAGACATATTTTAGCAATTGAAAGGTCAAGAGGAGTGATTAGTAACAACAAGAAGATATTGATCAAGGAGATAGTCATATTGAGGGAGAAAAAAAGAAGTACGGAAAAGGTTAAAGGGGTTCTATAGTTATACACAAAAAAAAAAAAAATGTATATAATAAGTATAATAATAAGAATAAATATTCTAATTTAGTCAACTCCTCAACTATAGTATAATAATAATAATAATAATAATAATAATAATAATAATAATAATAAATATTCTACTTTAGTAAATTCCTTAATATTTTGATTTTGATTTGATTTGATTCTATCCTTTCATTTCATTGTTCAAAATAAGTTAATTTTTCAAAGTTGATGGATGTTTGAAATTTTTTTCATATTTGTCATTTTCCTTTAATGATATTTTTGATATTTTGTAGGAGATAAATTACACTACTTGTAAAGTTATATTTATGCTTTCACTAAGGACAATAGTGAAAAATATAGTATAAATTATGCCATTGATTGTTTTTCTTAATAAGTATGTATTGTCTCACAAATTCAGTTAATATGGAATAGAGGAAGTAATAAAGATCATAATCATAGTTAAGTGGATAATTTTTGAAAAATAATCTTCAAGTTTTTAAATGAAAAATATTCAATACAAATTACCTGTAATTCATCTTATATTTTTTATATTTAATATTAAAATTGAAAACATGCACCAAACAACGTTTTTGTTTAGCCTAATAAAATGTTTTTTAAACAGTTTTCCCAAAAAACATTTTATCTTTAGAACAATGTTTCCTATTATATCACAAATTATTTTTTCTTCAATCATTAAATGCATTTTTTTTTTAAAGTTTGCAACAGAAATTAATGGAAGTCAAATGATTGAATTGAGCAGAATTTAGATCAATTAAAATAAAATAAATTAACAAATGAACGAGTTATATCAATTCACCCAAAAACTACTTTATGCTAAAAAAAAAGTCTGTCTTATATAGGGTAAAATGGTTAAAATTACATAAATATATGCACTATAATTGTCCCTTAAATTAAATAGGAGTACTAAGATCGAATATTTGTGCACTTGCTCCTTTTTATCCAGAGGAAGTATATAAATCCTCGCGTCCACTCTGATAAATGTCGAACACTCTTAATTGTGAAAAAAAAATCTGGGATATATCGATGGATCCCTCCATATATCAAGGTGTTAATATATGATTTAAATCGTAAAAGTAATTCATATAAAGGATAAAATAAATAGGTGACATTATAATGTTCCCACGTAAAGGAGAAAGTTAAGAATAACAAGATAAGATCAAGATAAATAAGAAATCGAGAAATACACTTTAGGATTCATTGTTGTTTTATAAAAAATAAATTTTACCATTGCTTACAATATCACTCTTTAATATGTCGAACACCCTTAAGAAAATCCCTAATATTTACTCATAGATCCCTCCATGTATCGAGGCGTTAATATAAGATTCAAATTAAGTTGTAAAACTAAGTTTATACAGAAATTTTATTTTAGTTTAATCTAAGTCAGATTTACAATAATTTAGGGATAACAACAACAAATTCAGTAATCATTTTTGCATACGTTCACTAAATTTTGATGGTCACTTTCACATTTTTTGGACCAAGAGATCTATTTTGTTTTCTAAAACGATACTCTCTCCATTTCTTTTTAGTTGTCATGTTGCATTTTTCAAAAGTCAATTTGACTAATTTTTAAAGTTAAATTAAATTACATTAATTCGATATTTTAAAATAAAAATTTAGATATTCAAAAACTATATGGAAAGTACCATAAATTATAATTTTTTGAATATCAATATGATGAAAAAATACATTGTAAAATGTTAGATAGTGTTCTTATCGTTTGACTCTAAAAAGAAAACGAGGGAGGGAGTATTTATTTTGGATAAAGAGATCTATAATTAAGTCATTATCTAATCAATACAAGTTTGGGATAATTTATATATATAATATAACAAATAAGAAAGATAAATGATATTCCAAGTATTGTAGTGAAACACAAAGAAGTTATGAAATCTTATTTATTTATTTCACTTTACTTGAACAATAACACAAACATTGGTCCTATTCCCTATTGCCATCCATGTATATAAGTCATATAATATGTATCAGTACGACCATTATATTGTTCCAAATAAAAACCATCTGATCTCACCTCCCATTTACAATAATTAAGAAGATTTTGAACTGTGAGACCTTTGAGACAATAAAGTGAATCGTTATACGCATCAAATACTACATAATTTAGTCAACTCCTCAACTATAGTATAATAATTAATAATAATAATAATAATAATAGATATTCTACTTTAGTAAATTCCTTAATATTTTGATTTTGATTTTGATTTGATTCTATCCTTTCATTTCATTGTTCAAAGTAAGTTAATATTTCAAAGTTCAAGACAGATGTTTGAAATCCTTTTCCATATTTGTCATTTTCCTTTAATGATATGGTATTTTGTAGGAGATAAATTGCACTATTTGTAAAGTTATATTCATCATTTCACAAAGGATAATAGTGGAAAGTATAGTATAAATTATGCCATTGATTGTGTTTCTTAATAATTATGTATTGTCTCACAAATTCAGTTAATATGAAACAGAGGAAGTAATAAAGATCATGACATAATTAAGTGGATAAATTTTGAAAATAATCTTCAAGTTTTTAAAGGAATAATATTCAATACAAATTACCTATTATTCATCTTATATTTTTTTTATTTAATATTAAAATTGAAAACATGCCCCTAACTACGTTTTTGTTTAGCCTAATAAAGTTTTCCTTAAAAAAACATTTTATCTTTAGCAAAATGTTTCCTTTTCTATCACAAATGCATTTATTTTTTAAAGTTTTACAAACACAAAATAAAGTCAAATGAGTGAATTGAGCAAAATTTAGACCAATCAAAATAAAATAAATTAACAAATGACCGAATTATATATCAATTCACCCAAAAACTACTTGGGGCTAAAAAGATTCAGTCATATATGGGCTAAAATGGTTAAAAAATTATATATATACGCACTATAATTGTCCCTTAAATTAAATAGGAGTACTAAAATCGAATATTTGTGCACTTGCCCCTTTTTTTATCCGAAGGAAGTATATAAGTCCTCACGTGCTTTCTGGTAAATGTCGAACACCCTTAACTGTGAAAAAAACCCTCGCATATATCGATGGATCCCTCCATGTATCGAGGTGTTAATATATGATTCAAGTCGTAAAAGTAATTGTTATAAAGAAAAAAATAAATAGGAGACATTATAATGTTCCCACAGAAAGGAGAAAGTTGAGAATAACAAGATAAGAAGTTGAGAATAACAAGATAAGAAGTTGAGAAATACACTTTAGAATTCTTTTTTTTTTTTACTTCTCATTTTATTTAAAACAAATATAACACAAACATCTTAATTCCCTAAGACCACTCTAAATAATGATACATATAATATGTCTCACTTGTACTATTAAACAATTCCAAATAAAAACCATCTGCCCTTGCCTCCCATTTACAATTAGTTAAAATATTTGGATTTCCTGTACCTTTGACACATGTATATGGGTCGTTAAACACATCGAATACCTTCTCTTTTGAACCCCACCAAAAATGACAAAAGAATAAAGTTCTACTGAGAATTGCCTCGCAAAACGACCAATTAAACACTTGATTTATAGCAAGATCATGATATCCTAGATCATCATTCTTTGACGCGCAATGAATTGTCAGTTTCGGAGAGTGAGAAGGAAGTTTGTTGGTAATATATACTGTGTACTTTGAGCCAAATGGACAATGTTTTGCTATTGAAAGGTTGAATGGAGTGATAAGTACCAAGAAAAAGATGTTGATCAAGGAGAGAGGCATTTTGAGTAAATGAGTATTGAAAAGGAATGAGAGTTTTGGAATTTTATATAAAAAAAAAAAAATTGTTTAATTTAGCCAAATACAAAATCTTTGACCTGGACTATGACAATTTGAACTTAGTTTGAAATCATTAAATATTTTTTGACTTTTCATCTTTAGGGATAATATACAATTGACTTGTTTCAACGAGACATTTAAACTCTATGGGTTCGAATTCTTATTAAAAAGATAAGTAAACAATCAAATTATTTCTATAAAATTAAATACATTTTTAGAAAAATATTTTTCATATTTTTTTATATTTGGTTGGTCTTTTATATATATGTGTGTGACATTTCATATTTATTGTCTCCTAATCCCTTGAACCCCGGCCCCACCCCTTGACCATCCCAACCACTCCGTCACCCTTGAACCCCCACCCCACTACGCCCATTCCTTACCACATCCTGTCTCTATAGTGTTTTACTCGATAACCATATAAATACTTTTGAGATAATATTTTTTTACTTACTTATCAAACAATAGAAAAAGAACATTTTCTATAAAAATAAAAAATAAAAAATTCCTTCGTACCAAATACTTTCAAGATACCAAACAGTTTCCTTTAATAGAAAACGTTTTCAAAATTAAGCAGGACAAAGGTGACATACAATGTAAATAAGTAAGAAAGGGATCCAACGCAAATTTGTATTGCGGGGAAGGAAAAACGAGCAGTTTACGCTTTAGTAGCTATCATTTTCACTGGCTCTAGTATTCACAGGCTTTCAAAGAATGGAATATTATCAAGCACCCTTCACTATTTCGAATAGCATTTAGTTGCGCTTTAATTTGAGTATCCAACATCAAGCAAAAAAAAAAAAAAAAAAGAGCTAAAAATAACAACGTGCTATAATTAAACCTTCTTTACTCCCACACGGAGTTCAAAGCTAGATCGAGCATCATTTTTATCAGATCGTCCACAACTATTATTCATAGAGATTTACTTGTAATTACCATTAAATTAAAGTATATATAAACAAGACTACCACTTAGAATAACGATACAAATCTGTAACTTTTCCGGGGCCTACATAAGTTCCCAAATAAAAACCATCTGACTTCACCACCCATGCACATTGTGTTGTTATCTTTGGAAGTAATCCATCTTCAACACAATGTACTGGATCATCAAACACATTAAAAACTTTACTCTTCGAATCCCACCAAAAATGACAAAAGAATAAAGTCGTCCATGCAAGTTCTTGACAAAATGACCACTTAAATTCTTGATTAACGGTAAGATAATGGTCACCAAGATCGTCATCACCAGAAGCACAATGAATTTTAAGAAGTGAGGAGTTGGAAGGGAGATTGTTAATAACATGAACCTCAAACCTATTAGTAAGGAAACATGCTTTTGTTGTTGAAAGGTTAAGGGGAGTTATCAATAATAATAATATTAAGAAGATGTTGATCAAGGGGAGAGTCATTTTGAGAATTAAATAACAAAGGATTTTACTAGGTGAAATTGGGGGTTATGATTTTATTTTATTTTATAGAGAAAAAATAATTGAGTTTAGTCAACTCTTACAAAAACTTGGTTTGGAATTACAACTATATATTTGTATCTTTTCAAAAGCATTGAATTACCATTAAATGTCTTTTACCTTAATTTTGTTTTCTCTTTTTATTGTTATACTTGAATGAAAATTGTTAAATCTTTTACCTTAATTATTGTAATAAAGTATGTGATTGTGTGAAGGGGAGAGAGGGGTTCTGATTTTATAAAAAATAAATAAATTGAATTTAGTCAAGTCAACAAAATCTTTATTTGGAAAAAAATAAGTTTGAACATGATCAAAATATATTGATTTGGTAGGGAAGAAAAGGAAAAGATAAGTATTTGAAAATGAAAAGGGAGAGGGAACTTTGGTGTTTTATAAATAAAAAAAATTAATTAATTTCTCTCATTAAACTTGTCCCAAAGTTTTAAGCTTTGACTATATATACTTAAATTTTACGGGAGGCCTATCAACCCGGCCCCCTCTTCTTTTTTGTAGCTAGGTCCTTCTCTAACCTTTTATATAAGACGCTTGTTTCGTTCATTTGATTGTCAAGCTAACTTATAAAAAGAGGTCAAAATTGAACTTTTTCGCAAAATACAAGAGCAAATCTAGAGTGTTTTTTTTTTCTCAAAATTAAAAAAAAAGCAAAGATGAATAAAAAAGTAAGCCACACTAAAATTCCATCATAATATATTTCCTTCCAACTTTAAATACACAAAACATCAATGGAACATGTTATATTCCCTAAGACCAATCACCATCATGATCCATAAAATATGTATTATTCCCAGCAGTAGTATTATGCATCTCCAAATAAAAACCATCTTGTCTCACTTCCCATTTACAATAGTGTAGTAAATTTTCATATAGTCCATGGTGGATACAGAAGATGACGTCATCAAACACAGTAATAGAAGCATTCTTTGGACCCCACCAAAAGTTACAAAAATACAAAGTACTAAGGCTAATTGACTCGCAAAACGACCAATGTAAGTCTTCATTTATGGCAACATACTTGTTTGCAATTTCATCATCCTTTGACGCGCAATGAACTTTTAATTGTGGGGTATTGATAGGAAGTTTGTTGATAACATGTATTTCATACTTTGGTGTAAAGAATGTACATTTTTTCGCTAGTGAAAGGTCAAGATCATGAGTGATCAGTAACAACAAGAAAAAGATTTTGATAAAGGGAAGAGTCATATTTGGAGAAGCTAAGTATTGAAAATGAATTAAAGGGGAGAGAGGGGTTCTTGGTTATAAGTAATGTGGTGTGGATGTATTACAACTATATATTTGTATCTATTCAAAAGCTTTGAATTACCATTGAATGTAAAAAGGAAAAAAGTGGAATATAGTCAAGTCAACAAAATCTTTATTTGGAAAAAAAATGAAATAAGTATTGAAAATGAAAAGGGGGAGGGAACTTTGGTTTTTTATAGAAAAAATAATAATCTAATTTTAGTTAGGAAAATATATAATTACATTCATTAACTTATCCCAAAGTTTTAAGTTTTACCTAAATTTTGTGGGAGACCTATCAACCCAGACCCCTCTTCTTTTTATTAGCTAAGTCCTTCTTTAACCTTTATATAAGGCGCCTATAGTTCATATGATTATCGGTATAGAGAGATCGATGATAACAAATGGAAAGACCCAGTATGTTTATAGTTCGACATGGCTCAAGTAAATAAGTCTTCTGATCCTACTAACCTTTATTTAACTTTTATCTCATTATATAATTTCGACAAAATACAAGGGTAAATTTAGAATTTTTTTTTTGGGAAAGCCACACTAAAATTCCATCATAATATATTTCCTTCCAACTTTAAATAAACAAAACATCAATGGAACACATTATATTCCCTAAGACCAATCACTAATGTGATCCATAAAATATGTCATATTCCCATCAGTAGTATTATATATCTCCAAATAAAAACCATCTTGTCTTACTTCCCATTTACAATAGTTTAAATAATTTAAATACTGACCATGGTGGATACAACCGATTGGGTCATCAAACACAGTAATAGACTTATTCATTGAACCCCACTAAAAGTGACAAAAAAATAAAATATAATCAAAAAACGATTCGCAAAACGACCAATGTAAGTCTTCATCTATGTCAAGATACTCATTTCCAATTTCATCATCCTTTGACGCGCAATAAACTTGCAATTGCGGGTATTACTAGGAAGTTTGTTGGTAATATGTACCTGATATGTTGGTTGAAAAAGGCATTTTTTTTGTGAACAAAAGGTTAAGATTAGGAGTGACCAATAAAAAGAAGAAAAAGATGTTGAAATAAAGAGCCATATTATATTAGGGAGAAGCTAAGTATTGCAAATGAATTAAAGGGGAGAGAGGGCTTATATAGTTATAAATAGGGGTGTCAAATGGGCGGGTTGGGTTGAAATTGGAGATTTTAAAATGGGTTGAAATAGAATTGGTTGGGTCCTGGCCCGCCCAAGTTTACTTTAGGTTCAAATGGACTTAAAGCAAGTTGGGTCTAGACCCGCTTAATATCAATAATTTTCATATATTGTTATTTAAGTTTTAACCACAACTTGAATTTCAACTCAAGAAAATTTTTAAAAAGAAGTTACAAATTGATAGATAAATCCTAAAAGATATAAAATAGATAGTAATTCATAACTTCAATATAGGAACATACATTACATCAAATACAAATGAAGAGTCTTAAAACAGGTTGAAATTGGAGATTAAATTGAGCTTAATTGAGGATTCTTTTTAAATGGATTAAGACTTAATTGAGTTGAGATTGAAATTCAAATTATCTTGAGTCAAACCCTTAAAGTTTTGGACGGATTGGGAGGGTAACCTATAGTTAGGCTCATTTTTGACACCCCTAGTTATAAGTATTGTGTTGTCATTAATGTGTGTCAATGGTTGTGGTAAAAAAAACATATAATTATGAAACTAGTAGGACTAGAACACACAACTTCAAGAAATTTATGCAATGCCTTAACCACGAGACAAAGTCTTCAACTTGTGTCAAGAGATGTTAATACTTTTATATATATATAAAATCAAATTCGACATTTATATACATTGTAATTTTCCGACGATTAGGTAAGGGTGGTCCGCCCCACTAGTAGATACAAATGATGTTTTTTTTGCTTTGTATTAATTCTCAGTTGATAATAAATAAAATCAGTTTATTTACTAAAAATAAGGTAGAAATATTAAAGGGAGCTTTGTAAGTGCACGGGTTGAATTTATGAATTTATGACCTGCTTACCCTTAAAAGATAGAAGTAGTTTTTGGAGAAAAAAAACAATTTGACAAAAAGTGTTGATCATACAAATTGTCATTTTTGGTAAAATATTTTAATTCCTAAAAACAAAAATATTTTTGGTAAAATATTTAAATTCCCAAAAACTAAAAAAAAAAGTTTTGGTGCCAAATTCTATTTTTACGAAACTTTTACAAATTTAGAATTTATCCTAAACTTTTATATTTTATAAAAATATTTCATCATTTATTAATCCCAATTTGACAAGTTTGAGAAATACACCATAAAGAGACTCACTCAATTTATATAATGTATTTATATTTATGATGTGTATGTTGTTATTTGACTCTCAATTATGTAATTGTATTGTTCTATAGAATTTGTTAAAATAAAATTTGAAAATTGTTTATAAGCAGGTAAGATCTTATAATCTTTGAGTTTAATGTTTATTATGAAATGTGATAATACAAACTTATGGTAATTTTTTATTTAGTTTATATAGAACTTATGGATATAAATTATATTTGAGAAAATGGTCTAAAACCCCTCAATCTATTACTCAATTCTCAACTACACACTTATTTTTTATGGGGGTCCTATTACCACTGAACATTTTAAAAGTATAAATATATACACCCTTAGAAACACACAACCAGATTTATATAAAAAGTGAATTTCACGCGCCTTGCCACGTAATATTACCCTTTTTTAAATAAAAAAAATCCTTTATTCTGCAATTATTTTTCATCTATATTTCCTTCTTTCACTTTTCTTTTCCATTCCTCTTTTATTTTGATCTTGACAAATTGATTTTTCAGATTTGAGGATACATTCTATGATTGCCACTATCTTCTTCGAGCTTCACCGGAGTTATGAACACTAGCAAAATTTTGATGCTCTCTATTGAAGCTAGAATTTAACAATATTGAGCAACCCATTTTGATTATTGGGTCTTTTCCATTTAACGTAATGGTTTCATTGATAAATTCTACTCCGTTGATGGAACTGTTACTTGATGATTTTTTCTCCATTAATGACTCTAAAGTTCGATCCTCTTGACTTTCGATTTTAATTTTGAGTTATTGTCAAGTTTTCGCACTGATGAGAAGTGAATTTACCGTGAGAAATTTATGATTTGAGAATGAAAGTTAACTTAATGATGAGAGGTTAGTGAGAGCGGCAACCTGGTGGTAGAGCAGAGCCACCGTTGATGACTTTCGATTTTGATTTTGAGTTATTGTCAATTTTTCACACCGATGAGAAGTGAATTTACTGTGAGAAATTTGTGATTTGAGAATAAAAGTTAACTTTATGATGAAAGATTGTGAGGGCGGCAACCTGGTGGTGGAACAGAGTTATCGCCGATGTTGCTTTGATGAACAGAAGAACAAAGACGATAAAAAACTGTCGATTTTTCTTTGATGAAGAGAAGAAGAAAGACGATTAAAAATATAAATAAAAGGAAACAGAAAGATTTTTGAAGAATCAAAAAATTATAATATGAAATTTAAGTAATACTTTTAATATTAAAGTTTTAATTATTATTTTTTACCTCTGAACTACACTTTCTTTGCCACCTCATTATTTAGGGAGCAAATAATTTTACTTTAAAATACTGTAAGGGGGTAATAGGACTCCCGTAATGAATAATTGTGTAGTTGAGTATAGGATATAGATTGAGGGGGTTTTAGATCATTTTCTCATTATATTTCTTTAAAAAGTCAAGTATTTTCCAAAAATAATTATGGTCAAACACATGGTGAAAATTCATCCTAAGTAATTATTTTTTTATTAGAAGTGTTGAAACTGAAAATAAGCTATTGATGTACTCGATAAAAAGATATTAATAAGAACTATATTTCCTTAAAATGACTAAAATGCCCTTAAAGTTGTTAACACAAAAATAAGCACATTATTGCAATATTTTTAATTCTATAATTATGGGAAAAATTTACCCGCACCTCGTGTATACATTAAACTAATGCAATTTCCATTATTACGTGATTCAATGAAGTAAAACACAGGTTAATTAATTATGGTTAAGTAAAATGAACTATAAATTTAAAAACATGACATGCATGTATTATTGACTTGGTGTATACACCCTTTGCGGGTAACTTTTACCTTATAATTTTGTCAAGTTTTAATTAAATTGAATCTCAATTTCACTCTAAGTTATCCATCGATTAGGATGTTGCAACATTGCACTCAAAATAATCTTGATTTGGATTGCAACTATTAATTGTACCTTTTCAAAAGCAATGAGTTACCATTAAATGTGTTTTGACTATTTTTCTCTTTAATTAAATTGTTTGTTTGGTTAAATGGACTTAATATTATAAATAGCTACACGTCAATTTTTTTTATTTTTCTTTAATTAAGCCATTCACAAGGATTAATTTGGACATTTTAGTCTAGCTATATAATGTTGGTTTGTTAGTGATTTAATGACAAATTCAAGCTAAAATTATAACAACGAGAATATAGATGAGTCGAATCTTTAATCTTTAAGAAGTTAGACTGCCTTAGCAAAGTAAAAAATAAAATGATTTTTTTTCTAATATTAAAAAACCAGAATATGATAAATAAGAAAGAAAGTCGAACTGAAATTTCTGTCTTATTTTCCCTTCTCAATTAATATAATAAACAAGATCACAAATAAAACATTATATTCTCTAATACCACACATTTATACGATCCATGTAATATGTGTCATTACTAGCATTATATTGTTCCAAAATAAAAACCATCTTCCCTCACCTCCCATTTACAATAATTTAGTTCATTTCGAGTTGGTCCATTATGGACACAATAATTTGGGTCATCATACACGGTAAAAACCTTATCTTTCGAGCCCCATCAAAAATGACAAAAGTATAAAGTACTAGCAAAAAGTCTCTCGCAAAACGACCAATTAAAATCTTCATCAATGGGAAGATTTATATTTCCAAGTTCTTGATTCTTGAACACACAATGAATTTGTAATGGTGGAGTATTAGGAGGAAGTTCGTTAATAACATGTACCTCATATTTTTCCGAAAAAATACATTTTTTGCTAGTGAAAGGTCAAGAGGAGTAACCAATAACCACAAAAACAAGATGTTGATTGAAAGGTCAAGAGGAGAGACCAAATTTTACAAGGTTAATTGAACTTTTTCGCTTTACAAATGACCCAAACTTATAAAAGGAGGTCAAAATTAAATTTTGACAAAATACAAATGCAAATTTCTTAGTTTTTTTTTTCAAAATTAAAAAGATAAAGATAAATAAGAAAGTAAGCCACACTAAAATTCCATCATAATATATTTCCTTCCAACTTTAAATAAACAAAACATCAGTGGAACATATTATATTATTTCCCTAAGACCAATAATTATTGTGATACATAAAATATGACGTATTCTTAATATCAGTAGTATTGTACATCTCTAAATAAAAACCATCTTGCCTTACTTCCCATTTACAATAGTTTAAATAATTTGCATACAGACCATGGTGCACACAAGATCCTGCATCATCAAACACTGTAATAGACTTATTCATTGAACCCCACCAAAAGTGACAAAAATATAAAGTATTTTCAAAAAATGACTCGCAAAACGACCAATGTAAATCTTCATCTATGTCAAGATAGTCATTTGCAATTTCGTCATCCTTTGACGCGCAATGAACTTGCAATTGGGGGGTATTACTAGGAAGTTTGTTGATAATACGTACCTGATATGTTGGTGAAAATAAGCAACCTTTCACTAGCGAAAGGTCAAGATTAGGAGTTATCAATAACAATAACAAGAAGAAAAAGATGTTGAAATAAAGAGCCATATTATATTAGGGAGACTCTAAGTATTGCAAATGAATTCAAGGGGAGAGAGGGCTTATATAGTTATAAGTAGGGGTGTCAAATGGGCGGGTTGGGTTGAAATAGAATTGGTTGGGTCTTGACCCGTCCAAGTTTACTTTAGGCTCAAATGGGCCTAAAAATGGTTTGGGTCTTGACCTGCCCAATTTGACCCGCTTAATCTGAATAACTTTAATATATTGTTAAGTTTTATAACCACAATTATTGAATTTCAACTCAAGAAATTTTTTAAAAAGAAGTTACAAATGGATAGAAATTCCTAAAAGATATAAAACAGATAGTAATTTATACATCCAAAATAGGAAGTAGGAATATACATTACATCAATACAAATAAAAAGTCTCAAAACGTGTTGAAATTGGAGATTAAATTGTGCTCAATTGAGGATTCTCTTAAAATGGGTTAAGATTTGAATGAGTTGAGATAAAACCTAATTCAAATTATCTTGAGTCCAACCCTTAAAATTTTGAACGGATTGGACGGGTCGCCTATAGTTGAGCTCGTTTTTGATACTTGTAGTTATAAGTAGTGTGATGTCATTAAGGTGTGTCAATAGTTGCAATAAAAAACATAATTATGAGGCTAGTAAGACAAGAATATGCAACTTCGAAAAATTTCTACAACGCCTTAACCACTAGATAAAACTTTTAATTTGCGTCATGAAGTGTTAATACTTGTGTATATATATATATATATATATATATATTTATTAAATCAAAATTTGACCTCTATATACGTTAAAATGTTTCGACGATTAAGTAATGGTAGGTCCGCCCCGCTAGTAGGTACAATCACTACATCAAAAATGATCATTAGCGGCAATTAACACTCTTTGTATATGTCCCTAAAGTCTTTAGCGACATTGGTTCTAATGGCACTTAACTAATGCCGGTAAAGACTTTATCACTCTTTATTAATGTCAATATTTATTACCGCTAAAAGTTATTTTTGTTGTAGTAAATTGATGTTTTTTTGCTTTGTATTAATTCAACCCTTAAAAACAGTTTATTTACTAAAAAAAAAAAGGTAAGAAATATTAAAAGGGGTTTTTAAGTGCAGAGGTTGAATTTATGAATTTATGATCTGTATACCCTTAAAAGGTAGAAGTAGTTTTTGGAAAAGAAAAACAATTTGGCAAAAAGTTTTGATCATACAAATTGTCATCTTTGTGTAGATATTTTTGGTAAAATATTCCAATTCCCTAAAAGTAGAAAAAAATAAGTTTTGGGGACAAATTCTATCTTTAGGATATTTTAACAAATTTAGAATTTATCCTAAACTTTTATATTTTATAAAAATATCTCATCATTTATTAATCCCAATTTAACAAGTTTGAGAAACACACCATAAAGATATTCACTCAATTTATATAATTCATTTTTATTTATGACGTGTTTGTTGCTATTTAATGACTCTCAAGTATGTAATGGTATTGTTCCATGGAACTTGTTAAATTAAAATTTGAAAATTGTTTATAAGGAGGTAAGAGCTTATAATCTTTGAGTTTAATTTTAATTATGAAATATGTTCACTATTAAATGATAATACAAATTTATGGGTATTTTTTTTATAGTTTATATAGAACTTATGTATATAAATTATATATTTTTTAAAAAGTCGAATATTTTCCCAAAAAACTTATGACCAAAAACATGGTGAAACTTCACCCTAAGTAATTATGTTTTTGGATAGAAGTATTGAAACTGAACATAAGTCGTGGATGTACTCGATAAAAAGATATTAATAAGAACTATTTTCCCTTAAAATGACTAAAATTAATACCCTTAAAGTTTTAACACAAAAATAAGCACATTATTGCATATTTTTAATTCTATAATTATGTCAAATCTTAATTAAATTGAATCTCAAATTCACCCTAATTAAGTTATCCATTGATTAGGATGTTGCAATATTGCACTCAAAATCTTGATTTGGATTGCAACTATTAATTGTACCTTTTCAAAAGCATTGAGTTACCATTAAATGTGTTTTGACTATTTTTCTCTTTAATTAAATTGTTTGTTTGGTTAAATTGACTTAATATTATCAATAGTTACACGCCAATTTTATTTTTATTTTTTTAAATTAAGCCATTCACAAGGATTAATTTGGACATGTTAGTCTAGATATAATGTTGGTTTGTTAGTGATTTAATGACAAATTCAAGCTAAAATTATAACAACAAGATTATAGATGAATCGAATCTTTAATCGAGGGAAAAGAAGTTAAACTTTCTTAGCAAAGTAAAAAAGAAAATGGTTTTTTTCTAATAATAAAAAAACAAGAATATATATTATAAATAAGAAAGAAAATCGAAGTAAAATTTCCGTCTTATTTTCTCTTCTCACTTAATAAAATTAACAAGATCACAAACAAAACATTATATTCTCTAATACCACACATTATTACGATCCATGTAATATGTGTCATTACTAGCATTATATTGTTCCAAATAAAAACCATCTTCCCTCACCTCCCATTTACAATAATTTAATTCATTTCGAGTTGGTCCATTGTGGACACAATAATTTGGGTCATCATACACAGTAAAAGACTTATCTTTTGAATCCCACCAAAAATGACAAAAGTATAAAGTACTAGCAAAAAGTCTCTCACAAAACGACCAATTAAAATCTTCATCAATGGGAAGATTTATGTTTCCAAGTTCTTGATTCTTCGATGCACAATGAACTTGTAGCGGTGGAGTATTAGGAGGAAGTTTGTTGATAATATGTACCTGATATTTTTTCGAAAAAAAACATTTTTTTGCTAATGAAAGGTCAAGAGGAGTAACCAATAACCACAAAAAGATGATGTTGATGAAGGAGAGAGTCATATGGCAGAAAAGATAATTATTATATTGAATATGAAAGGGAAGAGGCTAGGGGGATCATGGTGTGTTATATAAGAAAAAAACATTAGTGTAATTAATTTGATTAGATCCAACCATTTATAATTTCTTGAGGTTATTAAATCACTGCAAACAGTGAAGTTTTAATGATAAATTTATAATAAATTTTAGATTAATTTTTAAAGGAAAAAGGCTCAAATCATCGAACTTTGAGAAAATGCTTATTTATGCTATTCGTTAAAAGTTTGGCTCATCTATGTCATTTCCGTTTGAGAAAAAGGCTCATTCATGTCATTATTTATTAACTGAAATGGCATAGATGAGCCAAACTTTTAACGGATGCATAGATAAGCCTTTTTTCAAAGTTCAATGGCATATTTGAGCCTTTTTCCTTTTAAAATATAATTTAATTAATGACGTGAACGAATCATAATTGATCACGTATAAAAAATGATATGGCAAAATCGGAACTATTTTTCGTTTACAACAATGGCATAGATTAGTCTTTTCTCAAGCGGAAATGGCATAGAGGAACCTTTTCTCAAAGTTCAATGGCATATTTGATCATTTTTTCATTTTTAAATTAATGATATGTTGATCAAGTCAAATTATTGGTTAATAAAGTTGAATTAATATTAAAGTTAAAATTGCATCGCTTAAATAAATCCAAATTATGTTTGGATCAACCTGTTAACTTGGAAAGACAAGCCCAACGCATGCTCTTCAAGACCAAGGTCCTCTAAAATTACTTCAAGACGAAAATACCCCGAAATCCTAACTCACGCCTATATAAAGGGGTATTCGGAAGACCAGAATATAAGGAAATATATAGAAAAACTCTGCACTTCAGTGGTGATCTGCGAGTCTTCTGCATACTAAGAAGTTTTCGTCCCCAAGTTGTTAGTCACAAGTTTTCATATCTCTGTGATTGTGATCAAAGATTGGCTCCACATTCGTGGTGAAATTCTATATTGACCGGATTTCGTCGTTATAGAAATGCCAACGGGGAAAAATTGGGGCCGGAAAAACTTTTTTGTAGTAATTAAATTTTCCCAATCTTGTCCAGATTTGTACGAAATCGAAGTAGTTGAAGTGTAGGGAAACCTGGTATCAATCATGTGAATTAATTTTGGCTTCGATTACATGAGTGGTTAGATAACTCGTTAATGAATCCGTACGACTTTACGGAATTGAATTTGAATTAGTAAATCTCCGGGAATTGATCTTAGCGTGAAGGGTATTTTTTGTGCGTCGTTGGTTAGAGGTGTGTTGTGAAATGAGGTTTTGGAATTTCTTCAAGGGACTCACTGGTCCAGTTTATGCCGTTGTAGCGGGATTTGTGCCGTTGTGGCGGGGCCGCTGTAGCGGGATAGTGGCCGCTGTGGCGGACGAGGCGGGACTTAAAATCGTAGATAAAAGAGGGGAGTTCATTGCTTTAGAATTGCCGTTGTAGCGGGATTTAGGCCATTGTGGCGCCGCCGTTACAGCAGGATGAGGGTCGTTGTAGCAGGACAGGCGCGGATTAAGTCATAAATAAAACCCCTAAACAACCTTATTTGGCACTTTTCGACTTTTAGAGCTAAGGAACGACCGCCGGGCGATTTCTACTCGTTTTTCACCATTCTTGAGGCTAAAGGTAAGCTTTTAACTTCCCGAATCCATTTTTCGATCCGTAGAACGTAATAGAATGGGTCAATATTGATGGGGGGGGGGGGGGTTTGATGTTGAATCCATGGTGGAAACAACCCTAATTTGGATTATTTGGGATCATGGGTTGATCTAGGGTTTGTTAGAATTGTTAGTAATTCGGATAATTAAAAATTGTTTATTGATTCCCGTATTATATTGATTGTTTGTAGACCAAGAACAAGCGGAACGAATCCAGAAATGGAAGAATCAAGTTTCTTAGGGTTTCAAGCTTGTTTCGAGGTAAGTGATGGTTGTGATTCTATGATTGTGTGATGTTTGTTTGTTCTTGCTTCATTATGATACTTGTATATGTATGAATGTTGCAATGTTGATCACACTTTATGTAAATGAGATAGATGAATGATGTTACCATGAAATCATGATGTAAATGTATGATCTTGATAATGTACTTGTGATTGTGATTGTGGTGTGTGACTTGGGATCGGATTGCCACGTTTCGGCATAACTAACTTGGATCGGATTGCCACGTTTCGACATAAATATAGGATTGGATTGCCACGTTCCGGCATAAAAATGGGATCGGGTATCACGTTCCGGTATACTAACTGTTTGAGTTTGGGTTCCGTGAGAGGACCAATGATGTGATATAAAATGTGAAGTTGTTATTGTTGATAAGCATGTTGATGATATTGTAGATATTGATATATATGCATGTGATTATAATGTTGCTTGACTTACTTATGTTACGCTAGTGAATTAGACGCATGATCCTACCAGTACATTGTGGTTGTGTACTGATTCTACACTTGCTCTTATTTTTGTTGAGTACAGGGCATCTTCAAGCGGCTATTGACAGACCTTGCTTAGGACATTAGAGATTATCGCATCGAATTCAAGGGTGAGCCGCATCTTCCGGGCAACCATGGAGTTCTCATTTGTTTATGTCCACCATTTTCGGACTTAGACATTTGTTTTAGTTAGTTGATTAGTTCATTAGTTGGGGTTGTGACCCTTCCTGTTTAGACTTGTTATCTCATAGTAGTTTTGGTACATTGACTTTCAGATTCTAGGTATTAAATTTCCGCATTTGTTTAGTTAATTAACTTGCTTCCGTAACTTAATTGCCTTAGCTTTTGGTTTAGTTGCTTAGTTTGGGTTGTTGTAGTGGTTCTTCCACCGGAGGGTTAGTGTGGGTGTCAATCACGACGGTTGGGTCGTGACAAATTCCAACAAGCATTTTATCGATTTAAGAACAAAGCAAAGTTCTTGAATTGACAATCAGAGAAGAATCAGAGGATTATATCTTTTTCATTAAATTTTATAAAGATTGTATACAACCTTCGCTTAAATTTTTAAAATATAAATATCATTATTTGTTGCTATTTTTTATTTATTTTTTTGTTGCTATTTTTCATGAACGAAACTTTGTCGATTACGATCATTATTGAAGAACTTGGTCTTCTTATATTCAAAATAACTAGTTTATGAATATGTGTATTTCAAGTGTATACAATGTCAAACTCTTGTATAATAAATAATATAAACACAAATTTAAGTTCTCTTTGACTAGTTCCACTTTTGTATGGATAAACCTTTCTATTAAATAAATAAAATCCTTCCGTTCTTAAGTAAAAAGAAAAAAAAAATTGGGTATGCACAAGTAGATATTTAACCTTGTATAAATTTGAACTAGTAGACACATGTCCTACTTGACATCCTATATGGCAATTCGTGTCTTACGTGTATTATGCCATAAAAGATGTGTATGACTATTATATTCAACTTTACACAAATTTATTTAAATTTAAGTGTATACTTATTCACATCTAATTGAAGGACATAAATGACAGTTCGATCAAATTAAATGGCATATTTATATATTATATCTTATCAATGATACTAATAATATAAAGAAGATGTTGATCAAGGAGAGCGTCTAGAAATTAATAAATAATTAAGTATTTTATTAGGTGAATTGGGGATTATGAAATCTTATATAATGTAGAACGAAAAATTAAGTTTGGTCAACTTTTACAAAATCATTTGGGTTTGCAACTACTTGGTACCTTTTTCAAAAGCACTTAATTAGCATTGAATGTCTTTTGCCTTTTCTTTTTCTCTATGTATATTTATATTTTTTAACTTGTGTGAAGATTGTTAAATTTTCACGAGGTGTTCGGAAGATAAGTATTCTTAGTTTTAATTTGAAGGTTGTGAGTTTGAGTCACCAACATTAGGTGTTCGGATGATAAGTATTCCTCAATTATAATTTGAAGGTTGTGAGTTTGAGTCACCAACCTTAGGTGTTCGGATGATAAGTATTCCTCAATTTTAATTTGAAAGTTGTGTTTGAGTCACCAACCTCAGGTGTTCGGATGATAAGTATTTCCTCAGTTTTAATTTGAAGGTTGTAAGTTTGAGTCGCCAACCTTGCATGCCTTGTACATTATGGTCAATTATTATCAAAAGATTACCGAAAAAGTTCTTCAAGAGATTAATTAGCAATTTGTGTTTGGTTAAATTATTTAAGAAACGATCTTGTTTGTAGTTTATGTTTGGTCAAATATATTCGAAAAGTGTTTTTAAGTTACTATTAATTAATCAGTGTGCTAAAACTTAATTTTTCAAGAAAAATAAATTTTGCTTCCAACTAACTAAAAAAATATTTATTTCTTCATCAAAATCTTGCTTAAACATTTGTATCCTCTATAATATTTTTTTTAACTTAAACCTTTTTTTACTTTTCACAAAATTAGCCAAAAAGGCTATTATTACCTCTTGATGGATGAGTCTATCTAAGCAAACTAACTCATAAATTAGATTAATCGTTAAAATAAAATTTAAAAACTTAATATTTACGTTTCTAACTGATTAAACTTTTAGATAAAACGATTTACCAAACTTAACATAATAATAATGTAGATTGAGATATTCGGTTCAAATCCTGTTTGAAGATGATTATGATCAAGCAACACCAAATCGATGACTCTATATATAAAGTACCAAGAGATAGGATTTTTATCTACCACTAAGTAATATAAAATTAAAAACTAAAAGATAAAATGAGACAAAAATTCACTAAAATTCAGTCCAACTTTATTTAAATAGTAACACAAATTACAAAATTATATTCCCTACCATTGTTCTAACCTTTCCATATAATAAGTACTTGTACTAGCATCATATTGTTCCAAATAAAAACCATCATCTCTCACTTCCCATTTACAACACTTTAGAAGATTTGGATTTTTCCCATTTTTGACACAATAAGATGGATCATCATACACATCAAAAGATTTGTCCTTTGAACCCCACCAGAAGTGACAAAAATATAAAGTTTTATCGAGAAAGGACTCGCAAAATGACCAATTTAAGTCTCCATTTATGGGAAGAATTTGATCTCCAACTTCTCTATTTTTCGACGCGCAATGAACTCGCAACTCCGGGGTACTAGTAGGAAGTTTGTTGATAACATGTACCTCATACTTTTGAGAAAAGATACATTTTTTTGCAAACGAAAGGTTAAGGGGAGCGATCAATAACACTAGCAAGAAAAAGATGTTGATGAATGAGAGAGTCATATTGGGGGAGAATATAAGTATTGAAAATGAAAAGAAAAGGGATAGACTTTGGTGTTTTATACAAAGAAAAAAATCTAAGTTTAGTCAAATCAGAATAAAAAGTTAAAAGATATTACAAACGTCAGATAACAGTATAATATTATTTATTACCTAAAATGGTATTTTTCAAGAGCTATATATGCAAGAAGACTTTTTTAAATTGTGATAATTTTAAATGCTGACCATTAAAAAAAGGGGGGGACATTTACGTTATTATTGTCTGATTTAGTTTTTTTCTTTTCTTAGTTTTTCTATTATAGGAATAAAAATAAAATAAATAAATCCTTTGCCATCACTAATTGATTTCTCTTGATCTTATTGATTTATTTTCTATTATAATATAAATTGCCATCCTAATCATTTGAAGTACAGCAAAATCGTTATAAACTTAAGTAGAATTATATATAGAGAAAGTGATTTTTATGCATTGCAAGAATTAACCAAAATCAAAAATATTAATTTTGTACAAATTTTAAAGAACCTTGTAAATTCCTTCTTATTTTTGTGTATGTTTCTCATTTAATAAAAAATCGTGGGTCAAAATATTATTAATTATGACCTAACTTATTAAAGTCTTGTCTGACATAAGTTGTGTAATGTCTAATTCACAAGGTATAAATATTTTTTAAAAAAATTATTCTACATAAATTTAGAGAACTTTTATCTTGTCTGGCATAACCTAAGGAACTAATGCAACAATTTTTCTTATAAGAGATTAACCAAAAAAAAAAATTGTTAAATGCTCTAAAAATCTTAGGCCAACAGACTTAGCCCTTACTGACAACTTTGCATATTTCATATATTTTAGGATTCTTTAATCATTAATTATACTAATACCACTTACCTCATATATTTCTCTTATCAAATATTTTAGGACTTTTTAATTTTTAAAATATATTTTCTTATTAACCATATTTTACCATATATTTTCCTCTTGTCATTTATTTTTGAAATCCATAATTTTTAGAAATATTCTGCTCTTAATAAGTACTCCTTAATTTTAAATATTATAATTTTGATTAATAAAACAAACGTATTAATAGAAACCTTGGTGCTTTATTTCCTTTTTGTTTGGCTAAAGTTGTGAACATCTTTTTAATCATTTTAAACCTTTATTTCTCAACTAAAAACTAGCATTAAAAATATGAAATAACTATGGAGAATCGAATTCGAGAATATTCAAATGAGATTTGAAAATTTACCGGTTTAAGAGAAAAATATTTGTTGACACCTAATTTTAACCCTCCCCGATAATAATTAATTTCGAGCTTCTTAATTTTCAAATGTTTTAAAATAATTAATTTTAGAAATTTTGAAAAAAATAAAATATAATATAATAGAAAAATTTGCAAGTTGTTTCAAATAGTTTGTCACTTGTTATAATTTTTAAATAATAATATGTCTTTTATATAATTATGTATATAATTAGTGTATTTTATAAATATTGGAAAATCGTCTCAAAAAGATTTTGTTTAATTAGATATTTTGTTAGTTTGTTTAGTTATCTAATAGTTTACGATTTCGAGTTAAGTAGTTAGTTTATAATTAAGTTAATTATTATATAATTATGTGTCTAATTAGTATATTTTACGAATGTTCAAAAATTGCCTCGAAAGGATTTTAGCTTTATTTAAATATTTGGTTATTTAGTCGTGTATATTGTTAAGGTAATTAGTTTATAATTAAGTTGATTATTTTATTTCGTTAAGAGTAAGAAGCTCTTTAATTAATTTGTATTAATTCATCTTGTGTAAATTTAGGCCAATTTCATCAATCAAATTCGAGTTGGCTACCTCCGAAATTTATTTGAGTTATTGTTTGGTTACAATTTTTAGCCAAAATGAAACATTCTAGTCAACCCATCTTAATAAATCAATTAATGGGCCCTCTACCCTTAATTTTCTAGCAGCTCTTTACTGCTCCCAAGCCCAACACCAATTCCCTTCTCCAATATGCTGCAAATCATCACCAGCAGCCCACCAACAATTATCCTGACCCGGCCCAACTCTTCTGTTCCTCAAAAGAAACCCAGGAACAGCTGTACGCAGCAAATACTTCCAACGTTAACATCATCTTCCAACAGTCGCAGCAGCACGGAGCAGGTAAGACATCTGCAATTTCGTCCTTATAGCCATGAGATTGAGCCGCGTGGCGTTTCAAGGACGAAAGATCGATCGAGCTCGTCCATCTCCCCTTTCCTCTTTTGGAATGGTTCAAAATTGCGAGAAAAGTATGTTTTCCTTAATGGTGAAAGAAATGGGAGTTTTGAATTCGAAAAATGGGCCTCGAATTCGGATTCACCCATTTTCCCCCCAACTCGTCAACCCTAATCTCCTTCTATATATTCCTTTTTTCGTTTCAGTATTGGGGGGGATTTTTTTAAAAAAAGTTGGAAAATTTTGAGTTGGATAAAAAATTAGAGATCAATATTGGAAAACTTAGGAAAAAGAAAGGTGGGATTTCGGGAACAATCATTCGGTACTCACGAACTTCTAAAACGTTTTTCTCTAATTCTGAATTGTGAGGAAATCTTGTCCGAGTCTGGTTTGCATTTTTGTTAGCTGCTCAGGATTAAACTCGTGTTTGTGGTGGTGGAAACTCATCTCCTCCTGCTCATCCCGTCCTTGCTCGCTGTCCATCGAAAGGTAAACAACTCTAATTTATTTTCTCTTCTATTTTGTTTAGTTTCCAGTAGAAGCTTGGATGTGAGTTGCAAAATAGTACGAGACTCGAGATGCTTTTGCGGCATGTGTTCGAATCTAAGCGATAGCTTTTAATCCTCATTTTTTTTAGTGAATACTGTATGTTTAGACTCTAAGATAGCATAATGCTCGTTTTGATTTATTTTCCCTGTTTGTATCCTTCTCGAGTTTGTGGCCGCTTCACTTGTATTGTTGTTTGTTCACGTGTATGGTCATGACGTAATACTCTATCTTTCGATATAGAAGAGAGCATTGATGGAATTTTCGTGTTCAACATTGTGGAACTTGTTGTTGATTTTTAAACAAATAGGGTAGAGAAAATGAAAGAAAGTTGTAGAAGCTGTAGCTTTTTTTAAAAAAAAATGAAAATATAACTAAAATATATCTATAATTCGAAAAGTTAATATAACAATAAAGTATCTGTAATATTTACAAACATTCAATGTGTAGTTTTTATTTTTTATTTTTTAGACATGTACAATTTTACTAATTAATTAATCTTTTTTTTTAAAAAAGAAGAGAAATTTGGTCAATTGTCGTTGTTTTTCTTTTTAAAAAAAAATAAATAAATAAATTTTATTTTTTTTAAAAAAAAGAAAACCCTACATCATAAAAAGACTTGATTTAAAACCACCGTAATTTGAAACAAAAAATAATTTGAACTATAAATTTTTTAAAGGAAGAAAATTTCTCAATCAAAATTAAAAAGATTGGTATAATCATGCAAGAAAGAAATGAAAAAATGAAAAAGTTACTCCTCAAAATTCTCCCAAATAAACTAACGTGATATATTTTCTTTATGAATTTTAAAATTAATAACTACTTTATTTTAAAATTTAAAATGTAAGGGTATTTATTTATTTTTTATACATTTATTTACTGATTTATTTATTTTTAAAAAAAATTAATTTTGCTAATAAATTAACAATGTCCAAAAGGGTAACTCATAGTTCTTATGCTTATTTTCAAGATTATATAGACTAGGTCTCACCTAGGCCTAAAGATTTTGATCTACATTATTTTTGTATTGGTCAAATTATGGTCCAGATGTTTTCCCTGTTCATTATAGGATACTTTGTGTTGTCTCTTCAATGCTAGTTTAAATATGTTGTAGCATAAGAGTTTCGTACACTGTTTTACTGTTTGTATTTGAGTTAGCTTAGCATATTATGTCTTAAATGAATTTATATGGCACCTCTTGAATTTGGAAAGTTAATTTTGAATAATTTTTTGACATGAAATTTGCAATAATAATAGTAAATTTACGTGTTTGAAAACCACGCAAAAGATAAATAAATATTACAAGTCATAATAATAAACCATTCTAAAGTATTTAAAACGCATTTTGACTAACCGTTTAAAGCTTTTGTTTGTTTAAATAGTATCTTTTATATATGTTTTGAATATCTATTGTTTTAAATTTAAATATTAATTTGTTTTAATCTGATTTAATTCCAAAAATTTATGACAAGTATTTGAAGCGAAGAGACTAGTGAATTACCTCTTTATTTAAACTACGTGACTATTTTTCGAAAACCATGTACATTAATTTATAAGAAAGTCTATTGGACTTAATCATATTAATTTATAATTAACTTGCTTACCTTTATATTGTGATATACACACTCCAATCATATATATAAGAAAATATTATTAGCATAAATTGCCATCATCTAGTACTTGAAACACGCTTGAGTATGTGCTCTTGGATACATTACTATTTACTATTTTATAATTGATGAATCACGTTATCGTTAAGAGCTAAGGTTTGAAAGATCTTATTATTATTGGATACTAAATTTTTATTATTATTTTTTCTCATTTTCTCGTTGCATGTGAAATCTGTCCGAATTTTCCATGGGCTCCAATCACATTCCCTTCGCATTTCGGGAGAGCCGTAAAGGCTCAATTTCCCCTCTTTCGAGTCAGCCAACTATAAAAATTGACGTACAGGTGTCAGAGTGGAAAGAATTCGAAGCAGAAGAGAAATGAAAGATTGGGCCAAAGGCCCACTTTCGCACGAAAGAAATTTGTATTTTGTTATTTTTGGGCCTAAGCCTATTTTATTTGAGTTATTATTATTTGTTAGTTATTAAGACAGGTACAAGAAGACAAGGATTGGGCCAAAAGCCAAAAGAAAGGCAAAATTCGAAAATTAGTTTAGGACAGGTGCATATGACTTAAATGGGCCAAAGGCCCAAAACGAAAATGGGCCCAAATACTGGCCCAGGCGGACAGGAAAACCAGATTTGGGCCCAAGTCTCTTTCCCTATTCATTTTTTATTATATTTATTTACTCGTTAATATTTGTTGTTAGCCTTAAGGTCGAAAATATTCAAATCCCCAAAAGACACCCATTTTTGAATTAATCACCTAACTAAATTAGTCGTTTCTCATTCGACTTTGAAATAAATAAATGAATAAATACGTAAGTTTACAAAATACTTCATTTAAATAATATTGCGACATTTTTCTGTTTTCCTTAAAATGGTCCTAATTACAAATTTTGTTCAATCAAGTTAAGTTAAATTATTTTAGCCAAATGATCGATTGTCGGATAACCACATTAGTGGACATTCTAGGTGCTTTTAAAACCTTCCTAGAATGTTAATAAGAACCTCGAACCCTTTTCAAGTTTTCAATAGATTTACTGTTTTAGTCTTTTGAAAATAATAGTTTTCTTGATTTTTCTTAAAAATTAAGTGGCGACTCTAAACCAGTCCAAAATATATTTTCCTAATAAAACAATATTAATATGATTGATTGATAGTTGAAAGAGACAAAGAAAAAGAAGTTGCTTTGAGGAAAATAAAAAAACTTTTACAGATTTAATTATTTGTTCGTCAGACTTATTAAAAGATATTTTTTTTAGGAAAAACAAATACACATAATAGACTTAGATCTGAATTATTTAGATTCAGATCCTCGTTAGATGCAAGCAAATGAAGCTATAAAAGTAAAAACACAAGGATAAATGAGAAAGAAAGCCACACTAAAACTCAGTCCAATATATTTAAACATGAATACAAATTATATATATCATACTCCCTAAAGTTTCCAATCAAAAATGTGATCCATAAAATATGTTTTACTACTGTCATTATAATTTTCCAAATAAAAACCATCTGCCCTCACCTCCCATTTACAATAGTGTAGATAATTTATAAATTTTCCTCTTTTGACACAATAGACTGGGTCATTATACACAATAAAAGATCTATCATTTGAACCCCACCAAAAATGACAAAAGAACAAAGTCCTATCCATAATGAACTCGCAAAATTCCCAATTAAAGTCTTCGTTTATGGCAGGATAATGATAACCAAGATCATCATTTTTTGACGCACAATGAAGTTCTAATTGTGCAGTATTAGCAGGAAGTTTGTTGATAACATGTACCTCGTACCTTGTTTGAATAACACATCTTTTTTTTGCTAGTGAAATATCAAGAGGAGTGATCAATAACAACAACAACAAGAAGATTTCGATTGAGGAGAATGCCATATTTGGGAGAAGCTTAGTATTGAAAATGAAAAGGGAGAGAGGGGTTCTTGTTTTTATAGATGACAAAAAAAAAGTTAATTTAGTCAACTTGACAAAGTCTTGATTTGGATTCTAACAATTTGTACTTTTCTGTGGGGGTGGGGTGGGGGGTTATTTATTTTTTAAAAAAAACTAGTTAATTACACAAATATTTCTATCATATTTATTGATTCTCCCTATAGTTTAAAATAATTACAATTTATATTATTAATTAATAATTTCATACCAAATTTAAGTCAGATTGATACATCTAGATACATATTTTTTTACTACCAAATACATTGAAATAGGGAGAGAGGCGAGCGAGAACAACAAGAGGCAAGTGAGATTTGTCTATGTATCGCAGATACATGCTAATCCAGTTGGATATGATGTATCTAGAACAAATGATATCTAATTATACCTTCATGTATCTGGACGCACCAAAATCTGGTAAGATTCATAATATTGTGAACTAGCGTGTATCAAAATATTTAACTCCTAAACTAGTGGAATTTTTGTAAGTTACCCTTATTTTTTTGAAAAAAATGTCAAGCTATGTCCTTAACGTATTAAAAATGACTAAAAATGTCCGTCTTCCATCTATTACATTAAATTTGTCGATAAGAGAGGATTGCTCAAATGGTAACAACCCTCATCATTCAGTTCTAAGATTGTAAGTTCGAATCGACCAGGGGACCAGGGAACCAAAAAGGTGGGAGCACCTAATATGAATTTAAAAAAAAAAAAAAAAGACCAAACCTACCCCTCAATTTACTTATTGAATAAAAAAATATCCTTAGCATATTAAAAATGACTAAAACATTTCGTACCTCCATCAATCATTTCACTAACACTATTTTCAAATGTAAATTAATTAAGCTTTATTAAGGACAATTATAACATTTAATTAAATATGTGCTTCTAAACAAAATTGTGGTGAACTATTTGTACCTTTTCAAAAAGCATTTGAATTACCATTAATGTATATTGCCTACTTTTGTCTTTAATGTTTTTTTGTTTTTTTTTTTTTGGGGGGGGGGGGGGGGGGCTGTAAATTGACTTATAGTATTATAAATAGTCAGGCAACATCACAAAATATTGGATCACCAAAAAAGTGTTTAATAGATCTCCCTTGAAATTATGTAAGCGTGTAATTGGAACTTCATAATAAGTTGAGGGATACATAAAAATGGTAGGTTCATATCTTAATATCAAAACTCCCTTTGACAAAAATAGTTTTTAGCGACTATAAATATGCACATTAATAAAGAGTGTTAAAGTCTTTACCGACATTAATTAAGCATCATTAAATCCAATGTCGCTATATGTTTTAGGGACACTTACAAAGAGAGTTAATTAACTCTAAAAACACATATTCAGCGGTATTAAAGTTATTGTTTTTAATTAATTACCGCTAAAAATCAATTTTGGTATATTGACACCATTGAGATTTGGAGATGAGCCAAAACACCATTTCCGACTTTCGACCTTGATTTGAAAATTAATTCAAGACTTGACTCGGGATCTAACTTTTGACTTCAATGTCCAATCCACCGCTCCCTACTTGGGATCAGAATTTAGAACCCGACCTCGATTTGAGACTCAGCTCCCAACCTTGATTGGGGACTTGAGATTCGACTCCCAACCCTAACTCAATGCCCTAACAAGAAGTCGACCTAATCTCGAACCCGGATTCAACCCAAACCCAATCAAGAGTTCCAACCTTTACTTCCGACCTAAGACTCGACTCTAACCCAGGAACCGACACCCGATCCCGAGATCGGTTCCTAGCGTAGCTAGATCCAGCCTAAGGTGTCCAACTGAATACCCTTTATTGAAAAAATTACGTTATATATATATATATTTAAAGTTGGACACCCTTGATAAAAGTTATATCTTTGGTGTAGTGGTAATATGTGTCCATTTGAATGAAGGAGTTTCAGGTTCAAACTCCAAATTGCCCAATTTTCTTTGTTTTATTTTGACAGTCACACACCATTATTCTTGGACACCCTTAATAAAAATTCTGCCTCCGCTATTGTCCTAGGGTCAGATTCGAACTGGGGTCGGGCTGGGTTGAGTCTAGGATTGTGATGGGGGCTATAGGATTTAATGTCATATATCTCGAGGAAGGCTAATAGAGTAGTTGATATCCTAGCAAAATACGAAAGGAAAACTAAGGATCCAACTATGTTATGAAACAAGTTAAATGTTTTTGTAGCATCTCCTTCCTTTGTTACTAATACTCTTGAAATAGATGCTCGTAGAACTATTTCGTACAGATCAGTTCCTCTTTGTGTGGATGATCCTTAATTATTATATATAAAATTCTTCCGTTCTAAGCAACAACAACAAAAATACCCATAGACTTAATTAGGTTTATCTTCGAATTGGTCAAATTGAAAATAAAATGAAAAATATTCCAAAAAAAGTGAATAATTCACACTACCTAATTTTTACAATGAAAATTGAATAGCATAATATCTTTATCAAGGATGAAGTTTTACTTGCTACTAATTTATGTGATATATATAAAAATAAAAACACAAGGATAAATGAGAAAGAAAGCCACTCTAAAATCCAATCCAATTTATTTAAACAAGAATATAAATTATAAATATCATATTCCCTAAAGTTTCCAATCAAAAATGTGATCCATAAAATATGTTTTACTACTGTCATTATAATTTTCCAAATAAAAACCATCTGCCCTCACCTCCCATTTACAATAGTGTAGATAATTTGTAAATTTTCCTCTTTTTACACAATAGACTGGGTCATTATACACAATAAAACTTCTGTCATTTGAACCCCACCAAAAATGACAAAAGAATAAAGTCCTATCCATAATGAACTCACAAAATTTCCAATTAAAGTCTTCATTTACGGCAGGATAATGATATCTAAGATCATTATTTTCTGACGCACAATAAAGTTTTAATTGTGTAGAATTAGCAGGAAGTTTATTAATAATATGTACCTCGTACCTTGTTTGAATGATGCATTATTTTGAGTCAATTCATACTTGTGTTAAAAATATTTACATTCAACTATCAATATGATGTTTATAATTAGTGTTCTTGTTTAAATATATCATAATAATAATATCAATGAATTTTCATTTCCAGTAGTTACTAGAATTATGACAATATTTAATCATCAATTATACATAATTACTTCATTTATAAAAAATAAAAAAATAAAAACACTTATTTTTCAAGAAAATAGTATGCTACATACCAAACACACTCATAGACTTAATTTTTCGACAAAGAAGATTCAACTGACCACTTTTAAATGAATATAGTTTCGCCATTGATCACGTAAATAATTTAAGCGACGAAACAATTAAAGTAAACATCAATCAAATAAGCAAGCTAACCACTTAATTCATTCTTATTTTTGACTTGTACAATTAGAACATCCACAATAAAATTCATAATATATTTTCACCATAATTCTAAAATTAAAAAAAAAAAAAAAAAACGTCATATTCCTTTAAGACCAATCAGTATATCGATACATATCGATATTTCCATTATCATTATAATGTCCCAAATAAAAACCATCTGATTTCACAATCCATACACATTTTCTTGAAAAATATTGAATTTGTCCATCTTTAACACAAGTTTCTTTATCATTAAAAACATCAAAAGTTTTATTTTTCACATCCCACCAAAAATGACAAAAATACAAACTTTTTCCAAAAAGATTTCCACAAAATGACCAATTGACATCTTCATTTATCGATGGAAAATATTCTCCGAAATCATCGTCTCCAGATTGACAATGAATTTTTAGCGGTGGGGAATCACTAGGAAGATTGTTGATAACGTGAATCTCATATTTTGGTGTAAAGAAACATTTTTTTGCTGTTGATAATTCAAGAGGAGTGATTAGTAAAAATAAGAAAATGTAGATTAATGAATTAGCCATAGTGAGAAAAATAATAAGAAATTTGCAAGGTTCTTTGAGATTTATACAAAAATAATATTTTTTTTTATTTTGGTTGATTATTTTTGCAATGCATTTAATTAAGGTAAGATAATTAAGGTTTTTCTAATGATTTTATGTATTTCAATTAATGGGATAGTAATTTATAAAAGAAAATGAATTAATATAGAAATCAATTAGTGATAGCAAAGGATTTATTCATTTTATTATATTCCTATAATAGTAGAACTACGAAAAGAAACAAAATCAGACAATAATAACGTAAATGCTCTTTTTTAAGGTCACTATTTAATGTGGTGCGGTGGATGGAGTTGTTTTTCCCTTAACCAAAAGATGCGGATTCAAGTTCTAGGTATGAAAATATCCTTTGTAGAGAGTGATACCCCCGAATGGAGCCCTACTCAGCGCGGATCCAAATTAATCAGGCTCCAGTATGAAAAAGTCCTTGGTAGAGAGTGCTACCCCCGAATGGAGCCCTATCTGCCGCAAATCAAAATTAATCGGGCTCCAATATGAAAAAGTTATAAAAAGACCTTGGTAGAGAAGGCTACCCACGAATGGAACCCTAGCTGCCGCAAATCCAAATTAATCGGGCTCCAATATGAAAAGGTTATAAAAAGTCCTTGGCAGAGAATGCTACCCTCGAATGGAACCCTAGCTGCCGCAAATCCAAATTAATCGGGCACTGATATGAAAAAGTTATAAAAAGTCCTTGGTAGAGAATGCTAGCCCCGAATGGAACCCTAGCTGCCGCAAATCCAAATTAATCAGGCTCTAGTATGAAAAAGTTATGAAAGTTCTTGGTAGAGAATGTTACCCTCGAATGGAGCCCTACCTGCCGCAAATCCAAATCAATCGTGCTCCAGTATGGAAAGGTTATGAAAAACTCCTTGGTAGAGAATGCTACCCCCGAATGGAGCCCTACCTGCCGTAAATCCAAATTAATCATGCTCCAGTATGAAAATGTCCTTGGTAGAGTGCGCTACCCAGAATGGAGCTCTACCCAGCGCGAATCCAAATTAATCAGTCTCCGATATGAAAAAGATCTTTGATAGAGAATGTTACCCCCGAGTGAATGCTACCCCTGAATGGAGCCCTGTCTGCCGCAAATCCAAATTAATCAGGATCCGATATGAAAATGTCATTGGTAGAGAGCGCTACCCCCAAATGGAGCTCTACCCAGAGCGAATCCAAATTAATCAGGCTCCGATATGAAAAAGATCGTCGATAGGAGAGTGTTACCCCCAAATGGAGCTCTACCCGACATGAATTCAAATTAATCAGACTCCAATGTGAATACCTACGCCAGGTAAGACCAAAATATATACTATTTTTAGAAATTGTGCACATATAGCTCTTGAAAAATACCAATTCAGATATTGTTACACACAAATCTAATATTTGATTATCTATTGCTTATTTATTTAGACGAAACATTAACTATCGTCTAACATTTAGCAATTGTTTTCCATTTATCATCAGTACAACTAACAAGTTTAATTGCTTCAGCAAGAACATCTGCAGATTCTTGGCTATTTTCTTTTCCTCGAAAAGAACGAGCATCGTTGTTCAGAAAATTCAGAGAAAAACACCAGTACTCTTATTAAGGAACAAGACTATCTATCTGTATATATATTCCCAGAATCAGAAATCAACAGTTAAAAAAGAAGCATCGGGTTGGTGGCGGGCATTTTACATAAACATACCGCTCATTCAACACCCCTATACATCTCTCTACGTTTAAGATACCCTTAAAAAACTAGGAAAAAGAAATGTCATAATCCGAAAGCCTATTTACATGCAAGTTTGTGCAGGTATTAGGACTCGGGCTGCTCAGTCTTCACAGCTGCACGAGGTGATGATATGCAGTTCCCGTTTTGAAGGTAAAGGGTGTTGGCAACTATAGAATCACTAACCAAGCCCACAGCATCAACATCATCAAAATTGAGAGCGCCTCTGAGCTTCCGATTGCTGCAGATGAGAGGATTTGAGTTGAATTGTATTTAGATAAAGGAGTTTTGCTGATATGTGAAAGAACCACGTACCCATTCAAGCGGTTGTTGATTACTGTCAAATCTTTTGAAGGGCTCTGATAAGCATGAGTGCTTTCTCCCACACAAGCATAATAGCTTTTAGAGCTATGGGAAATCAAGGCATCCATCTGAAATCAGAAATAAGAGATGAAATGCGAGAAATAATGGATCAAAGAGGGGTCATGAAAGGTGGTATATTCATTCAAAATCCTATATTTCTCTACTTTGAAACACTCGAGGTATGAACAACTTCAAGTCACATTGGAAAAACATAGACACTACCTTAGATGATCGCAGCGGGGAGACATAAACATTATGAACAGCAGATACTTTCTTTGGAGACATGTCAGGGAGACTGGGAAATGAAGATGGTCTGGGGGATGCTGGACCTTGACCTGAATGAAATGAAGAAAACAAAAAAGGCCACAGGTTACACATTTGTACGTCAGAAAGAAATCATATAATAGAAACCAAACTAGAAGAAAGGTATTACTTCACAACCGCATAATAAAGAGAACTCACCGTCATTCTTGGTTTTTTCAACATGGTTGTTCTTTTGCTCATTTCCAGCAGGTGCAAGCTCGACTAATAATGGCTTAACAGAAGGAATAAACATTTCATTGTAGAACGTGATGATATCAACATGTTCTGAACCTGTTTTCTGTTTTAAATCCAAAAAAAAATTGGTCAGTGATTCTAGAAACTGTAAGAGACTCGTGTCAACAATCTAGAGACTGATCTCATTACCCCATTGTGACGTGCTGATGTCCAGTCAACAAAAACACTTCGAAAAACTTGTGGTTTGCACTGAGGTTGCTTTCGGTAGTTGTATATAATTTCTTTGAAGGTCAAGTTAAGTTGTGAAATCTGCATATAATCAAGAAACAAGGGGTGAAATTAGAGAATTACAGACTATCAGTTCCAACTATCCCCCTTTTCCCTGAAAATTTACCTTGGCAACTCCATAGAAAGAGCAAAGGATGATCTGGTCAATATGTCTGCTGAAGAAAAGACTTGTCCTCTGATTGAGAATCTTCTGAAAAAGGCAATATACAGTCTCTCTTATTTGTTGAGAAAGCTGTAGCCGCTCTATCATGCCATTGATTCTGACAGCAGCCAACTTCACAATCTAGGTGGAACATGACATAAGAGAAAAAAAGAAAGGTCAAATAATCAGCAGGCTAAACCAAGGAACTTGATCGAGAAAAAACAACTAATTAGCATCTAACAGAAGAATCAGAATCCAGAAAATCCACATTCAGACTGCTAGATCCCACTATTTGCATCTGCCATTCACAGCTCACATTTACTTAAGTATTCTAAGGAGCTACTAGAAGATTAAAATCAAGATCTCATATGTCAAATTATTGGATAAAAAGTAGGTTGTTAAAGAGATGCAAGTTTTTTGCAAAAGAAGTTGAAAATTGCTGACCCAGAGGAGCACTTTTGGCACTAAATGGCTAACCGGCATGTGAGCATTTGAACAACGTAAATATGTGCCGGCATAACCACTTCAAAAAGAAATTGACACAGCATAATCAACATAAAAACTGATGGAATAATTGACAGTTTTACCTTGCCAAAGAATACATTGATTGATGTCTCAGCACATGTTTCCCCTCCACCACCAGGGTTTGGTCTTGTTGGACTGTTAAAGTTCAAAAGATTAACACTTCATAGCAAAATACAGATCCCTAGATTATTGAGCAAACAAAAACTTAAGAATCCAACTGTAACTCGAAAGTACCTTGCGAACGCAGACTGCAAAGGTGGAGGAAACTTTGACTTTATATTGGTGAGAGCCAGAAAACGATCCTTCACAGGTGATGTGAAGGAATTTCGCTCAACCAACACACTACGATATTCAGTACACAATCTCTTCGGTGACCGGATATCACAGATATGACCTAGTAAGATTAATAATTTAAGATTAAAGTTGGGTTAGTTTTCCTCCCAAAAATCTAAGAAGGCACACCATTCAGGACTAAACATTCATGAAATTTACGAAGCTTTAAGATTAGGGGCAAACAGGATACCATTAGGGGCCAAGTCGCTCTTCTGTAAAGGCGGCACTGGTGGTAAATTTCCCGAAGATAGGTTAATGTGCATTGCAATAGCATCCAAGGATGGCATCGGTTCAGCCAACAGGCCCAGGCGATTAATTTCAGCAGAAAGTGATGGTTTTGCAACAGTCAAAGAGTTGTACATAGAAGAGCCCTTCTCCCAAACCATGCTCTCCAAGAGTCGTTCTTCAAGTGAATTCAAATGGCGTCTCAGTTCTCGAGGAAGACTTTCTTCATGCCTGATGAAGCTCTCTATCACCTTACTGAGATCAAAAGATGTAATTCCTGTTCTCTCCAAAACAGCTGGAAACAACATAGTAACTGTCTTGTGAGTGGCAAGAACTAGTTCAGCTGAGCAGGCGAGCATACATCTATGAAACCTCTCATTGGTTAGCAATGAAGTTAAATTGGTCGCATGCAAAATCTGGGATTCTGCAACACACATAGTCTGCAGAACCCTATAATACAACTTCAAAGACTCAGATCTACGTTGCTCTGCCCATATGTTGTCCATTAAGCTCGTGCTTTGCAGGCTACCAGCCGCACAATGCTCCCCAGGACCACTACTTGGAAATATAGCCTCCAGAATAATGTGAGCCCTCCGGATCACATCAGCTGATACATTCCTATCACAGGCGGACAAAAATCTCTCCAGCTCAGGTGAAGGTTTTGGCTGTAGTGGAGCTATGACGGTACGCAGCCACCTGGCAGTTGTCATTGCTGTGGTTACAGGGGTAGCTGCCATCTTTGAGTTACCACAATTTGGATTGTTATTAACATTGGATGCACCAGGAGAACAGTAAGGAGAGAGTGGGCTTGTAATTGTCTTTGTTGGGGAAGCCATTGCGTCAAATTTCTTCTGCACAACAGGAGACAAACACAAATGGTTTCAAAGAGTGTTTCAATTTACTGCATGATGGCTTTAACCAAATGAGGATATCCTGAGAACAAACCTTGATTCCATTCATATTGACTGCACCTCCAGACAAGCTCCCTGACCCCAGCAAGCTATCCTCGTCATTGACAAAAATCCTCTCATCCAATTCACCCTTGTTCTGAATTGCATCATTGTAATCCTTCTCCAGTATACATATACTTGACGATAAAGATGATTCCTCCAGTAAATTTTCAAAATAGGTCAAACCATCTGCAACAAACATCCTAACTTTCAGAAAAATCAAAATTAACTAAAGCAAGAGATTGCTGATGTCGAGACAAACCTGCGTCGATGTTGTCCAGGTTCTCTGCCCTGCATTCTGAAGCCAAACAAGGTTCCTTCTTCAACGTTACTGTTATTAGATTATTAACTTTGTCCATGGTCTCCCTTAAGTCATCTATCGAGGTCTGATAAATGCTGCTTAATGAAACAAGCAAGTCCACTTTGTCTCCTTTCTTAACTGTAAGAAAATCAGCTTTAGTACAAGGTCAACGCCATCACATCTCCAAAAAGAAAAGTTGAAGAGGTAGTGGACCAAAACCCCAACTCTCTTAATGCAAAATATGTAAAGATAATTACCAAATCGCGGGGAGTCATTGATGTTGAAATTTCTGAAGCGGACAGGCACATGTATTATTAAGATTGCCTGCACCATGGTTATGAAACAGTAGTCAGATATGTCACCTATTTCTTAAGAGCAAAATGGTAGGATCCCATCCATAGAATTGCAATGGGAAAGATGATTAGATGCACTGCATTCAGTTCTTGAATACATAACTGCTGTGCTAGTTATATCAAAGACAAAAAGGAGTATAAATGTGCCAGCTGAGCTGGTTTAAATGAGAAGTGTTGCTGAAGTACGCATTTTGGTGCAGAAAATGTGCAGATGAACAAAAAACCCACTGGCCTCATAAGTTACCAATTTTGAAAAAAACAATGATGTTTCCATTGAGTTCCACCTTAAGCACATTAGTTCCTGTACTAAACATTTACGGGACACTAAGCACCAAACCTAAAGTGCACCTCGCTTCATGACTTAACCTTTACAACATTGCACACAAGTTATACAGAGTCTATTATCAGCATGCCCAATACAACATACACATATAACAGAATAAACCAGACAGAACCCAAGCAATCAACTAAATAGTATAGATACTGACCAGCACAGAAACTAAACCATTTGTGCATGTCACAAGATCCTTGAAGCGGCTAAATACATGTTCGCGAAGTGAAAGAAAAAGCAACCAGCCAAAACGATAATATTGTGGCAAGAGGATAATCGAATTAGAAGTTGCAGACTGCTTGTCTTCATTGTTATCACTTGACAAAAACAGCTCCTGATATGCGCGCTTGTAGTACCTAAAAGCAGTAAAAATGTTATCAAATGTACCACAAAAAGCCACATCCTGAGTATTAAAGGAATGAACCTCACAAAGCAATATAAGTAGAGGAAATTAATGCTTGAAAAGAGCACCCACTTGCTTAAAAGGCTCAAATGCACAAAGTTGGTCTGCAATTCCTTTGCCTAATACAACAGTTCAAATAAATTTAAGTGGATGAATAAATGCTTAATAATATTTTGTCCCAATTCATGTGGCACACTTTTCTTTGTAGTCCGTCCAAAAAAGAATGTCACATTCTATAATTGGAAATAACTTAACTTTAAAAAAACGGTGTCACGACAAACTGTGCCACATACGTTAGGACAAAGGGAGCCAATAGAAACAACAATAGCTGCAGAACATGAGATTAACCCTCCACGTCATCTTTACCTGAAGTCTCTTCTCCCAATCTGAACCATATAGGTTGCTTAATACTGGACCAACTTTAACAATAAACTGTGGTAATTCTTTGAAGAAGTCTAGAACACTATAACAAACAAAACAAAATTCATAAGAACAGCGATAAAATCACAACTTCTACAAGAAACACAAAGAACATTAGATAAACGCACTTGAGTTTCGCCCCACGCAGAATTTGGCATAGATCAAATCCATTTCCTTCATTCCCATTACTCAGATTCCTCGCTTCATTCTCACTTAATCTCTTCACCGAGAACAGAACAAACGCAAACCAATACCGTTCAACTTCCTCCGGCTGATAAAGAACACACTCAAATCAATTCTAGTCCATATTAAAACCACCTAACTTATCATTTCATACTAAATCAACAAACAAGAGCATCATGACGACTTACTGTTATAGCTCCAATAGCAGCATTGTTCGACAGTAAAAGATGTTTACTGTCCATAAACAGCTTTCTTGCTTCTACCATAAAACTCTCACCCATCGACAACCCATTCTGTAAATCAAACAACAAATGGTAAAAAATACTAAAATCCAAAGTTGCCATGTCAGAAACAGAACAAAATTTGCATATATGGGTCTCTGAACTACAAGTAGAAAATGCAATACAAGAAACTCATTCTGTAAATCAAACAACAAATGAAAAAATACTAAAATCCGCCTAAAAACAAAAAATTAAAATCGCAACACCCATAAAAGAAACCAGAAAAAGAACAAATTTTGCACACATGGGCCTCTTAGTTACGATTTCAAAATGCAGAAAACAAGAAACTCATTCTGTAAATCAAACAACAAACGTAATAAAAAAACTAAAATCCACCTAAAAAAAATTAAAATCGTCATATCCATTAACAAAACCGGAAAAGAACAAAATTTGCATACATGGGTCTCTAAGCTACAAGTAAAAAAATGCAGAAAACAAGAAACTCATACTGTAAATCAAATGTTAAAAATACTAAAATCGCCAAACCCATAACAGAAACTGTTAAAGAACAAATTTTTCATACATGGGGTTTCACAAAATGAATTTTTTTAAGAAAATAACCAACAAAACACAACAACGAACAATTTCTTTTCTTCTTTCTTAACTGAATCAAGCCCTAAAAAAACGGGATTTTCAGCTGAAGTATTTACAAGCTAAAATCAAACTCAACAAAACTAACAGTACCTTGCAGAAATCAGTAAATCGAACTTCAAGAGAGTCCACAGAACCATTCTCTTCAGAATTCGAATAATTCTTCAGCTCCTCCATATTCATCCACAACTCCTAAAAAAAAACCAAACCCAGAACCCAAAATTCTACAAATTTCTCAGATCTGTATAATTAGATCCAAATTCTTCAAAAACTAAAAAACCCCTAATTTTCCCTCGTCTTTCTCTCTCTATCTCTATGACCAATTTTTCTTTTTTTTTATTTGTTTGTTTGCTCTGTTTAGCTATAAACCCTAACTTTAGGGCGGGAAAATACATATAGTGTATGTCATATGGTTTATGTCCATACATAGCCGACAAAGTTGTAGGGATAGCCAATTAAAATTTGACACGCGTTTTGTCTGTTAGGGTTTTTACCGCCAAATTTCCGTCTTTAGCTTAACGAGTCTCCCGCGAAAAACTACTGTTTGTTAAAAAATCGAAAACGTAACGCCTAAAATTATTATTTATTACCTGAACCGGATTTCCCTTTTTTGGGTAAGCTATATTAATTCATAATACGTAATATAGTTGATGTTTTCTCACACTAGTTGTTACTGTTTTCGTAGTAACTACTATATTTTTTTTATTGTGATTTTTTATTTCCGTAGGATATTGATTTGTCGTATGCGAGTTAAGGATCTTTCGAAAATAATTTTTCTATCTCCACGTATGGAATAAGATCTGTGTACACTCTATCATTTCGAAATCCACACGTGGAATCTCAATATTGTTGTTGTATATTAATGATAACGAAATTGTGAGTTTATTAATTATGTGAAATTGCAAATGAAATTAATTAATTGCAAGAAATTGCAAGTGTATTAATTAATATGAAATTGCAAATGTAAAGGATATATATCAAGGCCCATAAATGATCTGGATATTGACCCCCTTGACCAAATCCAGCCCAAGCCCATTAATAAGCATATTTAACATAGCACTTTGTTCTCTCCCTTTTAATTTTGGGAAAATTTTTAAAACAGCAATATTTTAGCTTTTAGTGGGACTCCTTAGCAACGGTTTCATTATTTATTAAAAATGTCATTATTTTAGTTTGTTAAGGGATTAGTTATGTATTTATTTTATTTTGATTAATTTGAAAGAATACAAATAATTAATAACATAACAGAGAAAATCATGAAACAAAAAAATTCAAAAAAGGCAAAACAGATTTCAAATACAAATCAGTTACGTTTTGAAAAGAGCATAAATAGTCATCTCCCCGTCGAGCGTTTTTTTGCTTTCTTCTTAAGAACATAAAAAAAAATTAAAATAATTTAGTTTGTCTTTCGAATCATTCATCTGATAACTTTCAAAACTTCTTCAAGTTGAATATGACATATTTTTGAAACATAATTTTTCAAAATTGACAACTATAAATTTGTCGCATCCAGTGAACAATCGAAAAACAATCAGATATTTTGTTCGATTTTTTTATTTGTTTGGATGAGATATTCGTATATGTCGAGTACAAGAGTGTTATTTTTTTTCTTGATTGAATCAGTGAAATCTTTGTATGCATTGGGATTTATAGCTTTTTTCGGATGTTTTGTATCCAAGATATGATGTGTAACGAATGAAATTGTTTTTTTTTTTTTAGTTTAGTAGCTATTTTTTTCTGTTTGAATGCATACACTAATTTGTATCCCATTAAGTTAATGTAACTAATCGATCATGAACTATATGTTGAATACAACAATATATGAATACAAAAGTGAGATGAAAATACAAAGTGAGATTGAATATAAAGTTGTGAATACAAAAGAAATACTCTCTTCATTTGAAATACAAAGTGACTTTGAAAGGTAAAATACAAACTAATGGATCATGAATTATATGTTGAATACAACAATATATGAATACAAAAATGAGATGAAAATGCAAAGTTATAAATACAAAGTGAGATTGAATATAAAGTTGTGAATACAAAAAAAAAAAAATACTCTCTTCATATGAAATACAAAGTGACTTTGAAAGGTAAAGTAGGCACATAAAATACAAAACTTGTTGGTATACAATTAGGTTGAATACAAAACAAAAGAGAAATACAAACTTGTTCACATATAAATTGAGATTGAAATACAGAATGAATACCCAATAAAATACAAAATTGTTAGCATATAGTTAGGATGAATACAAATTAAGAAGGAAATACAAACATGTTGGTATACTAATTGAGATTGAAATACAATGCAACCTTTGGGTAATACACAAATCAAATGAGGGAAATTTTCCAAAATTTTGAATATTATTTGGTATACCCTCTAGTAATTCTGATTGAATCAGTCATTGTAAACAATCAGATACTTTCCCCAAAATCTAAAACCCTAAAAGCAAATTTCAATATTATCAAATTTTAAAATGTATTAAATATCAAACAAAATAAACATCTATATGAATTTCTAGAATCTACAAAATCTGAAAAATTAAAAGAAAATCAAAAAAAATAAAATTGAACATAATAAATATATGATGAATATTTAAACAAAATCACATAAAAATTAGAAAATTCGACTGAAAATCCTTAATGTATAGAATCAGTGATTTAAACATCAAATCAAAATTGATAATGGAAATTACCTTGCCAACCGAGAAATTTGCTTGAATTAATAAAGAGATTTCGTTTAACAATAAAGAAAATTTCTTGATGAACAACAATTTAGCACCTTGAAGAAAGATAAACTTGAAACGTGAAAGGTGTGAAAGAAACGTGAAAGTTGGGGAACAAACGTGAATGGTGGTGAAAAAAGGTTAATGGTATTGGTTTAATTTATTTATTTTTCACTTTAAACGATTATTGGTATATAATTTAGTCTAATATAGGGCTCTTTCCATAAATAAAATTAATTTAAAATACTAAAATCTGAATACATATTATTTAATAAAAATATTGTCATTCTGCCATTTTAAATTAAATATTTTAAAGTGTTGTTATTTTGACTAATTATGTTAGATATTATGACTTAATTGCTAATTTTCCCTTTAATTTTTGAGCCAAACCGATATTCGATGTCTTAACTCGACACAAAGTTAAAACAATTGATATTTCGATAATTACATTATTTTGTTGTTGTTATTGTTTTTTGTAGTAATTGTGATATATTTATTTCACTGTCATTTTTCCTTTTCATGTACTCAAGTCGAGAGTCTTCTAAAAATAGTTTCAACGGCTTAACGTGGTAATGATAAAGTATGCATATATTCTACCCTCCCCAAGCCCCCACGAGTGTGATTTCAGTATTGTTTTAGTATATTAATTAGTGAAAAAATTATATATAACATTTATAGGACTAATAATTATAAGTTATGACATTACTTTTTATCTTTCAAATTTTAACAATAAACAATTACGGGTTATAACATATTACATAAATTAAAAAAGGATTTAAAAAAATGTCAAATACAAATTTGTTTTAAAAAAAACATTAAAAACGGAAATGTAATTAACTGAAAATTTGAAAATCTTAATGATAATTAATATGAGGCATAAAATTAGGAAAGATATAACAAAAAATATATTTATTTCCTTGTTTAGCTCAAGATAGTTATTGGCATTTTCTCTCACTTGTTAATTGTCTTTCAGACAGTTTTTTTAAGTATGGTGGTCGATGAGATTCTTCAGGTTAGTGTTTATTTAGATTTTTTTTTGTATTGGCTATATAAATAATACTGTGTATTTTTTTCTATTCAGTGACAATGCGATGAATTTGTGAATGAATATTTTCTAATTATATATAAATAAAACGTTAAAAATTTGATATGGGAAAAGGTTACTGGAAAATGCAATGAATTTTGCGAATGATTACTGATTAAATATGCATTTTGTATAATGTTTTTACTGATTAATTTGTGAATAAATACTGATTTAAAATGTCTACAACTAAATTTCTTCATTCTTTGTATGAACCATTATTGATTTTTTTATATGACTTTGGTATAAAAATTGACTTAAATTTTGTATGAAATTTGTATAATAGTAAGATCAAATTTGTATAAAAATTTATAATTTTTATGGCACGAATCTGGTATGATTCAATTTTCATTTTTGGCATCATATTCGTATGAAATTGTGCATAATAGTGGGATGAAATTGGTATACTTAAGAAAAGACAATTACCAGTTATAAATTGTATGATTTTGTATTCTTTTTGGCATGAATCTGGTATGAATCAATGTTTACTTTTGACATGAAATGATATAAAAAGTATGCATAAAAATGGTATGAAATTCGTATACTGATATAACATATGTATAAAATTTATTTGTACTTTTGTATCCTATAATACTAACACAATAATTTATGATGGAACAGAAAAGTATGCAATTCAAAAAGTGTCGGAGCATAAATTATTGTCGTCTGGTTCAAAGAAAATTGTAGGGAGACCACAACTTGAACGCTGGAAAGGTATACTGATGTGAAATTCAAGAGGTCTAAGGTTATGTGCAGTACATGTTGTTGTGAGGGACACAACAAGAAGATATGTTCAAATTACCCTGCTAAAAAAAAACATAATTTTTTTTTACTTTGTTTTGGTTGTTTTACTGTGACAAACTTATGTTTTGATTTATTTAGTCTTTTAAGTCAATGAATTATAATTTCAGAACATTTATTATTTCTACTAGTTAATCATTTGTGTATTAAGTGTTTTTCAAATGTATAGTAAAAAACTAGGTAATGTTGGTATGCAATTGATATCGACCGGAAAAATTAAGTCAAATCTTAGTATGAAATTGGTATACATTTGGTATCCAACTGATGTCCCGGTGATAAAATTGAAAAAACAACATGTAATTAAGATTTTAACTGAAATAGCTAACCGGAAATTAGTTAATGTTGCATCCAATTTTGGTATTGAACTGGTATCCCATTGGAAAATTTGAAAAAAGGCAAGTAATTAACATTTCAACCGAATTAGACAACCTAAAACTAGTTAATGTTATACCCAATTGGTATACATTTGGTATCTACTGATATCCAATTGAAAAAATTGAATAAAAAATATGTAATTAAGATTTCAACTAAATTAATCAGCCTAAAACTTGTTAATTTGTACCCAATCGGTGTACATTTAGTATCGAACTAATCTCATTGGAAAAATTGAAAAAACAAACATGTAATTGAGATCTCAAATAAATTAGTCAGCCTAAAACAAGTTAACTTTGTATCCAATTGGTATACATTTCGTATCCAACTGATATCCCATTGAAAATTGAAAAATCTCCGTGTAATTGAGATTTCAACTACATTAGTCAGCCTAAAATAAGTTAATGTTGTATCCAATTGGTATACATTTGGTATCCAAGTGATATCCTATTGGAAATATTGAAAAACGAACATGTAATTGATATTTCAACCAAATTAGACAACCTAAAACAAGTTAATGTTGTATTCATTGGTATCCATTTGGTATCCAACAGATATCCCACTAGAAAACGAAAAAAATAATGTAATTGATATTTCAACCAAACTAGATAACAAAAAACAAGTTAATATTGTATCCAATTTGTATACACTTTGTATCCAGAGCATGCTCTTTTGCTATGCGCGGTCCATCATTTTTCTATTTGTATCCGACTTGTTGAAATATTAATACTAACACCATATGAAATTGGTATCCATGTGCAAAAATTAAGTATAACAATATATGTTTTTATACTCAATATAAAACATACTCTGATTTTCAAAAATCATGAATAAATTTTGTTCAATACTATGCATTTATGCATAGTATATATTGTTGTCAAAAACTGAAAATAAATAAATAAACGACATCCTAAAATATAAACATGGAATGAAAGTCTAAGTTGATTATCTGTATAACAATTGATCTCCTTGGTCTTGGTGCAGGATAATAGGTAGTATCCAGAGAATGTTCTTTTGCTATGTGCGGTCCATCATTTTCCCTTTTCTCTTTTGTCCCTTTCGATTTTGAGGAGTTGCAATTTTTTTGCTTCTTTTTCCTTCCCCTTTACTGCGTTTTGTTTCTTCTTGTGAGGGGTAACACTCTTGTTCGCCGGATTTGCATTTTTGTTGGTCGAAGACGTTTGAGTCAAGATGTTAAAAGATGGAGCCTCAATTTCAACTTTAGAACTCGCTTTTACGAATCTGAGCTCTTTCTAAGTGTATGCTCATCTTTTTTTGAAAAGCCTAAAATCTTGATTCTTAGTATTGTGAAAAAGTTTTGGCCTTTCTTTTGAGTGTACAACGAAGAAAATTGATTATGGTGAGAGAGATGATTTATTATTTCTAAGAAAACCTTTGAACGTGAGGGTGGTGGGGTGCTGTTTTGTTGTATGAAAAAGAGAGAAACGTGGTGATGGGATGACTTGTGACAGTAAAAAAAAAAAAAACCTAAAATCAATGTAATATTATTATAAATTAGCAAATGTAAAGGATATATATATCTAGGCCCATAAATGATCTGGACATTGACCCAATCCAGCCCAGGCCCATTAATAAGCATATTTGACATAGCACTTTTGTTTTCTCCCTTAGTTGAGGAAAAAGTGATTACCATTGAAACTTCATGACAATATCTTGTAGTTTCATCGATGGAATTTGAAATCTCATGAAAAAAATTTGTCACACTTCGAGCCTAGAGTTTAAAGGAAAATCGTCACTTGATGTCTTAACTTGCTCGAGTGGAACCAACTAGCACGACATAGGCGTAGAGCAAAAAACGATGAGATGAGTTCAAATCATAAAGTAAAGTCTTTAAAGAGATATATATCCATCCCAAAGAGTATTTAAAGAAAAAAATCATCAAATAAAAATTTGAGTTGAATGACATAGTGACCACCAACACTAAATAATATATAGTTTGAGTTGAATGACATAATGACACCAACACTTTCTTGAATATTATAGACTCGTCTATTTATAAAGTCACAAACATTGAATATCTCATTGCCAAAATGACATACATTGGGAAAATTTTACTCGAACTCTAGTAAAAAAAAAAAAGATGAAGAATAACACGTCTTTTTATCACTAAATTATAGTTAACTAATATACATTTTAATTATTTAATTATAATAAATTAATAAAAAATCAGAGTATGAATTAATAACAAGAATAGACAAATAAGAAATGCATGCCTACCCACGTGAACTCTTAGTTTCGAAGAAACAAAAAAGAGGCAGGGTACATGTGTTCAGAAAAATATTATCAATATTTTGTATATAATCTAGATAAATATCATAAAAGGTGAATATCGAGGTGGGACGTGGAAGTAGTGGGATGTGGCGGAAAATAGTATTAAAAGGTGAGGCGGACACAATCAATATGGAATGATATTTGTGAAACTTGTTTTTTACTAAGACAGTCATTTCCTCATTTTTAATAAACTTATTTTCTAAAAAAAAGTGTTTACCAATAATTTAACCAACCGAACACGAAAAAATTGAAAAACGTCTCCGTACCAAACACTCTTCTCTTTCAAAAGAAAACCAAAAAAAAAAAGATTAAATAAGCTTTGATTCATCACTAAGCAAGCAAAAAAAAAGGAAAAAAAGAGAGAAAGCATAGACGAATAGGGAACTTACAAATTACAATTGAACTTTATATATCTTTTTTAGCATGTGTATTAAAGTGAAAATTTTAACTTATACACAAAAATACTTTGTCATATAATTGGTCGTGATTAGCTTCTAATCATGTTCTTGATCCCAAGTCGGATCTAAGAAGATGTGAGGGTATTCATCCGAATCCCTCGATACAAAAATTACACAATATATATAAGTTATTTTTCTATTTTCGTGAATATATATAGATTTTGAATTTTCTGAATACAAGACTAAGACTGGCTCAGTGGTTAAGGAAGTTTAAAATTCAAGATTTCAAATTTAAATTCTAGACATTTTTAAATTTTCCTTAATGAAAATTTTGAATTCGCTACCTTCGATCATTAAAATTAAGTCATTAATCAACACTTTTTCCCCTTTAGATAAAGCAAGAATCTTTTCCCCCCCTACCCATTTCTTTTTATATATAGGTATGGTCATGTATCAACCAATCAGAAAACTGAAAATTAATTTGAGTTACTTCATGGAAAAGTTATTGATGTAACTATGCTTTAAACTTTATTTTGTATTATTATTTTGTTGATGATGTGTAGTGAAAGTAGGAAAAGATACTGCTTTTATTTAGGCAAAAAGACAAATAATGATCAAGTTGTTTTGTGGGTGAATTAGTGCATAGCATGTGGTGAGAAAAATGAAAAGTTAAAAGAAGAGAAGAACTACGAAGTAGCAATCAAACGGTTAATAAAGTGAATGAAAATCATAAAGACACAAATAACAACATTATTTTTTCATGTTTACCTAGACTTTTATAAGTAGAAACAAGGAATGTATATAGAATGTAAGTTATGAATTCATCTGAATCCAAAAATCAAATGAATTATGTTGTTGAAGAATATCTGACCTCAATCTCATAAAGTTCATATTGTGAATGTGCCTCTAACTCGAAAATTAATGTGATCCAAACACAAATAGAAGAAGCTAACTAGGAAGTATAGAGAAAAAGAGTTGCAATTAATAATAGTTTTAACACTAAAAAAATTGAAGTGTAACATGGTGAGCAAGTTGAAGGTTACGTACTTTACTATAAATTTTTAAGTAAATACAATATATTATTATGTCTTTGTCGAAGGCAGGGTCGAAAGGAGGTTCAGATAATAATAACAACAACATATCCAGTGAAATTTCATAAGTCAGACTTAGAAGGATAGAATGTACGCATACATTACCACTATTTCGTAGAGGTAGTGAAGTTGTTTTCCAAAGGCATTTCAGATAGTTAATAATAAAAAATACACCTAAACTATCGTATTTCTACGAGTCTCATACCTTAATTAACTTTTTCGTGAGTTTCTTACATCAACTGTTACTACTTTTGTATTAAAACACATATTGATGCTGGCCTACAAGCACATGTTGTCGACTGGGAACAAATATTTGGCCAACTCAGCATCGATATGTATTTAAATACAAAGGGAATATAGTGTAGGTAGGCAAAGAAAACTATGAATATGTATGAAACTCACAAAAACACGATAGTTTAGGCGTGTATTTTACACAAAAAAAATTTGTTTTTAAAAAGTGTAAGGTGGGGAGAAAGTTGATGGATGTGCACTTCCCTAGGAATATCAAAGTTAGCTTTATATATTGAAGTTGGAAGAAATCATATAGTGTCCTATAGAAATACTTTTGGATGTGTGACACAAGGAGCTAGAAAAGAAAAGTTGTGAAGAAAAGTAAAGAAGATTTTGGCTGTTTAAACCAAATCTAAGTGAGGTCACTTGTAATTTTGGCAAAAGAAGATTGCTCTTGGGTTAGGGTTGAACAATTTCTTTAAGGTAAGATTTGTGAATAATAACTCTTCTTATTCTATGTTTGGAGTACATTTTATACTTTTGAATAGTTTGTAAAATCTTTGTGTTGTCTATTACTTCATCACATGTTTGTACGAGGATATCTGTCACTAAATAGCTCGTAGCTAACAAGATTTTTTGGAAATCTGTTCTTAAATAGAATCAGTAACGAATTTTTGTTGTTTAGCTACAGAAGTTTTTTTGTCACTAATCTTGTTTTTCTTTTAGTTAAGCTCCAAGAATTAAAGTCCCTTTCTCCCAAACTTGCCCCCTCCCTAGTTGATAAAATGGCCTCTTATAACTCCACAAAATGGACATATACAAGATTCTTACTAGAACCCTGCTAGGGATGTTTTGTGCACCGACATATATAAGATCTTTCCTAGAACCCTGGTAATGTGAGATGCTTTGTGCACCAACATATATATAAGATCTTTCCTAGAACCTGCTAATGCGGGATGCTTTGTTCACCGACATATATAAGATCTTTCCAAGAACCCTGCTAATGCAGAATGCTTGCTTTGTGCACCGACATATACAAGATTCTCTTATTCCACAAACTAGAGTTTTTCATGTCAATATGAGTACCTAAAATTTCATACACTTGTTTATATCTTGACTTAAACTTGTGTTATATTTGATAATTTTTCAGATCATTTCTGGTGTTTGAGAGTAGTCATGAAGAACAACTCAGCAATTAAATTCCTAAAACATGTCATGTCAGTACTATCCACAATAGCCAAATCAAAATCAACAGCCATCAAAAGCAAAACTGAGGCAATAAAAGCTAAGTTAATGGTCTTATCATTGCTCAAATCCAAGAAACTCTCCATATCTGGCCTAGGAACTAAGGCCATTTCTCACAAGATCCATTCACTATTAGGCCATAAAGATCAAGATCAAGATCACAATCACGAAGACGAAAACAATCAGGCCATTGTACTCTACAACCACGCCCCTGAAGTCGGAGAAGATTATTTACACTATCAGCATAACGAGGCTAACGAAGAGATACTACTATTAAGCAATGGAGAAAACTACGATTATGATGATAAGTATCCGGATTTAACACATTCATTGTTCGATGAAGAGGACGAGTACTTAGGTGATCCAAATGCATCAGCTATAGACATGGTAAGGAATTTCAAAGAGGAAGAAGGAGAGAACTTTGTTCTTGAAGACGAGATCGATAACGTTGCAGACTTGTTCATCAAGAAGTTTCACAAAAGGATGAGATTACAAAAGCTTGAATCTTTCAAGAGGTATCAAGAAATGCTTCAGAGAAGCACTTAATTATAAGTAGATTGTTCATTATTATTAATTGCTAATTAAAGTTTATCTGTTAAGACCTCTGCAATATTATTATTATTGTTGCAGTAGTTCTTTTATTTCAACTATGAAGTGTTGTTTTTTCCAGTTTTGTTGAATAAATTTTCATGGCCTTTGTTCCCTAGTAGCAAAAGAGAGATAAACTAAGGACTTGTACTAATAAGTTGGGAGAAATAGGCAATGTATGAATCAAGATTTTGTGTAAGTTTCTAACTATGTAAATTTTATCTCGAGTATGGGATCGATATCAGTAATCACGGTGAAACTTTGGTTGTTTGACTTTCGTACTCTGAATCCAGTCATTCTTTTTCAAAACGGAGGAAGTAATAGTTTTATAAGTACTAGAATTACTATTTGAATTTATTCTACACTGTATAAACAGATAAATTTCTAAAAATTCTGTTTATACTATTGTCTATTTATGTTTCTTTTTCATACATATATAGTATTTTATTTAGTTATTTCAAAAGCTTGGAGAGGTACTTTTTATGTGTAAGGTCAAAGAAACCTAACTGCATTTACACGAAAATGGTGATTTATAGAAAAGAAATAAGTTATGTTGCTCAGACTCTTCAAAAGTTCCGTCTGGTGTGTATCGGATCTTCGAAAAGCTATGCATTTTTGGAGGATCCAATACGAGTGAAACAATATTTTTGAAAGGTCCGAGCAACTTAGAATTTGCAACCAACTCTCAAAGCAAATTGTAAATATCAGATACATGTAGGAAACCTCAAGCCTTTGGGGTAACACATCTAGAAAGGCAACATTTTAGGCTATGGCCTAACCTTAACTTTTTTTTTCACTCAGTGTTATTCAGGCTAGCTCCCACTAACACAAGTATTGAGTAACTCTGTCCACCAACGCTCAGGTAGATAGGAAGAGATCACCTAACAGTTTTTTGTCTCTACTCGATTTCAACAGTAATCTCCTGTGAATTTCATCCACTTCATTGAACGTCTTTTTGTCACATCTTTGGGTGCTTGAATTGGTGTGACGCCCATGATGGAGTGCGGGCCAACAAGGGCGGGTCACAAGGATGGCTGACAGGCTTTTAGGCTGGAGAGCTTTTGAAGAAGGGGTGCAGCACATGATACCTTAGGTAATCCCACATCAGAAAGGGAGAAAAAAGTGAAGAACTTTGTAAGGCATAACACTAGTCCACATGGTTCGCACACTTTTGGGGCTCGATGTGACGTAGCCCGAAAGACAAATCCGTGTGGACCAAGGCCAGAAGCGGACAATTAAATATGAACCACAGGGCAGTGCTCAAAGATGATTTAAGATTTAAGGGTTAACTGTCCCTTCCAACAACATGACAGTCCTTTGTGACTCAGAATTAGGCTCTGTAAGTTTAAAGACTCCTCCAGCAGAAGCAAATTAACTAGAAATAACTCAAGCATCACTAAAATTCAACCAGATATATGTGGTCCTGCCCGGCACAAGTCTCGATCAGTCGGGACCAATGGACTTTGAATACCAGATGGTTAAACCAAAAAGTTCAGAAATAGAGACAAAAGATATTAAGCACTTATCAGTGATAATATGCACAGTACTTTACAACAACTGCTACTACGGACCTAGTGTAATCCCACAAGTTTGGGGAGGGTAGAGCGTACGCGGACCTTACCCCTACCTTTGAGAAGGTAGAGAGGTTGTTTCGTAAGACCCTCGGCTGAATAATCAGTGAAAAAGAGGCAATAGCAACAAACAGAAACAGCAACAAGTTAATAAGATACCGAAACTAGAATGTAATTATAGAAGATGCATCTAGGTAGCCCTCAATATATAGTGAGAAAAGCATAAAGCATATTATTTTCCATAACCATCAGATGGAGAACTATTGAAATAACATCAATCACCTCCAAACTAGTTCTAGAAAGTGATTGATGAAATTTTCACTATGACAAATATACATGGGAATATCTATAATTTAGCCATTAAGAAAAAAAATACAAGGAGAATTAGTACTAAAAAATTATCAAAGTTAATTGAGATGTTCTTCTTACATGCATCTAGAAGGAATTATCTTTCAGAGGGGGATCATAAACTGGAGATGAGAGAAAGTTCCCTTCTTGCTCATCAGACTCGATCAGCATCAGAACAACCTCGCGCATTGAAGGACGATCATAAGGGGACATGCTAGTGCACATTAGAGCAATTTTAAGAACTGTAAGCATATGACTAACAGTAATTACATCTTCCAAATCCAATCGGCTATCGAGTACCCCTGGTGTCAATGAATGGTTCCTAACATAATGCTTCACCCATGAGACAAGATCACCGCCTTGTTCTAGGGGCTGTACGGGTGCTTTTCCAGTTAGCAACTCCAAAAGGACTACCCCATAACTATAGATATCACATTTTTCCGTAACTTTCATGGTGTAAGCATATTCTGCAACAGAGAAGGTAGAAAACATCAATTGAAAAGGAAAAAATGGTTTTATAACACAGAATGAAAATTACGAGAGGGATATTAAAAGCTACATAGACAGAGAAAAGTTAAAAGCATTTGTTCTTGTATTCTGTCATTTCATCAAAGAAAACTTGTTCGTAAACAATTTTAACTATCAAACTTCAACAAGATATGCATTTCATATCACAAAGAGAAGAATTAGACTTTCAAAGTGAACAACACATGGTCGAATATCTAAACTGAACATAAATATGTGGGAACAAGAATGCTCCATATGCATCAGGAAGAGTCCCCAAAGTTTGCCTAAGATACATAGAGCAGTTTGTATGGCTTCTCCTGGCATAGAACACATATAAAATGAGAAGTATACACAGATAAAAGTTAAAAGCATTTCATTGTTGTCTTCAGATAATCGAAGAAATAGACATTGCATACAATTCTAACTATCTAATCTCAACAAGAAAATCCTATTCATATCAACAAAAAAAGGTAACACTTTCAGAGTGAAGATACAGATAAATATGTGGGAATAAGGATCAAATGGCAATACATTTCTCGACATATTTCTATAGATAACAAGGGAACATAAGAAGTTGTCCAGGAGAAAACAGAAAGACATACCAGGGGCTATGTAGCCATATGAGCCAGCAACTGCAGACATCGACTTAGATTGAGGCATATCAACAACTTTTGCCAAACCAAAATCACCAACATGAGCTTCAAACTTCTCATCAATCAGAATATTATTGGACTTTATATCACGGTGGATGATCCGGGGTTTGCAATCATGATGTAAGTAAGAAAGTCCTTGAGCAGCTCCAACAGCCACCATAAAGCGAGTTGGCCAATCCAATCTACAAGATGTACTGTGAAGCAGTTCACCCAAGCTACCTCTGGCCATATACTCATAGAGAAGTAAATTAGAACCCTGATGATAGCAAAAGCCATATAGCTTTACGATGTTACGATGCCTAATCTTTCCTAGAGTTAAGATCTCTGCACGGAAGCTATTGTCGATGTTATTACCCTCTCTGTTAGAAGCAAGCTTCTTGACTGCAATCGTTTGTCCAGACTGCATGACTGCTTTGTAAACTGTTCCGACGGCTCCTCTTCCAAGAACATAACAATCTTGAAAATTGTTTGTAGCCTCAACCAAGTCCTGGAAAGTGAACCCCTCTTTGGGACGGAAATAAATGTCTGGATCTGAAGATGCCATGTCTTTATCCTGGGTTGCAACCATCTCAACTGGATGCTGCTTCATATAGTACAAAACTACCACAATCAAAACAAGAGAAACTCCACCAATTACACCGGCAACTGCAGTAATAATCTTTGCTCGAGGAGAATCTGCACTCTCGACTCTAGGAGGATTATTGGCATCATAAGCTGGAGATGCATTACATTCCCCTAGAGGCCCACCGCAAAGACCTTTGTTTCCAATGAAGCTGCTGATATCCATGTTCCGAAAGAGTGGTATATCCGGCAGTGGTCCAGTCAGGTCATTGTATGAGAAGTCAATGCCCAAGAGACTTGTCAGGTTTCCAAATGTGCTTGGTATTTCACCACTCAAATGATTGTTGTTGAGATATAGGTACTCTAATAGGATAAGATTACCAAGGTTGGGTGGTATACTGCCAGAGAGCTTGTTGTTGCTAAGATCCATTGCAATTTGTAAGCCACTAAGATTACCCAACTCTGATGGTATTTCACCTGACAATAGATTACTGCCCATCTGCAGCTCAGTCAAATGAGAGAGGCTCCCCAATGCTGCTGGTATCTTTCCAGATAACTTATTCTCTGAAAGCAAAAGACGTTCTAGCTGCGACAAGCTACCAATGTCATCAGGTATAACATCAGTAAATCTGTTCTTGCTGAGATCCAGTCTTTGTAGTGCCTTGCAGTTCCGAATTTCTGGAGGTATCGGTCCAGTAAGTGAATTTGCTGAGACATTGAATGTCACAAGCCTGGTAAGATTTCCTATCTCCCTTGGCAACTGGTTGAACCTATTGCCTGAGAAATCAAGCCTCTGCAACTTCTGGCAATATCCAATATCAGGAGGTATTGGACCAGTGAACTTGTTCTGCCCCAGTTCAACAGCAGACAGGTTTATCAATTTGCACAACTCAGAAGGAAATGTCCCTGTTAGCCTGTTATCGTTCAGACGAAGTTGCACCAATGAATCACATTTAAGAACACCAGATGGAATATATCCATGCAATTTATTTGATGCAAGATTCAGCAAAATCAAATTGGAATTCTGACAAACGAATGGAGGAATTCTTCCTGTGAGTTGATTGTTATTTAAATCAAGCACCCAAAGTCGACTATAAATGCCAAGACGTTGAGGAATAGTACCAGTTAAAGAATTCTCAAAAAGCTGTAACTGAATCAATTCCTTTTGATACTGAAAACCAAATGGAATAGGACCTGTTAGGTGATTAATTGACAAATCAAGACTAATCAAGTTCTTTAGAGTAGTAAGTTCATCTGGTATAACGCCTTCGAGCTGATTCTGGAAAAGAAACAACAATTTCAGACTTTTTATATGGCCAAACTCAACTGGAATTTCTCCTTTCAGAAAGTTTTCTGAGAAATCAATTTCTGTTGCCATAGAAAGATTCCCAATCTCCCTTGGAATGCTACCATTTAATCCATTCCGGTATAGGTATAACTTCGTCAAAGTTTTGAGTTTACCTATTTCAGCAGGAATATCTCCAATCAGGTTATTCTGATATAAAGCAAGCAATTGAATTTGTGTTAAATTTCCAAGTTCCTTTGGAATATAACCAGAGAACTGATTTCCCCAAAGCACAAGCTCTTTCAACTTACTAAGCATGCCAAGTTCTTTTGGTATGTTTCCTTCCAGGCAATTCTGTGTTAGACCAAGAGATTCCAAGCTCTCACAACCACCTATCTCTGCAGGTAAACTTCCAGAAAGTGCATTCTGCCCCACTCGAAATATTGTCAAATTTTTCAAACTTCCAATAGATCGAGGCACTGGACCGGTAAGATTATTGGTGTATGCAACGAAAGTAACTAGAGACGAGAGTTTCCCAAACTCCTCAGCAATAGGACCAGAGATCATGTTGCTGCTCATGTTCACATCCTTCAAATTAGACAGGTTATACAGTTCAGCAGGAATCGGACCATAAAAAGTATTAAAATGGAGCTGGAGAGACTGCAATTTTGAGCAATTTCCAATCTCTTTGGGAATGTTCCCGGTGAATTGATTGTAAGACAGGTCAAGATAAGCTAAATATTCAAGACCACCAATGCTAGAACTCAACGTGCCTGAAAGATTCATATAGCTCAGATAAAGAGATTGCACAACTGGATTATAATCAGAAGTGCAATTCACACCTACCCAGCCACAAGGAGTTTCATCATTTGGATTCCAATTCCCCAAATGGTTAAACGAATCCTGGAAATTCTTCTTCAATTCAAGAAGGTACATTCCTTCCTGATTCAATCCTTCGGCAGGAGAAACCAGCAATAGTACAGCAGCCACCAAAGCACTTATCCAAATTAGAAGAACCAAACCACTTCTTGATTCAAAATCTCCAGACATCATAACAAACTTCCAATAAGACAGTCTCAGTTTGACCTGTTAATCCAACTATGTGTCAATACTTATAAAATACAACAACAACAACAACATAACCAGTGTAGTCACACAAAGTGGGGACTCGGGAGGGTATAGACTATAGTGTACGCAAACCTTACCCCTATCTCAGAGGTAGGGAGGTTGTTTCCGGTAGCCCCTTGGCTCAAGAAAAAACAGTCCAGAAAATGAAGTAACGGAAGTACAATAATCAACAGATAATAGCAAAACAATAGAGAATAGCAGAACAGAAACTACAACAAAACAGTACACAATCGAGGTATAAGGAATCAATAGATAGTAACAGAATGAGCAATAGTATTAATATGAACGGACAACAAGACAACGCATTGCCACCTACTACCCTAATCCAAGTCCTACCCTCCACACCCTTAAGGTCAATCATCAAGAAGAGACAATACTAACTAGATAAACTAGACAAACCAGAAAAAGTTCTATGCATAGCAATTAATCAACTAACTTCAAAGAATCCAATCAACTCAGAAATGCCCAGAAACTCAACTAAATAAAAGGAATAATTCAGGAATAAATAAGAAACTCATTAAAGATCTAAGCTTTAGCATACCTCTAGGCTATTGAGTCCATCACCTTGTCAAAAAAGAGCTGAATTCCACCAAAAACCCAGAAAAAGCAAAGAACTCTCAAGTAATTCCTTTAGATGATGACAGAGCAAAGACCATAAAACTCATGAATTGAGGAAAAGATAAAATCAAAGATTATACTATATCTAAAACCAAGAACCTCCAACATTTTTCCAATAATGGTGGGGATCTTCCTATATACATGCAAGATTTTGAAAAGGGGTTGGATAAAAATGAGAAAGATTCAACCTTTATTTCAGGACAAGCCAAAAAAAAGGAAATGGAAAAACTCAAATACACTGAATCAAGAAAACCCTTTATTTTATTCAAGAAAATATAACACAAAAGCCTATTTTCTTTTCCAAATGGCAATGATAGTGAAGGATCTTTTTAGGTAAAAGGAAAGGATGGATATGAGTTCCTCATTGAAGCTTTAATGGCAGACAAAGCATGCTTTCACTAAGCTTTAATTTTCTTCAATATATATGATGATGAGGAGGACTTCAATATCTTGATGTATTTTCTTATAATTTATATATAATCTTGATTCTTTAATTTCACTCTATCTCAAAAGTCCTAATCTCTTTTGGCTTCTCTATATCATAAAGTTAGCCTTTTTGAGTGCTTGAAAAAGTACAAATTTTGTGAACTTTTTAGGCATTACAAGTTAATAAATGCAAATAAATTATTTATTGTGGAATTCTGAGATTAGGACAGGTTTTGGGGTTTTTGTTTTAAATTGTTTTTTGGGGTTTCTTTTGGCACTGAAAATTGTGTGTAGTGAAAATGAAGTCAGATGTGATGCTTTGCAATGGTATCATTTTCTGTGTACTTCATTTTTATCCTTTTGTTTTGGATTCACTATGCCAGTCAGCCCCCCCCACCCCCCACCCCACCCACCCATTCATGAAACTTGAGTACGAGACTCCTGATTAAAGGTGATTGAGGAAAAAAGGATAAATATACCTCAAACTATCGTAAATGATATGCAGATACCCTCCGTCATACTTTTGGGACATTAGTGCCTCTGACGTCAAAAAACTAGAGCATATATACCCTTTATACTAACGGACATACACGTGTCATAATCTTATCCACTGAGCCGACTTTTATTAAATATCGGATCGACGGATAAGATTGTGCCATGTGTCCCTATTTAGTCTTCTGTTAGAGTGAAGGGCATATATGCTCTAGTTTTTGGACGGCAGGGGCACCAATGTCCCAAAAATATGATGGAGGAAATCTGCATACCATTTACGATAATTCGGGGGTATATTTGTCATTTTTTCCTACATTTTATCACATTTCATGATGGTGTTATGTTAGTGTATAACTTGACTCATAACTAGAAGGGAAATCGACTTTTGAAATTTTACATGAGCAAGAAGCATGTATACCATACTCAAGTAGAGTTGTCGATATTATTGCAAGGACTTAAATAATTCATGTCATGATCGAATTGGATAGTATTCTAAACTATATAACTACTATACATAGCTCTAAAAATTACTACTACAACGATATTCTTGATGGTAGGTTGTTGACGGACCGATTGATACATTCGTAGATAAACATAGCTTTAAAGAATGCAACATTCTTGTTTTCATTTATTCAGTTCCTTCCATATTTGCTTATTCAGTTAAACAATAGATATAATACAAATAATTTTCATAATTAAAGGTCTCCTAAATGAAACTCATATAGACTATGTATTATAATGTATTTATCTAGTTATTAATAATATAATATCATCATCTTATTAAAGAAAAAAACACTCAACTCAAATCTAAACATTTTTGTCTATTTTGTTTCCTTTTTGGTTCTAACTCCAATTTCAAGTGGGACCCATTTTGCAACCAAATATAAGGTAGGGCCTACCAAACTCAAAATAATGTGGACCAATGGAACCATGAGTAATGAAGTTGATAGCCTCTTAAGCACTTACTTTATGTCTAAATCAATGATTTCACACAAACCTATATGGTGATAGTCTTTGGTATTAATTATTTGATCCTTGAAAAAATTGGTAGGATTCCATTTTTGGTGGACAATCAAATGCATTAAACTATAGAGTATAATTCTATTAGTGGTCATTTGGTTTTAAAAATTTAAAATATCAAAATAAATGGAAAATTTTCCTTCATAAACTTTGGAAAAAAAAATGGAGAAAAATGATTCTTCATTATACTACTCTAAGCTAAGTACTCTCTCCGTTCAACAATAGTTGTCCAATACATTATTTTAGGATGTTCAACAATACTTATTCACTTTATGAAATTAATGAATAATTTTACACTTACTTCCTAATTTATCCTTATCATTAATTATAGTAATTTCCCTATTATATTTTTAAAGACATTGTATTTATTAGATTTAAAGAGTGATATTAGTAAAATACCCTTTTATTTACAGTTTCTTAAGAAGTGTGAACAGTCAATAATAGACAAGTATTGTTAGATAAAGAAAATAATATTTTTACCAAAAACAATTAACTTTTATTATCATACATTAGAAATAAGTAATTTTTTATTGCAATAATTACAAAGAGCTACAATGAGATAGATATAATTTCCTTATTGTTGATTAAAAAAATTGAGTGTAGGTCCCAAAAATATAAAATAACCTCAGAAATGTTGTATACGATATAAATTTAAATTAATCGAGACTTTAAAATGATAGTAAGAAACTAATATTATGTGGAACTAAATTTCAGATAGTATGTGGAAATGATAATGGTGTGGAAGAAAAATATAAAAACAAAAAGAATATTTTGATGGAGGTGTCATATCATGAGTAGACTTTTTTTTTTGTGAGTGTTTGCATCTATCCCTATGTTGATTTTCTTTTTTTACTCTTCTTGGGGTTTGGCTCTTTTTTCCACTCAAAACTTTCAAACTCAATCACACCAATAAATAAATTACACTTGTCTTGGTCTTTTGACCTTAATAATTGTGTATATTTGATGTACTTGTCTCCCTCCATGTATTTAAAAATGATTGGTAAAGTTTAATGATCGTGATTTATAATAGAATGAATAAAATTCTTTTAATCTTTAGTTCTTGACGTGTATGTGGATGTTTATTTATCATGTTACATCATGATAAAAGAAATTGATCGGTATATTATGTTAAAAGAAAATTCTGTTAGTGATGTTGTACGCTCTTGATTTAGATTTAGCATGACTTTAAAATGTGTCATTCGAATGTAATGTTTGCTTATTTACATATCAAGTATCTCTAAAATAGTTTGCCGATGTGAGATTATTTTTATCTTAATTTGGGGTGTTACATATACCCCTTTTATGGACTTAGTGTTTTTGCTGAGATTTTGCCCCATCACATGAGACTTGCCTAGACTCAATATTGAGATTTGCACCTCCGCCTTATCCAAACTTACGTAAATTGAGTTGAACTTTGGTCCACATCGACAAGATTGACACAAAGTCAAGAGTGGCTCTAATACTGTATGTAATGATCCAACCCTGCTAGTGACATTACCCTCTCTAAGCCTAGAACCTCACGACTTTAAAACGCATCACTATAATGTAGAACATGTTTACTTATATACCCAGTATCTTGCATATAATATTATCAACGTAAAACTTTTTATCTTAAATTAAGATGTCATATGTAAATTTTTAAAACTTTGTCATCATAGCCATGGCAAGATGTAGCCTACCTAAATTATTTGTAATTCTTGGAAAAATGAAATAATTCAATTTTATATCTCAAAAATATTCAAAACTAATTGACCCCACCCCCACTCCTCTTTTTGAATCTTGTATCGTACGTTATTATGTTGTACGACATATAAACAAATGCCTAATTTATTCAAAATTATCAATAATTACTCTTTTATCCTTGGAAATTTAATTATATTATTAATTAAACAAGGGTAAAAATGTCAATAAGAGCAATTAAATTAAATTTGTATTCAGCGGGTATCGAGCTGGCCAAAGTTGACAGCGTGGTCAACGCTGAAGGTCAATATAAACCCAAATTAATTAGTACATTATTAACTAATTAACTAATTAAATTAGTTCATCAATTAATATATTTAATGTACCTAAACTCCTCGACAAATGCATCATTAACGCGGAGAGGATCGAAATAATTATTCTTTTGTTCATTTTTATTTGTTCACTTTGAACTTTGTATATCCAGTAAGAAAAATGATTAATATGGTATTTTACTGTCATACTCATATTAATTGGTGTATAGTCTTAGGTTTTGAAAAATAAGTAGTTAATGTTGAGGTAAAATAAGAAAAAAAATTTGTCTTTTGTTGATATGTTAAAAGTGACAAGTAAAAGTAAAAATATGTGTTTGAAATACTGAACAAATGAACGAAGAAAAAATTTCTTTATTGATCTATATTTATAGTACAAAAGATTATCAAGGAGCTCAACTAATAGAGGCCCCCATCAGGGGGAACCGCTCTAGCACTCCATACCAAGAGTTTTTTATACTCAAAGTTTGAACTCGAAACATTCATGTAAATAAAAGAAATAATTAGTACTCTAATTTGATCTACATTCTGTCGATTGTTGATCTTGCTTTTATTGGGCCTGTCCACTTTTCTTTTGAAACGACCCAAACCCCTCTAGACAAGACCCAAAAAGGCCCAATACCCACACTTAATTTTAATTGTGTTTTTAATTATATATTATTATTTTTAAAATTGTGGTAGGAGATGAAGATTACAAAATGGGAAATTGAATCCTCAGACCTTGGGTAACCAATCGACTAAGCTACTAATATTCCACTTATAATAGAGGTTAACCTGAGACTTATTTCGAACCATAGACAAAACCCTAAGGTGTGTCTGATATAGAAGATTTATTTTTTATTTTTAACATTTGATAGGTCAAAATCTTTTGCTAAATAATAATTTTCTTGAAATTCAGGAAAATTACTTCAGTAAAGGGAGCAGGTAAAACAAGTTTCATGAATCGATTCTAGTACCTTGTCTCTTCTCCACCCCCAACAATCGAACACCCACTACCCATTGTCGTCACTTGACTATCCCCACGACGCCCCACCCTCATTTTTTATAATTACATATAAATATTTTTGGGATATTGGATATTTTTAATTTTTCTGCATACTTATCTAACACTGGAAAATAAGTAAGAAAATCACTTATTTTCTAAAATAAAATAACAAAATTAATAAGAAAATCCTTCATATACCAAATTAAAACCTTTCCCATTAAGTTCTTATTATAACAAAAGGCACGTGCTTGCTTATAAAGGCTTAAGAAGAAAAAAATTGGCTTTGGAAGCAAAAGCTAAGAAAAGTAACTTTATGTAAATTATTAGAAAATTTTATATAGTCTAGATTAATCGAAACAAGACATAAAACTTTTTCTTGAGAAAAGTGCAAAATCTTTGAAGATATGAATTGATAATTTACCTTTATATTACTTCTTCTCTCCAATAATACTTCCCTTAAGAAACTATAAATATAAGAGTAATTATACTATATGATTCGTTGAATATATTAAATACAATATTTTGAAAAATATAGTAGAGAATGACTATAATTAACAATAAGAGTAAATTAGGAACGAAATGTAATTATCTATTCCCTTCATCTCATTTTATATGTCATTCCTTTCTATAAATAGTTGATCCATAATACTTGTCATTTCATAAAATCAATGCATAAATTAGCATATTGTTCCCCTTTTTATCCCTGTGAGTTATTAGCATTGAAAACATACATTTGACCAACTTAGAAAAGTTAAGTAAATAATTTCATGTTCATTGATTAAATTAATTAATTCATATTCATTGATAGAAAACTTGAGTTCCAAAAAAATTAAATAAGGGTAGAAGGGTAAAGTTACATCATTTCTTAATGCAAGTGCAAAATAAAAATGTGACATATAAAATGGGACGAAGGGAGTATTGATTTCATAAAGTGGACAAGTATTGTTGAACATTCCAAAATAATAGTGGACTACTATTGTTGAACATGGGAAGTATATCATTTTTTTGTCATTTCATACAAAATTCAAACTCGTAGTTTTACTGATATAATGAGTTTATTATCGAATATCTTAAAAGTTGAACCCATTAAATTTAACTTTTCGATCTGTTTTTGTCTAGACGACCATTTATCTCTCATTTAAACATATTGATTAATATTCCATTGATTGAAATCGTAAGCATACCATTGAAAAGGCAAAAATAATTTTTTATTTTTCCAAAATGTTTAAAAAAAAAGAGAGGAAGATTAAAGACATTTAGTTTATCAAATGATTAATATTTGAAATCGTTTAATTTTTGCCTACTTTTTATAAAGATCTCTCGTGTATCTACAATATATTCGATCAATTTCACAATCGATAAAGGTAATATGTCTTAATTCTCCGACGTTTCCTACCAACAATTATAAGAAATAAAAAATCTAAAGGATGAAATGAATTAGATGCACTAAAATTTTAAAATTATATTTATAAAATTTTCCGTGCACAAATAATTATTTTTATTTAATCAACAAGTATCATTTTTGTTCCATGTGCTATGCATGTTAGGGTTAACCGACCAAAATAATTAAACAAAAATATCTTCTCAATCATATGCTTCTGATCTTTATAATTTTTTAATTTTTTTTTATGTGTTTGTGATGATTTTGTCTAATATTTCTTATTAGTAATCATAATTATTACTTATTAGGAGGTATAATTACACTTATGGTCCCTTATTTATGAGCAAATCGTAAATGTTAGACTAAACATATATTTTGGTCCCTCCACTATAAAATATTTATGAATTTAATGAAAAAAATTAAGTTTTAAAACCATGTAATCATTTTATTTATTTATTTTGCAGAGAGAAAATGTTTTGGATACTTTCATGACGTAGATAAGTTATAAAATTAGTCATTTGCGAAAAGTTGGTAGTAAAAAATACACCAGTAGTTCTTTAGGATGTATAGTCAGATCATCTCTTATATTAGGTTATACACTATATTTTTTGTAACAACATTTGTTATAGCACCTAAAAGATAGTGAAACAAACAACGTTGTTGAAATTTTGTTAATGACAAAAGTAAATATGATACGATTTGCTAACGATAAGGTTAAAAATTCCAGTAATGACAAGGGCAAATATAAGACAATTTGTTAATGCTGAAATTTCGTTAATGGCAAAGCTAAATATTAAAGGATTTGCTAATGTTAAAATTTTGTTAATGACGAAAGTAAATATGATACGATTTGCTAATATGAATGAATTGAAAATATAACAAACGATAAAATTGCGTGCCTTTGGATAATGTTACAGTAAAAATTTGACTATTTCCCTTCGTCTTTTTTTTTTAAAGAAAATAGAAAAAAAAAAGCATTTATTTTTCTAAATAAAGGGTCATAACGGTTTTATATGGCATTTATTTCAACATTGAATGAGTTCGTATTTATGGTTTTTGGTTGATTATTTCAAAGGTGAAGCATTTAAGGCATTACCAAACTTTTTTTTTATGACAAGCAAATCCGTGATCACTATTTTTTTAATATGTATATGGTAAAACTCTGCTCTACTGATTTATTTTTTACTTGACACAACTATTAAAAAAAATAAAAACTGACATAGTGAGTTTATCATTTTACCCCTATTAATTGATAGAATTTCAAAATCAATTTACTTAGAGGTTTTACCTTTTTTCAAAAACATTAATTCTCTAAATAAATTGAGGGTATAATAGGTAAGTAATATTGTCTTTTCTTGATTTGTCAAAATAACAAGTAAAAAGGGACAGGGGAATAGCCGACAAATCATACATGAAAAATAAACTACAGAATTAGACAAGTGTCGTGAAATGTGGGTGTAATTTCATATAACACTAATATTCATTATGATTTAATGATAATTAGTTTAAGAGATTTTTTGAGATATCATAATTGCTAGAGTTAATTTTTTGCTTATTCATATAGCGACAACCTTAATTATTGATGGAATGATGTGTGAGTGTCTTACAATTTAGGCCCATTTTGGACCAAAGATGAAACAATGTTCTAAATTATTAAAAAATTCTATTAATTTCTCATTGATTTTTGAAAGACAAACTCCACTAGCCAACAAACATAGCTACCACACAATTGAAGTTAGATTAAGTGTATTATTATTGGGCCAAATAGGGCCTACCCTCCATCACATTTCTTTTCAAACAAATGGGTGAGATAACTTATGAGAGTAGTGGATTGGTCGGTTCGGTTCGATTCGATTTGATATATTATTAATTATCAATTTTTGAATATATTAAATCAATAAGATATTTATTTATTGGTTTATCAACTTTTGTCCTTTATGGTTTGATTTTTGGTTTAACCAATAAGAAGATGTTCATACAATAAATATATGACTTCTCTAACAATTTTGCACGATTGGACAATGATGTAACTTTGAATAATGCTCATAAAATAAAAATAGTAGCAGCAAACATGAAAAGAACTATACAAGTGCAACACAAATAAAAGAACTAGGGCAATAAAGTGAATTGAAGGCTAAAGTACAAAGATAGTTAACCAGTAAGGTATTGATTTTAATATTTAATATTTATGTAGAGGTAAGGAGTAAATTATTACCGTCTTAATGGATTATCGATAAACCCAATATTGAAAAATCAAACCAAATTGATAATTTTCTTTTATAAAACCATTAAAAATCTGTTAACCCAATAAGTAAATAACAATAAATCAATAACATTTCTTTCAATTCGATTTATTAATCGTTCGATTTGTGCGCACTCTAATTTTATTTTTTTTGATATTCGGATCAGCAAGACACACTTTAATTATTTCATAAAATATGTGTTATTTATCATTAACATGTATATCGAATAGTTCTAACCACCAACAAGGGCGGAGCCAACATACATTTAGGGGTTCATCCGAACTCCATTCGATGGATAATATTACTACTTATACATAGTTAAAAAAAAAAAAAAACTTTTGTATGTATATATAGTAGATATCGAACCTCCTTCGGTTAGTTCGTGTGTTTACTTCTTCAAATTTTGAACCCCCTTGTTAAAAATTCTAACTTTGCCACTGATCACCATAACTAAGGTTGATGGGATGGATTTTTTCTTTTGGTCTTTGGTGAAATTTGAATTCTAATTTTCTATATTTTGTACATGTGAAAACAATATATTTGTGATGATTACGTCATTACTAAAAATAAATATTTTTTCCATCACGAATCAATGAGAAATTTGTGTTATTTTGAATCAACTCTCTGGAAACACGCATGATAGAAAACATATTCGCACTAAAACACTACGAAGCTTTCTAATTTTTTCGTATGAAAATACTGCTATTTTTTCCCTCACCAATTCAATTAAAATATCCGCGAAAATAGCAAGTTAGCAACTGAATATTTTTCAATGAAAAATATTGAATACTTAGTAGTACATGTTAAAAGCAAGTGAGACATTTATAAAAAAATATATTTTCAGATGTGTAAATAATTCAAATATATCAAAAAATGTTTTTATATAGTGTAAATAGTTTATGCCATACCAATCAAGCTAATTTTAGAAATTAGGAAGTTCAACAAAAAAAAAAAGAATATCTACACCACTAAAACCTAAAAGAAAATCTTCACAGAGATTGTGTGATGCCCTACTTCTTGTGTGTGAATATTTCTTTTATAGACATGGGGCACATGTCTCACTTATTCTCTCAATGAAACCAAAAATGTATAGACCCTTCATTCATTGCACACAAGAAAATCTTGTAGCTTAGTCATGGAATATATATGAGTTATTCTGTCGTTTGGTTAGAAACAAGTTATCCCAAGATTAGCTATTTTGGGATAACTTATTCCATCACTATGGTATAAATGGTGGGATAAGTTATCATAAACATGTCAACCAAACAAGAAACAATTTTTTTTATTCCATCACTAATTATTTTTATCCCTCACACCAAATAACCTCTTAGTGTCGAAGTCAGAATTTTCACGATCTGTCAAAATATATATATAAAAACAGTAAATATTTTAGAGGAACCATGATTTGATATGGAAAAGCTAGCATGCTAGTGAATTATCATATGAAATGAAAGTAAAGGCATTGTGTATTAATTATGTTGTGCAAATAAGTTGCCAATTGGCCAAGAAAAGATATATATCCTAATATGGCTATATCCATAAGAGCCGGCCTATGAATATGCTTTGTATTTATAACCACTAAAACTTACTGGTCATTCCTAGCAAACTCTCATTCATATTCACCAATTAAGTGATGGCAAATGGACGGGTTGAGAGCGGGTCAACATAAAATAGAAAATAATTCAGTTTGTTCATATTTGTAAAAGCGGGTCGGGTGATAGAATGAGTTGGGTGGTAGATATGTTGACCTAGATTTTCATGAGTAAATGATATTCTACTTTAAAATTCAATATTAGAACTAATCTGATAATTCATTTATAAAAAAAAAGTTTGGAATAATGGTTATCTACATTCAAAGTCAAAGTACAATTCACCAAGATTTGACTTGTCCCCGACCCTACGAACCCGACCTCGGGATCGAAAGGTCAAGGTCGAGAGTCAGGTCTTTGGGTTTGGAGTAGGGTCCGAAGTCGACCAGTTTGGGTATGAATTCTCAATCTCAGGTCGAGGGATGGGGTCGGGAGTCGAGTCCAAAGTTAAGGTCGGTTCTCATGTCGATCTCACGTCAAGGGTTAGGGTCGGGGAATGGGTTTGGGAGTCAGGTCCCGAAGTCATGGTCGATTCTCAAGTCGGTCTCGAGTCGATAGTTAGGGCCGAGTCACAAGTTGGATTACAATTTGAAGCAATAGTAAACTTGTTTTGGTGTAACCTATAGGTCACAACTTCAAATCGTGGAATCAATTAGTAATACTTGTGTCAAGGCAAGCCACCTACAAGTACAACACATACCCTTGGAGTACGACACCTTGCGTTAATATAAAATGCTTCGTACACCGAGCAACCTGACCTTGAAACTATGCATGAGTCAAAGCAAGTAAATCATTTAAAATCACTCATTATTGTCATCATCATATGTAACCATAAACTAGTAAACAACACACATTAGTGACACCATGAGAAATAGCAGCCACTCAGAAATATATATATATATATATATATCAGTGCAGCCGTCTTTGACTAATCTGTAAAAAATTGATATAGTCCACAAACAAGAAGGTTTATAAAATGCACAACACAACAAAAGTTCAGTGTCATCTACAGGAACTGACTTAAAGCAAATGCTAAAGCCATCAAGATTAAAGAAAAAATCCAACCAAGACCACTATTAAAAGATAGAATCCAAGTCACTGATAAGCACAAAACAAAGAAAAAGAAAAATATCACTAACATTTTGTATTGTCACTTCTACTCTTACCTAACTAATGAGCTAATAAACAAGATAAAAAAAAATTGGTGGACATTGTCAAATATTGTCCCAACAAAAACTTGAGTATTTTACTCGATACTGACTCGCACCAGCACAGTTACTGAAAAACTCAGCCGACCAAAGCTGAGGTTCAAATTTCAGCAAAAACAAAAGCAATTTGTAACTTTGGAGGACAGAGTTACCAGCACTTGTGCTGGAAGGAGGTAGCGATACTCCATGAATTAATCGATATGCACACAACCTGTGACACAAACACCAAATATCTACAATTGTCTAACAAAGTTCATGCATATTAGCAGAATTGGACAGTAATACAGATTATACTGCTAGAGACAAACTCAATATCTGTATCCCAACTCAACACTTCATACTAGCCCTTCAGCACTAGTATCAAGCCAAAAAAAAAACTTACTTGGAACAAGAAAAACCAGCAAGTTATAGTCAACATAAGGTCATTATGTTAAACTCACTGCTTTTTTCGTCGAACAAGTTGATGTAACACAACATAGAAAACAAAGCAGCGCTCAGATTCGAGTTTCAGATCCATCCAGCAAACAAGTCTTCAGCTTCAACAATCAAACATGAAGACTACTCAGAATATAATCACCATTCAACCATGAGAAGAGAATTGTGTGTATAAGTTCCATCTTCTTTCTTTTATTCAAACAAGTAGACAATACATTGCAGAATGCTTCATTACATAAAGGGGTAAAACCAAAGTAAGATGATCAAACCCCCCTCAAACAATTAGAACACTGTAACCTTCAAAACTTCCATCTCGAGCGAACACCACCTTCTGCAACTGTTAAAACTGCTTAGCAAGTACATTTCCAGCAACTGCCACAAACATCATTCTCAAGATTCAAAAATGTATCATTTCCAATCCATGCAAATGACAAAGGTAAGTAGGAAGGATTAAAAAACAACCAAATCTTTGTTAGGAGCTCTTCTTTCTGGATTTCTATCTTAAAAGCATATAATAAAACAAACTAAGTTCAAAATTCCTAGTGGATTTTGATGGAAAACCAAAGCAAATCACTGACCATCAAGACCATTACAACAAAAACCTATAGTCTATGCTAACTATAGTAAATGAAGAAAAATATCCGAAAAGACGCTGCAGATGACTCACTACTGTTCTACTCTATATCCACAAGCTTCATGAATCAACATTCCTCCCACTCCAATCTTATGCTTTCTCATCTCCAAAACCTTCCGGTGGGAGTTGGAATGCGCAGCAGCCGAGAAAGAAGGGCTATTAGCCGGGCGATACTCTGGCAACAGCCTGCCTGACTTATAGCGCACCCCACAAGCATTACACAGTGTTTTCGGCCCCAGAGGGCCTGCCCGCCATTGTGGGGTCTTATCAGCTCCACAGTGTTGGCACCTCCTCCCAATGCTAGCAGCACTCTTAGCTGAATTCATTGGTAACGAAAGCAATGGCTCACGCTGCTTAACGTTCTTGAAACTTGGTTGTGTCACCGGCAGACAATGCTCGCTTGGCATGTCAGCAAACCCACCTCTCCGTCTTCTACGTCTTCTCTTGCTCCGTGCACGAACAGGGTAATTAACCGGAACTTTTAAGTTGACACAGCAGCTCGTATAAGCATTTCCATTAACAACACCATTGCCACTGCTGTGACTAGTGCTGCTACTATTCTCCAGCACCGAAACCGGGCTATGGTGATCAAATACCATACCCGGGTTCTCGGAAAGAATGCCAAACTCTATCGCTGGAAATGCATCTTTGTTTGACAGCCATTCCAATTCTTCTTCTACACATTCCTGCAAAATGCAATATGTTACTAATCTCAACTAAGCCACTCCACTTATTTCAAACAACCTCTAACTCTTCTCTTTTTAATTGTTCAATTTACAAGTTTTCTTATAAGAAATATCAATTAACTGTATTATTTAGATTATATCAAAGGGTGAAAAATATCTAGGAAGGAATCTAATTAAGTACAAGAACAACAACATACACCGCGAGATACCACAAGTGGGGTCTGGAGAGGGTGGAGTGTACGTAGACCTTACACCTATCTTGTGTGCAACGGTAGAGCCAGAATTTCCACTAAGAGATGTCAAAATATGAAAAAGTAAAATCGCCTAGAAGTCAAGGTATCAATACGTATAAAAAAAATAAAACTTAACTAGCTACACACTTTAATTTTCCGACAAAAGGGGTGTTGTGTGGCTCCGCCACGGCTTGTGTGAGGTGGATAAGTCATTTCCGATAGACACACTCAACAAAAGCATAAATTGAGGAAACAAAAAGTCAATATTTCCAACTAGTACAATTCACAAATTCGACATATTGGAGAGTAAATAAACATTGATGTTAGGGGCAAAAATGTCTTTGTACATTATGAAATGCAAGTTGAAACTGATATGGCACATTTATTTGTACAGCTCAAACATAGTGACAACCAATAAAGTCATGTTGTAGACATTCCAAAATTCCCAAAATAACCCCACATTTCATTTCTTTCAACAAAAAAATCCCAAATTTTATTAATAAATTAAATTTAATTAAATTCCAAAAAAAAAAACTTTTTTTTCTTAATCACCAGTCCCCCACATGTCATTCATCCATGATTCTGTAGCCTTAGGGTTTCAAGGGCAAAATAGTCCAAAAAAATTAAATTCCCTCTAAACACCTCACAACTTTCACCCTGTCAATCAACTTTCTAAGTCTTCCCCCAACAACCGTTTCAAAACTGCCCACCTTTTACACCATCATTTACAAAAATACCCTCCAAACCCCCAGAAGTTTTGTTCAACTCACCGGAAAACACCGGTGACAACATTTCCGGCCAAAAAAACTTCTGGGTAGTCTCAAAAAGGGTAAAATCGAACAAAAAAACTTAACAACCAGTGAAATTTGAGTGACTTACAGGGTGGGGAAGAAGACTAACAAGAGGGTTTGTTGAAGACGAAGAAGAATAAGAAAGTGGGTCTTTGCTAGTAATAGTTGATTTTTCATCATCTTCTTCAACAGTTTCATCTTCCAAAGAGAAGTTGAGAAGGTCATCATCCACCATGAAACATGCAGTTGGGTCCAAATCCTCCATTTTCATTTTTTTTTCACACACAGAGAGAGCAAAAGGGAGAAATTAAAAGAGGAAAAATGGAATAAGGGTTTGGTTTGATTTTGTTTAGAGAGAAGAAAAAAAATTAAAAGGAAAAAAATAAATAAATAGTGAGTGGGTGGGGGTGGGTGGGGAAAAGATTGGTTCTCTTTTTAAGGAGTGTTATTATTATAGGAGGTAAAACGTTCTCTAATAAAAATAATAATTTGAGTCCTGAGAATAAAGTTGTTTTTGATAATTATATTTTAACTCTAAAAAAAATTCAAAAATTATTACTTAGTTAAATAGAAATATTATAAAATTAAATATTTGTATAATTTAGATATTTGTAATCTTTTTTACATTTAATATTGTGAAAATATATATCTTAAAATATTGGTCAAAGTTTATAATGTTTGACTTTAAAAGGAAAATATGAAAATATTGTGATAAATATTTTCCTTTTATTTCCCTACTCTATATTTCCAATGGGAAATTATTATTTTTTCACATGGTATTTGGATTATTAATTATTATTTTTTATATAATTTAGATATTCAAAATTAATATTTGTAATCTTTTTCATATTAATACTATGAAAATATATATATATTAAATATTGGTCAAAGTTTATAGTATTTTCCTTTTATTTCCCTACTCTATATTTCCAATGGGAAATTATTATTTTCACATGATATTTAGACTAAATTAATTAATTAATTTGTATAATTTAGATATTCAAAATCTATATTCGTAATCTTTTTTATATTAATACTATGAAAATATATATATATATTAAATATTGGTCAAAGTTTATAGTATTTTCCTTATATTCTACTAAATTATTTTCCTTTTATTTCCCTACTCTATATTTCCAATGGGAAATTATTTTTTCGCATGAGATTTAAATTAAATCAATTAATTAATTTTGTATAATTTAGATATTCAAAATCAATATTCGTAATCTTTTTCATATTAATACTATGAAAAAATATATATTAAATATTGGTCAAAGTTTATAGTATTTTCCTTATTTTCTACTAAATTATTTTCCTTTTATTTCCCTATTCTATATTTCCAATGGGAAATTATTATTTTTTCAAATGATATTTAAATTAAATTAATTAATTAATTTTGTATAATTTAGATATTCAAAATCTATATTTATAATCTTTTTTATATTAATACTATGAAAAAATATATATTAAATATTGGTCAAAGTTTATAGTATTTTCCTTATTTTCTACTAAATTATTTTCCTTTTATTTACCTACTCTATATTTCCAAAATTATTATTTTTTCACATGATATTTAGATTAAATTAATTAACAATTAAAATCATAGCATGTAATATTTAATAATAATTGATAAATATATGTATACAAGATATGTATTTTGCATTAATTACCAGTTTCAAGCATTGCTTTTTAATTATTATTTTTAAGTTTTCCTTGTTATAATTTCATGAAGAAAATTAAAACTGTTTTCCTTTATTCTTTTGTAATTATGATTAAATTAAATTGTATTTTCCATTTTAATAAAATTAACATGGAGAAAATAAAAATGGAAAACAATATTTATGTGATCTTGGAATTATTTGATAACTGAAAATCTATATTTTTGCAGTTACTATTATTTTGACTTTTGAATATTGAAGTAAATCTATTTTTGTCAAGTTTGAATATTTTATATTGAAGTAAATCTATTTTTATTTCAAATTTTGAATATTTTTATTTGTCGAGATATGCACATTTATTATATATTTATATATGATAAAATATTAACTTTGCGTTATTTCCACGCAAAAGATTATTTAATTTGAATAAATGTAAAATTATCTCAACTTGTCGCGATATGCACATTTATTATAGCAGAGATATACATCAAAAAAAATATTGACTTTATGTTATTTTAATGCAAGAGTATGCACTTTTATTCTTATTTTTATGAAGACGAAAAAATTATTTTCTACCTCTTCAATTCAAGTATAGATGGAAATTGCATATTGATTATTGGATATACTATGTACTACTATTGGAAAATTTATGTTCATTATGATCCTTTCAAATTCAAAACTTGAATATTATATATTACATTTAAGGAATGAAATCTTTTTTGCAAATTGTAACTGTTCTCATATTTTTATTATTCATACATAAATGTTGATAAAAATAAATAAATAATTTGAGAAGGTGTTTAGAATGTGAAAAAGACATCAACTACTTTCATATTAAGGAAAATAAAATAAAATTCCATCCTTTCGAATTCATTTACCAAGAAATAAATGTTTTATTTAGTTATACAATTAAGTTACTCTAATTTATATAATTACTTGACTAATTTAACACTTGTTTTAGTAAAATAATTAGTATTTATAAATTATTTTGTAGTCAAAATCTTATACTTCCTGATCCATTTTATGTGACACAAATTATTTAAAGTTCAAAGATTTTATTTAATAAATTGTTAATAATCATTACTTATTATACTTCTTTTGTTGTTTTTAAATAAATATGCAAATTTTATTGCTAAAAAACTTGATCATTCATCCAAATTCAACAAAGAATTAGATAGTTTCATACTCAATTGAAATGAACCTCATATTTTACGGCTTATTGAGGCTAATGCATGTTAGCTAAAACTTAAAAGAAGAGATGACTGAAATATTGCAAACATTCCGACAACAACGAATTATTAGTTTCATCTTCAAACTATTGAAAGATTTAAAAATACTCTTGAGGCTAATGCATGTTAGCTAAAACTTAAAAGAAGAGATGACAAAAATATTGAAAACATTCTGACACTGAATTATTAGTTTCATTCTCGAACTATTGATAGTCTTAAAAAATACTTTTTAATTTGACTAACTAAATGTAAATACACCCCGACAAGGGAGGAGCTAGGTGGGGGTTCATAGGTTCGAACGAATCCAGTTTCTTTTCCGTAGACCCTATATTTGTATCAGAAAATTAAGTAATAACTTGTGAACCCCTGAAAAAACTAATTAATAGCTCAATGGTAAGGAAAAGGAAGAAAATTTAGAACCCCAAACTTCTAATACTGGCTCCACGTTCACACCCCGATCTTATAATATGAGTGAAATATACCTCTAAATTTTAAATCAAACGTGTTCGTTATCGATATTTTATTATGTGTTTAGATGCCCGATTATAATAATGAAAAGGCAATATTGAATAGTCCAAATGACTGCTACATGACAAGTGAAAGTACACTGAACGTTTGCATGAACATGAACAATACCTGTCTCGTTACTTGTTAGGATATAATTGCCAATAAATTTGATCACAAGGGTATTTTTGTCTTTTACTAGAATGCGGGCCGCTTACGTAACGGGTCGGGCGATTGAACCGATGTGTCCTTGTTCCCATAGGCTCCAAATCACACGTCAGACAGCCAATCATAAACCGACACGTATTTTTTGTTTTTATTTTAATTTATGGAAAAAAAATCTTTTGACTTTAAGACACCGCACGTGGCGGCGATAATCTTGTGATTTTTTTATTATCCATTAAATTGTAATGATTTGAGATTTTTTTAAAAAAATTATTATTATTATTTTTGAAAAATATTTTGAAATTAGTGAGTCAAAGGTTTGAAATTTAATTGGAGAAAATCTAGCAATAGTTTAGATATAAGAATTGTGAAATTTGAAAAAAAATATATTTATTTATAAGTTGAAAATGGTTATCTGAAATTTGAAATTGTGATTGGATATGAATACTGATTGATGTTATTTTATTTTATTTTTGATATTTTAGAGTGATTTTATAAGAATATTATGTTCAAACAATTTTGTAGAAATATATTTCGGAACAAAGTGAGAACTATTCACGGTCAAAACTCAAAAGGGTAGTTTATAACAAAACTATAATGCATAAACTAATTACTTATATGATTAATAATAATGTATAAAACAGTTCCATACTTTAAAAGAATAAAAATTATATACACCCATATGGTTAAATAGTTTAAATACTTTACAAGTTTATATTCTTTGAATTTACTATTAGTATATGTTTTTTTTCTGATTATTATATTCTAAGTTATTACTATTATATATCTCCTTTTTCTTATTGATTTTGTTAGGCTCGAGTTGAGCTAATCAAACATAACCTTTCAACTTCATAAAATATTAGGAAAACTACATACATATCACTCTCTCAACTTTCGAGACATTATTTGTAAAAATATACTGATAACCTTTTAACTTCACAAAATATGAGTAAGACTACGTACACATTACTCTCTCAATTTTCGAGACCTCACTTGTAAGAATATACCAACGGTACGTTGTTATTGTACCTTCTAATTTGTCCCTTAATAATTAATTTTCAAAAAAATACCATGTAGGGTCCACTTGCATGTTCACGTGGGACCCACCACGTTTTTTGAACCTCCGTGAGTAGTTTTGATGCCTCCAACTACTCTCCCATTTTGCATGTGACACTCACGTGTGTCCTTTAGAAAAAGAGAAATGTTATGTGCCTTGCATAACTTTATTCGTTATTCTATGTCGTGCGTATCGGACATCGAATGAAAAATAATAAAATATTTATTTATTATTCAATAATTGAAGGTATGGAATCACATTTGTTATGGGTCACTTTTAATGTAGATTTTTTGATATGACATTTAAATTTAATTAGATTATAATATAAATATTGAATATCAGATGAGATATTTTAAAAAATAATTGTATTCATAATTTAATATTTAACTAAAAACAAGTACTTGAAGAAAATCACTAGTGCTTAGTGACCCTCAACTCAATTATTGATTAGTCAAGGGTTATATATATTAGGATCTTAATTTTTATTTTTTCTTGTTTACAAAAGTCAATCGAATTTATGTATTAATAATTAGACATTTAACTTTTAGTTTGTTATAGTTATAAAATAAAAAATAGTGTTAAGTTAGCCGGCAAGTAAAGTGCTATTCATCCGATGGTTCGATTTGATTTATCGATTATCGCGATAAGTAAAATGCTAAATTTCTTTTTGATTAACAAGTTTTTGATGTATAATCGCACGTGATATTTTAGATTAAAAAATTTATTAGATTGAAAGAGGAAAGTGATAAATTTATATGTCATACAAAAATTCACATGATACGTGTGCTTTTGTGTTAGATTATGATATAACTCGAGAAATAAATTCATAATATTTATTGAGTCAAAATGATACGTGCCACGAATTTGGTTCATCACATATCTAAATGAACTAATATTTATATAATTCTTGGAAGTACATTATTGTCCCTTCTAAGTTGAGATAAAGCAATCATATAAGCCTCAACAATTATTTGATTGAAAACAATTAAAAAAATTTCCCCTAGTAAAGTAAAGCTACAAGAACAACAAAGTCCAGATTCCTCTTTTTGCTTTGTTGACAAAGAGTATAATTAGTGCTTCTAATTACTTATACATTTTAAATTTGTAACGTTCAATTTTCATTCATATCCCTTAGTTTTATATTCTCTATCATGTATCACTCAGAAAACAAATAGTAATAATATTAATTCCTAATTGATACGATACTTTTTCTAGTTGAGACAACTGAAAAGAATACTTAAACTTATATCCGAATGAGAGATCATTCTACTTTATTGTAGCAATTTTAGATATGTCAATTGTGATATTCTACATAAATCCATGTTCAAATGAGGTCAAGCAAGCGAGCTTACTATGCATGGTCAACTAAATTTATCGAGTTGATTCAAAGGATCAAAAATCAAGTTATTAATGGCATTCCTGTTTAGACCCAAGAGCTTCTATTTTTTTCAAGAGGTGATTTCGCGAATCAATCAATAGAAAAAGATGGCTCATATGTTGTTTGTCTATCATATCAAAGGCGTTGTTGGTAGGGGTGTGTATGTATGGTATATACCGAATTAACATATCATATAATTTTTTTTGATATTATGGTATTTGATATGGTATATATTTTATTTCTTGTTATATTCGGTATGGTATTTGGTATTTAGAAATAACGTATCGAAATATCGAATACCATATATATATATTATTATTATTATTATTATTAATATACTAACAAATATGCAACCTAGTATTAGTATAAAATATTTAGAAGTTGAAACTTTGACTACTCTATTTTGATTGAAATGTAATTGATTAGAAGTAGTTGTTTGTACTTATTTTTGAATATATGTTTTTACAATGTGTAATGTGTTCGTATGACACAATTGAGATTTTTTTTTAATTGTCGAAGTTATAATACGCTATTATACGAGTATATATTAGTCGAAATCGAACAAACTATGATTACAAATTTACCATATCGCAAAATATTGAAATCAAACTTCAAAATATCAAACCATACCGAATTAAATCGCTATAGTATTAGTATAATAATTTTAAAAATTGAATATCAAAATTACGATATCAAAACTTTCATATACCGTATTATACATGTCCTGTCTATTCATATGTGACTTTTTATTTTTGGTAATCGAACTAATAAATCAACACATTTTTTTAAAAAAAAAGGCTGCACCCATTAGTAATGTTGTGAAGGGAATATATGTCATATTAGAATATGATTCTATATATGCAAATTGTCAATAAAATTCTTGATTTGACGGAAAGTATATATATATATACAAAGAATTAAATAACCTAGGAATTTTTATCCTCGTGAATCATGACTTCTTAATATTGATAAGCTTTTGATTCCTATTTGTTTATTCCATTGAAATAAGCTTTTAATATAAGCTGAGATTTATCTTATGGTTCTTAACATCGAGGCTTATAGTCTAATGATATTAGTCTCTCATATAATGAATGTAATTGTGAGAGTAATTTTATTTTTGTCATTTTTTTTTTTATCGTTTTTGATTCTCTAATTAATAATAGTATGTATATAATTCTTTGTATGAATAAATAAGTAAATCATTACAACTTATAATAATAAGCAATTTTCGGAGTTTTTATATGTGGAATTTGAAACTCTATAACAATTATTATTTTTCGATCCGGATAAATAATAATCTAAGGCATTGTGCATGATTCTTCTTGTTCTCACTTATTCTATCTTTGATAATATATCAAACGTATATAGAGCATGTAACATGCTTATGGAAATTGTTAAATTGGTATTAGGATTTAATACTGTCATTAATTACTTGGTCAATTTCATTGATTAACAACATGAAACATTCTTGATCAAATGACCATCCAACAATAATAACAATATATATCTAGTATAATTCCGCAAAATGATGTTTGAAGCGATAAAATGACCATTCAACAACAATAATAATAAAGCCAGTATAATCTCACAAAATGAGGCCTGAGGCGATAAAATGACCATTCAACAGTAACAATAATATATTTAGTATAATCCTATAAAATGAGGTATGAGGAGATTAAATGACTATTCAACAATAATAACAATATACTTTGTATAATTCCACAAAATGAGGTCTGAGGTGATCAAATGACTATTCAACAACAATAACAATATACACAGTATAATCCTACAGATTGAGGTTTGAAGCGATCAAATAACAATTCAACAACAATAACAATATACCCATTATAATCCCATAAAATAAGGTCTCGAGCGATCAAATGACCATTCGATCGAGCTTCAAAATTTAAAATAATCCCCAAAAATTCAATGTTGTTCTATTCTATTCTCTTTTTTTTGTTTCTAATTAGTTTAATAAAGTTATACTCCATCTAATTTATTTTAGTCTATATTACAATATATTTTTATCAACCTGTTTTAAAGAGAACGATTTTTTTTAAAATTTTATTTTCTCCTTAGTGGTATGCTTTTGTAACTATAAATTGCATTCATATATTTAAAACCACAAGTTATAGACATATTTCATTTTTTCTTCAACTTTATATCTAGTCAAATATGGATAAAATTTACAAATAGCCACTTTTTAGCTCCCGTAATTAAAAAATAAACACTATCATGAATTTTCAAATTTCACATGTGAAAAAACTATGGGAACTATATGACATTTTAGAATTTGAAAATTACATAAAACTTTATATGATAATAACCATTTTAAAATACTTGACTGAAAAAATTACTAGTAAATGCCATTTCTACATTACACAACAACAATAAACATACATAGTGAAATTCCACAAGTGGACAATCTGATTTTGCAGGTATCACAGTATGCACTTCTTCTATTGTTTTTGATAAACTGTCATGCAAATGTTTCGTAAATAGATCTGACTTATTAATTTTAGACTCTGGAGCTTCACATCACATGACCTTTAATAGATCCCTCTTGCATAATATTACCTTGCTGCCATACCCAATGTTGATTGCGCTACCTAATGGCTATAAGGTTAAAGTGACTCAGATTGGGAATGTAACATTAGGACTTATGATTAGTCTACAAAAGGTCTTGTTTGTGCCATCTTTCAAGTATAATTTGATCTCCATTCACACCCTAACTACACATTCAAATTGTACCATCAGTTTTGACAAAACCTTATGTTTCATGGAGGCCTCTTCAATGAAGAGGCCTCTGGTGCTTGGTAATGCTGATGATGGTCTCTACTTCCTATGTCCAAATTGCCTACAGAAATCTTCTATTTCTCCTACATATAGTTCACTTTCATCTAGTACTTGTAATGTTTGTAGTGTCAATTCTTCTTCCCATAAACAATGTACTAGTTCTGTCAATAAAAGAGAACCTTGTTTAGCTGTTAAACATTCTTCAGCTGATGTCCCTTCCCATTCTGGTGGTTTTAATTCTCATACATGTAATAGAAACAATGTGGACATTATGTGGCATAATAGATTGGGACATGTTCCTTTTGTCAAAATGAAGGGTATTTCCAGTATTCCTGTCAAATTCTCCTCTAAACAACCTTTTATGTGTTCCATTTGTCCCATGGCAAGACAAGAAAGATTACCATTCCAACCCAGAACCACATTCACTTCACATATTTTTGAACTACTTCATGTTGATTTGTGGGGACCATATCACACAGTCACATACATTCATTTCAAATATTTCATCACCATTGTAGATGATTGTAGCAGGTCCACATGGACTCAGTTAATCAGCTCTAAAAGCAATGCCTTACAAACCTTAAAAGCCTTCATTACCATAATAGAAAACCAATTTAAAACCACTGTTAAAACAATCAGAACAGACAATGGTTTGGAATTTGTAAATGCTGAAACAACAATGTTTTTTCAGACAAAAGGAATCCTCCACCAGAAAACCTGCCCTTACACACCACAACAAAATGGTGTGGTAGAAAGAAAACACAAACACTTACTTGAGACTGCTAGAGCACTACTTTTCCAATCTAAACTTCCTGTTCAATACTGGGGAGAATGTCTTCTATGTGCAACATACATTATCAACATGATTCCCTCTGTTGTATTAAACAATGCATGTCCATATGAAATCCTCTACAAAAAGAAACCTTCTTATTCTCACATGAGAAGCTTTGGTTGAATTTGTTATCCTACAGTTCCTATACCTCACAGAGCTAAAATTGAACCAAGAACTAACCCACACATCTTTGTTGGATATCCCTATGAGACAAAAGGGTACAAAGTTCTAAATATGTCCACAAAAAAAATACATGTTTCTAGAGATGTTATTTTTCATGAGAATATTTTTCCTTTTCATAATCCCTCTACCCCTACTCCACCAATTTCTTGTTTACAATCTCCTTGTTTTATTGATGTTTTGGACAATTCTGCTAAGCATGGCACACAAGATACTCAGACTGCATCTGATAGTTCTAATGTTTCTTTCAATGGCTCACCTGATCTTATAGTTCCAGTTCCATTAACCTCACCTTCATTACCAGTTCATACATCCACTGTTGTCCCCCACCAAGCACCTAGAAGATCCACTAGGTGTCACAAGCCTCCAAAATATATGACTGATTACATTTGTTCCATGCCACAACTAAAGCCATCCCCCACCAACACTACAACTACTCTTAATGCTCTTTTCTCCAATCACCAACACATGGCTCATAGTGCTCTAATTCCTAATAGTCAAGATTTTGTAAGAAATGTTTGCCTTGACAGGGAACCAATTTCATATGAGGAGGCTGTTGTTGACCCTGCATGGCAGGTTGCCATGACACAAGAATTTGATGCTTTGCACTCTAATAGTACTTGGGATTTGGTTCCACTTCCTAATGGAAAGAAAGCCATAGGCTGTAAATGGGTCTACAAGATTAAACACAATGCAGATGGTAGTATTGAAAGACTAAAGGCCAGACTTGTTGTCAAAGGTTACACACAACAAGCAGACATTGACTATACTGAAACTTTCTCTCCTGTGGTGAAAATGACCACAGTTAGAGCTTTGTTGATTACAACAGTTAAACAAGGGTGGACTATGTATCAATTAGACATAAACAATGCATTTCTTCATGGCGATTTGAATGAAGAAGTCTATATGGACATACCACCTGGACTTGTAACTCAAGATCCTACCTTGGTGTGTAAACTGAAGAAGTCCCTTTATGAAATTCCACAAGTGAAGTCTGGAGAAGATAGAATACACGCGCACCTTACCACTACCTCGTAAAGGTAGAGAGACTGTTTTCGAAAGACGTGTCAAGAGTCTGAAAATTTCCAAGGAACAACATCCATCCAGCCCAAGGTGAAAAAAAAAGCCCAAATCTGCAAGCTTTAAAACGGTGTCGTTTTTAACTTCATCAGTTTATCTGAAAAGATCCATGATGACACGTGGCATCTGCAAAATCCCAAGAACTCCACACTCCCTAATCAGTTCTTCAGCTTCTGGGTTACAACTACTTTTCTGAAAAAGTGTAGAGAATCCCAATATTTTTTATTTTTTTGTTCACAAATGACTTTATAGTAAAAAAAGAAGCAATCTTTTTTAGTTATAGTACATAGAATTAAAGAAAAAATGCAGGGGTTGGCGCTTCAAACATCTACTTCTATAGCATCAAGTTATTGGGGGAAGAAAAAGTTTTCATTTTTGAATGTTTTGGATTCATTGCCTAGCAAACCATCAATACCCACAAGGAGAATTTCCCATTTTTCAGGAGGAATTTCATCTTTATGTAAGTTTTTATGAATACCCTTTTTGATTTTGAGTCCAAGAATTTGATTTGATTGAGTGATTTGTGGGTATGTTAGTAGTTAAGTGAATTTTGAGATGCCCCATTTTGAAGTTATGAGAAATTGGGCATAGTTTCTTTGCCCCCATGTAATAATTTCACTATTATTTGATATGTCTGCTTTGCATCTGTATGTTATTTTTAACATTGCTTTGTTATGAGTTACTCGAGTCGAAGTTCTTTTAGAAACAACCTCTCTACTTCCACAAGGTAGAAGTAAGGTATGTGTACGCCCTGTCCTCTCTAGACCCCACCTATTGAGATTACAGTGGATATGTAGTGGATATGTTGTTGTTGTTGTTGTTATGTTTACTGACTGAGGAGGTGGGTGTTAGCTTAGTGCTCCAGTAGGGTGTTTTCTATTTTGGATTTTTATTGAGATAATATGATACTCTCTTATGAGGAAGCTTATTTGGGCTAGTCATAGTGGTTTAGCTCAACAACCGTCATTCGTGTAAAAACGAAGGAAAAATATTTAATGAGCACTCAAGAGTGTTGACTAGCGGCTAATACTGTGTGTGAAAACCAAGGGAGACCCGAAACCCCTTGCCAGCGAAAGCAAGGGGTTTGCCATCTGGTTCGAGCTCGTCGCACCGGGCTTGCCTAGTACGGGTTACCTCTCCTGTGTGGTTTGTGAGATATTGCATAGGAGTGTGGATTTTACCTTGTGCGCATCCAAAGCGTAGCGGCTATGGATTTCCCTTGTCACTAAAAAAAAACACCAAGGGAGACCAGGGTTCAAATCCTAGGAGAGATAATAAAACGGTTGGTGATTTCTTCACTTACCCCAAAATCTTAGTGGGCCGAGTTACTTGGTAATTGTGCTGGTGGGTGGTAGTTGGTACCCAGTGGAAGAGGTTAAGGTGTGCGCAAGCTGGAGTGTAGCCTAGTGGTTAATGTTGTGTTTGAAAACCATGGGAGATGAGGGATTTAAATCCTATCAGAGAAAATAAACCGGTTGGTGATTTCTTCGCTTCTGCCTAAATCTTAGTGGGTAGAGTTGCTCGGTAGTTGTGCTGGTGGGTGGTAGTAGGTACCCGATTGAATAGTTCAAGGTGTGCGCAAGTTGGACATCATTGTTATCACATTTGAAAAAATTACACTAAATGAATCTATATTAAATTAGAAGCTTTAGGCCTTTTCTGGCGTTCCTCTTTTGGTTTGGGGGAAGGTGGCTAATTTGAAGTTATTCCAATTTTGTGCTTGTTGGTCAAAGACAATTTAGTCCGACTACTATTCAGTTGGATTTATTGCTTTTTCATGCACTCAGTTAGAAAAATGTTTGAACAAATCATGGTCAAAGATAGTGTAGCTTGACTTATAGTCGCTAGGGATCTAATTCAGGAAAAAGGACTATTAGTGTATCAGATATATTTATGGCTTAAGATGATTTTTTACATTACGATACATGACAATTTCTACTTAATACATATTTGAGGGCTTTTTAACTCTATATTACTTCAATCCTGCAAGTGATTTAGTTTATAGAATGAAAGACCTTAAGATGGTAAATAAATTCACTTAATATTAGATGTGAGATGCCAATTTCCTGTCAGATGAACTTTCTTACTCCCCACCAAGATTATTTCTGAATTTTTGATCCGTCGCTTTTTAATATTCCTAGTAGAATTAGATTCTTTTATTTCTTTCCTTCTAACTACTACATCTTGTTGCTCTATTTTGTTACTGATTCATGCCTTTGTTACTTGTAGTAAGATGTACAGCGCTCCCTAAGTTGCAGCGAAGGCATAGCAGAGTTATACCCTATGCATCTAATGTTGATGTTGGATCTGGAAGTTTTGAAGAAAGTCAAGGAAATGAAAGCCACAATGTTTCAGTCAATCAGCTGTCTACCGATGGTTCATCGAAAATGTATGCTATATATATAACTTGGCAATTAAATAACGAGTATTTCTATCCACATACAAAATTGTGAAAGGTTTGGTGAATACTTTAAATTTCTTTTCTGCATAAAGAGCATGTTGTTAACAAGTATACGGGTAGAGGAAGATAGGCTGTTAAATCTTTTGTAAAGGGTCCCTAGAGTTAAGAGTGCATTTGGTTTGTGGGATAACTATTATCCTGCCAATGGCTGGATTTATCAAGAGTGCATGTTTAAGTACTTGATCCCGTTAAACCTCACATCACAAGGATGATTGGATGATAAAGTTTAATGGCTTATGAAAGTTTTTTGGGGGATGGACTAATATGATATGAACAATATACATTATACTTATGAAATTGTCTTGTGGTGCTGGTAATTTGGTGTCAAGAAACAAAGAAGTAGTGTTCCCTGATTCGTCCAATGCAAAAAATTTCACATTTAAACTCTCAATATCACAAGTATATCACCTTAATGCAGCTTGATCAAAAGCATCTGTCAATGTCCAACAGACGCCTCTACTTTCGGCATGTGGCCTATGTTTCGGGAGTTCTGTTTACATAATAAAACTTCAAGAATTCCCTTTAGAAAAACACAAATAAAAAGGAGTATCTATAATGACTTCAACTGTCAGTGTAGTCACAATTACAGATTGCAATTTGATTACGTTTTCTTTCCTTCAAGAATGAAAGGAAGAGGTTCAGGCTGCAATCATATTTTATTACACATGTATTAAGTTATAGAATCCTAGTCTTTGATATATCGAACATGAACTCTTCTGACTTTCTAGGTATCTTCATGCATTTTCATATGAGAAAACAGGTTTTAGTTTGATTGCAACTAACTAAATAGGAACTTTCACAAGATATGACACTTATGTAGGTTTAACTTTCATGAATGGCAGTGAGGCACTTCCTAGTAAAATTCCTTATCCTCTCGCTATAGCTCTTGTGCTATGTGGATGTTCGTTAGTATTTTCACTGATTGCCTTCACGAAAGGAGGACCGTCATCACTCATTGCAGCATTTGCGAAATCAGGTTTCACTGCTGCATTCTCGTTGATATTTGTTTCTGAGATTGGAGACAAGGTAAATGGAGAGATTGAGACAATATAGCTTTTCCTGAACTCATGACTTTTTTTTATCCTTTCATTTCTTTGGTTCTTAACCTTTTCATTCTCTTTGATATGGCTAGTGCTAATGGTCTTATATCTGGCATTGACATAAATACCTTGTAGGTGTAAAAGTGGTGTAACACATAATCATGGCTAAGCATTTATGCATCAATTAGCAAAAGTTTCTGTCTTTGGTGTCTTTTATTGAAAAACTTTGATGCTTTCAGAATGAGCCTTGTGACACTGTACATGATTCTACTGATATGAATGTATTCCCAGCTAATTGATTGAGTTATTTAATCTGGGATCTGCTTTTGTCCTATGCAAGTTTTGAGATAATTTGTCTTATTCAAAAAATCTAACTAATTCTTTCTTTAATATGCAATTCAACAGACATTTTTCATCGCTGCCCTCTTGGCCATGCAATATAAGAGAATACTGGTATGAACTTTTGCATTCCTTGTCCCTTACTTCTCCTTTTCTATCTCTTTTGCATCTAAGGATATTAAGTTTTAAGAGAATAAAAGTGAATAATTGTGACTGAACTTAGGTATATCTTTAAAGCAATCCACTTGAAGCTTTCATACCTAAAACTATTTTTTTTGGTATCTTGTAGCATTCTTTCCTTATAGGCTATCATTACTGGCAGAAATTTTGAGGATGGGGATCCTAGATTACGATCATTTGGTGGTTGCAGGATTTGTTTGTAGAATTTTTTATCAAACTGAAAAAGGACGCAATCCATTTTTCATCATATAATTATTAGTTAGGAGTTATAATGTTGCCTAATTATGTGAAAGCAAATGAAATTCAAAAACTTATTGAAACTTGTTGAAATATAAAAATGGGGTTTAATATAGACTTGCGCACACAAGTTCGTAGATTGAATATTGATATAGTGTAAATGCATTTTGGTTTTAGTATTTCTTGCTACTGCTATACAGAAATGTAATGTTGTGGTCACTTCTGTTTTGTTCAATTCTTTATCTTACTTAAGTTGCATCAATGACCAGGTCCTTTTGGGATCAATGGGTGCTCTTTCACTTATGACGGTCTTCTCTGTCATAATAGGAAGGATCTTCCATTCAGTACCTGCTCAGTTTCAAACAAGTAAGTTAGACCTTGGGACTGTTATTTGTTTTTATTTTTAGTTTTCTGATTGGCTCCTTGGGATCTATATATATTGGCACATTTTTCTTAGCATTTCCTTTTGTTGAAGCAAACTTATCCTAAATTGGGTTCATGTTCTCAGAAAGTAAATGGTTAATATGCGCATTAGTTGGCAGCAAGCTTACTGATAAGTTTGTTTGGGTACATTATGACTGGCTCATCAAGTATGCCGATCATTGGATATTAGAACTTAACATTCTCTCGGCAAGTTTGGTTATATAGCGCTTCTTACTCTTGCTTGATAATGTCTCGTCCTGTGAAGTATAGACTGTTGTGGTATTTTTATAGTGTTTGTTTCTCCTAGTGTACCTTTTCTTGCACATGCACACTGAAAACACACCCTTTTGGCCACCAGAACTACTCGAGTTACACAAAACATCCAGAGCTTGCAATGACCTATATTTCATACACGATAGCATTTCCCTCAGAGAATTTAAAGTTCCCCTCCTTCCAAACCATCAAAGATGCACGCCATTGGTATCCAAACTATCTTGAGCTCCTTTATTTTCTTCCCTTACCAGCTAGAAACAGATTCCTTCACTGTTTTGGGCAGAACACATTGCCCACCAGCTAAATTTCCACGTACCATCTTTTGTTTGTTTGTGTTCTCCTTCTTGATTTTTGCTTGATATTCATTTGAAAATTCCCAATTGTTTTTCATAACAGCCTTGCCTATTGGAGAATACGCAGCTGTTGCCCTCTTGTTCTTTTTTGGTCTCAAATCAATTAAAGATGCATGGGAACTTCCAAGCAAAGATGTTGAGACTGGTGAAAAGAGTAGTCAGGAACTTGATGAATTTGCAGAAGCTGAGGAGCTTGTGAAGGAAAAGGTGAAAAAGCTGCTGAATGTCACTCTTAAATGCTGTTTTATTCTCTGAGAATTCTGCACTTCCAAATGTCTTAATCATCAGAACAAGTAATTATGGGGATGACTTCATTCTCTTTCCTGTCTCCATGTTTGCACCACTTGCATCTTCAACAAGCTGGTTCTAACGATTTAATAGATGGCTATTTCAGGCATCAAAACGGCTCACAAATCCGCTTGAAATTTTGTGGAAGTCTTTTAGCCTCGTATTTTTTGCTGTAAGTATCTTCTTCTGGATGCAACATTGTTTCTTTTCTACTCCCTTTTTCAAAGAAGGAGCCAATGCAAAATGTAGTGTAGATGGTAGATAGAGTGCAAGCTTCCAGGACGCCAACATTTATTTAATAAAAAAATCAAGTCATTTGTATCATTTTTATAGTGTTAATGTAAGTTGTTTGAGTGTGACATGGAAGACTAGAACTAGTTTCTGTGGTTTCGCATTCACAACATTTAAGTCTAGAAAGTGTTATGTAACTATATCCAGTTGCTAAAGAACATCGAGGCCTGTTGTAATTTTTAAGTTAGGAATCTTAATGCTTTTTTTGCCTCCTAGGAATGGGGAGATCGATCAATGCTTGCAACGATAGCACTTGGTGCAGCTCAGGTACAGTTTCTATGAAATTCAAAACTAACGATATATTTTCCGAGCTTCCCATAAAATTTAAGTTTCAAACTCTCCAAACTTCTGTTTATTTCCTCACTGCCATACTGACTCTATTTCGCAGTCTCCATGGGGTGTGGCAAGTGGTGCCATTGCCGGACACCTGGTTGCTACATCTATTGCAATACTAGGAGGCGGGTTTCTTGCCAATTACATTTCTGAGAAACTGGTAAGCCAGCGCCTTTTTTTTCCCCGAATCTGCTCTACATAATTGTATTTTGAGTTCTAAGCATATTATCTTGGTTATACAACAGGTTGGCTACTTGGGTGGAGTTCTATTCTTAATATTTGCTGTTGCTACTTTGTTTGGAGTCTTTTAACCAAGTTCTACAGAAAAAGAAGACAGTGTCGAGAAGTTCTAAGACGCCTATTTAGACTGGATAGATACGCGAGAAACGCTAGTGGTAGAGGGCAGGAAACTCCTGATGGTACCATAGATCAGTAACATGTTCATGCTTGGCATAAAACAATGACATTCTTGTACTACTGTAGAATAAGTAGAAGAAACTATATTAGTGGTTCTTAGGCAACACGAGAGCTGTATGTATGTGCAATCCTATGGCTCCTATCAGAAAATTTTTCATGATTGTTGTACAAGTTTTGTATATGTGAAAGAATCAAGATTTCTGTTCTTTCTGTTGTAATAAGTTCTATCACTTTGTCATTAAAGAAGACAAAAAGATGTACTATTTATTTGTTCCCAAGTTGGCATTGTTAAAAATGTGCTAATTTGTATAGCAAAGAACTCATTTAATTTTGAAATGCATTGTTATGTATATCCGTGAGTGTGGTCGAGTTGTTTGAGCAGGTAATCTCTTGGGTACTCAACACTAGTGAATTCTTCTGTCAAGTGGTTCATAGAAGAACAGAAACTAAGAAACTAATTAGTTCATGCGAAGCAAGTTGAGATTGACTATATGAATCTCCACTAACCATATCGCTCCATTAAGCTCTTGTGGTTGAATGAAAACACAAAGTTGAACAAGTAGTAAGATCCATGATTTTATAAAATGATTTCCATTGCCCTAGTAGTAGCTAGCCAGCCCAATAGACCAATATACAACCTTACCTTAAAAAAAATAATCAATATACAACAATGAGATCTCTATCAAAATTGCTAATAAAAAACTACATGAGCACTTGGTCTTCTGTATATTTTTGCTCGTGTAGTTCTTTTCGAGTCAACAACATACCCAGTGTCTGAGTCTGGGGAGGGTAGTGTGTACGGCTGTACACAGACCTTATCCCTACCTTGGGAGGTAGAGAGGTTGTTTTCGATAGAAAACATTTTTCGAGTGCTTGTCTCTTCTGTAAGTTCTCATCTTGAGGGAGCTCTATTCGTAGATACATCGACTAGAAAGAAATGTACCATTACTGAAAATCTGGACAAATCTTTTTTCCAGTCTCTGTGCTCCTGGACCTGGTCTTAGAACTTCAGCGTCTCCCCAGACAGTACATTTATCAGTTTCATTTTCACCTAAACACCATCCGCCAGGGACTGGTTCATCGTGCTTGTGGTGGAGAAGTTCATGGTCGATCTGGTCAAGAATCGGATTGTTTGCCTCAAATGGTGCAGCAAATACTGCTCCACTCATCACCAGGTCATTGAAGTCACTGGTATTGAGTGGAAGGACCTCTTGTCTTGAGTTAAATGAAGCATACCGCAAGTTGTGGTTGATTGTTGTTCTATTGTATTTCCTTGAATTGCACAGAATGGTCGGGAAATACACAGATGCCGAGGATGGTGAATTTGACAAGTACATTAGCAGAGTCCTGGGTAGGTTATCCGTGCCCAAGATGCAGAACTCGATAAACTTCCGACTCAAGACACTAGATGAAGACCCTGTAGCCAAGAGGACAAGTTTGTTAGTATTAGACTTAAACAATTTAAACACATATCGAACCAGTAACACAATAGGGTGGTTGCTTTACTACTACTACACACCCTTGCCCTAGTTGTCACATATCCAAAAAGATTTAAATTCCGAAAAAATGTTGGGGCCTTTTCAAGGTGAAGGATAAAATAGTAGACACTTGGAACATGGGTGATGCGTTGTAGATTCATTGACTGAAAGATTTTGATTCTAAACTGAAATCGATTTTCTGTGTACAATGTAGCTAAAATGTCTTAGAGTCATGGCCATCTAGTTTAGCATTTTCTGCATAAAGATTTGGAGAAGGATGGACATTTAGAGGTACTCAGATGCGGTAAAGTTGTCTCCGTGTGTCGTATAGGTCACATGTTTGAGCCGTGGAAGCAGTCATTAATGCTTGCATTAGGGTAGTTGTCTACATCACACCCCTTAGTGTGCGGTTCTTCCCAGGACCCTTGTAAGGTGGGATGCATTGTGCACTGGGTTACTTCATCTCAAAGTTACTTTTACAATCTCTATGTTCTACTTCATTTTTTACTCTTTTCTTTTTAACAGGAACAAAGCGTTATAGTTGTACACTTCATATCAAGATTATTATTTTTTTCAATCAAACATTCAAGGGGATTAAATAACACAAATATATTCATGCTTTCATCATTCATAATGCAAAAAATATGGCTACCAAGCATCTGACCTGAAAATAATCGATAAGCATCAGGCAGTTCCCTTTTCTGAGTTGCATAAAATACTTCATCTTCCTCTTCAAGATAGAGCCCAGGATCAACAACTATTGGTTTCAACTTCCGTGACCTGGAACATCCAAAACACTCATATATTAAGATCTAAAACCATACATTACTTGCCTCTATCCATGTGCATACATGCTTAGACAGAAAGAAACTTATAATACGAAAAGGATATGGCCATACTCTCTCCACCCAATGTAGCTTGTGTGGTTGACAAAATTAAGATCCTTGGGTATATATGACAGAATGTGTAGAAGATCTGAAAATCAATAGAAAATAGCATCAGATTACTCATCAGTCATTACCTAAGTGAACGTGTGTTGTCGTGAGAAATGAGTCCAATGACATAATTAGATCCATTGAATAGAATCAAATTTTAATGCCTCTATTGAAGTGATAAACAGTAAAGGAAAAGGAAAATACATCTGTACATCCATTAATACCAAAGTCAAGAAGAATGTACCAGACTACCAGCTTACATCCTAGAAAAATAACAACTTAAATATCCTAATCATTTTTTTCCTTCGGCATTCTATCAACGTAGAGAGGCGAGAGCCAAGACAAGCTCAAATCACCCAGGATAAGAGATGTTTTTTGTTGTTGCTTCATGCAGACAAAACTATACTACTTGTAAAACAAAAGGATAACAATTTGGACCGCAAAGCTTAAGTCCAAGGTCTCCCTATATCTGTTCCACAATGCCACATTTCTGCTAAGGGCAGTAACCAGAGGCGGAACCAGTATTTCCTAGCGACATCAAGTGTAGGTAACTGGTTTCTAAATGTGAATTTCTTAATAAGAAAGCAGGGTTTGAACTAACACCACAGGTTCAAGCAAGCCATATGTCGGCTTCTAGATCTGCCCCTGGCAGTAACGCTGCGTACATCCTATCCTCCCCAGACCCCACTTGTGGGACTACACGGGGTATGATGTTGTTGTGCTTCACAATGATCGGATAACTCCTCTTCATAAAAAAAATGATCGGATAACTCCTTACCACAAAGTGTACTCACTGTTTCTACAAATATTCCATCTTTAGCAAAATATAATTAGGATCCTAAATTCCCTACATAAGCTAAAAATTCAGTAGAAGCATACTCCAGTTACTCAACAATCACTAAAAAGAACACATCTTTAACATTATCCAATATGCATATCTCAGAGTCTTGAGTAACAATTGGATAATCAGCATACACTAAATCCAGTAACAAACAGTTTACAACAACAACAACAAACAGCAAACATACCTAGTGTAATCCCACAAGTGGGGTTTGGGACGGGTAGAGTCCCAAAAGACCCTCGTCTCAAAAACAGCAAATCAAAGTATTTACGAAAAAGGGAATTCGATAGTGAAGAAAACATGTCAATTAATAAGGAAAGCAGTACAGAATATTCCGAGAAAAGAAACAGTAACATCAGCGAAATAATGTGGTAACTGAAAAGAAAATACATGTATAAGGCTAATACTACAACAAACATAGTGCTCCCAGACTCCCACCAAGCCTTAACCCATCGAAAAGCGAGTCCAAGCTTAACTACCTACTAACATTCTACACTTATCCGCTATCTCCACACCCTCCTATCTAAGTCTTGGTATGCTGAAATTGTGTCATGTCCTGTCTTATCACCTTTTCACCAATACTTCTTCAGCCTACCTCTACCTCTACCTTTACCTCTCCTCACCACAAAGGCTACTCCCACCTTGTCCCAAGTATCCTTATTCTTAATCTTATCTCTCATAGTATGCATATCTTCAACATTATCCAACATGCATACAGAGTTTTGACTAACAATAGGATAATCAGCAGACACTAAATCCAGTAACAACACCAAAAGATTAAATCTTTACACATACTTTTCAAAAAAGACTCAATTTTTACACTAAACAGCGCATATCTTCAACAGTATCCAACATGCATATAGAGTTTTGACAAACAAATGGACAATCAACACACACTAAATCCAGTAAAAACATCAAAAAGATTAAATCTTTACACATAATTCATACCATCTTGAGTAACAAGTGGATAATCATCAGCAGATAGATTAATAAACCAATCCCATTGAGCAGAAACACGCAGAAGAATAGCAGCTCCATGAAGAGTAGCAGACAAAGCAGAAGACCCCATTGGGTAAACAGAATCAGCTTTTCCAATAAAATTCACATTCTGGGCAGCTTTAAAAAGAGGCACAGATTGAACATACAGTGCAAGATCATCACGTTCATATTGAGAAGCTTTTCTATCAAGATGAAGAAGATACTGATTTCTTGGATGGTATACTGCAAATAGCAAACGGATGATTCTTGAGGTGTCTTTTGTGGATCCAGAGATGAGGTAAGCTATGGCAGGGGGTGGGGGTAGAAGGGTATTTTGGTCATTTGGGTTGTGATGAAAAAGGAGACGATGGGGTTGATGATTTGGGAAAAGGGAAGGGTGGGGTTGGTTGGGGTGGGGGTGGGGTGGACGGGAACTGAAGGAGAAGGTAAGAATAAGGAGAAGTGAGAAGATAGTGGTGGCAAGAATGATAAAGTGTGTTGAGATTTTGGTGGTGGTGGTGGTTCTGGTGGTGGTTGGTGGAGGAGGGTGGTGGTGGTGGTGCATTTTCTTGGGATTTACAAACAGCTTCTTGAAATAGTTAATATTTTATATATGTAAGAATGTTACTGTAAATGGTTTGGTTCTTTTCTTTGGTTTTCTCAGTCACACTGCCTTCTTCTGTTGTCTGTGAATTTGATGATTGATTTGATTCTCATGACTTGTTCAAATTTGGGATGTGAATGGGCGGCATATCAAGTTTCTAGAATATCCAAATATAGTCGATGTACAAAATATCCCGAGTTTGGTATGATTCAAGAAAGGGATCATACTCAAAAGGTGTGATGTAGCTAGACTAATCTAATACTATAGAAATCATAAATAAGTAACTCTTTTGTTTCTTTTATTTCTCCTTTGATGTCTAATATGTTTGTTGAAGTCCGATTAAATGTGGCCGATGTTTAAAATATCTCGAGTTAGTATGAATTAAGAAAGAGATCGTATTCAAAAAGTGTGATGTAACAGACTAATTTAATATAGAAAACCATAAATAACTCTCTTGTTTCTCCTTCAATGTTTAATACATTCGTTGAAGTCCGACTAAATATAGTCAATGTTTAAAATATTTCGAGTTAGTATGATTTAAGGAAGGACCGCACTCAAAAGGTGTGATGTAAACAGTCTAATTTAATATTGAAAACTATGAATATCTCTTTTGTTTCATTTGGATGTCTAATACACTCATTGAAATCTGACTAAATTTAGATATAAGCTAAAAAATAGTATATTAAGAATAAAATGTCCTCTAACAAAAAGTAACTTTATACTAGAGCTTAAATTCACCGAAATATCTTATTAAATGATAAATGAGTAATAACCACTGTAACTCAATATTTATAGATGAAATGTCTTTTATATCAGTGAGATGTCTATTTATTGAGTTGCACAAACATTACTGAAAATACACAAAGAGGGACTTAATTATAAACTGTGTTGTTGGATCTAGAATATAACAACAAAATCACAGGATATGTTAAAGAATGGAATTAATTAATAAATTATAAGAGTTGACCATTGGAGCATCAAAAAAGAAAAGAAAACTTTGTTATCAAGTTTGGTATTTTCATTCCTTTTCATTTACGAGTCAACTTTATAACATTCTTCAAAAATCCTAAAGCCAATAATGTCCACAAACAATGAGATGAAAAACACCATTCCCAATGATCAAATACATATTCCAAATTTCCCACTAGAGATCATCATAGAAATACTTTCAAGATTACCAGTCAAATCACTCTTGAAATTCAAGTCTGTTTCGAAATCATGGCTTTCATTAATTTCATCATCTCATTTTTCGAAATCTCATTTAAACATATCATCAAGAAACAACAATTTATCACACAAAAATCTCCTTTTACTCTCCATGTATCTACCTCATACTCTATATTCTTGCACCCTTTACTCTACATTGCATGAAAATCCAATCTTTGTCTCAACAAACTCAATTTCCCTTGGAATCCATCAAACATTATAGCTGGAGTTTCTTTATGTAATGGTTTGTTCTTGATTTGTATTGGTATGTACAATAATAACTTGTATTTGTGGAATCCATCTACTAGAAAAAACAAGAGTTTGCCTTCTTCTAGTTGTACTAAGTATTCAAGATGTGATGTTACTTTTGGTTTTGGTTATGATGAGTTTAATGATGATTATAAAGTTGTTGAGATTTATGGGGTTTATGATATTCACTATGTATATGATGCAAATATCAAGATTTATAGTTTAAGGTCAAATTCTTGGAAAATTATGAAAAAATATAGTGATGCACTTTTTTCCTCTGACTCTGGTGTTTTCTTGAATGGATGTGTTCATTGGGCAGTGGCACATAATGATGGATCTTGTATTTATTGGGATATAGTTTCACTTAACTTGAAAAATGAGAAATTTGGGAATTTTGCATTGCCTAGTTTTGATGGTTTTGATCATTCAAGGTCATTAGGAGATTCAAGTGATTTTGAACTAGGGACTATGAATTGGTCATTAGGGAAGTTAGGGGATTTTCTTTGTTTGTTTTGTGACTATTATAAAGTTAAGTTGGATGTATGGATAATGAAGGAGTATAACGCGAAAGGGTGTTGGATTAAATCGGTTTCCCTTCCTTATGTAAGGGGAGTAGGGCCTTGTATATCACCGTTGTGGATATCAGACATCGGTGGTGAAGTGTTGTTGCATGATGGAACGCGTGTTATGGTGTATGACTCGAAGAATGATGAGTATAAATGCCTGGAGATTTGTGAAATGAATGGTGATGGTGTTGGAGCAGCAACTGTCTATGCTGAGAGCCTTGTTTCGCCTTATCTTGACAGTATTGAAAATACGCCTGAAATGCAGTAATGGTAAAATACTAGCTCTGTATTCTTCTTCTGTTTTACATTTGATACATTCGGTTTATTGTATCTGTTATATTGTTGTCATCATAGTGTCATGACCGTGGTGTCCAGGCCAGTTTTCGCGCACCTCAACTAATTCCACAGAATACCTACCACCTCCTACCAGCAACAGGTACCATGTAACTCTGTCCACCAAGACTAGGACAAATGAGAAGAGTCACCTAGTGTTTTTTGTCTCGGTGAGTTTAAAAAACTTTGTAACTTTTGTGTTTCCATGAACTCTGCTATCTGCATTGGTTTTAAGAACATGGTAATTGAAACATATTCTTTTGAGCTGAGCGTCTATATACTACAGAGCGTCTATTAACCTCCTCTGCTACAAAGGTAGGAGCAACGTCTACATACATCCCACCCTCTCGGAAATGTTGTATTGATCCACAATACATTCGTTATACTCTACGGATAGAGGAATACATAGAGATATATATTCACTTTGCCACAATGAAACAAGACAATATGTAACACAAAACCAAAGCTATAATATTCATAGTTATCAAACAAAACAGAATCCACACAAACAAAATTACATCAAATTAAAGCAAATTCAGTAAGTAAGATGAACAACAATCCTCAACAATGTCTCTGCACCATCAGTAACATGTTGACCAGCTGGTATAAGTGAACGTATTTCCGCGAATCCACACGCGTTTTTAAATTTACCAGTTCCTCCTGTTACTGAAATTCTTGACATTGTACTTCCAATTCTAAAAACTCCAAAGAAATTAAGACTATCACCATATTCACCTCCTTCAAACATAGCTGTAAATGCCATCATTTGAGTACTTCCATCTGCTGAACTTGCTACATATACTCCTTGTGCTTTTCCAAGGTTTTGTGTACCTGTAAACTCAAGAATGTTAAAAATTTCACTCAATATGTAGCGTTGGCGCGGAGCTAGGATTTGTTTTCACTAAGGGGAGTCGAGATATAAAGAAATAAAGGCACAATGAATACTCAGCGTTGAGGTATCTAGACGTGCATACTCAACGTTGACGTGTTTACCTGCCAGGTCTGGCCAAGTTTGAGCTTTTGTTTATGTACTATATTTTTCACTTTTCGATAGGCATAATACATAAATATGTTCTTTAGCTTGGCCTCAACTCACAGTTATGCCCTCCAACTTTGGATATGCACAAATAGACACTTAAACTTGTATAAGGTTGAACAAATAGACACATGTGTCTTACGTGACATCCTACCTGGCAATTTGTATCCTACTTGGTGTTCTACATGTATTATGCCACAAGGACTCATGTGTCTACTAAAGTTGGAGGGCATATATGTGAAATGAGGTCAAGTTAAAAGGCACATTTATGTATTACGCTTCTTTTCGATATCCTCAAAATGAAATCAAAATTTAGATATTGAAGTGACACAGAAGAAATGTTTAAACTAGAAACTAGTTTTTTTTTAAAAAAGTAAGAAATTAAGAAGGGAGGGTCAAGAATTATGTGTCTACAGTACCTAATTCAGGAGACGAGGTCAAGAAGTCATCGATAACCGTGATCGTCCCGAACCCTAGCCCTAGACCATCAGGGCCTAATTGAGTATTCACATTTTGTCCATTATTATTATTATTATTATTATTTCCTCCAGCAAATATTGTGCCTGCTAGACCTGTCCCTAATGGAACACCATTGATATTGAATGTTGGCATTGCACCATTAGCATTTGGAATTGCAACACCATCTTTTGGAGGTTGAAATCCAAGTGGTCTTGCAAATGGTATTTGTCCACTATAAATATTGCCTAATAAACCGGTTATTGGCCGGGCTGTTGGATTATTTCCTCCCAAGATATCGTGCATGTACAATTCAAGAATCGGTTCTTGTGATGTACTTGTACTTACATGATCAATTGCAACTACAAATGGTACAAATACAAATAGAATTGCAAATTTGATGAACATTTTTTGAGAATTTTTGTGGGATTTTGGATTGAGATGTTTTTTTTTCTTGATTTGAGTATGAAAATGAACATAAGATTGATAGTTCATATAGTTTTTTAAAAAGGTGGATTTGTTGTGAGAATATAAATGTTGTTGAAAGTCTCCTTAGTGTGGCAAGTACAACAAAACCTTACAGGATTTTGCTTAATATTATAAATTTATAATAAGGTCTGAAAATTCTTCTATATGACAAAATAATGGTAATATTTTTTGGGGAAAATTATTCGTTGTAATAACTTTATAAAGTTTTTAACCTATCGACTTAAGTAGACCTACAACAATAAGCTTAATATAGAAAGCTCGATACGGTATTTGTCAATGGTTAAATTGAATAGATGGTGCATAAGCGGTTTGTTATGTGAGTGGATATGATTTAAATCAGATGACGGAATTAGAAATTTATATAAAAAGATTCAAAAAATATATATATTTAATTTATTATCTAATGTCTCTTTAATACTTATACATTCTTTAAATATGTATATCTAAGTGGAAAGGGAAAATTATTAGTGAAAAGCTAGTATTATTAGTTATAAACTGGTCCATTACAGAGAAAATAATGATAATATTAGCCCACTTGTAAAACCTAATCCATCTTAGTTCTCACTTTTTTCCCATCATTTTTAGCTTTCATTTTTTTCCTTTTTTCTATTCTAAGATAATTCACTTTATATTACTTTGATTTTATTAATATCTAGCAAATAGCAATAGAAGTCTGCTTATGTGATTGACCAAAGCGTTAACTAGTGGATCTAATGAGGGAGTAGACTAAGTTTATCACTGTGTATGATACCTGCTGTTTATCTTTATAGATGATCGATTATTTAAAAATTCGTTAACATATATCCAAAACAAACAAAAAGAGTAGGGGATTTTAGTATTCATCAAATTTCCCATGATAATAAGAAAGAATCTACAAGTAAAAGTACATTTTTTTTTAAAAAAAATTACAAAATACATAACACAAAACAAGTGGTAAAATGGGTAAATGAAGGGTGATAAAAATTAACTCATGTAAATTTTGAATCTTTACCAATAAATTATTTTATAACATGAAATAGCCATTTATCACTCACTTACCAACCCTTGGTTCATTTTACCCATTTTGCCACCTCTAGCGTGTCTTATTCTCCAAAAATGATACGACTTTTGAAGCAATCGACCATACATAAGCACAATCGTTGAAATTTTTGAGGAGTCCGAGTAACGTGCATCAATTATCTAGCAACAAAAATCACACTGAAGTTGAGTTGTCCATTTGTTGTTCTGTCTCTTCATGATCCATCACTTTTGTTTGTCTCACTACTGGAAATATTAATTTCCACACTGTATTCATGATATAATTGAAAAATGTAAGAAATACATGAATGTTATATATATTTTTCGGGTTAATTTCACAGACGATCGCTCCACTTTCAAGTGAGTCACTGACGTGCCTATACTTCCGGACAACTTTATACATGTGAGTTGTGACAGCCTACTTGCCTTATCCGAGACCGGATTTGACATTCTGGACATTTTTTTTATCTTCTATTATATGTAAGATATAATTTTATGACTCTAGCGCGATAAACGAAAATTGCCTATACTTGATCAATTGTTCATTAAAATAAGTACAAACTAAATTGACTTACAATATATTGTAGCAGCAAACCATTCATTCACTATTTTCACCCATGTACTAGCCCAACCAACATCAATACTCCATCTGTTAATTAAAACAAAAAATTGAATCAAATTAATGTTACTATAACACATGTTCAACTATAACATACTCAGTGTAATCCCGCAATGAGGTCTGGGGACAGTAGGATATACACAGACCTTACCTCTACATCGTCCTTTGTAGGGGTAGAGAGGTTGTTTCTGATAGATCCTCAGCTCAAACGAAAAAAGAAGATATACTTACTTTCGAGGCAAACCATCAAGATTCCAACTGATGAATAGCATAGCAAAGTACATTGCTCCTAAGGAGAACACTAAGTGAAAGAAGCCATACTTATAGGGAACATCATCCTCCGATTGAACTTTATCCTTGCGAAACTATGATGCGAGCAAGGAGATATAGTCATGTCTCAGCAAAACGGAAACATACACATGATGATGAAAGATGGTTTGTGATTTTTGTGCGTTCTGTCCATCTAAATAGGACAGAGAAAGCCAAGCTCACCTGAAATGTTTGTGAGTCGATGCCAGTGGAGAACGTTGCCATGACGATTGCACATATAGCAATCAAGAAGCCCTATTTTACAAGGAAAAGAACGATAGTGAATAAGCATGTGAAATGAGAGATTCAAATGACGAGAGAAGGACTGACAGATTTCTAGGTTGACAAGCTATCGAAGAAAGGGGTGCACATGATATATATATATACCTTAGGTTAATTCCCATATCGGAATGAGAGAGGAAAGTGAAAAGCTTTATAAGGTATACCACAAGTTCACACGAGTCGTGACAAATTTGATGTCTTAAAACAGCATTCTCAAACTGGTAAGCAGAACAAGGAAAAAATGAGCTTACAATTACAGTAGTCCAACCACCATGCATGTTGTTTTGTTGCTGAGAGCTGCATTTCTGAGTGGCTGGCTCACTGTAAACAAAGTGTCACCAAATCGACTTCATCACATAAATGACAACCAAACAACAACTACATTATGAAGGGGAAAGAATCGTAAGTTTTCAGCTAAACATGTGTTTATCGCCCTGTCAAATATGCTTTTGTTATAGGGATGATCATCCAACAAACTAAACATTTTGATCATTTTGATCTATGAACTCACTGAGACTGAATATCGAGTTCACAGACTAAACAAATAAGAGAAGGGAAAAATAATATCAGCACGAGGTTTCTGACCTTCGAATAGCACTCCAACACAGAAAGACAACATAAGAAGCCATAATCCCTGAAGACAAAAGTCCCCTATTTACCTGTAAAATAAGTTGAATATGTATTAACAACGCGTGCAATACTCATCAGTAGAAAGGGATTTTCAGTTTAAGCAACCTTAAAGATGATCGAGCAGATGGGACGATCAAAAATCAGAAAAACGTGTAAGCATAGTGATAGATAAGTCCATCACAGAACTTATTGCACTTTCTATTGTATGGCTTAAAAGAGTTTCTTGACAGTTGACAGACTCTTTTACCATTCGGGAAAAGTATCCGAAGGGAAACTAACTAGATTGTATTAAAAGCATACCTTAGAGTGTAAAGATACAGCCATCATTACTACCAGCAGAATTGCAGTCCAGGAGATGAAGAATATGTTCAGAATGCATGATGTTTTGGAGGCGTAAAGCACATACATCACGAAAATTCCACAAATGGAAGCGATGTAACAGACTGTTGACATGAATAAACCAAGGGAGCAGCTGTTTTGACAAAGAGGATATACTGTAAGTACACAATGTGACAGCGTGAACGCTGAAAGTGATAACTATACCTTTGTTTCTTTCGTTCATCAGGCATCCAATAGTTATTCCACCACGTGATGAACTCGATCACACTTATTAACTGGAGGATGAGAAAAACCCTGCGAATACATAACAGAACCAGTATCAACTGTCAATCATTGCTTCCGATATTGCAAACTTAAACAGAACATTATCAGTAAAGACTATATAAAAGAAAGTTCGAAAAATTTTGAGCTACTATTTTGCAGATTCTTGTAGTAGTATTACCCTGCACCTACTCGAGCAAATTCACCTGCAGAAAAGATAGCGATTTCCGTTTACTTTTGGTATTTCATGAGTGACTAAATATAAACAGACGGTCTATAGAGAAAAATAAGATGAAAGTTGCATTTCACATGAAGCTAAAATGAAATGCTTTGATCAGAAAGCTTAAGCATTCACTTACCATACAACTGGATGTAATCTGAGGGGACGAAAAATGGAATCACCGTAAAAATGATCAACATAAGAAACTTCAAAATCCACCAGCCAGAATGCCATACATTGCGAACGTCATACAACTTGCTTGTGAAACATGTTGTAAGAAACATTACTAAAAAGAAACTCTAATGATGTATGTCAAGGATGCAAGAGTGAAAGATTTCTCATTTATTTATCAAACGAAAACGATAACATTAAAGAACAGAAGAAAATCTTTCAAATTTTCATATAGTTATACAGAACCACATTCTAAAGAAAAAGGATACAAAACAACCTAAACTCACACGAAGAACCCCCATCGTGTGAGAACATTCACTTCCGCCATTTCCACATGCTTTTGAGTCTGCAGATAAAATTTGAAACACGAATCAAGAGGCATATATTGTGACATCATTAAAAACAGTTGTATAGAAAGCAGAATCAAGTCATATGCAAGATTGAAACGAGTCATAAGACCGTTATGGCCTGTTGAAATTTAGGAAATGAATTGAAAGCAGGAATTGAACTCTATGTCCTCGTACTTATCTATTGTTCCTCAGTAGCTCAGTGGTTAGAGCGTTCAGCTGTTAACTAAGTAGGTTATTTCATTTACCTAGCATGCAACATTCTGTAGCAACTACAGAAGCATAAATATATGACAGTAAGTTTGCAATGTCAACAATGTGGAACGGTAAGAATGTTGGGACTTACAATGAAGCAGAGGAAGAACCCTTTCACCATAATCGCGGACAAACCAAGCTATAAGATTTGTTATCAAGAATATAATGCCATAGGAATAACGAGCTCGCGATGACCTCTTGCTTATAATTGCATATTCCATACTCTTCTGTTGTAATAATGCTACAGGAAAGTCTCCCCATTGTTCTACCTCATTGTCATCTATGTTGTCTTCTACCATCTTACCTCAACCTTTAAAGCAATCGCAACGTTAAATCCAAAAAAAATTGAGAATAGCTTGCACAACATACAACAACAATCATAGTCAAACACTCAAAAATTTCTTAGGCTTTTCAGAAATTAATGAATAACTTGTTAAGGAGAAAATTTACTTTTTTCGAATAAAATAACTCTGCTTGTATGAGCTTGTTCACATTGCTGGTGCGTAAAACTAGTCAATTTATGATGGATTCTCACAATATTGAACAAAATAAGTTACATGAATAGTTAGTGCTAATTAGTAAAATCATGAAGTTTTCTCTATTTGTTTACCAACTATTAACTACTAAGGAAAATTTTAAACTTTTTGAATTTCAAACCAAATTAGACAAAGAATAAAGCATTATGTATAGAATTGTTTATAATGTACCTTCATTTCTTTCACTTGAATATAATTAAACTTTGTAACAAGAAGTTAATTGGTTAAACTTGTTCAAAAAACACAAGCAATTAAGAACTAGTAATAGAGAATGATTAGAATATAATAAACATAAAGTAAATTCTAACCTTTTGTTAATTTTCTTGAAGATAGAGCTGGAGGTATGAGTTTAAGATTGAGTTCAAGTAAGCAAGACACTCTAAAACATGTGAGAGAGAATGAGGCTCCTTATAGTTTTATACTATTAAAAAATCCTATTGAGGAAGGGGAGTCTTGACGTAACTGGTAAAGTTGTTGTCACGTGATTAGGAAGTCACAGATTTGAGGTGTGATAACAGTCTCTTGCAAAAATGTAGGATAAAATTGCGTAAAATAGACCATTGTTGTCCAATCCTTCCCTGGACTGGGCAGAGTGCACCAGGATGCCCCTTTTTAAAAAATAAAAAATATCCTATTGAAAATGTTAATATTGGGATAAATCTTCCTACACTATGACCGAAATTCCAGAGACACACCATAATTAAACTAACGTCCCATTATCTCTGAACTCATTTTTTTTTGTAATTTTGTACACCTTTTTGGCTTACGTGACATCTAATCATCTTCCACGCACCTCAATTATGTGGAGTCACGGTGTGTGCATGTAAGCCAAAAGGTGTATAAAATTACAAAAAAAATGAGTTCAGGAGATAATAGGACCTTAGTTTAATTAAGATGTATCTCTAAATTTCGATTATAGTCTAGGAGCTACTTACTTATACCTTATCCTTTTATTATTTGACAAAGATGAGTCTGTATTAAATAATTCACACATGAATAACAACTACCAAATTTTTTTCACATGCAGAGTACCCTGACTATAACTATTGGAGTGAATAGGTGCTGGAATTTATTATACATAATATATTTTGTCTTAGCAGTGTTGTACATATTGAGTTTCATTTATTTCACATTTTGTTACGTAGAATTTGAGGCGAAGTCAAGATTTAAACTTTATAAGTACTTCACGCTCAATAGATTCTTGTGGTTCGACTCTTCTCTAAATCTCACACATATATTGAAAGCTTAGTGCACTAGATTGCCCTTATTTTGATAGTGTAAACAAATTACACATTATTGATATATTTTAACATGTTATATTATAAATGTTGAAACATAGGTAACCTAGATTTTTTACCTTACCCCATTAGAGGCAAAGCCACCATTATGATTATATCAGTTCAGTAATTTTATCGCAAATTATATATCAATTTACTTTTTAAAAATCACTTAATATGTATAAATAATTATTCAGAACACGAATGAGCATTGTGATCCAAAACTCATAGCTTAAAAATTCTAAATCTGTCTTTGAACCTCTTATGTTTTATCATATATGATAGAACACATGGTTTTATTTTATTCCCACAATATAATGTAATACTAGCTAGGATAATCATTTAGTATGATATGTTTAATCATTTCAAAACCAAATCAAGGAAAAAAAGAAAACTTGAAGTACTTTTCTTTATCCCTTATTATTTTTATACACAATTAATTCATCAAATGTTCCCAAATCTTATTATATTAATTCTTAAAAATTGTTAGTCTAAAGAAAAATAAATAAAAAAGTAAAAGAGTGAAAATGAAGAAAGAGGATCTTAGGCTGTAAAAGCAAAAACTTTGATTGTTTTTAAAGACTTTAAGCCATGCAAGACGAACATAAGATGACAAATTAGGTTAGTACAAATAAGTTTGACCCTATTATATCCATGCCAGCTATGCATATTTTTCGAGATTACACGTAAAAGTTTTTATCAAAATTTAAATTGAAAATGTCTAATCGAAACATATTATCATATATTTAGATGCTTAAGTTAAACAAATCATAGCTCAAACGTCTAAATGAAAGTTATTGACAAGTTAGATCGTGAATGTAACATTTTTTTTATAGTAAAGTTTACCGAAAAGATATCTACAAATAAATTATCTCAAAATGTGATCTTTGCAATTTTAAAAATATGTAACTTGTTGTAACGAATAAAGATGACATGCATATTAACGTTTTAACAATGTCTAATTTAAATTATTTTTTAATAGAAAAGAATATATGGGGTCCTTGTTAATTACGCGTTTAAGGGGAATTATAATTAATTAATTATATTACTAGTAAGTACCGTTGGACAGAAAGGAACGGTGCTCAAGGGTATTAATTTTCATAATTTTGTTGATTACACATTAAGCAAATCATCATTAGCAAGTGATTTCATTATTTTTGTTGTATGAATTTTGATGGCTTCTATTAATTTAACCAATTTAGTTACATCTTAACTCGAATGAGGTGATAAGAAAGTCGTGGATCTCGTAGAATGAAGCAACGATTGTATCTAGATAGAAATGGTGATCTTCTGATGTCTTCAAGTCAGCCATAATAGAATGGATAGGCGAAGTAGTCAATAATAGTTTGTGCTCGCCTACCATAGATAATGTGTGATCACAAAATGGATTTATAATTTTAAGTTCACTGGTTGAATTTCCTTGATGACACATATTTTCTAGAATTTAGAACCGTATGCTCTAAATTACCTCCCATAAAAGCATTATTCAATGAATGTGTATATAGAAATGCTATTTTCTTTTATTTTTACCCTAATTAAAAATATTTGGGATTTAAAATTATTATTAGCTAGTAGCTGACATAGTTCAAATCAATTCTTGCCATGATTTATATTTTAAAAATGTATTTTTACATTACCCTTTTCAAATGTTGTTTCTATTATTTGTTTGGTGCTACTTTTAAGATTATACCGACAATGATAATTATAAAAAATGATTTGAACAGCCTTTTTTGTTCTTTTTAGTACATTGATAAGATCTTAGTAATAATGATATATAAGTTGTTAGGTATGAATATGATATAATTGGTTTATTATTTGTGTCATTTTGAGTGAGTCAGCGGCCTTATTTTTGGGAGCAAGTGAATATATGGATTTGTTGAAGTTTAGTTAGAATATAGGCATTATTTATGCAAGTGTTATGAGAGTGGGTTCTTAAATCGATAATTATATTAAGATTGAGTGAGGATGCTTAATATACGAGCAACTCCCTATTGTCATATTATAAGAAGTTCAAATGTGAAAAAAAGAGATAAACCAATTTTTTTCACAAAGTCAACAGAGAATCGATACTCAACCATGTTGAAGCTCGAAACTTCTAAATTTTGAAATTCGAATTTCGTAAATAATCTATGTTTTGAGGAAATATTGTTTGAAAGATCGATTACATATTGAGGATCCTAACTCTCAAATTTTGAGTGATTTCGTGTAGCTGTTAATGTGTTTTGGATAAATCTAGTGCTTAGATTCAAGGAAAAAGAGAAGTCAGTTTTTATTTATAATAGTGTATAATAATGTATATTAGGTGTGTAATTGTATATCAAATTTTGTATATTGGATTGAATTTTGGGCTAAATATTTATAGCGTATATTTTAGGCTATATTTTTACAATATAAATTAAGTAATACTAGTATTTTCTAAAAAAAAAAAAAACAATTTACATATTTCCCACTATTTAGGAGCTAATTAATTAGGTTCATGCTAGTTAGCAATATTGCGAATCTTACAAGATTTTGAACTTCAGTTACATGTATCTGACGCATTTAGATACATGTATCTTGAATACATGAGATCAAAATTAGGTGTAATTTGTTCTAGATACATTGTATCATAATGGATTCACATGTGTATGGCTCTCTCGCTCGCAACTCCTCTCTCTCGTTCGCCTCTTTCACTGTATCTGGTATCCCATATGCATGTATTTAGTGTAATTCACATATATTTCTCTTATAAATACGGATGACAATGAAACAATATCTCAATGAAATTAATAATATATTAAAAAAATAAATTGTGAAACCCGCAACTCACCCCGTTACACAAACAAGATCTTTAAAATTTTACTTCAACCCGCTCTGCCTTGCACCTGTCCGTAAAAGGACCAACCCGCCCCGCCTGAAGCGAAACCCACCCGCTCCACATCCGCCCCGCGCCCGTTTAAAAACTCTTTATAAGAGGGATTTACAAAATCCAGAAACTTTTTTAGAGTATAAATATGTTGAGCTAAGTCTAATCGAAGCCCATATTAGGGCTTGAAACTCAAAATCAATAATTCATCGCTGGCTGTAAGAATCTCAGAAAAATGTCATTCATCGAAGAATTTCAAGCCAGTAAGTTTCAATTATTTTTTTTTGAATTTTTTATAATTTTTTAAAATATTTTTTTATCTGTTCCAATTTCTGTTTTATAGATTCATATAAAGATTGAATTTTTGTTTCGAATTCATAAGCCTGAAATTGAGAAAAAATAAATTCAGTACAATTCTAAGGATGCTGTGTACTTTATGTGCCAAAATAGTTGTCACGTTTTGCTTCGAGATGAAAAAAGGGATGTTTTGTTAATAGAAACAAAAAAAAAACAAGTGTTTGTATCTGTAATTATATAAATAAAAATACTCATCCGAGCTGGAATACGAGAATTTCCACCTTTTTGAAGATCTAGTGGTGCTACCCGAAGACTTAAATGAATAGCCAATGAGAATTTGCGCGTAACTTTTGTTTTTTATTTGGTCCATTTGACTATTTTTTTTGGAGCTAAATTGGATTAGATTAAATCAAGATTAGTGATTAAGTGAAATAGTTATTGTTTAGTGATTCCTATTTCATGATAGAACCTATTAGTGATAAGATGCACGCCTTTTATTGTTCTGGTCCCTGAATTGAAACGCTGCCTAAGTGACGTGGAACACTCGAGAGTGATTTTTAGTATTCGAGCATGATTTTTAGTATTGTCTGTGTAAGAGTGGTGTGTGATTAATTATAGAGGAATTAGTTATTCCTTTATGCAATTATGCTTTGATTTCTAACAAGTGCTACATTGATGATATTGTCTCAGATATCGAAGCTCTTCCGAACCATTTGCGGAGGAAGTATGCGTTGCTGCGTGATTTGGATAAAAGTCTGCAAGGTATTACTTATGGTGCAAACTTTATATATTATTGGACTTAATGTTTTCTTACGCAAGTTAGTTTCTTTCTGACTTTCCATTGCGATGTGCTTAATTAAGTACATTTGTACATTGTTGAGTCGATTGATAATTTTCTGATTGTGGAAACACTATGCATTTTGAGTGGAATAAGGAGCTGTCTTTGGCACATGCTGACAGGAAGCTTAATCTTCATGGAGTCCCCTTGCATTATATCTAATGAAATGCCTAGTATAGTGGAATTGTAGAAGATTCACTGGTATATCCCCGTTAAATTGCATAACAGAACAGTAATGCTTTGGTCTTCTGATTGCCACTGGCCCCGTTGGTTTTTTAAGAATGCAAAAAACGATGTTGATAAATATACTCCTGATTGGCTATGAGAAAATAGGATAATTTTCTAAGATTCTTAATAGCATTTAGCACTGCTGTGTTAGTAGCTCGACACAAGCACATCAGGGGTAATGGTGTATGCTGTTTCTTCATTTCTTAGTTTGTGGCATTATTACCAAATAAGTGTTTTTTTCTGAACAGGAGTCCAGACCCAAAATGAACAATGTTGTGACAAAGAAATAGAGGATATGATACAACGTATTAAGGCTGGTAATGTGACACCAGACTCTTCACTAATCAAATTCTCTGATGATGCATTGGATGAGCAAAAGCATGCAATCAGGATTGCTGATGAAAAAGTTGCACTTGCTTCTCAGGCATATGATCTGGTAGGGATTTTGGAAACTGCATCTTCTTTCTACATCAATTAAAATGTTTCGTTCAATATTCACAGTTCCTTCAGTTCAATCTATTCTAGGTGCATTCACTTTAAGCTTAGTTGTTCAGTCTCCTTATTTTAGCTTTCTTTGTAAGTTGGATGATGATGATCGTGGTGAAGTTACTTAGTCTTATTCACTTGATACTTGAATGAGATAGAATGTAGAAATGTTTATGAGTTAATCTTTGAAGAAATTTGTTAATTCTTGACCTTTAGAAGAACTTATTTGTCTAAATTCCCTTCGTTCTTGAATTATAAAAGAGAAAACTTACGGCATTACCTAGAGGGTGGTTTTGAATGACAATTATTACCAAGTTCCTGTTTGACTATTTGGTGGATAGGTAATTTTTCCAATTTTGATATGTCAAGGACACAAAAATGATCATGATTGTGAATTGTGATCATAAAATCATGTCCTGAGAAGTTGTATAAATTCCCAGGGCCACTATCTAAGGAGCTTCTGTAAGATTTTTATATAAGCAACCCAAACATGAACTTAGTTTTGGTTACTGAATCCCTTATAAGACTGAAGTTTAGATGTAAACTTCCTTGATAATATGCTCCAAGATGCACTTAGACAAGATTTGCCAGGTGTTAACTGAATGAATATCATGCATAAATACAAACTGATACAATGAGGAGGAGTAAATGACTGGTTGTACACATTTCTTCACTGGTATGTACTATTGTTTTTATTCCTTCTCAGATGAAGTGATAATTGTGTGGTTTGAAATTGAGGTTTGGTAAGGGTAGTAGGTTTTGTTTATTATTGTATCGTTAATCTACTCTTTATGGCAATCAGTGAGAAAATTCTTGCAACAGGTAGATGCTCATATTCAGCAGCTTGATCAGTACTTGAAAAAGTTTGACGAAGATCTCCGGAGAGGTATGTCTGTATCAGCTTCCTCATCTTTTCACCAAGAACAGTGGCCAAACTTACTCATTCTCTTACTGTAGAACAACTTTCTCTTTTATGCAGAAAGGGATACTGCTGTTGTTACTGGAGCTCCTGCTACCACTGTTGAAAATAACGTCAAATCTGGAAGGTCTGGTGAGGGTAAGGGAGGGCGTAAAAAGTAAGTGCTATATCTTTTTCCTAAATATAAAGCCATCATAGTAATCACTGAATGGTCTTTTCGTAGGAAACTTGCTTTAGCTGCAACTTTCCTAATTTTTTGCTTTAAAATTTTTCTTATAAGGAGCTCTTAGTTGTGTTATTCACCAACCAATTCTAGACAAGTTCCATTTTTTTATTTTTTTTCATATGGTATCAGAGCTTCTATGACGCCAGTAAAGACCAATGTAACACCGGCCTACTGTTGGCCTGCTTATGATGTCTACTTTGCCAAAGTTGCTTCTTCTTTTTATAAGTTTGATATTCCTGTTCTCTTTCCTATGACTATTATGCGTCTTTTTTGGTTATCCTTCTGGTGGCACTTAGAGGCAGAGGTGGGTCCAGGAGCTGAAATTTATGGGTTCTTACAACGACTTCTAATATACGATAATACTAGTTCACAATAAAAAAATATAAATAGTTAGGGAATATTTTAATACATATGTAGGATTTCAGCAAAAGCTACTTGTTCCCTGAAACCTGCACCCAACATGTTGCATCCACCCCTGGTGGCACCATCTCTCTAGACCACTATTCCATCCATTCCTCCAACAATTTTCAAGTAAAAATATTCCTCCGAACTCCTTTTCATATTTTATTAATTGTGTAAGTGTACGAGTATTTAGTTCCTACTTCAAACATTGAATTTCTGCTCATTGTCTTAGAGATTTTCTTCTCTTCTTTCTTTCATGGTACTAGAGTTTGTGCACTGAGGCCCTCATTTCAGTTTTTATTTCCAATTGCGCCGAGAGTTTTCGTCTCTTGTTTTTTGTTATTAGATTTTAGATATTAATCTCCCTTGAACATTTAGTTTTTCGCCATTGTTTGATCACTTTTCCAGTTGCTCCTCAGCGGCCGATTCAAGCTAAGCTGATGGCGTTTTGGATATTTGTGTCATCATACCTCCTTCATTAATGGGAATACATTTCTTTTCTGTGTATGCTGCAAGAAACATCTTTTTGGTGTGCATTTCCAATGACTTTTTGGAGAAATGAATATACTTGACTTGATTTTCCTGTTTTGATTTGCTTGTGGTATACTTGTCTCATCAAGTCAAGTCAACAGTAACTTTGTCTGGTAATACTCCCGTTTTGATTTGCTTTATCACCTTGAGTTTGAGAGGGCATGTTGAAAAAACAAGAGAGACTATTGCACTTATAGAGATATCTATTAAAGCTATGAAATATTCTAAATGGTAATGATATAATTAGGAGTTTTGGGTATTTAGGGAAGTTGCCTCAATGTAAACTTCCTTATTTAGGAAACTTGCCTTAATTTATACTTTCCTCGTTTGCCTAATTTTTTTATTTTCTTGTAAATCTAAACTCTTATTAAGGAACCCCCAGTTTTTTTACTAGGTTAATTATTTTATAAACAATGGTAAAAAATCTCTCATGTACTAGAAGTATACCAGAAAGTAGAAAATCTACAACATAATATGAAATTCAACAAGCTATTGCAGTTATATTTATCTATTAAAAGAATGAAAGGTTCTAAATGGTAATGATATAATTTAGAGTTTTGGGTATTTAGGAAAGTTGCCCTTTGTAAGGGAGGAATTGGATTTTTCGCATTTACTAGTTTGAATTTCCACGGCACCAAAAAATGTTTGTCTTCTTACTCGCCTGACAGCAAGGGAACAACATTGGCTTCGTGTGCAAATGCTCATGTGAAGATGTCGCAACTCGTTTGTGGTGCGATATTTTGAGATGGTTTGGACTGCCATGGGATATGCAAGGCACAGTGAAGGAGGTGTTCTCTGGCTAAAAATTTAGAAGGAGAAGGAGAAGAGTGGGATATTGCCCCATTAGCATCCATGTGAGTAGAGACGAATCCGAGATTTTGAGAAGATGGGTGTACCATTGCTTTTAAGATAAGATATAAAATATTATAGTGACAACAACTTGGTGGGTAAAAGATAATTATACTAGCACAAAAGACATCACCAATTTACAATTGTACTCTGCGAGATTTCATACTTTGAAACAACAACAACAACAACAACATAGCCAGTGAAATCTAAGTGGGCATTGGCCCGTCTGGGGAGGGTAGAGTGTATGCGAAACCTTACCACTACCTCGTGGAGGTAGAGCGGCTGTTTCCGTTCTTGATTCCTCTTCTTGGCCTTTGCGATGATGATTTAGCATTTAGGTTTTAGAGCAATAAAAAGGCAATACCGATTGGGGTTTTTTGTTTTATGATAAATAGGGATTAGAGAGTGATACTATAATAGAGAATAAAATAATTTTTGGGAAGGAGAAAACTCTAAAAGTGTTCCAAGCTACGGAAACAAGAGCTTTTTCTTTAGAATAAAGAAAGGAAAAGAAAGAAATAAGTTTTGTGGGCTGTGGCTGCTATCGATGTTATTAGAAGAGGAAAAGAGGCTTTAAAAGGGAAAAAAGGACAGCTGCTAAAGAATAAGAGGGAAAGAGGTTTGAAAGTAAAAAAAGGACCGCTGCTTAGCAGCTTTAGAAATAAAAAGGTAAAAAACTAAGACGAAAACGGAATCAAGCGGATTCGATCCCTCGACCATCAAGTGGGATTCACTCAAACTAGAGCTCAAACCAATGAACCACTCAGCGTCTTTTCACCATGGGTTCCTTCAGATAATACTAGATATATTCAACAAACTATACGCATAATATATCTAGTTTAGTCGGGTGACCACGAGTTTATTTCGAGAATCAACCAACGGAAAAATCCATAGCTCGCACAAATAAATCAATGGAATGAATCAACGGCGTGAACCATATTTTATATGGTAAATTTGCCACTGCGTGGGCCTGTGGAAGGAAAGAAATCGGAGAACTTTGGATGGATAGAGAATAGCTATGCAATGTTTGAGCAATAGCCTCTCATTTCTAGTATCTTTTTGATGCACCTATGAGGTTCCAGCTAGTATAAATGATTGGTTGCCGTACTTAGAAAATCATATGTTGTAGATTCTCTACTTTTGGTTATACTTCTAGCACACGAGAGATTATATCATTGTTAATAAAATTATTTACCTAATTAAAAAAACTGAGGGTTCCTTACATAAGAGTTTAGATTACATGAAATAAAAAAAATAAAAAATTGGTAAAGGAGGAAAGTATAAACTAAGGTAAGTTTCCTAAATAAGGAAGTTTACATTGAAGCAACTTTCATAAATACCCAAAACTCCTAATTATATTGCATTACCATTTAGAACATTTCATACCTTTAATAAATATATCTAAATATAAGTGCAATAGTCTCTTGAATTTCATATTACATTGTAGATTCTCTACTTTTTGGTATACTTCTGGTACACGAGAGATTTTACCCTTGTTAATAAAATTATTTACCTAATTAAAAAACTAGGGAAATGAGGAAAGTATAAGCTAATGTAAGTTTCCTAAATAAGGAATTTTACATCGAGGCTTATAATAATGACTTCACTGAAACCGATCTTTCTCTTCCCAACCCATCTCCATGAGCTTTGACAATCATGTGATGTACTTTGCTTGTGAAACATTTCGACTAGGTCAGGAATTCATCTACTTCTTAGTCCTTTAGGTTCTTCCTGACCCTTACATCCCAATGAACTTCTCCCTCTGGTAACTTTCAAATCTTGTACTCATCTCCTTCTGCTCGAGATTGCAAATGTTTAGGGATGTCAGTCTCAACATCACTTCCTACACCATTTGTGATTCCAAAGCTGGTTTTCTTTCTTATGTTACCGATGAAATCTTTCCTTCCTTTTATAATATCCAACATCCACATTCAATAGGAAGTGGGATATTTTCAAGACCCCCCTTCCCTTTCTCCATTTCTTTGGGGACATAATCTCCTCTCAGCTGATTAAGTGAAAAATATGCTACTTATAGAGATTCAAGAGAAGTGCTCGTTTCTTTTTTATTCTCTTTTTTCACAGTTAGCAAAAAGATTTACATAAATAATGAGGTATATCATGTTGTTTTGCCTTGTACCTTTGCCCCCAAATATTTTACCCTAGGTTGCTATTCTTTATCAGAAATGTAGTTGTCTTGTAATTTCTAAACAAACATTTTATCCTTTTCCCTTATAACCCGCAAAAAGTTTCATTAAGTGTAAGCAGAACAACGCTTGATCCATGAGTTTGGAAAGAAGTGGTTTCCCTTGGCAACTGAACCAGCTTAATTTTCTATTGGTGTTAGTTTTCCAAGTCCCAATGTTCTTTGTCTATTCTGTCGGTTTCTGTGGCCAAGGGAAGCCACTCATGGGAGTTGTTGTCTGTCGGTTTCTGTGGCCTGACGGATAAACTCGTGTAAATGTATATATCTGTCCTTGTGTGGTATTTAGATTAAACTTGTGCTGAAGAGAATAATTTGTTCTGCAGAACACGTCTTGCTACAGCAGCTGCAGCTACAGCCACTGCAGCAACACCAAGTGGAATGGACTTGGATCTGCCTGTTGATCCAAACGAACCAACATACTGTTTCTGCAATCAAGTTAGCTATGGTGAAATGGTTGCTTGCGACAATCCTAATGTACGTACTCAGCTAAGTCTTACCAATCATCTCCTTAAACTTTAGTACATTGAACATTTCCTAAAATTGATTATGCCCTTCAACAGTGCAAAATAGAGTGGTTCCACTACGGCTGTGTTGGCCTCAAAGAACAGCCGAAGGGGAAATGGTTTTGCGCGGATTGTGCAGGAACGCAAAAGAAGCGGAAAGGAAAGTGATAGAAATAGAAGAAAATCACCCAGTATACTGATTTTAGACGTTTTAGCAATGGGATAAATTTATATTGATACTGTAATTTTGTTATGTGTTGGCTGTTTTCTTGACAATGCTTATGTCTATTGTTCGACTCTTCTGGTAAAAACCTTTTCTGAGTCCATTACTCAAATGGTCATTCAACTATTCGAAATTACTTACTCGAGCTTGGGGTCCTTCGGAAACAGTCTCCTTTCCTCCACGAGGTAGGGGTATGGTCTGCCTATACTCTATCCTCCTCAAACCCCACATGCGGGATTCTATAGGGTATGTTGTTTACATAATAATAGAGATTGACCAATTTAACTGATTTTTCTGGTCAGGCTTGACTTCGTTTTTCCTCACCTAATCACCTGTTATCATGCCAAACAAAGGAGAGGGATATAGAAAAAACGAAGTAATGAAAGAAGAAGTCATTGTTGGTGCCTAGTAATAATGACATGTCACGATCCATTGATTCATATAAAGCTCTTGTTAAGACCGCGTCTTCCTTCAAGAGCGGGGATAAGAGCACACCTGTCTACAAAACGAGGCTAGTGTTCTGTCTTGATTGGTTCTACCTCTAGGTAAAGAGCAAAAACCTAAGAAAATATTATTAAACATAACCTAGAAAAGGATTAGAATCATTTTAACACACTAATTAATAATTCAATACATTGAGAAATCAATGACTCAACAAAAAATTTACTTTTATTTATTACTATGAACCATTACATATTAAAACAAATAAACTATAGTCTTTCACCAATCAGCATATTTATAACCTACATTTTGACCATCAGTCAAATAAAAACCATCTTCCTTTACAGTCCATTGACAAACAGTTGCACGAGCTGTAATATTTGAATCCTTAACACACGTATCGAGATCATTAAATACCTCAAAAGCTTTATCGTTAGAATTCCACCAGAAATGACAAAAGAACATAGTTTTCAATAATGTACTAGCATGAAATGACCAATTGATATAAGTTGTTGGAGCAATGTCATGAAATCCAATATCATCGTCTTTAGATGCACAATGAACCGTTAGTGTAGGGGAATTATTTGGTAGGGCATTCCATACATAAACATTATATTTTGGCCCATCAAAAATACTCCCTTTCGCTTGTGGAAAGCAAAAACATAAAATGCATAGCAAGAAAATAGCTTTGATTTGTGAATAAGCCATACCAAAAAGAAAGTTAAAATTTTCTTGTTTTTGGGTTTAACTACTATAAGGGTAGATGGTTTTTATACTGTCAAATCGCTTTGAAATACTTATACATTATATATAAGTTAAATTCATAAGAGATCATCAAATGCCAAATATGGAAAATTATTAAATAAATTGCAGTAAGCAAAAGAGAATATTCTAATTATACTTCAAATATGTATTGGAAGAACAATAATAAATATAATTATATTTAAATTCTTAGAATAATCCCATATGAATAATTGATTAATATAGTGTGAAAAGGGTAACTTATTTACATCTATTTGATCTCTAAAATGTTTTAAAAAAATCATACTTAGTCATAACTTCCCAATTAGGAGTTTATTGTAAATGAGGATCCACTTTACCAAACATAGAATAATAAACGGAAAGAATAAAAAATTCTCTTAAACTATCGTTCAAAAATGTCCATACTATACCGTCAATATAGTAGGTTATAACATATTTGGAATATTCAGAATTCTTCAACGATAATAGGGTCCAATTTATAATCAACCAATCTTGCATTTGGACACCTTAATCTGATGCTCCTTCTAATTTTGGTCACGGGTGCACTGTCTAAATGTTTCTCATTCGTCAATTTCAACCGCGGAAAAAATAGACCATAGCTTGCTGCTAAAAAACGTTGCTTTGAGAGATTCGATCTCCCTAGTCAAAACGTTCCGAAAAAAGAACAGTAGAACAGGTATAAATTCATCACCTCAAAATAATAGTAAACCCAGAAAGGACACCAAAACAAAAGAGAACACTGAAATGGACCTTATATTTTGCTAACCAAAATGCTGCGTATTCAAATGAAGACTACAAATTTTGAACCTACAAAAACATGAATTCACAATGGTCTCTCTTGCTATTGATACAATAGGCGCATTTTCTATCGTTAAGATTCATCAAAATAGGAAACAACTCTAAATTTATTTATTTTGCTTTGTTCTAAACAAATGTGTGTCAAGCAGCTGCAATTACTGTTTTTGGCTTTTCAATTAGAAGTCCATGCCACCCATACCACCACCCATACCGCCACCCATTGCAGGAGATTCCTTCTCATCCTTAGGAAGCTCGACAACAACTGCTTCAGTTGTGGTCAAGAGAGACGAGACGCTGCATAGAACACAACACAAAAAGGGAAGTTAGCAAGAATGTGAGGCCAATGTCTTAACGACAAAAGAACAAGAAAATAGGAAGGGGGTGATATATGCTAACCTGGCAGCATCAACCAAAGCTGTCCTAATCACTTTCACTGGATCAATAATCCCTGCCTTTATCATATCCACATATTCACCCTTGGCCGCATCATATCCAAGATCAAGGTTGTCCTGATCCAACAGTTTACCAACCACGACAGCACCCTCTACTCCTGCGTTAGAGGCTATTGTATGTACTGGTGTCTGCAAACACAAGTTCAACCAAGTCAGAAGTCATTCACAACACAAGATATACCTCGAGTGAAATTACTCTATTTCTAAGAAGCTAATTAGCAGGGTTAAAAAGGAGTACAGCAAACCTTCAGAGCATTCTGAATAATTTGTACACCAATCTTCTGGTCAAAGTTGGCTGTTGTCAAATTATCCAATTCTCTTGCTGCATAAAGAAGAGCAACACCACCACCTGCAAGACAAAAGGATCAATAATCTCCGACTAATTGGCTCTTCCCATTTTGCTACGAATTCACAGACATATATTAACCTGGAACAATTCCTTCCTCCACTGCAGCCTTTGTGGCATTCAAAGCATCAGTTACTCTATCTTTCTTTTCACCAACCTCAGCTTCACTGGCACCTCCAATCTGAAAATTAGTACACATACTGTGATGGCATATTATAATAACGAGTCCGAATTAACAGTTGCAACTTCTTTCCTCTGATAGAAAAGTTTGAATTCTTCTTTAGCACTGAATTTACACAGGTTGCAAACAAAGGCATACCTTTAACACAGCAACACCCCCTGAAAGCTTAGCTAGTCTTTCCTGCAACTTCTCCTTGTCATAGTCAGATGTGCTCTGTTCAATGGTTGATCTAATCTGCAAATACAAAGAGAACGAGTATATGCTCAACTCCATGCTGAAGTACAGTGCTTGTACCGATATTGGTGAAAAAGAAAGCAAGACGAACCAGTTCACATCGTTCCTCTATGGACTTCTTCTCACCAGCACCATCAAGAATGACAGTATCATCCTTAGAGATAGTCGCCTAAGAAAAGGAAAGCATGAGTAAACTTAACAGTAGGAGACACATAGATAAAGTCGATCCCCCCTACCCAGCATATAACTCACTAGAAATACCAAACATGCATCACATTATGCACAATTTTCTCATGCACTTATATATTCAAAAGAAAACATACATAGTAAAAGAAACAACTACAGCCAAATCACGCAGCAAAAATACCTCTTTACTTGTTCCCAGCATCTCGAACTCCAAATTTTCAATGTTCAGTCCAAGCTCTTCTGTTATGACCTACCATACAAGCAGTAATACACGTTGGCTAGGTATCATTAAGACAAATATCTACTATCTCATACATGAGCACAGTAGAACAGTTCTCACTTGGCCTCCAGTTAAAATAGCAAGATCTTGCAAATACGCTTTCCTGTTTTCACCAAAGCCTGGTGCTTTGATGGCACAAACCTGTAGACATTTACAGACAATACATAATCACCAGACTGAGGAGAAGTCGAACAACAGAACAGGAAATACTGATCACTGATCAGCATACCTTGATTCCAGCACGGAGTTTGTTCAAAATAAGAGTGGCGAGTGCTTCATTGTCCACATCTTCAGCCACAATTAAGAGGGGCCTTTGTCTCTGCATAGATGTAATAAGACTGCAAGAGTTAGATAGACAGCAACATGATCAATCTCATAGACACCAAATTGATAATCTCAGTAAGAGGATCACCTTCAGAGCTAACTCCAATGCTTTCACAACAGCATTAACGCTTGAGATTTTTTTCTCATGAATCAGAATTAGTGGGTTATCCAGTTCCTGCCAGACATCAGGAGAATAGTGAGTTTTAAACAAGAGAATGGTGCAAAATATGTAAAGAATGTTGGCACAGCGAGCAAACTTGTGTGAGCTTAACTAAGATTAGCAAGCCAAAAACATACACATTTCTGATTCTTCTGATTTGTGATGAAGTATGGTGATATGTAACCTCTATCCAACTTCATCCCTTCAACAACATCCAACTCATTGAGCAATGTCTTCCCGTCCTGTGTGATAGTAGAAATGAGTTAGCTACACATCATTACAGTAACAAGTTTCCCACAAATTAGCCAAAGTGTATAACAAATAGATACAAATTGGACTATGACAAGATGTTTCTCATAACTGGGCAACAAAATAATTTATCAAAATCCCATATGCTTGATTTCTATCCCAAATTCTCCCATATAACCACTAAAATTCATCAGGTATCAATTAGTAAAACTCGGCAAAGATATCTTCTACTTCAGCTCCAGCCACATCCCAAGAGCACATTGAAATCAAGCTTCATTTTAAAGCTCATATAGATAAGTTAGGACCACGGTGACCAAAAGATGCATACAGAGATTGCATACATAGATAGACAATAGGATTACTTACTTGAATAGTGATGACTCCCTCCTTGCCTACTTTCTCCATAGCCCTTGCAATTAGGTCGCCAATTACTCTTTCTCCGTTTGCAGAGATAGTCCCAACCTATCAAAAGTTACAATATCAAAATCTTATGGGAAGAAGAAGTGTATCATTTAAGCAAAGAAGAAGTTACACAGAACTCTTCAGTGCATTATTAAATCTTCTTTCCCGGGAGATCTTTTACTTCAGCCTTTTTCTCCTTCTACTAGTACTGCTTCCCTATGAGTTCCTTTTCACTGTTTATTTTGTTTTCTCTCTTCTTCTTTTTTTTTGGTGTTAGGTTGGGAGGGGTCAGGCTTAGAGGCTTCTAGGGAGGGAGGAGGTTGCCTGCAAAAGAGAGAGAATTGTATGTACCAGAAAAGCAGTATATTTTATGTGCAAGTTCAAAAACTGGCAAAGATACCTGTGCAATTTCCTCAGATGTACTGATCATCCGTGCTCTGCTTTTCAGGTTTGTCACAACAGAATCTACAGCCATGGTAATACCCCGTCTAAGGTCCATTGCATTCATACCAGCTGCCACTGACTTGCATCCTTCAGCAAATATTGCTCGGGTGAGGACTGTTGCACAAGTGGTACCTGAAAAAACAGAGAAAAGACAGAATCCCAACTATATTAGGCTAGAAATTCATAAATTCAGTGCAACAAAGAAAGAGACATCAAACTCCAGCACTGGAGGCAATACTGGACGCCTAAAGACTTACCATCACCAGCAACATCATTCGTTGCATTGGCGACTTGTTTTACAAGGCTAGCACCAACATTTTGTATCTTGTCCTTGAATTCAATACTTTTTGCAACAGTCACGCCATCTTTTGTCACTTTGGGTGCACCCCAACTTTGTTCAATCACCACATTACGCCCCTACAAAATAAGCATCTAGTATCATTTGTCACCAATGATGATGAATCTGTTACCACCAGAAACATAGGAGACACAGAGGTAATGAATAATTCTCATCTCCAACAAGTATGTTGGCAGAGAAAGTATTGCTGCCTTAGTGTTCTCCAAGCTCAAACAGCAGATGCAAGGAGCAATGAGAAAAAAAGGCAACTATTTCACTTTTGCTTCAACAGAACGAGTTGTCCCAAAATGTTGGAAGTTTGGCCAACCAGAGAAAGAAGCTTATTGACAGCTTGACATAATTTTCATCTGGGACAACAAATTCTTCTTAGTAGGGACCTAAATAGAGGAGTTCCTCTAACTGCATTTAAGTTGCATATCCCCCTAATCCTAATGAGTACTTCCCAGAACACAATAAGAAGCATGTGAGCATCTGAAAATGGCAATAATTTAATGTTTGATGGAATCGATTTACATGTCTACATAACTGAATTCATGTTATCAATTTCCAAAAGATTAACCACACGTGTATGTGATAATTTTGCATTTTTTGTATGAACTTGAACCATTAGATCCAACAAATGAACAAGTCAAAAGAAAGAGAAAAGCCCCATCACAACCCATCAGATCAACATAATATTCAATGTACACGAATTGGAAAATAGATGTCTATTAATTTGCTAAAAACAAGATTCTTTCACCAAAATTCAGATCCATAACATGGGTTTCACTACAATCTTTTGTTTTTTTCCATGGGTAATGAGTTTTGCTACAATCTTGAGTAACAAGTAACCCTTCCAAGGCTCAAACAATTGAATTTTTGGACAACAAATAAGGACTTTACATATTTGGAAACAAGGTAACAATATTATCAAAAGCGAAAAGCACAAAAAACTCTAAGGTCCATTGTGGCTTTAGGCGCAAAGCACAAATAGAGCGTGGGCTTTAATGACAAAAGGTGCAAATGGAGAAAACATCCAAATATACATGTTTAGTCTAAGATTAATAATTATAATAAGGACAAAGAAATTAAATTCTTTAACGACAAAATGAAAGATCAATTGTTTAGTGTGGCCTTTTCAGGAAACACACATTCACAAGGAAAAGTTTATCTTAGAGACTGATAACGACAAAAATCTTCAAGAGTATGGATGACGACCAAAAGCACACATTAAGCAACGAGAAGTGCTCAATGTGTTTTGAGCCTCCCTCATGGGCTTTAAGCGCGCCTTCGACAAAAACGCTAGGTAACAAGTTATTATTAACCATATTTATATATAAGAACATCACATGTAATAAACTACTCAACCCCAAATAGCAATAATGCCACGAACAATAGAGCAAACAGAGTATATTCACAAATGGGGTTGATAAAGCATTTCACCTTTGGACCCATAGTGACTTTAACAGCATCAGCAAGCTGCTCAACACCTTGAAGCATCAAAGCTCTAGCTTCAACTCCAAATCTGATATCCTTTGCAGCATAGTTTCTACTCCAATTTAACCTCCCACCAATCTACAACAAAAGCATTTAAAACAACAATCCAAAACATACCACTTCTATAATCTATACACACAAAAAAAAATTTAAAAAACTCACCTTTTGGGAACTGGTTCTTGCAACACTGTACAAACAAGAAAATGGGTATTTGTCAAAATTAAATCTTTCACTCTTCCAACACACACAACACCAAAAATAATGAAGAAAAAAAAAACCAAAGTTACAGAATATGCAAATTACCTGGCTTTAGAAGCAAGATTTGCTGCAAAACGATACATTTTGAAACGGAGAAATGCTGCTGAAAGTGAAAATGGAAGGGGTTTTGAAGAACAAAGAGAGAAGTGGGGATGAAGAAGAAGCTTCAAAGGTATTTTATTTAGTGAGGAAGGGCCTAGAAGATCCCAAGAAGCACCTTCTAGGGTTTTAGGGTTTTATGAAAGAGGGTTTAATTAATATAACAGTATGAAACTACTATAATCATTCATATTCAAGATATAATTATAAAATAAATAGTTCACAAAAAGTTGGTAATTTATAAATTCAAGAAAAGTTGATAAAAAGTTAAAAAGAGAAAAGAAGAAAAAGAAAACACATATTACAACAAAGAAAAAAACTGAGGTAAAAAAGAATGTGGTTAGCCAGTAACGGTCGACGTTTTCATGATAGTAAGGTGCTTTTTTTATTTAAATATCCACTTACGGCTTGATTGTTGTTATTTTTGCAGAGCTATGATGGCATTTCTTACGACAATCACCGGAATAATACATAATGATTTAGAGAAGGTTGTAGCTTATTCAACTTGCAGTCAATTAAGTTATATCATTTTTACTTGTGACATTTCTATCTATTCGGTTAGCGTCTTTCAATGAATCATGCTTTTTTTAAAGCATTACTATTCATGTGTGTAGATTCAATAATTCATGCCATGTCGGACGAGAAAAATATGCAGAAGATGGGGGCTTGCCTCCTCGCTCCCTTGTATGAATATATAAACGTTCAGACAACTTATCTCTTCTAATTAGATTTTCTTTTTCAACAGGATTTTATTTTAAAGATGCGGGTTTCATTAATGAAAAGAAAAACAGAGACCCGCCATCTGCTAGCATCGTAGCTTTCCATCGATTAAGTATATATTATATTTATTTTATTGGGGTTGTTTTATGAATATATAATCGTTCATTCAATTAATTTATTCTATATAATGTAAATATACACTATATTTGAATAGATATATATATATATATATATATATATATATATATATATATATATATATATAATATACAGATAATATACAAAATTTATATACTTTATACCTATTTTATAAATTAATTGATTGAAATATTTATGGCCTTGATTATTTCTTTCTTTCTTTCTCTTTTGGTGGATTAGAGCAATAAGTTTATGGAGCCTTCCCTAAGCAGCCCTCTAAAATGCAGCTCTTTATCCTATTTTAATTTAAAATCCATAGATAACTCCTCAAAATTTCAAATTACATGTATCAAGGATTCCCTTTAACAAGTCTTGCATTTTAAATTAAATCAGATAAATATAATGTGCTTGTATAAAGATAAAATAAAAGGGAAAATATTAGTTATACATTAATTATTTCTTATATGTTGTTTGGTTTTATGTATTTAAAATAGTAGGCATTGTATAAAAATATTTATTTATAAAAGTATCCTCCACAATAATGGTGGAAAAGATGTAAAAGTGTTGTTATGATTTAGCTAATTATGTTACTAGTCTAATTAGTTAGTTAGTTAGTCTATTCAATTAATTAGTTAGAATAGTTAGTCAGCTAAATTCTGTTATTGTTAATAAATTGGCAGCTCATTAGTTAGTTAGATATTTTGATTCCTTTTTGTATAAATACATTGTCTCCTCATAATAAAAATCAGTTGGTTGATTCTCTCCATATTCTTTTTTTCCCTGATTTCTCTTTACTGCATTCATGGATGATCAGCCATGGTTATGAGCTGATTTTGACATAGTATCAGAGCACGAGGTATCTCGATTCATCTTTGCCTTTGTGCTTTTTTTTTCGATCTCATTATGCTTCTGTATTGCTTCTTTGATATACGTCTCAGAATTGTTAGCTAGATTGAGTTCTAGATCTGTTTCGTTTCAATTCCTTTTTGTTGTGTTTCATCACTGGGTCAAATCATACTCTGTGTATTTCTTTGATCTAAGTTTACTATGGCGATTGAGAGTGGTTCCCCTTCGACTGAGAATTCTGTGAGTAACAATGGTGTTAACAGTAATGATATCGGTTCTCCACTGTATATGCATCCTTCGGATAATCCAGGTGCTTCGTTGGTTCAAACTCCTTTTGATAGAGTAGGTTATAGATCATGAAGACACAACGTTCTTAGAGTTTTGTCAGTTAAGAACAAGCTGGGTTTCATCAATGGTGATTGTAAGAGGCCCGATCTAGGAACACCACAGTTTCGTCAATGGGAAAAGTGTGATGATATGGTTATTTCCTGAATTCTTAATTCTCTAGCTAACGAAATTGCAGAAAGTGTAGAATATGTTTTTGATTCATGTGAGTTGTGGAAAGAATTGGAAGACCGATATGATCAGACTAATGGTGCAAAGTTATATCAAGTTCAGCGTGAAATCAATGAATTATCACAAGGAACTTTGGACATTACTACCTACTACACTAGGATGAAAAAACTATGGGAAGAATTGAGCACATTACACATCAAAACTCAATGCAATTGTAGTTGCACTTGTGGAGCTAAGGATAATATGTTCAAAGTGGAGCAGGATAGAAGGTTGATACAGTTTTTTATGGGGTTGAATGAGGTCTATATTGTAGTTCGAGGGAATATCCTCATGATGAACCCATTACCTTCCATGGCACAAACTTTTTCTTTGTTAGTACAAGATGAGAAACAAAGAGAAATTAAACCCAGTGCTCAAATGTTCATGGAATCTGCATCTTTGAATGCAAGCAGTTCAGGGAAGAAAGGCATGAAGTCTGCTGCTTTCAATACAAATGGTTCAGGAAGAGCAGGTTCTTCTAGGTCACTAAGACCAAATCATTTTCCTACAGGGAACACCAATACTAATTTCCAGACTAACTACTCTCAGACCAGTTCCTATAGTGGTAACATGCCTCGTATGATATGTGATTATTGCAAGAGGCCTAGACACATTAGGAAAAAATGCTACAAACTACATGGTTATCCACAGACAAACAACAATCCACCGGGGAACAATTATCAGAATTTCAACCAAAATGGGTACAAGGACAACAATCAAAATTCTAGATTCAACAGAAGAAAAAGCCTTATAGCTGATGTTCATGGCTGTTCAGGAGAGGAGAATAATGAAGGAGCTCATACAGACACAGGTCATCAACCAACAAAAGAACAATATGTTCAATTTGTGGAGTTGTTGCAACAGTTCCAAACTGAGAAGGATAATGCTAAGCATATGGACAATGGTAGTGTGAATTTTGCAAGTATGATAACATGTACTTCTTCAATTATTTTCGAGAAATTGTCTTGCAGATGTTCCCACAGTAAAACTGACTCTTGGATCCTTGACTCATGATTCTCTCACCATATGACCTTTGACCTAACATTTCTAACAAACATTACCTACCTTCCATGCCCCTTGTTAGTTTCTTTACCAAATGGTTATAAGGTGAAAGTTATGAAAATTGGTAGTGTGATACTTGCACCAGACATTGTTTTACATGAAGTGTTGTATGTGCCCTCATTTAAGTATAATTTTATTTCCATTCATTGCCTTTCAAAATCCATGCCTAAAAGTGCTGTGTATTTTTCTGAATCTTCATACATTCTGTAGGCCCCTTCAATGAAGAGGCCTCTGGTGATTGGTGAAGCAAAGGATGGGCTTTATTTTTTGTGTTCTAAATGTTTGATGAAGCCTGTTCATTCTGGTGCTGCTTCTGTTGCTTCCAACTCCGATTACTTGTCAAGACAAGATGTTTTCAATTCTAAACTTGTATTTTTTCCTATTCACTCATGTAAACACAATACACAGCCTTATGTTTGTCCTTCACTCAATAAAACTCCGATATTTCTACTTTTTTTATGACTCATACCTGCAATGATGTGAATGTGTTGTGGCATAATAGACTTGGACATGTACCCTTTGTAAATATGAAGGAAATTAAGCCTATACCTGAGAGTTTTTCTGCAAAACAACACTTCCTTTGTAATATATGTCCAATGGCAAGACAGGAAAAAATGCCATTTCATCATAGTACCCACATTTCTACCAAAATATTTCAATTGTTACACATAGACCTATGGGGTCCCTACCACATGATGACACATGATAAACATATATACTTTATCACTATTGTTGATGACTATAGTAGATGTACATGAACCCAATTATTGACATGTAAGAGTAACACCTTAGCAGTCATCAAAAGTTTCTTATGCATGATTGAGAACAAATTCAATACCTGTGTTCAGACCATAAGAACTGACAATGGACTTGAGTTTGTGAATACAGAAACATCAACCTTCTTTAAGGGAAAATGAATTATACATGAGAGAACCTGTCCTTACACACCCCAACAAAATGGGTTGGTAGAAAGAAAGCACAAGTATTTGTTGGAAACTGCCAGAGCCCTTCTTTTCCAATCCAAGTTACCTCTCAAGTATTGGGATGAGTGTGTGTTGTGTGCCACATACATCATTAATAGACTTCATACCTCCCATGTAAAGGGTAAATTCCCATATGAGTTGTTATATGACACCAAACCAACATACTCACACATGAAATCCTTTAGTTGTTTATGCTATCCTACTTTTCCAAAAACCCATAGGGACAAATTCCAAGCAAGGACCACACCCCATATCTTCATAGGCTACCCCTTTGGGACAAAATGTTACAAAGTTCTAAGTCTGGCCACAAGAAAAATACATATCTCTAGGGATGTAGTCTTTAAAGAAACTATTTTTCCTTTTGTTGTTTTACCTGATGTATTTTCTTTTCCTTCAGTCTTGCATTCTGTGCCTTTCATAGACACTTTGCATGATAATATTGCCTTACAATTTGTACAACATGTGGAAAATAATGTAGTTGGTGCAAGTAACAGTCCACTCCACAAATCACCAATAATACAACCAGTTTATCACCTAATAATGTAGCACCTCCCACCTCTCATTCTCCTAATTCTGTCCAACAATCTGAACCTATAATTCCCAAAAAAACCACCTAGATCACATAGATTGCCTGCATACCTACATGATTATGTTTTGCCTAACAATATAACAAATCAATTACAGAACTCACATATTTCCCTCAACATTGTATTCTCAAAACACCAACATATACCATCTGAGATCTTGGCATTTGAGAGTCAGACATTTGTGAAGAATATCAGTAATGATAATGAACCTTTTTCATATGAAGAAGCTGCTATAAACCCTGCCTGGTAGCAGACTATGACACAAGAATTTGAAGCATTACACACAAATCATACTTGAGATCTTATTAGTTTACCTAGTGGCAAGAATGTCATAGGATGTATATGCGTGTATAAAGTGAAGCATAAAGCTGATGGAACTATTAAGAGATTCAAAGCAAGACTTGTAGTGAAAGGTTATACTCAAGAATCTGGGATTCATTATACAGAGACTTTTTCACCAGTAATCAAGATGACAATTGTGAAGGCTTTGCTAGCTATAACTGTAAAAAAGGGCTGAGATATATTCCAACTTGATGTGATCAATGCCTTTCTTCATGGAGATTTTCATGAAGAGGTGTATATGGAGGTTCCCCTAAGCTTAGCAATGCAAAGCCAGGCAAAGGCGTATTCAGGATTTCGGCTAGATGGGTGCACGATTACGAAAAAATGTATCTTAAATATAAATTTGATCGATTTGACTTTTAGTTCGTAATATGAACTATTAAAGTTTAAAAATTACAGGTCCAAAATATATAATACTACTAGTTTTAAATTTTAATATACACATTTGATTTAATTATATAAAAACATTACACTGCTAAATTTTTTAGGAATTCTCAATGTAACACACTTGAAAATTTTGAAAGAATAAAGGAAAAAAACAAAAGAAAAATTAGTTGAAACGACAAAAGTGTAACTAATAACCACTTGGAAAAGTGTTACTCAAAGAGACAAGATAGATATAAGATTTAAATTTCTATCTCTCACTTAGAGAAGTGCACTCAATCATCATCACATTATTATATGATACTTTGAACATGGGTTCACACATCTATATTTAAATATTTTTAAAAAAATATAGCAATACTATATATGATCTAGAGAGGGGAGCATGGGTTCACGTGAACCCACGACACCCCCTCTAGATATGCCTCTGAAGCCAGGGATGGTATGCAGATTAAACAAGTCTCTATATGGCCTGAACCAAGCCAACATGCAGTGGTATGCCAAGCTGACTGAAGCCTTATATTCAAAAGGGTACACACACTCATTGAATAACTATTCCTTGTTCTATAAGAAATCTGAGGCTTCTACCAATTTTGTTGTTGTTTATGTAAATGATGTGATCTTAACTGGAACAAATATTTCGGAAATCAATGAACTCAAGGCATTCCTTTATGATAAGTTCAAAATTAAGGATTTAGGCAAGCTACACTATTTCCTTGGAATTGAGGTACTCTATAAAGATGAAAGACTTATCATCTCTCAGAGGAAGTTTGTCCTTGAAATGTTGAAAGATTACAGGATTGCAAACATGAGTAGCTGTTCATCTCCACTTGATCCTGCATTCAAACTCCAAGCAAAGGAAATGACTCCTCTAACAGAACTATTTTTCTACAGAAAACTTATTGGAAAGCTGAATTTCTTGACCAATACTAGGATGGACATATCATACAACGTACAACATCTCAGCCAGTTCATGCAAGATCCTAGAGAGCCACATTTGCAAGCAGCATTTCATCTACAGAGATATCTCAAAGCAGACCCCACACTGGGAATCTTTATGTCCAAAGATCAGTCTTACAATGTCAAAGCTTATTATGACTCTAACTGGGCTGCATGTCCTGATACCAAGAAGTCAGTAAGTGGCTATATTGTGTTATTGGGTAACAATCCACTAAGCTGGAAGTCTAAGAAACAAGAGACCATATCTTTGTCCTCAGCAGAGGCAGCGTATAGAGCTCTAAGGAAAGTTGCAGGAGAATTAGTTTGGCTCAGCAGATTACTCACAGAACTTACATTGTTATTACCAACACCTATAGAAGTATATTGTGATAGCCAATCAGCCCTTTATATAACTCGAAATCCAGTATTTCATGAATGCATTAAGCATATTGAAGTAGATTGTCACTTTGTAAGGAATTTGCTTCAGACAGGTTTCATCTCATTGCATCACATAAGTTCTGATAATCAACTGACAGATATACTAACTAAGACTTTGACTGGAATCAAGCATTCTGCAACATTGAACAAGTTGTCTGTGTTCTCTACACCTCCAACTTGAGCGGGGTGTTATGATTTAGCTAATTATGTTACTAGTCTAATTAGTTAGTTAGTTATTCTATTCAATTAATTAGTTAGAATAGTTAGTCAGCTGAATTATGTTATTGTTGGTAAATTGACAACTCATTAGTTAGTTAGATATTTTGATTCCTTTTTGTATAAATACATTGTCTCCTCATAATAAAAATCAGTTGGTTGATTCTCTCCATACTCTTTTCTTTCCTGATTTCTCTTTACTGCATTCATGGATGATCAATCATGGTTATGAGCTGATTTTGACAAGTGTTTTTAAGGGAAAATTATGTCTTTAACCATACTAATGCGTGTATTAATTTATTTGCATTACTAATACACATTAAATCTTGGTATTAGTAATACATTCCTTAATACGCAATAAAGTGCATAACTATAGTCAATGCATATGGATGGCAATGGGGCGCAGCCGCCCCACATCCCACCTGCCCCGCATAACCTTAAACCCCCGCCCCACATACCCATTGTCATCCCTAATTATGCAAACATTAGTTATACATAACATAAAAAAGTACCAAATAAGAGATTATTAATACATAAAATTAACGCATACATTAATACACTCAACCAAACGACTCCATGTGTTTTTTTGACACTCATATCTTTTCAAAATATAAATAATCATATTTATTAGGATCACCCGGGCAGTGAGATTTCACAATATCACCCGCTGGGTCAAGCTAACGTGTCAAATTCCCATTGGTCAATATCCTGACCCGACCCGGCCCGATACAACCATCATCTGTTCTTCTTCTCAACCATTTTCCAAATCGCAGTTTTCTTCTCCATTGTTCCTTTCAATCTCCATCACTGTAAACCTCAAAAGCAGCTCAAAATCACAGTGTTCCATCACAGAGGGAAAGTCACACTGTAGGAAAAATGACAGAGGCAATGATAAGGAAGAAAGCCGGAATGGCTAGCGTGAAAGACATGCCCTTATTGCAAGACGGTCCACCACCAGGCGGTTTTGCACCGGTTCGATTCGCTCGCCGGATCCCTAACACTGGTCCAAGTGCTATGGCTATTTTCCTTACTGCTTTTGGTGTTTTCTCTTGGGGTATGTACCAAGTCGGCGTAGGAAATAAGAAGCGAAGGTATGAATCGAGTTTTTTTAGTTTGTGAGAAGAAAATTAATTTGGGTGTGTTTATTTTGGTTTGATTTGATCTGGGTATGTGTTGATTTTTTGTTGTTTCTGAAAAAGTTGGTTCCGTTTTTTTTGGGATGATGTGGGTGATAGCTAATTGTGATTCCTGGTAAACCCTAAAATGTTACTGAATTTGTGTGCTTTGGTTGAGTTGAGCTGATTAAGAATTCGAGCTTCTTGCTCTTTTTCTTTTAGTTAATTTGATGAAGGTAGGTGAAGTTTGACACTTCATCTGAATTGGCAAGTGGAATTAGATTGAAGAAAAGGTTTTTAAAACGTGTGGATTCTGATTCTGATGTAAGGTTGTGATTCATGATGAGCATACGCCCGAGTTTTGAGTTTAAGAATGGAAAGTGGTAGACTTGAAACCAGTCCTTGAGCAAGGGTGTTGATCTCTGGTGATGAGTGTAAACTTCAGAAGAAATGTGATGACTCTGTGAAAAAGTATATCTTGAGTAGGTTATTTTTACGTGTTAGTACAAATTGGTCTTGGTTTATTACTTTCTATTAAGATATGCGTCCATCATTGACAATCTTGTCATTTGTTGACTTGAAGCAAGTGTTTGCTACTTTAAGAAGTTGTTTCTTTGCACCTATGGACGTCCCATCAGCAGCAGAACTGCTTCAGTTAGAGGAGAACCAGAATGTTTATTTTGCTGGTTGTCTGATTGTGAAATAAAAGCTAGTACCCAATGTGGCATGCTGGCTGTGATTGTTTCTCATACTTCCAAAATCATCGAAATCAGGATCCTTTCACAGTAGATAGAAAAGTTTGCTCCAAATGAAGGGGCATTCTGGATATCCGAACTTCTGAGTTGTTTTCGTTAAGTTCAATAGAATGTATTATCCCCTTAACATATTCCAGTGCTTTTGAAGCTGCTTGAGATGGAAACACCAGTTAACAGATTTGTATCTGGTAAGCAATAATATATCATCAAACTAAATGTATTCCATCCTTTCTATGGGACAGACTCCAGCAATTGTCCTGGTGCTTGCAGTGACTGTAGATCTTATAGATATGAATGAATTTTAATGAAGATTCCTCTGCTAATAGGAAAGCCTTTAAGGTATTGCGTATGTCAGTTTTCATGTTATGGCCCGTTTGAGTTGTGTATCTTCTGAAGAAGAATATTTGGTAAACTGCCTAGAGTAGTCAGAAATCTGATGAATCATCTTTTTGAATGATAGGTTTCCTCGAAAATGGAATTTAAGATGGAGTGAAAGATAATGGAGTTTCTAGTTAGCAGGATATTTAAGCTAGTTGGAGGGCAGACTGTAGATGGGTGGGGACGCATAGTCCCTGGAGTCTTAAACCTGTTGGCCAACCAAAGTCGGAATGGAATCCCACAGGACATTTCTCCGATGTAGGAAAAAAGAAGAAGAAATAGTGCAGGATATTATTTTAAGATCTAGCCAATTGTGACTGTCTTGATGATCTGGTGAACTGTCATCGTGTAGTTATTGCAAACCCTTGGACCTTTGGATGGAGATATTAGGAATGTATAATCCTAAGAGAAGTTTTCATTAACAATAAAAAAAATGAAGTTGTCTTCATTAGTTATCTCTTTCTTATAATTCATTTGGCTACACCATAAAGATTTATCTCGTGGAGATGATAGTGCCTTTAAATTCAATGGCTTGAAAGTGAGGAAAGTCGTCATCAAGAATCCAATGTCCAAAGCCAGAGCTTTACTGATTCTCATGTCCAACCTGAAAGTTTTTCTCACTCATAGAATCCGAACTCAGATCATGTAGAAGAGACTAAGAGAAGGAAGGTGTGAAGACTCAAAACACAGTGCCGCCATAGAGGCTTAGACCAAATAAGTCCTAGAAAAGAGTTTGATGCTAGAATTGGTTAGAGTCACAGCCAAGCAAGTATACTCTTTTCTAGTATGGTTTTATGGCATCCTCGAGTGAAAGACAGAGACAGCTCAGTGCTCAAGGTCTATGAAACTCAGTGATTATGAAAGTATTATTAGGTCCCCAGAATAGCTAGCAAACCAAGACTCCTGAAACTGCCAGTTTTTTTTCATCGGCTTGAAAATTTATTTGTCTGCATTTTTTGGTTTGGGCGTGGGGGTGGGGTGGGAGGATAGGTGTCACCAGTTTACAAATCTTCAACTGTAGAGGGTTGTGATTGTCACCAATAACTATAGTACTAGTGAATCTTCTTATGTGCTCCCCCCTTTTTCTTTCTATACTGTGAGAATCAATTAGTAAATTAATGATCTTAATCTCCTTGAAATACAAAAGATAATCTCTTAGCATAGTGTCGTACTTCCCATGTTAAAGTTAGCTTTTAGCTATGATCAATTTTGCAGTTGATATTCCATCAGAACACATGTAGTTTCTTTCATTCCAAACAACCTGAAAAATGACTGCTGGAATCATTTTCCAGATCTTTTTTGATGGCTTTGTCAACTGTCTAAAAAATGCAGTTGATATAGGCTTACTTGATGGCTGGGGCATGATCCAAAATAAGCCAAAATGGAGAGGGATTAAACTACACAATTTATTTGGAATTCACATTCTTTCTTTTTATATTTGGATAAATCACATATAGTTCAGATATTCCATAAACATGAACATAGAATAACCAGCTGGGGGAATTCTTCTTAGAAATAATTATCAGCTAAGATATTCACATCTCTGGTTAGCCAGAAGTATCAATTGGATCTATGGAATTGGCTTTATCCTGTGTCATATAATAATCTGTGATATTTCCAACAAAGGGATGTTGGTAATTAGTGAAATCACAATGAACAATTCACCTATGATATTGTTAATGATTCAAATCAGCATGCATGTCATTCCTTCTACATGGTTGAAAATGTATTTTGTGTTGCCAGCTTTTTCTCTTTATGTAAACTCATGTTTAAGCATTTATCATATGATTAACTCATAAAAGGATGAAGTTCCACTGCTTGTGGGACTCTGGATGTTGTTTATTTACATTAGTCATCAATTGTTTGGATTGAAGACCTAATATAAATAAATAAAGATGTCTTCACTCTAATAATTTTAAGTTTTGAGATAAGGTAGTCACACAATTCAACTTGGTATTTAGAGCCAAACCTATCCTTGTGTTTAATTACCTAGTGTTAAACTGCCATGTAATTTCATCTATGCTCCAAATGGAGCATGCCCGTGTTAAGCCCCACATGGTTCGGGGGTCTGTGTTCTAATATCTATATATTGTCTTGGTCACTTCTCACCTTACGCATACATTTGTTTGAGGGTGTGGGCTGTTTGTCTTTCTATATGGTAGTGGAGTATTTTCAATTCATGAGCTAACTTTTGGATTTGAAATAGTCCCAAGGTCCATTTCACTTGAGCATAATATCAGGGCGAGATGCATCATTGATGGTGTTTTAACCAATGTTGGATCATCATTTGTTATCCATGCTCTGAAAACTTAGGAGTCAGAGTTCTCTGATATCGGGGTTCTTGGAGGAGCTTGGAGAAGTTGTTTGATCTGAGGACATACCTAAAACTCCCTTCTTATGTTTTGGAATATGTGCACTGGCTGACACCTCCATAGTTCCCAAAACCACCGTCAATCTTAAACTTCTTTAGAAGTTCTGATAATATTCTCATTATGTAGGGTGATAAAGGAAGAAAAATATGCTGCCCGAAGGGCTATCTTGCCCATGCTTCAAGCTGAAGAAGATGAAAGGTGAGCCTTCTTGAATTTGTTTCCATTCCATGCTCCTGTTTATTTATTGTAGTCTGAACTCGTTATAATTTATCCTACTGCTTTTTTTTTTTTTTTTTGCTTATTTAGATTTGTTAAAGAGTGGAAGAAGTATCTTGAAGAAGAGGCGAGAATCATGAAGGATGTTCCCGGTTGGAAAGTTGGTGAAAGTGTTTACAACTCTGGGAAATGGATGCCACCAGCAACTGGAGAGCTTCGTCCTGATGTCTGGTAAGATGCTGGTAAAGCTTCCAGGACATGCAGCACGAAAAACTGGTTCATGTCAGTGGAGTTCATACTTTCCTTTGGATTTCTTTCCTCATTGGAATAAAATTGTATTTGCAAAATCTGTGCGACATGTTTAAGATGATGTTACAGGATTTGCTTTAACGCTATTAGCATTCTCCCTCCTATCTGCATTACGAGTTGGGATTATAAGAGACAATGCAAGTTCATGTTCTCTAATAGTTGATTCAGATCGTTTTAATGAATAGACGTCCTTGTCTCCAATATTTCAATCATCATCTATCTTTTCAAAGTGTTTTATCCAATTACAATATGGAAGTGGCTTTTCCAGTAGCCTCAAACACTAGGAGAAGCCAAATCTTGCAGAAGTTATTGTTGAATGTTTCTGACAAATATTGGGTTATGCTAAAGATTGTTTTCCTAATTATTATCACTTTCCTTAACAGTAAACTGTCGTATTACTAATTTACATAATCCCATGGTGTTTGTATGGTAAACCTATGCCATGCCAGAGGCAAATAACCTCAACGAACACAGAAAGATGGAATGTCTTTTCTCAAAACAAAACAGGAAGATCAATGGAGGTGATTAAATTCCCTAATATTCTTTATAGATACCCAATTTCAAGGCGATGAATAAATGTGGTTATGGATAATTGCAATATCACCAAACACATAAAGACCATTTCTTTAATAAGTGACTTCTAAATGGACGTTAGGACAAAGTATTAGGCAAACATTCACAATCGAATTAATTCATGAACACTGCTAAGCTAAGCCCCTAGCTCATGAACAGTTGTAGAAAGTAGCAACAATTAAAACTTGGAAGACTTATTAGTATCTACAAAATGTACTTTACAAAAGGCCTGGTAGTCTTTCCATTCACAGCCTTACAATTATTCAAACAAACACAAACTCCATCGAAAGACAAAACAAACATTTCCATAGTTTGGCTTCAAAGCACATTGATACTACTACTGCAAAAGTAGTAGAGGCTTAGTGAAATAGAAACAAAGGCCCAGTCCCATCTTTTTTATCAGCATCTGGTATGCTCCTGTAGGTACAGAAGTTGTTAGAGATCTCCCAGCTCCAATCTTCCTTCCTTGTCACATACATCGGCGGCCAACGGTTTATCCTCACATAGTGTGCTCTTATTTTCCCATCTGCAAGCACGCTAGTTACTATGGAGTAGCAAGACTCATGACCACCCCATATCTTGTCATCTGGTTCTGCAGTCTGACTTCCATCTGGAAGGAAATAACGGCGCAGGGGACGTCCTGTTCCATTCCAGTAGGGATCGAGCATTCGCCAATACTCAGGAGCCGCCTAAGGAGTCGTCAACAGAAGTAATATGGGTTGCAGTTATACAAGGATTATGTTTATCTATTTTATCCTATGACGGAAACTAGGGAAAGGAAAAGAGGGAAATATTTTCTCCTTCACTTCCTTTTTTTCACTCTTGTCAAACCAAAAAAAATTCAATGACCTTCTCTTCCTTTCTCTCGTTTCCAATAAAAGATTTATTGATTCAAGAGGCATTAAACTGTGAAGAAATAACAAGCAAAGGCAGCAGCAAGGGTGGTTCAAATAGAACTTACAGGAGACAGAACCAAGCAAACCGTTTTCAATTTGGCAGAAGCTCTATGAAACTGACCAGTGACATCAATAAAACCGGTAAATTTTTGGAAGAACAAAAGGTTGAACATAATGAACAAGAAATAAGGCAAGATATTGTGCATTCTTACCAACCACTTGCAAAGCTACACAAAGTGACTGATCCCTCAAAAAATTTCGGACGTTTTAACTTCAATCGGACAGATTTGAAGTGTTCTCAAGCACGTACAAACTCTACCTACTCAATTTGGTGCGCGCTGCAGCCATGCATGATTTCTATGGGTGGATAATGCCTATTCATGGACTTCAAATTGGTAAGTAAATCAAAGTTAAACTTGGAAAGTAGAAATATGAAATAGGCACTTCAGCTCATACCTCGGTGAAATGGAACTCCCACACATGATCATACAAATCCTCCTTTCTTATTCGCTTCTAAGACATAATATATGAAAAAGTAACGTTAGACAAATCAAAAGAAAAAGGTAACAGATTTTGTATGTGCAAGTGCTAAGGAGAGAGTTCCAATACTCACACGTTTACCATCCATTATGGACAGTGAGTAAACCGCCAACTTCGATAAATCATTGACTTTTGCTATCCGAGGTAAATGTGTTTTGCCTTGCCATAATTCTTCACACTACAAAGAGATGCCAAGAAAGAGATCATTGTTCTGCTTGTAAATAAATGTGCACGTGACTTCATCTATTCATATTTAGCTATTTACTGTTGTTTACTTGCTAGAGCAGGATGGCAGACGATGTCATTTTACAAAGGATGAACTCTGAATTATTAACATGTAGTGAAAGGAGACAACAAATAGTGAGCAAAGGGAACAACAAATACTGAGCAAAACTCACACCTTTATGGAACTGCTGATGACTCCAAGAAAAAGTATTACAATTGTATAGCATATTGTATCCCAAGTTACGATTTTTTTTCTCTTTATTTTCTTCATTAATGGTGTCCGGGTCACATGCACCTTGACTATTCCATAGTGCAGCCTGTCCAACTCACAAGTATAAGTCACCATGGTAGTCCTACCACTATGACTTACGTAGATGGACCCACAAGTGCTGTTATAACTAAAGATTGAAACCTTGGATTTCCACGTTTTTAATGCCAGACCTCAACCTACTTTTTCAACCCCTAGAAAGTATCTTACTTTCCTTTTAGGCTGATTGTTGGCGAGGAGGGGTTCAAACTCCCAACACCGTGGTTGCTCATAGCCGTTAATTTTCTAAGCTTTTAGAAGGCCATACTCCACACTATGGTTCATAGCCATTAATCTTATAGGACGACAAGGTAATCCTACCATCAGGGCTGAAGTAGATGGACTCACATCAAGTATTATAGTAGAGGTTGAAACCTGGGATTTCCACATTGGTAATCCCTTCCTCACCCCAAATTTTCAAATCTCAGAGAAAAGGTACTTCTCTTAGGCGGGTTGTTGATGAGAAGGGGTTCAAACTCCCAACACCGTGGTTCATAGACATTAATCTTCTAAGCTTTCAGAAGGCTGTATTCCACAATCAATTGGTTAGAGTCGTCGAGTGTATTGACATAGTTTTTCTCAACGTCCCAAGATCCCTCTTCCATAGATTCCCTTGAAATGCTAACTGGTTAGTACTCTTTAAGTCCACCACCTAATTAGCAGTTTGTTTGCAAGTCATTTACTTTCAATTCTGTCATTAAGCTTTACATCTAAGACTACTAAGCCTATGGTGGGTGGTCAGTGGTACTCCTGGAATAACCTCACAGTCCTGAAATGTAGTTTCTATCACATCTCTATTTGAGTACGGTTACCTCCACTTTTATAAGTTATTACGTGATAATTTCTCTTTTTTAAAGCATGTGTAAAGGATGAAAATTCCTTTTGAGGTGGTTGATTGTTTAAAGATAACATAGCATAGCTTTTAGCAAAGAGCACGCAATGTGTATTCTTAAAAGGGCTAAACTCCAGATCAAATGAGCAAGAAGATACACAAAGACAATGTGCTTTTTACATAATTTATAGTCTCTAAGGGGAGACGGTAAAATTGAAGAAGATCCAATGTTCTTCATAGGAAAGGAAGATTCAATTTAAGAATAATCCCTGAAGAATATATGTTCCAGTACCTGGTAAAGCAATTAAGAGCAACAAACATAAGAGACAATTGATCTTCAACAATTTATCATCTTCCCAACAAACCAACTAGAAATGTTCATAGAGGACCTGCAAGCAAAAATTGACCCAACAATAATGTAACTGTTAGCAGTTAGCTACTCCTAAACCAACAACAGCAACAACAATAACATACCCAGTGTAATTCCACTTGGGGTCGAGAGTGTAGAGTGTATGCAGACCTTACCCCTATCTTAAGAGGTAGAGAAGTTGTTTCCAATAAAACATTTCAAAGCAGGTTAAAAAAAATAGCGGAGGTGAAGAAACTATAGCAAAATATTACAAAAAGCATGAAAAAACATTTTGAAAAAAAAGGAACAGTAACTAAACAAACAATTCAATAATCGAGTACATGAAAACTACAGGAGTAATAGCACAGCAGGTAAGTGCCCAAGAAATTTCATACTAGCTATTTCCATTACTGTCACGCTAAAGTATTGCATTATTTGTGAGTGTTGTAACATAGTAAAAGTTCTATATACCAATTTTGATAAATAAGTAGTAAAGCATAACAAATTTGCAACTGAGGAGCGATATCAGTAATAAATGCATAAAACGAAGCAGACACAATTGTAGTAACAAAGTATTGACATGAAATGAACCCTAATTTACCAAAATTGAACTTTGACTATTCAACTAGATGAAAGTTCAAACCTTGGAGCTCCAAATCTTATCAGAAGAAGCAATACCCCTCCACCCACAAGATACAAGGAGACACAGTGCCACGCTGCGTGCGTCAAGACAGCTCAAAATCATCAACATAATATCTGACCCAAGAACAACTAATGGATCACTCAACCGACCCATTTCACAAATTCTCCTTTTCTTCTTCCCTTTTTCTGCAAACCCATCTTCCAAGATTCCACTTTTATCATCTTCAACCCCAAAACAGGGCAACCCAGATAACCCATCTTCAACCCCAGAATAGGGCAACCCAGAAAACCCATCTTTGAGTTCTTCAGTACTCCTGGTGTTCTTCTTTGGGTTGTTGTTATGATCAAATTCACAGGTTCTGGTTTCTGTCATTGGAAGTAATCAGTAAAAGGGTGTCCAGAAAATCAAAAATCTTGAGCTGATCACTTCTCAAAGATAAATGTTGATTTTATAAGGCTAAAGGCGGTGGCCGGCGGGGTTTGGGTTTTACCGGGGAGGGAGTTAGTTGTAAAAGAGCGCGCTACTCAAATGTTCTGGTACTCTCTTTTTCTCTTCTTTTTTCTTTTAAACATCGGAGTTGAACAATCAATCTTGAGTTGCACGTCCACCAGATCTAATCAACTTGAAGCTCAATAATCAATCTTGAGTCGCACGTCAATATATTTTAATCAACTTGAGGTGAGGTGTTAGTGTCAAATAAAACGTCATGTACTCAGTACGCTAAAAATATGTCATATCGTGTGTCTGTGTCTATTTTAACTTTGTCCCGTTTTATCCTAGTTCTTCTTTAACCTACTTCTACATCTCCTAAATATGCTATAATCAACCATTCACACATTTTTACTAGTGCATTTGCACATCTATTCTTCAAATGTCTAAACATCTCAACCTCGTTTTTCATCCGTAGGAGGACATTTCTCTCCTAGTATACCCACATCCATTTGATCACATCATCATCTTCTGAACGTGTGAGTTCTTGGTTGGTCAACTCTTTGCCTACTAAAATAATGTACATACAGTTAACCACCACTTTATAAAACTTATCTTTAAGTGTTGATGATATATTCTTATCGCATAATACCTCAAACACGAACCTACATTTACTATTAAATGAAGGAACACATATGATAAATTTCACATACTAAAGGGATTTTTTTAAAAAAAATCTTTTTTCATTTATCTTTCATCAGTAATGTTTTACTTATGCACACTTTTTTAGAAATAAGATAAAAATAATATTCATTGACACAATATACACCTACAAAACGTGTACGTAATATAGGTAAGGAAAACATCAATTCATAATATATTTGCATTAGATATTAATTAAGAAAGTCCACATTTAAAATTAGGTAAAATTATTTGCTAATGAACATCTCTATTTCAAAGTCCTCATTGTAAATTAGCAAAAATCATTTAAGTAAACATTTCTACACTACACTAAATATATTATTTAACGGCAATTAATCATTAACATTTAACAGTAATAGTTTAATTACCGCTAAATATATTTTTTAAACCCAATTACTAGTGACCAGGGGCAGACTCACCCTTAGCCGAGGAATGTCAAGCGACACCTCTCGTCATAAAGTTACATGTATATAGAGGTCAAATTTTGGTTTAATAAATATATAAATACAAGTATTGACACTTCTTGACACAAGTTAAATATTTAGTCTAGTGGTTAAGGCGTTAGAATTTTTTTTTGAGATTATGTGTTAAAGTCCTACAAGGCTCATAATTATATTTTTTATTACAACCATTGACATCCCTTTAATGGTCATCCTAACTATTTTCTTATAGTATTATCTCAAATAGCCCACATTTTAAATTAGCAATAATTATTTAATAAGCATCCCTATCTAATTAAATTGTTCATAGTGCTATCTCAAAGTCCACATTTTAAATTAGCAAAACATATTTAATAAACATTTTCATCTCAATCATCTAACCATGGTACATACCAACTATATAAGTAGAAAAAAAAACTAGTAGAAAACATATACTAATTCACTAGACAAATATATAAAAATTTCACCATGGCCAAAGTTATTTTATATACTTTCACTAGTAGTCATATTAACTAGGGATAAATGTCTGAAAAATACCTCAACTTTGGTTTAATTTGATGTTGCGATACTAAACTTTCATAAGGACCTATTACCTCCCTAGACTATTTAATACCGCATTTTTTACCCCCTGAACTATTTAATAGTGTATTTTAAAGGTATATATGTGCCCACATGGACACATTACAATTTATAATTTTGCATTATTTTTTATGTCCACGTGGGCAAATATATATGTTTAAAATACGGTATTAAATAGTCTAGGGAGGTAATAGGTCCTCATGAAAGTTTAGTATCACAACAGCAAATCCGACCAAAGTTGGGGCATTTTTCAAGCCCTTATCCCTATTAACTATTCTCGTTCAAACCGCAAATTCTCTCCCCCTTACCGCTGGATATACAGTTCACATCCTCGATATGCTTCCAAATAACGATACTGTCTTAAAATTTCGTTGTCAATCTAAAGATGACGATCTTGGAGACCAAACCCTTAACGTAGGTGGTGAATTTAATTTTTCATTCCATTGGCATGCATTTGGTGGTACTGTTTTTTATTGTCACTTTTATTGGGGTCCAAAGCAACAAACATTTGATATTGTTAACTCTGATATTAGCAATGGATGTGAAAGAACAGATATAGTTACAAATCATTATGATTGTTTTTGGATGGTACAAGGTGATGGATTTTATTTTGCAGGTCATAATTCTCCTCCAGCTTATGTTAAAAAACATATTTGGGATTAATAATGATAAGAAAAAGTT